>NW_026294562.1:144002652-144627027 GCF_007827085.1 Peromyscus californicus insignis | reverse complement strand
GGAACCTGGATTGATGCAGGATGTCCTTGGCCTGACAAGGCTAGCATCTGTCACAGGTGGTGAAGGATGCATAGGAGGTGAGGCTCTGAGAAAAATCACATGCTGCTGGGTGTACCAGGGAAGAGCGAGATTTCCTCACACAGGGGGCACCTGGCAGTCACCCCAGGGTGCCATCTCACGTATAGTCCAATGCCATCCTAATCTTATGGATGAGAAGGGAGAGGAAGAGCTGCTGTAGCCTGTGTGGTGGTGAGACAAAGACACCACTGACTGGGGATGTTGGGAGAGGTGTATGTTCCAAACACTCCCCTGTCTTCTCTCTAAGGAGACCAGTGTTGAGGGCTGGGGAGGCTGCAGGGCAGAGCACTTCCTTGCCATGCCTATGGCCCTAGGTTCCATCCATGGCATCACAAAAAGGAAGCAAAGTCATTCATACATTCAAAGAGAAGCGTAGTAGTTACCCACGGATCACTCCCAGGTAGTTTTTTGTTTTGATATTTTTTTCCCCAATGGCATGTACTGTTGTATAGTACATGTGCCTCCAGATCATGGGGCTTTGACAAAGTCCAAATCAGGCCACAGATTCAGAGAACCTGCACATGGTGTCTGAAATAGGAGTTCCCCATTCTGTTTCCTTGCTCTACCCTCTGGCCTCCATACCTCTTGCAATTGTAGCTACTCCAAAGAATCTTGGGGGAAAGGAGTTGGGCATGAGGAATGGCCTGGCTTAGGAGGAGCCTTTATGTCCTATGATTTCCTCAAGACCCAAACCAAGCAATCTGCCTTCCTTACAGGACCCCCTGGGGTGATCTCTATCTACATACTGCATCACATTTCTGACTACTCTTTATCCCTTTGCCCAGCATCCCCAAGTAAACACTTATATGACTTCATATTGATTCCTGTGGTTGTATGTACTTCTGGACATGCTGGCCCTATGTCCAGAACACCCTGGTAGTTTTAGCACCATGCCATTGTTCATTGATTTCAGCCTTGATGTCTCCCTGGGAACTCACCCTGCCCTTCATTCATAACTGCATGCACAGCAAGCCGCCTCTGCCACTGTGACCTGACAGCTGGACAGGCAGCCAGGCCCCAGACATACTCAGAGTAAGACTTTGTCATGTGACTGAATGGATGGAGCAGGGAACAGGAAGGAGGGATCAAGGAAAGGGTGACTGTGAAGGGCTGTGGCACTGAGGACAGGGTAAAGAGGCAGTTAAACCAGTGTTCCAATGAATGAACTACTATATTTTTACCTGAACCTGGAGACAGGCAAATCAGCCCAAATGGATATCTGTCTCAGGAAATGAAAGTTCATTCCCTTAGCGCGCGCAGCGCGCACACACACACACACACACACACACACACACACACACACACACACACACACAAACACACACACAGTGTCACATATCTGTACACAGTCACAAACCATACCATACCACATATGCACATGCATTCCATTCTCTTAGTCACATACTCATATACAGCAGTCACCTGACATACCCTTTACTTATTCATATACTCATAAACAACACATATACACATATCTCTTTATATATGTCTCACACATTACACACTCAAACATATACACCCATACTCAAATCCACACATCCACATATACCATATATCAGGCACCACAAATGCTCATTCACCACAACACTTACTCTCCTACATAGCCCACACACCCACACATATTCACCTATCCATACACTCGCACTCACATGGTTCCTATTCTAACCATCCTCAATGATATGTTCTCAAGCTCCGTTGTGTACTATCAAAGCACAAAATCAGGAAGGAGAACAGGGGGGCTGCCTTCCAGTGTTCTGAGCATTTTAGGTTACCTAGATGGACAGAACAGGATGTTTGCTGTGGGCTGATGGCACACAGTGGACACAGGTATAGTCCTGAGGTGAGTCATCACTCAGGCTTTCTGGGAAAGGCTGTTACTTGTCACTTACCACATGTAGCTACCTGAAGGACCTGTGACACCCTCACCCTCCTCCACTGAGCTGGGGCTCAGTCTCTGCAGGTCAGGACTCAGGGAAAGGTCTTACAGTGTACTCTCTGTGAAATTAAACACAAATGTCTACTTGGGATGTACTTTTCCCTGTGCTAGACAGTTTCGTTTAGCTGTCTCAAAGACAACCTACGTAAAATTTAGAACAGAATTCATTTCTGTCACTCACTTGTGAAAGCCTGGCAGCTTTCAAATGCCCCTGCCTCTCCCTTCCCTCCTTCCAGGCACTACCTTGGGGAATGACAACATTTTGAAGCCGGCATTATTTTTGACACCTCCGACACACTGACTGCTTCACATCTTCAACAAGTCTTGTCAGGTCCCCAAAGAGCAGGCAGACATGGTCCCTTTCTTCCATGTCCCTGGAGTCCTCCTCTGCCTCCTGTCTGGATGCACCATTCCCTGTAACTGCCCTTGGAATACTGATCCGGCAGGCCATTATCTCTGCAAAGCAGTAGGTTCTTTGCTTCAACCCCAGTGAGTGTTGATGCTCTCTCTCACCAGCCTAGATTGTGTACAGCTCAAAGGTGCAGAGTTCTGTACTTCATGATTAGACTCTTCTTACCTACCCAAGGCTATGTCTTCTCTTGGGCTAGGTAACAGGCAACCTAGTCCAGGAGGCCTTTCCTGACCTCTCCCAGACCAAAGGGCATCTCCTCTTCCCCTGTGTTCTTCCTATTTTTCCTCAGTCAGAAACATCCCATGATCACTGATTGGCCTTACCCTGTGTTAGCTACTTGGGGAGAAGACAACTGAAAAAAAAGCAAGCTTCAATAATAAAAATTAGCCATATATTATTCTCCTGTTAGATGTCTGTGAATGTCATGGTTTATTGACTGCAGACAGGTTTAAAATGCTTTAGAAACCCCCTTCATGTTAACAGAGCATAGCGTCAAAGCTTTAATGTTCCTCAAATACTCCAAGACTCCACTAAAGTCTGAAACTCCCCTTGATCTTCAGCTTGTTAGCTGTCTGATGTGGATACTGTAAACTAAACTCAGATTCTCTGCCAGACACTCAGCCATCTCTCTAGCCCCTTCTTTAATTTAAATGCAATAGAAGATTGGTTTGTACTGCATCTAGGAAACCCACGATTCAAAATTTTTTGAGAAACACGATACATGGCAGACCCTAACATATCCTTGATCAGCATCAGGGACATGCCTAGTCATTTTCAGGTAAATTTCATAATCTCACTGCTACTCCTCCTCTGATCATTTGGCTGACATAAGTCTTCTCAGGCTCAGGAGGTATGGCTGGAATGCAAACAGAGCTATGCATGATATATACTCATCATTTTCCAACTGCTAAAAGGCCTAGCCATATCCTTAATTAGTTAAATTCTTGAGGCCGGATTATTCATTTTTCTCTAAAGGAAGGGCGAAAAAGACTTCATCAACCTTTGACCTTGACCCAGAGCTCTCGTGTTGCCACTGTCTGGGAAATAGGCACAGTGTGGCCACGCACCAGTGAGGGCCGTGGCTCCTAAAGCACAGCATCTTATTTCCCTTGAAAGCCCTTCAGTGATCCAGGCTGCAATGATGCTTGCTCAGCAGCCAGCTCCTGATGCTGGCCTACTTCTCCGTGTGTGTGTGTGTGTGTGTGTGTGTGTGTGTGTGTGTGTGTGTGTGTGTTTGTGTGTGGACTCACAGCACCATCTAGTGGCAGTGATTTTCAGTCCTGTTGTCTAAATAGAACACACTTGGTTTCTTGGGCATTTGTTAATGTAGAACAGGCAGGCAGGTTGTTGGGTTTTAAGGATGAATGAATGCCTATATAGTTCACTTTGATCTATTTACCTTATCTATGGATACAGATAATGCTGTCACAAATTCTTCCATGAATTTGTATTTCTGAAGCACCTGCTGTGTAACAAAACCAACAGTATAAGTTCTTGTAAATCAGTAAGAAAACCATCTCAAACTGTTAGGGCATTTTGTTGTGAGGCTGAGGCTGAAAACCTGAATCTGAAACTCTCACCACCCTGGGACTCAAAGCCCACCACCTTCTCTCCCAACAAAGATTCCTTAGAATCTTGTGGTGGTTGCAGCCCATCATAATAGGTGACTCTGTCTAAGAAGGTCCTTTATAGGCAGGGGACCCCATAATGCCAGCCAGACAAGAGCAATAGCCAGAGCTCTCTCTCACATTAAGACTGAGATGATCCATAGCCTTGGGGAGGCCAGGGGATACAGAATCAAATGTACAGGAAAAGTCTATTTGTGCATCTTCCAAAATGCCAAAAGCACTCATGAACTACACTGAATGGATGTAGTGACAATGGTCTCACAATACACCCAGAAGAATTCTAGTTATTTTTTTCTGAGCAAGAACTATATATGTAAGAAATATGTGCTTCGAATGCCCTTGTTTGCACATATTTTTCATCAAATATAAGCTCAAATCTTCATAAAACTGGCAGAAGTTAATCGTTCAGTAGGTTTGTGAATGAAATAAGGATTACATGTTTGTGTTTCTGTGTGGTTTTGTGTTTGTGTATATTTGTATATGTTTGTGTGTCTGTGTGTCTTTATGCATTTGTATATTGTTTCAATGTTTGTGTGTTGGCATACCTGTATATGTGTGTTTTCAGAAACTGTGACTATTTACAAATTGAGTGATACACTGTTTGGTCACATGTAAATTACTGAAGAAGACAAAAGGGAAATTAAAAACTTTCTAAAATTAATTTACATGAAAGTACAATGCATGAGGACTTTTTTAAAAAAAATGGTAAATCAGAGGGGATCCTAAGAGGAAAGTTTATAGCTATGATTACCTACATTAAAAATCAGGTTTTCAAGAGAACACAGGGGTCCCTGCCTGTATTCCTGGCATGAAATGGTTGGTTGAATCTGCACTATATACACAGTGAGAGCCTGTTTCAAATATAAAGCAAAACAAAAAATCAGAAAGACCACAGTTAAATCATTTATAATGTAATTCAAAGTAGCATAAAAAAGCCAAACTTAAGGCAGTAGATAATAAGAAATAATGAGGATCTGTCAGAATAATAAAATGAAGACTAAAAGAAAAATACAAAGACTCAATAAAACAACGAGTCACAAACACAAACAAATTAACCAAAAGACAGAGAAGACCCAAATTATTGAAATGAAGTATTTTATTACTTTACAACAGATAATAATGAAAACTACAGGATCATTAGCAAATACTTACATTTCTTGAAAAACAACTTGAAAATCTACAAGAAATGGGTAAATTCACACTTATAACCAAAATTAAATCAAGAGGTTATAAAGAATTTAAACAGGTCTATAGCAAGTAGCTGATTGAAGCCGCAATAGTCTTTCAATAAAAGGGACCCCCATCTGAAAAAGAAGAGCCTCTACATCTTGTAGTGTTCCAGAGCAAGCTGCAAGCCCAGGGAGGGCTTCAGGTCTGACTGTCACTAAGGCCCACAGGCATTGATGAATTCCACAACTCACAGCAAAAGCTGCAGACACAGGCGAGAGACCCCAGTTGCCAGGGCAGTACCTGATGCTCAGTGGAAGACACCAGAGAGAAACTCCAGCCCTGCACACCAGTTCCCCAGAGAGAAACTACACCTCAGCCCTACTAGGACTCACTCCCTCAGTGAACACTGTAAAACTCACCATGAGAGCAAAAGGAGCACTTGAATTTCTCAAATGAAAAGATGAAAGAAAAACTCAATCAGTGAACTAACTTTAGATTTTGCAATCCCAGCACAGAACAGAAACATCATGGAAAATCAGGACACTGTATTTCCTCCACAAATCACTGTGGAATAGTGTGAAAGAGAGAACGAAAGGAAATAAGATAGTGAATCTACAATATGAAAATAGAGTTAGAATTGCTGAAGAAAAAAAAAAACTGAAATGATGATAGAAATGAAAAATTCAATAAGCCAAATGAAAACGACAATGGAAAGCCTTACCAACAGAATAGATGATGTAGAAATCAGCAAATCAGGAATGGAAGAGAAGGTAGAGGAATTGGATCCCTTACTAAAGGTGTATAATAATTTTTAAAAGAAATATGAACATGAAGTGGCCGAGCTGTGGGACACCATACAAAGATCTAAATTTTAGATGGGCATAGGATGAGAAGAATGTCATAGTGAAGGCATAAAGAATATTTTCAATAAAGTCATGGGAGAAAATTTCCCAGACTTAGAAAAAGAAATGCCCACTCAGGTACAAGACATCTATAGAACTCCAAATAGATAGAAGAGAAAAGAAACTCTTTATGACATATTGTAGTTAAAACATTAAAAATGAAAAATAAAGAAAGGATATTAAAGGCTTCAAGAGAGAAAAGTCAAGTTACTTTATAAAGGCAGAACCACCTACAGCTGATTATTACACAAAAAGCAAAAGTCAGAAGGGCTTGGAAAGATGTATTCCAAGTTCTGAAAGACCACAGTTATGAACTCAGACTATTTTGCTCACCAAAACGAACTATTAAATTTGAAGGTAAAATAAAAACATTTCATGATAACAACAGAATAAAACTTATGGCTACTGATCCATAAGTGTCCTGTCCAGTGTCCTGTGTTAGGGACACTGGAAGAGATACTTGAGTCTGAAGACAAGGATAAACACACCCAAGAAGGCACAAGAATAAATTAATGACTCTAGAAGAGTCAATGAAAAGATGTCTAAGAAAATACCACAAAACAATAAGATGACAAGAATTAAGAGACATCATTCAATAATAAATCTTACTATTAACAGTCTCAATTCCCCCTAAAGAGACAGACTAGCAGACTGCCTTGGAGAACAGAATCCATCTTTTTGTTGCCACCAGGAAATTCATCTCACCCTGCATGATAGACACCACTTTAAGGTTAAGGATGTGAAAAAGGCATTCTGAGCAAATGAAGCTAAGAAACAGCAGGCATGGCCATTCTAATATGTGACAAAATACACTTTGTGGTAGTTTGAATGTAATTGACCCCCATCAGGGAGTGGCTCTATTAGGAGGTCTGGCTTTGTTGCAGTAGGTAGGGCCTTGTTGGAGGAAGTGTGTCACTGTGGGATGGGCTTTGAGGTCTCATATATGTTCAAGCCAGGCCCAGTGTCCTAGTTCACTTCCTGTTGCCTGCTGGTCAAGACTTAAGACTCTCAACTCCTTCTCCAACACAATGTCTGCTTACATGCCACCATGTTGCACTATGATGATAATGGACTAAACCTCTGAAAATGTAAGCCACCCCAATTAAACATGTTTCCTTTATAAGAGTTGTCATGGTCATGGTGTCTCTACGGAAGTAGAAACCCTGACTAAGACACATTTCAAACCAAAACTAATCAGAAGAGGTAAGAAGGCTCATTTCATATTCACTGAAGGAATGATCAATGAAGAGAATGCTGTAGCCCGAAACGGATACACACCAAACACAGGTGCACCCAATTCCATACAAGCAACACTAACAGATTTAAAAGAAAGGACTAACTCCAAGACAGTGAGAGCGGGTGACTTCAATACCCCAGGCACACCAATACACAGGTCATCTGCACAAAAACTAAACAGAGAAACGGTGGAGTTAAATTACATCGTAAATCAAATGGACCTAACTGATTTCTATAGAAGACCCCACCCAAGTGGTGCTGGTTAAACTGTATAGATAGATACATGTAGAAGAACATAACTAGATCTTGAGCTTTATCTCTCCATGCAACCACCCATGGATCAAGGACCTCGAAGTGTGAACATAAGACCCAGGATCTGGAATTTGGTAGAGGAGAATATAGAGAATGTACTTCAATTAACAAGGACTTTCTGAACAGGACCCTGGTAGCTCAGGCCTTAAAACCAACAATTAGTAAATTAAAATTAATGAAATTCGGAAGCTTCAGTACAGCAAAGGACATCAACATTAAAGTAAAGAGGCAGCTTACAAAATGAGAAAACCTTCACCAGCTGTGCATCTGACGGACAGATGGTATCTAGAATATACAAAGAACTCTAAACAACAACAACAAAAAGAACTCTCAACAACCATCAGATATTACAGACTGTGAAATATAAAGCCAAGTGCCAGGATGGGTTACCTTTGTTTGAGTTGTATACAGTGGGGTCCCACAGATCCCCCCCAAAAAACCTTTACAAACTATTGATATTGCTCTTGGTTAAGAATTGAGTGGGAAGACTCTATTACTCAAGATACTACACCCCTGAGTCATAAGACATGGAGAATTCAAACTGGTGCTAAACTGGTGCTGAACTGAAAGTTTCATCTTTATTGGCCAGCTTTCATGGTGCTACAAGGGTCTATGCCTGAGACTAGAGGAGAAAAGTCAACAACAGTCTTATCCACTTCTGAACCTTGTCACTGACCCAGGAAGATATGCTTACTAGTATAGTAGTGGCATGAATGTTACAGGAATAAGTGACCACTTTCCAATTATAGTTAAGATTCTTTCCATATGACATTAGACCATGTCAGGTGCCATCCACTAGGACAAAAGCCTGTGGCTGGTTAGGTCATAGATCCCACACAGAACCTAGCATTTTGATTGTGGTAAATGAACACAGCAATTAATAGTCCTCTAAGTTCTTATCTTTATACCCATAGATCAGTGTACCTCTCAACCCTCATCCAAAACAACAGCAACATCAAACACCTTCTTTTTGCAGTAAATGGGAATTAATTCAGAGACCTACAGCCAGTCAATGTGCCAAGAATATACTGTAGAGTGCTCAGCTCTAAATAGGGCATCTTTATCACACCCACTCTTCACAAGACTCAGGGGTGGTTGTGGAAGAGGGGGTGGAAACATCTGGAAACTCCAGAGGGAGTAGATGTGGCAGCATTAAGAGTATTTGCCAGACACAACTCTCAGGGCTGTTATATACATAACCTCTCAGTAGTTGGAAATGTATGTACAAAACTTGCACAAGTTCAAGCCAGCCAAAATTCCAGTGTAAGATGAGAGGAGCTCATGAAGTCCCAGCCCTAACTGAAGAGCTATTAACAACTGCTTGCTGGTAGGGGAGGGAGCACAAGTTTTCTTCAGAAATGAGTCTCCTGAGAGGGGACCTACACACCAGTAAGTAGGTCCACACCCATGTACATATGGGCATCACTTATTGGTCTCAGTGAATATGTTAAAAAGTGGGGAGGGAATAGGGAAAGAGTTGGAGAGGAGGGAATGCAGGGGTGGACTTGGTCCAAACACTTTATATGTATGTATGAATATCAAATAAAATATTTTAAAGCCAAGGACTGAACAGATTTCTTGCTGGATTCTACCAAACCTTTAAAGAAAAACTAAGCAATGAAGCAATGATCCTCAACTCTTCCAAAAATAGAAAGGAATACTACAAAACACAATTTTTTTTTTCTGAGACAGGGTTTCTCTGTGTAGCTTTGCGCCTTTTCCTGGAACTCACTTGGTAGCCCAGGCTGGCCTCGAACTCACAGAGATCCACCTGGCTCTGCCTCCCTAGTGCTGGGATTAAAGGCGTGCGCCACCACTGCCTGGCTTACAAAACACAATTCTAATGAGCCAGTTTTCACCTGATACTCAATCTAGATAATGATATGGTAAGAAAATAAGGAAAACAAAAAAACCAAATATCTTAATAAACATAGAACTTAAATTTGAATATTTTCCTTGCAAACCAAGTTCAAGAAAATATTAAGATCATAAACCATGACCAAGTTGATTTCACTCTAGAGATGCAAGGATTGTTTTATATGTGTGTGTGTGTGTGTGTGTGTGTGTGTGTGTGTGTGTATATATATATATATATATATATATATATATATATATATATATGGGTTATATATATCAATAAATGTAATATAGAATAAAAATAGACATTAAGGACAAAATAACATATAGTCATCTTCATAGGTGTAGAAAGATCTCAGGAAGTTCAATATAATTACAAGAAAAAAATTAGATATAGAAGAAACTTATATTAACACTTCTTTATAATAAAGGCTACATCTTGCAAGCCTGTGGTCAGCATTATACTGAAAGTCAATTTTCTCTAAAATCAGGAATGAGAAAATAGTCTGCATACTTTTTACTCTTATACAATGCAGTGCTTAAATTGTTAGCCAGAGCAACAAAGGCAAAGGACAGAAATGACAGATATAAATAAGAAAGGAAGAGGCCAGTTTGTCCTTTTATTTGAAGGAGACATGATATTCTGCTTTAAAGACACTAAAGATTCTTCTCATAAACATTTCCAATGAAGTAGCAGGTGCAAAATTAAAATGCAAAAATCACCATGTTTCCTATATGCTAATAAACATTTGGGAAAAGAAATCAGGGAAGTAAATCCCCTTCATAATAGTGTTAATAAATAAGATACCTAGGAATAAACCTAGACAATGTGGTGAAAGACCTCAAACACGGAAACTTTAAACCACTGTAGAAAATTTAAAGATGACACTAAAGGATGGAAACACTCCTATGTTTTTGTGGAATGGCAAAATTCATAAGTGAAAACCACTATGTTACCAAAAGTGATCTAGATTTAGTCCCCATTAAAATTCTAGTGGTTTTCTTCACAAAACTAGGAAAATATTGTAAAATTGATATATGGAAACACAAAAGATAACCACTGATAGCCAAAGAAATATCGAGCATAAGAAACAGTGCTAGAGGTATCACAATACCTGATTTTAAATTATTTTACAGTCAATGGAACAAAAGCAGTGTGGTGCTGGCCCCAAATAGGCTTATTTCATATGGAGTAGACTAGAGGCTCTAGAAACAAACACACATGGCTACAGCCAACTAACTTTTGACAGAAGTGTCAAAAACGTACATCACAGACAACACATTCCTTTAATAAATGGTGCTGGGTAGCTCCATGTAGAATGCAACTAGACCCACCTTACACAAAAATCCACTCAAAATGGATCCCAGACTCAATGTAAGGTCTGAAACTTTGTAACTGCTAGAGTGAAATATAAGGAAAATATGTTAAGGTAAAGAATAGGCAAGAATTTTTCGAACAGGACTCTAATAGCTCAGGTAGTAACCCTGAGAATTTAAAAACTGTAAGTGCATATAAGTAAAGAGCTTCTCCACAGAAAAAGAAGCAATAAAATGGCAAAAGACAGCCTAAAAATTTGGGGAATATATTTCCCAGTTCTACATCTGTCAAGGAACTAATATCTAGAATTTATGAAGAACACAGAAAATTAAACACCAACATCATATAGTCAACCAATTACTGAAAGGTCATCAGAACTGAACAATAAGACACTACTACTGAAACTGATATGTACCTTGGTTGCAAGATACAGAGAAACCAAGCTGTAGCTGAGCTATGATCTTCTTCCCTGGGAGCTAGCTTTCTTAGTTCAGGAAGTTGCTGTGTGGCTTGCTCGGAGAGAAGTCCTCAACAGTTTTACCGAGCTATGAGCCCTGTGAGATTCATAACAATTTGCCAGGCAAGATGTGCCCAATGGTGCAAAAATGGATTGACTGCTATGGTTCCTCCAGCCACTTTCTTACTGGGTTTTAGACCTCCTTCACAGGAGGAATTCATGCCTGGTGTTGCAAAACTGGTCAAAAGTCCATGACTGTGGAGGTCACAGGTCCTATGGGAAAACCTACTGTTGTCTTGCTATATGGACATGGTGTCAAACTGCCTTCTGAATGTTCACGTTTACATCCATAGATTATGGTTAGCCTTGGCTAAAGAAGCACATTCTTGAAGTGGATATTGGTTAAGGCAGAAATTCCTAACTGATGAGAGTGCTGAGACTGTGGACTAATCAACCCTAAATTAGCCATCTGTATCACCTCCTCCAATGGTCTGGAAACAAGGAGGGTAGAAACAATGTAAAAGCCAGATAATGGAAAAGAGTGCTTGCCACATTGTCTTCTGGACATGACCCGGGTGTCAAACCCATGAACTCACAGCAACAGACGACTGGGATCATCAACACTATCATGGATCAAGAAGACGCCCATAAGTGCCACTCTTCCCTTAGGAGGCAATTCATGGTTGATGGAAGTGGAAGAGCCATATTCCTCACTGTTGTAGCTCACCTATGCTCATCCAGGCAACCCTAATTACAGTGGGCCTCAAAAACAGACACGGAAGTAGCAAGGGGCGTCTTGGGAATCAGCGGTTTAGCGGGAAGCAGAAGTGAGTAAGTGAGAATAACAGGGGAGATTATAATCCAATTATATTATAGATAGCTATGTAATGAAATCGTGAAATTAAAGTGTAGAAAATAAACTGAGTAAATGAATTGAATAAGTGGCATTCAAAGGAAGAAATACAAATGGCCACAGAATATTAAAAACAAAGAGTTGAAAATTCTTAGCCTCAAGGGAAATGCAAATTTAATCTACACTAGAATTTCATCTCTCACCAGCCAGATGGCTATCAAGGAAACAAATGACAAGACATATTTGTAAGGATGCAGGGAAAGATGAACTCCTAGTCACTGTTAGTAAGGATGTAAATTTGTGCAGCCACTATGGAAATGAGTGGGGAGCTCCTCAGGGAACTAAAAGTAGAACACATACCCAAGGAATTCTAAGGCAACATACCATATGCATACTTTCACACCCATGTTTATCAAAGTACTACATACAAAGCTCAAGATATGGTCACCAGTCTAGATGTCCACCAACAGATAAATGGGTAAAAAATGTGTTATAGATACACACTGGAGGTTTATTCATCCACCGAGAAGAATGAAATTATGCCATTTGCAGAAAAATTGAATTAAAGAAAATCATGTTATGCAAAGTAAGTTAGATTCAGAAAGACAAAGGCTGCATGTGTTCATTCCTGTGTGTAATAATATATATTGTATTAGAAGAGGAACCAGGAGGGAGAAAGCAGGTGGAGAAGAGAACAAGAAAGGGCCATTGGGTGTGGGAGAGAGACAGAATATCACAAGTTGTCTTTCATATGCTGGATACAAATGTAACTGAATATACATGCACACACATGACAGACATGAAGGCAGAGCTAGGAATATCTGAGAGGAGGAAGAGGACACGTGAGGGTAGGGTGTGGGACTAGGAGGAGAGTGGGATGACAAATATGGGCAATAGGTACAATGATATATGTATGAAAATGTCATAACAAAACACATTGTTTTGTGAGCTAACAACAAAAGAACGTCTAAGGCATTGTTTGCATTGAACCTACACACATCCTCCTGGTAGGCTTGAACTCACCTCCAGGTGAGATCTCATACACAGGTAAAATAACTACTGTGCTGTGTTGAGTAGGGAGTAATGACCAGGAAAGTTGTCATGTTTTGTGCAGGTGGATTGTTTTTACTATGTGTGATCTGGGGCTCTGTGAATCTGAGGATGTGGAGCCCACAAGTATGAAGAACTGATTGTATATGGATGACACAGAACAGGCCCCTTTCAAAGACGTTAAACACAGAACACTGGCTAATCTATCAGTGTGCTACTTAGTATGTTGAAAGCCCAGAGTGCAGAGAGCTGAGGTGGTAGGAGCAGGCTGGCAAGAGGATCAAGAGAGGCATATCTAGGAGGGCTAGGGGCCAATGAATGAAGAGTTGAACTGTGGTGGGTGCATGCCTACGGCAAGCCTAGTGGGAACGAGCAGATGAGAGCAAAGATGGGCACGGAAGGCTCCAGACCCCAGGATCCAGAGCAAGTGCATTGAAATCAAGCACTAAAACTGCTTCTATGAACCTTAGAAGAAAGGAAAGAGCAAGCTGGTGTTACTAGAATCTGTATATGCTTCAGTTGCTAATGTATCTCATGGAATGACAGCCACTTCACTTTCACATATAGAGTGAAACTTCAAAATATTTACCTAGCTTTTGTCCAATTCCTGGAATTAATCCAAAGCATATATCCATGAATTGCATCACAGTGTTGCTTACCATAGACAGAAAAACTGAAATAACATGAACTTTGTATATGCTCATGAAGACGAAAGACCTATATAATGGAACACAATGTATCACAGTTTCAGAATAATGTTTAAAGTAGATAAAAAGGTTTCCAATGTGTGTTACATTACAGAACAAAACAGACTTCAGAGAAATAAGCCATTTAAAAACTGTAGGAGATTTTGTGTGTGTGTGTGTGTGTGTGTGTGTGTGTGTGTGTATAAACACACACTGTATGTGAGACATACAGAGAGATGGATACTTGTTACCCTCCAAAATAATAATATCGACTCTCCATTCTACTATCACGCCTGTGTTTTCCCCATTTTTAAATCAGCTACAAGATTCAGCTAATGTATCTACTGTCTATAGTGTTTTTAGATTTATTTTCATTTTATGCATATGAATGCTTTGCCTGCATATATGTATGTGCACCATGTACATGCCTGATGCATGAGTAGATCATAAGAAGGCACGAGATCTCCTGAGACTGAAGTTATAGCTAGTTGTGGGTGATGAAAATTAAACTCAGGTCCTCTGCAAGAGCAAGTGCCCTTAACCACTGAGCCAACCCTACAGCTCCTAGTTCATAAGGTAATTTTTTTTTTTTGCTTTTGGTTTGGTTTGGTTTGATTTTAGGGTGTATGTGTGTTTGTGTTGTAGGCCAGAGATCTATGTCAGTCACTCCCCACTTGACTCTTTTAAACAGTGTCTCTCAACTGAGTTCACTGATTAGCTAGGCTGTGTCACAATTGAGCCCAGGGATCCTCCTGTGTTGGCTTTCCAGTCCTGGGATTAGGTATAAGACAGAGCTTGCAGGTGCATGCCTTAACATCTGGGCTTTCTTTGTGCATGCTGGAATCTCACATTTGTAGGGCAAGCCCTTTACCACTAAGCCATCCCCCAGTCTCATACTAGATACTGGGGTATATTATGTATAGATGTTTGCATTTGCATATGTGTACATACATCACACTGCCAAGTTAAACTTTTCTAGCTATAAATGTATACTTTATATTACCCATAAGTCAGACATTTGTACACATGTAATTCCCTTAAATTACACTTTCACTGGAAGGATTGGGAGAATCTTTGAGCTGAACTGTGACTATACTGCCCTCTCGTGGGCATTGGACTGATGTGTATATTTACTATAAACCAGTTCTCAGCAAAATGAGTCTTAGACCTAATGTTCTTACTGTATTAGAAGAGATAAAAACAGACAGTCATGGGGTAAATATGATCAAAATGCATAAGCGCATGTATGAAAATGTCGAAATGAAAGCCATTATTTTGCACAATGAATATATGCTACTAGGTTTTTAAAAAAAGAGTAATGCAATAATTTTTTTTTTTTGTTTTTAAAGTATACTTTCTTCAAAGTAAAATAGCAGACAGTACACTCACTGGGCAGGGGACAAACTGGAGAGACATTTGATGCAGACAGTGATGAGAGATGCTACTCTGCTGTGCGCTCTGATATGGTAGTAAAACTGTCAACACCCCAGTGTTCTGCCTAGGTCTTTCATCACACACGAATGAAGGGATCCCAAGCAGCAGAGCTGCTGAGTTTCCTGACTTAGGCAGGACTCTGACTTTGCAAGCCTTCTCCTGGAAGTCCTTTCTTTCTTCTAGTGGTTTTTGCCCAACAGACTAACAAATTCAGCCAGGAGCCCACTGTGCAGGACTGTGTCCCCTGTGGTGGTGTTCACAACATTATCTTACACAGCACGCATGTTCAGAGGGTGCAGGGGAAAGGAAGAGAAAAGGCAGCCATTGGTCACAAGGTAACCTGCTCATAAAATACAATAAATCACAGCTTGGTATACTCCCTGGGAGACAACCCAACCTGAGCTTCAGGGACTTGTCCAGAGGGCATCCATGCTCACCTTCCATGCAGTGATGACAGAAAGTTCCAAACAGAAAATAAAAAGCAATTACACAGGCTTGACATAGCAACAGTCTCCAGCAGATCCCTTCCACGACCCTAGTAAGAAAGGCCTGGGGCATCTCTGTGGAGGCTTCCAATAGTGGGCACTCGACTCTGGGGAGGGTGTGTGCTTAAGGCTGTCCTACCAGAAACCATTCGTCACCATCTCTAACTTCCCATGTCAGGTTTGCAGATTTGACAAGAAGAGGGTGTGAAAATGAGAAGCAATATTTTGAGTTTCAAATATGTCCTTTCCTGGGTTAGTAAACTGCAATCTGAACTTCTTAGAGAATGCATATGCATAGTTGTTTACATTTGCGCATTCATAGGTACATCTCAGTGTCCAGTTCAATTTCTCTAGCTATAAATGTATACTATTTGTCAAATACAAATCTCTGAAACCACAGACAGCCACAGTCCCAGGAGCCTTGTGCTTGTGCGAGAACATCAATAACCAGCAAGATGCTCCTGCTAACATTGATGCCCACAGCCTGGGGGAATCAACTCAGGACACTTTCAATTTATAGTGGGTTTACTGAAACATAATCCTGAAAAATTATAAGTCTCTGAATTTATCTTTGGGCTTCTTGTTTTGTTTCATAGTTCAGTACTGGGAATGGAGGCCAGGGTCTCATACTTAAACTCACAATCTACCCCTGAGCTCATTCCCGGCCAAAGGTGACTTCTTTTTGAAGATAATGGGAAATGTCAGTGGCTCTCTTTAGGCTTACTAGAGATGTTGGTGAAGTTTATCTTTAGACCATGGAAACAATGGCCCACTGGAGCAATCCTGAAAGGTTTTCAGATCCCACATTGACAATTAGCTCCAGGTAAGTGTGTCAGGTGACAGGCACTTGGGGAGCATGCATCAACAATGGCTAGAAAGATTTCCAGTTTGCTCAGCGATGTGTGTTTTTAAATGACTGCTAACTTCTGGAGCATGGTGGGTACTGTAAGTAAAAACCCTACCTAAGCACAAGCACTTCCTTGGTTTATGCTGGGTTTTATTGTACCGGGGAAGCTACATTTTATAAGACGATGGCTACTATTTTTAAACATTTCTAGGTCTGCTTTGAGCTTAAAAGGGTACCATGCGGACACCAGCTTTCACTACACACTCATGCTTCGTCTTTTGCATTAGATACAATGTCTTACAGAAGAGTAAGGGCAAAATTTTACTTGAACAATATACCCATCTGTGTATTTTTTTCAACTGTTCGGTGTCATGAGCAATATCACAGTGCACATTTCTGTACAGATGTTCAGACCATGTTTCTTATAACCTCCTCAGGGTGGATGTTACCAAGGAATTACTGCACCAAGGGAAACAAACCCACCAGTTTTGTATGGAGTGTAAACTGGTTATCTGTTCCTGTAACAAATGCTTGCAAAATACCAATTTACAAAGAGAAAATGGTCTTTCTGGATCAGTTTTGAGAACTTCAATAATAACCTTTTGGCTCCATTATTTTGGGCTTGTGTCAAGACAGATGACATAAGGACAGGAATGCACAGTAGAGCCACAGCAGGTATCTCATACTAGGAAGCCAAAGGAAGGAAAAGGAAGATTATCCCCTTGCCTTGAAGACTAGGCCACATCCCTTGAAGGCTTCATCTCTTCCCACTATCACTGCTTAGAGGTCAAAGCCTTTAGTGTACTGGCCATGGAGGGACATTGAAGAGCCACACTACAGTGCCAGGTCTGATGTCTGACCTCAGTGCGGAATAAAAAAGCTGTTCCCCAAAATGCCCGCAATGGGTGGACACCAGGTCCTCCCTTGCCAGCATGTAACCCATGCATCGACAGTAACTTTTACTGACATTTCACTGACTTAGTAAAATGATGGTTGGTGTTCGTCTACTTGACCCAATGTTAATTGAGAAAATTCCTCCATAAGATTGTTTTGGCTGGACAGTGGTGGCGCACGCCTTTAATCCCAGCACTTGGGAGGCAGAGGCAGGCGGATCTCTGTGAGTTTGAGGCCAGCCTGGACTACAGAGTGAGTTCCAGGAAAGGCGCAAAGCTACACAGAGAAACCCTGTCTCAAAAAAACAAAACAAAACTAAACAAAACAAAAACAACAACAACAACAAAAAGATTGTATTGTATGTAAGTGGGGTACTGTGGGGTACTGTCTTGATTTATGATTGACATAGAAGGGTCCAGCCCACCATGGGGGTGCCACCCCAGAAAGGTGGTCGTGGGTTGTATAAGAAAGCAAAATGAAACTGAGAAGGCCATAAAGAGTAACAGTGCGTAGCACTCCTCCACAGCCTCTGATTCAGTTCCTGCCTCCAGGTTCTTGTCTTGAGTTCCTGCCCTGACTTCCCTCAGTGATGATCTGTTACATGGAAGTATAAGCTGAAATAAACCCTGCCCTTCCCACATTGCTTTTGGTCGCAGTGTTTCATCACAGCCGTAGAAACCTAAGTGAGACGGCTTTAGCACACTAAGATGCTCTGCAGTTCCAAGAACTATTCCACTTCTCAAGTGTTGTAGACTGAGAAAAAGAAAACTCATTATCAACTTTGCAGCTCATTAACAGACTCGCTCTGCATAAACAACCACTCATTACTGCCACAAGTCACTGTGGCTCTCATCACTCTTACCCTTCCTTCTGGGCATGACACTCTAACGCTGGTACTAATAGGACTCTCCTAGATCCAGTAAGAATGTGGCTGCGCTCCAGCAAACAAATGCGATGGATAAGGCAAGGCTATTGCTGAAACTGTGGCTGGCCCTTTGACGGCTCTGTGATCCTGAGGTGATTACCAAACTTCTAGGAGCCTCCTTCACTTTGAGCATTAAATGTGAAGGTGTTACCTGCACCTGGCTAGCAAAACTCTTTGAGGACAGAAGGATTTAATGTCTGTGCCCTAAAAATGACACTCAATGAGGGGGACCCCTATCCTACCTGTTTCCCCTCTCTATAGTGTAGTTAACTCCACTTCTCGCATAGGTAATGTGCACCAGAGTATGGCATCACATTGCATCAAGTAAAGCTGCACATTTTATGATGTCAGGTTTACATTTTGGATATAACTAGTCTCTTGGAGATGAGACTCAAGGACAATAATCTAGTGGTATGGTGGATATCTTTAATCTATGAAAAAAAAAAGCCACTCCTACAATAGCCGAATTCAATCATCACCCCACTGCTAGATGCCTCATAGGATGCTCCATGAGCTCACTCTGTCTTGCACCTTTCTCTGTTAACCTGAGGTCCCTTGCAGACTTTTGGTTTTCCATGGGGTATTGACCTAGGGCTCATTCTCAATCTTGCCTCTGTTTTTCAACTTTTCCACAGACTTCTTTGAATGAAGAATGTGCTGTGTAGACACACTTACTCTCTTTTTTTGGAGCTGAGGACTGAACCCAGGACCTTGCACTTGCTAGGCAAGTGCTCTACCACTGAGCTAAATCCCTAACCCCTACACACTTACTCTTACAGTTGTGTCCATCTATGGGCACAAGTTCAAAGGCACTGTACAAAAAAGTGAAGGGTTGGACAGAAAATGAAATACCAAGATACATTTCAGTGTCTTGCTCCTACCACTCTGCTTACTAGTCAAATCTTGCTACCAACCAGGTGCATGACACCATGCCCACGTGTCCCTGAAGGCCTATAGTTGGAAACACAGCCTCCAAGTGTGACAATAGCTATATTATTTTCCAATATGGTTATGTACTAAAGTTCTTTTTGAACAAAAATTTACTAAAATAAATTCTACAGATACCTAGATGAGTGTGTGTGCGTGGCTAGGGAATACAGCCTTACTTTTTTGTTTTCTGTAACCTTGAAAGCATTTCCTCAAGCCTACTTATGCTCGCCATGGAAACTGAAAAGCTATGAAGGACTCTTGCTCATTGGTCAATTCATCTATTAACTGAAGTCTATGAGTAATTCGGAATAAGAGTGGCAAATGTCCTTTTAAATTAAAAACATTAAAACTTATTCTTAGTATTTAAATCTTATTAAAACATAAGAATTGGGTTTTCAAACCTTGAAAAAACTGTACAACTGCAACAAAACATGGGTTCATTTTAGGTTCTTAATAAAATTTGTATAAAATGTAATTTCCCTCTTTCATTATCTGAGTCACTACTTCAAAGGATGCTCTTGAGCATGTACCAAAAATAAAATGGAGTACAAATGCTGATGTCTGTGGACCTCTTCAGCCCAGGGAAACAATCTGAGCAAACCTTAGCATCTGTACTTCTCCAAGCACAAGTGCCCACTGTGCAGTGCACCACAGTACACACACACACACACACACACACACACACACACACACACACATGCTCCACACACATGCACAACCTTCAAATCATCTGCATATCCATTAGGCACCAAGCCTCATCCAGGTATGTCTGGGACATACCTAGATATAGCCATCAACTGAACTGGCCAGCTACCCAGGGGTACTCAACTGCTCACCGCATAGTGTAGAGAAGTGTGCCATCATCCTCCAGCCTCAGCAGCTTGTTGGGCGTGGTCATGTTGTGTGCAATGGACTTCTTCCCATTGTGGAAGAATGTGTCTGGGGTCCAGATCTTGCTGGCAAGAAGATTGTTGAGAGGCAGGCGTTGCATGGGCCCCTTAAACCGCAGCCTTTCATCTTTCCAGCTTTGTCGGAAAAACACATCTATGGTATATTCCTAATACAGAAGAAGGAACCAGGGTGACATCTCAGTGAGAGAGGCCCTTAACACAGTTAATTCAGTGTGGGAATGGTTTGTGTTGACCGGGCTTTGGTACCTACCATTTCCGTATCAGACACTGGGCCAAAGCTGGTAACGTAGATGTCTGTTCGCACCTGCGTGATTCGCTCTGCAACACAGACACAGGTTGCTTTGCACCGCCTCACCATATGCCTCCTCTATACTGTGCTGACGTTCTCAGTGTGGCACTCAACTGCATTCTTTGTAACAGTGGCATATTTATTTGTTTTGTGAACCTGGAAGACTTGAAAAAATGCTCAATGGACCTGGGCTGTTCCAAAGTACAAATGAAATAGAGTATCTATCCATCATGTTAGGAAAATGGCCTGGGTCTCATGGTAACTCAGACCCTGGGGAGTGGTCTTCAATAGATGTGGACTGAGACGCGAAGTCTTGAGTAGTGACACTCCTAAACCTGGAGCCATAAGGCCAGCCTACTGTGGATACTGACTTGAGTGAATACCATGACAAAAGTGGAAGCACTGTGCAGACTCAGAAAAAGAGTAATGAGCAAGGGCTTTGGTGCATGCCAACACAAGTCTATCTTGAAAAGGAACCGCTCCTCCTTATACGACATTGTGAGTTGTTAGAAACTCCCATCACAGGGTCCTACTGTAAGGATTCTGTATATGCACAGCTCAGGGTCTCGCCTGGCACTTTATTATGTCATCAACTCATCAGCGGGCGACTGCGTACCAGCCTAAAAGCTGGACGTGCACCCCCACGTGCTTTCTCGGTCTCTGTCTTTCTCTCTCCATGCTCTCTCTCTGCTCTTGGTCTCTCTCTGCATCTCTCTCTCTCTCTCTCTCTCTCTCTCTCTCTCTCTCTCTCTCTCTCTCTCTCTCTCTCCACCTCTCTCTTTCTCTCCTTCTCCTAATAAAGCTCTAAAAGGTACCACTAGGTTCTGTCATGACTGTGACCTTTCTGCTGCGTAACCAGCGCTAAACCAGCACCAGCCACCAGTGCCATATACCCTTTCACCTACCATATTAACTAAAGTGATGGGGTATACAGAAGTATAAAAATGATCAATGATACTGGGACAGAAGTTCATGTTTTCCCTGGGTCACGAGCAGAAACTACATTCAGAATGCACCACCACCCACACTTAACCACTCCAAGCTGCCTAATGGCACAGTGGGCTCAAAGAGTTCCTCAATCTCCTTTTGAGGCATTATTTCACTTGCATGGTATATATTTACCATGTCTGTGTAGTATGCCTTCAGTGTCTGCCTTCCCAATAAGATATAAGCCCTACTGCACCCTCTGACCCACAGAGGCCCATTGGGCTCTCTGCTGAATGAATAAGAGTGACACAGGCTATCTGAATAAAATTCTGCAAGAGTTGATGGCAGCTCAGCAGTCCTCTCTGTGCTTTGGCCCTGTGAATGTGCGAATAGAGATGGAACTGTTGGGCACTGAGCCCGATAATGTCTTTCAGTGGGGTAGACAGATGTCATCAAACCGGTGAGGACTTTTCCTGCACTAAAGACTGTGAATATAAACCTGTGCTTTCTGTGAATCTTCGTTAATAGTACAAACATCAGAGAACATTTTATTTCAAGAATGCATCTGGCAAAGGGTCTAAACCTCAAGGTTTGTATGTATAGGAACAAAGGTAGTAGATAGAGAGTTTGGAAGTAGTCACTATTTCAGACCTCCACTAGGGTTCAGGGGACTTCTCCTTTGGATAAGCAGGGCCATTGTAAATACCTTAACTATGAACTCAGTGAGAAATCAGACTTCTGGCATGTAAAGGCACAAAGGAAACCTTCAGTGGCAGTGGAATTCTGATAAGCATTTACAGACAAGAGAGTGAGGGCCTTTTCTTATTTCCTAGCACATCATATGCTCAGTTTTAACAGCACCTAAGAACTTGGTTCCTCCCTAAGGAACCAAAATGGACTGTCAGATTATTTGGAAAGCAGGGAGTCTTCAGCAATGTGATAAGGAAACTTCCCTCCAGCCCCATGAATCTGGAAAATAATAACACAGGACACAAGATACATAGGCACTCCACTCAAAATCCTAGAAAAGTAGTTCTCTCTGGAATTGTCTGCATTTCAGTCAGCATATCATTATGGCTGAGGGTGAGTTTTGCCTAGATCTTTACAGGCATCAGTTGGAAACACACTCACCTCCCAGCCCAGGCCGCAGTCTGTTGTCATAGCCATCCAAAAGCCCATCCAAGATCCTGGTGAATATTGTGATGTTGTCATTGGTCTCGTCTCGTACAGAACCGGTCGGCATTTGTGAGAAGCTTTTAAAGAGAAAAAATGAAAGAAAGAGAAAATTCCAATTGCTTCTTATAAATATATTTTTTTCAAGACAGGCACACAATACTCATATGGTATCTGACCTTGGAGGACTGGCATGTAATAAATAGACCTCTCACACTGCCTTGGCTGGCCACTGGGTTCCCTTCAGAAGCCCTGGATCTTAAATATTCTTAGTTCTGCTCTAGGCAAAATGGCTGTCAAACTAACATCAAGCTCCAGGCACCCCATTCTTTTTGAGGAACTGAAGGTTCTTGTTTCTTTTCTAAAGTCCGGCTGCTGTGATATGATGAGTCATATAATGTGACTCTCAATGCTTTAGCCACATTTGAAAAAGACAAAGAAAAAAAAATGAGTCTCTGAACATGAAGTAGCAGGATTGTAAAATTGCAGGGATTTCAGAACTTTATCTAAATCAGAAAAACTGAGTTTGAAAGTCATCACTGAGAACAGGGAGGCAGGAAATTTTAACCTAAGAAAATGCGTGGTGGCACAAACCTTCAATCCCAGCACCCAGGAGGCAGAGATAAGCAGATCTCTGTTAGTTCAACACCAGCCTGGTCTACATAGTGAGTTCCAGACCAGCAAAAGCTACACAGTGAAATCCTATCTATCTATCAATCTATCTATCTATCTATCTATCTATCTATCTATCTATCTATCTATCTGCCTGTCTGTCTGTCTGTCTATCTATCTATCTATCTATCATCCACCCACCCATCCGTTCATCCATCTATCCATCTATCTATGGTAGAGGACAAGAAGGTGAGCTCGAATCTCACTGCACCCTTACTAGCAGACTGGCTTTCATAAAATGAACAAGAATATTCTGGTTTCATTCAATGGTGTGAAGTTTTCCAGACTCCAAAAGAAGGTGGAGCTGGAGCTGGAAGCCAGAATCGACCTACTTAAATGTGATCAATGAAAACAATTATTTCCAAGAACTTGGTCCGGCAGACATACAGCGATTCTGACCTCAGCATATACCTGGAGAAAAGCTGAACAAACCAAGAAGACCATCTGGGGGACAGAAAGTCTACATGCCCAGGAGACAGTAATATGTCTGAAAACCACAGATCCTCCATTTATTTTAGATGATTTCAAGTGTGCAGTCAGCACCTGACGTACAAGCTGGTCTGGGCTTCCCAGACTCAAGGCACATTACCAGTTGAAATTCAGTACTCTTGGCACTCAGAAGAAGAGCACATGATTCCTGGCACTTCTCTGGGAAGCCTGGCTGTGGGATGCTGGGTCTGCAGAAGCACTTCCTCTCATGCAGTTGTTGAAATCAGACTTGCCATCTCTCTGTGAGAAGCTGAGGTCAGAATGCACATGCCCTTTCCCCACTCAGCTCTTGAAAACCATGCATTTTCATTGATTGCATCTAAGCAGATCAATAATTCCCTGGCCCCAATGAAGGTCTCTTTTGAATAAGCATAAAGTTCCCTTGATCTAATTTTCATATCAGGATTAAAATGCATACAGCTGAACCTCTCACAAGCTAAGCTTAGGTCGTGTTAGTACAGAGCCTACAGATGTGAGTATTTCATTCTGTTATTTAGTATTTGAAAATGCTACATGCCTCTTATGTCTAACACCCATGAGAATCTCAAACTTCAGAAGAAACAATGGAGCCACACACACACACACACACACACACACACACACACACACACACACACACCACTCCCAGTAGCTAGTGGGGCTGGGTGGAAAGCCTTGAAGCATTTGGGCTGCATAAGAAGAATGCTGTACTCTAGGTTTGCTTAGTTGTTTAATAACTGGGCACAAAACGTCTGGCCTCACAGTCTCCTTCTCATGACATTTAGTTATTGTCCGTCTGATTATCCAATTTTAGGCAATGTCCAGATGCCTAATGTTCGAAGGGCCTCACTATCTCTTCAATTTAAAAATTAAGGTGTGAGATATTCAACAGTAGGAAAAAACAACAACACTGTCCATCTTCATGCATGAATCCATTTCCTGCTGCTTAAAGTACCCAAGGTCATTTTCGTTCAAAAGTCTTAAAAATGTCATAAATAGGCAATTCAGAATTGATAAATTGTATATTATCTGGGGAAGAGTACTTCTGAGTATCCATATTGTATGTGCTACCTGCCAATTAGTCATTTAATAGCTGTCTCAGTTATCAGCTGGCCTGTCACATCATTGTCATGTATAATGTCAAGTAACATTTATTTTATTTAATAAATGGTCCTGAAGTACAAGGGTGATGATGTTAGCAATTTCATTACAGTATGGTGTTAGAATTTTTCTATTTTACTACTATTGTTCTTGATCTCTTAGTATGCCTAATTAATAGACTGAAATTTACCGCAGGTGTGCATTATATGGAAAAAAAATTTGCAGATGTGGGATTTAACACTATCCTAAATTTTGGGCACCCACCAAAGGTTTGGAATATATCCACACAATCAAGCAACAATTATTTTGCATTCCAAGGGCTTTTCTAAGCTGGTCGATTATGAGTGGTGAAATGTTATTCAATCCCATTGGATAGGATACCCAGCTATCAAGATAAAAAGACTTGGTGGTATCATTGGCTATTTTCATGACAGCGGGTCACTGTATTGCTTAATGTGCTCTTTCTCTCTCTCTCTGTCTCTCTGTCTCTCTCTGTCTCTCTGTCTCTCTCTCTCTCTCTCTGTCTCTCTCTCTCTCTCTCTCTCTCTCTCTCTCTCCTCCCCCATCTTTCTGTAGATGTATGTCCACTGCTTCACTGTTTCAGGCAATTGGTGTGCCTCTTGGATCTGAATCTCACTTTACACATATCCACATTGTCACCAGTGCCAGGGATAGATGCAATACTTATGAATTCCAAAGCTATTTCCATTTATTGGACATAATTTATTATTTTTTATTTTATGTACATGGGTATTTTGCCTGTATGCATGTCTATGTACATGACTGGTGCCCACAGAGGCCAAAAGATGGTATTAGATTTTCTGAAACTAGAGTTACAGATGGTTGTGAATCACCATGTGGGTGCTGGGAATTGAACCAATGTTCTCTGGAAGAGTAGTCAGTGCTCTTAACTTCTAAACCATCTCTCCAGCTAGACACAATTTTTATGATATATTTTATAATATCTACTCACACTTGCCCATAATGACAAATTTTCTTGGCAAAATTTCAGTATCTTCCCTGCCCTGCCATAATTGCCTCCTGTATTGATCTTTGGTTCTTCATGTAGCAGCATTCAGGGCTGGGTATGGGGGGGGGTTGGAATATTTTCATTGTTGTATTAAATAGTCATGTGCCAGGAGTAGAAAAAAGACATTAGGAAAAAAAATTCCTGGAAATGCCTCTTAGGGAAGAACAGGGTTTACGCTTTGCAGCTGTTGTTTGGGAGATTTTGTTTCTTTGTTTTCATAGTCAACCCCCAAAATGAATCACCTGTAATATGTGGTGTGCAATGTCCTATTCTCACAGTGTTGAGGATTATACAAGTACTGTTTGCTGCCCTGGTACAGTGCCTCCTTCACCTACAGACATCTGGGGACTTGGTTATGTCTTCATCAAGCTGCAAGATCTTTAAGGACTACTTCTTAGGCCGAAAGAAACTCTGGTTTGACTCAACCAAAGCACTTGAAAAGGAGAACAGTGGGGACATACTGGAATGTGTGTTCAGTGGGGAGCAGTGTGACTGAAGAGCCTCATGCTGAGCCAATGTCTTCCCCAGGCAGGCCTGGCCACCATCCATCTTAATCCTACTGAGTATGGCCAAGGGGTCTGCTCACTCCTAGCACAACTGTGAGTGAGCTCCTGCTTCAGGGGCAAGGTAAAAGATCTTTGAAGGCATGGATTTTTTTTTGTGAGGTGAAATTAAATCTGTTACTACTGACAAGCATCTTTAGCATAAAAGAAATACTTGTAAAAGGTTGCTAACTTACTTCACTTATAATTGAAGTTTAATTCAATTATAATATAAGGCTAAAATAGCTACATTCTCTTAAAACATGAAAGTTTCCTTATAGTTTTTCAATATTACTATTGAGAAGTGTAGAAAACATGATACACTTATCCAATGTTCCAATTCTTCCGCTTTAACATTTGTTGATCTTCCAGGAAAAGGGATTCTTAAGACAACAGAGATGCCCTTCAATATGGAAACTAAAATGTGTGGGAGCTCAGATCCCTTTTACAATTGCTGTGGGTTTGCATAGCATCTCCACACAGCCTCCCTTATACTTTAATCATCTCTAGACCAGTTGTGCTGATGATTATTAAAGCATATTATCTAGAGAATAACACAAGGAAAAAAGTCTACACATGCTCCGTTACAGAGAAGGCAATTTTTCCAATATTTTTAATGAAAAATGGAAAATGTGTGGTCAAATTCACAGATGTAGAATCTGCTGGTATGTTGGGCCAACTGTATAAAACCAACCTAACCTGTTTTAAAAATCACTCCTTTTTACATTTCCTTGCCTAGTTCATACAGGAGGCACAAGGATGTGACCCAGTGACCCTGGTAATTTGGGTTTGAAGTATAAATGACACAAATGAGCCCTGGTTTCCAGCCTGATGAGCACAGTGCCTGCAGGACAGATAGGGACACTGGTAGGTACTGCAGAATACCGAATGTCCCTGAAATCTCTGTCATGGCAATCCAACTTCTAATGCTGATAAAGTGAATTTAGGAATCAGCATCTTAAAAAATCTGATCCAATAAGAGGCTGGTTTTCTGGGCAGTCTTTAAGAGAAATAAACTGGATGCCCTCAGCAAGTGAAGGGCTCTCTCCCACTCTCTGTTGTCTCATTTCTGGCCTTTTCAAGGCATTATAGCTTCTTCTCAATTTCTGGTCCCTAGAGTCTCAGGTTTAACTTATCTCAGAGAGAATAAGAAACAGTATTTGTGGGGCCTGACTCCTACCTAGTGACCTCCTGGTGGAAAGTGGGTATTCTAGGGCTAAGCTGGAGACATAAGGGCTGCCACAGGGCCAGTGCCACAGGCTCCAGGAGCCTCTAAATCTTCAAATGCATCCTCGGGGAATCCCAGGGATGGGACCCAACGATGAGTGCCTGAACCTATGCCAGGTACTGTGGTGAGAAATAGGGACATGTAGAAGGCAGCGTTGGCCCTTACATCTAGATATGAGAAACTTTAGTACTAGAGACTTTTAGTAGAGAACAGCAGGGATGGGAACCTAGTGTCGCTTCACAAAGCGTGACATGAAAGGAACTCAAAGGAGAGAGAGAACAAGGGCTCTGTCTAGGTTTGGAATGGAAGAAAACAGTCCTGAATTTTTGAGGCTGAAGCTTGGCTCAATCCAGTGAAAAGGATACTGGAGAGAATTATGAGCAGTGGTCCCCAAAAGGCAACTGTTATTTGCAGAAGGAATGTGAGACCTCTGGTAAAAGCCAGCACTAGGGCTACAGTGAACCGCAGAAACAGAGCATTGCAAGGGGCCAGGCACTGGGTAACAGAGCACTGCAAGAGGCCAGGCACTGGATAGCAGAGCACTGCAAGAGGCCAGGCACTGGGTAACAGAGCACTGCAAGGGGCCAGGCACTGGGTAACAGAGCACTGCAAAGGCTAAGTACTGAACAGCACAGCACTGCAAGGGGCCAGACACTGGATAGCAGAGCACTGCAAGAGGCCAGGCACTGGGTAACAGAGCACTGCAAGGGGCCAGGCACTGGATAGCAGAGCACTGCAAGGGGCCAGACATTGGATAACAGAGCACTGCAAGGGACCAGGCACTGGGTAACAGAGCACTGCAAAGGCTAAGTACTGAACAGCACAGAACTGCAAGGGACCAGGCACTGGGTAACAGAGCACTGCACAGGGCCAAGCACTGAGTAACAGAGCACTGCAAGGGGCCAAGCTCTGGGTTTAATCATTAATACCACAAAACTTTTAAAAAATGGTAACACGTGGTCAGGTGGTTGTGGCACACACCTTTAATCCCAGCACTCAGGAGGCAGAGCCAGGTGGATCTCTGTGAGTTCGACACCAGCCTGGTCTACAGAGCGAGTTCCAGGACAGGCTCCAAAGCTACACAGAGAAACCCTGTCTCATAAAAACAAAACAAAAATGGTAACATGCACCTGGGAAGGTAGAGACTTTTGATGCTGCACTGTACTTTTAAAATTTTCTTGAAGACAATGGTAACTTGAAGTCTTTTTTGACAAGGCCCCTGGACTACTTATGAATTATGGACTTGGGAGAGGCAAGATGGGAGAAGAAGGGGGGCAGTGACTCAGGAGACAACAGTGGAGGTGAGAGATGGGGTCATGTGAGTCATTAGCTGGATGTATTTCTTTTGGCCTTTCTTTTTCTTTTCTTTTTGGTTTTTTTTTTTTTTTGAGACAAGGTTTTTCTGTATAGCTTTGGAGCCTGTCCTGGATCTCTCTCTGTAGACCAGGCTGGCCTCAAACTCACAGAGATCCACCTGGCTCTGCCTCCTGAGTGCTAGGATTAAAGGTGTGCACCACCACAACCTGACTTCTTTTGTTTTGTTTTTTTCAAATGAAGTCTTACACTATGGGGCACAAGTTAGCCTTGACCTCCTGTTCTAAAGCAGGTTTCTTCGTTTGTCTGTTTGTTTTGTTTTTGCCACTACTCCCAGTTAGCTGGAACTCCAGGTGTCTCCACCATGTCCAGTTTGTCTGAATTTCTGAATGAGGCTGAAGGAAAATGAGGAGCATGGAATCAGGGATGGGAAATCCAGAGGGAGCCACCTTCAGATCTACCATACCCACATAGCACAAACTGTAGAATTGCTGCAGAATTTGCTCATGACCTTGTCTTCAGGGTCTACATGCACAGACTTCATCAACCACTGACTGAGAATGTTCAGAAGAAGCTAGCATCTGTAGCACTCATACCCAGGAATTTGTTCCCGTCATTGTCCCCGAAGTGAATCACCATTTATACTGTGTGTGGAATCTATAAACAGTGTGGCATACGGCAGGGTGTACACAGGTTACATGCAAATACCATGCCATTTCACATAAGGGACTTTGAAATCCAGAGGGGCTTCTGGAACCAGATCCCCAGGAGCACCAAGGGACATTGGGTTCTGCAAAGGGAGTTGGCTAAGAGTTGTTTTCTCAATTGTGATCTAGAAGAATCTTGTGTGTGTGTGTTTGTGTGTGTGTGTGTGTGTGTGTGTGTGTGTGTGTGTGTGTGTGTGAAGAATTTTAAAGGATTTTACACCAGTGTGATTTTGCTATTTATATATCCAGATTGTAATATCTAATAAGAATGGTGATGTGTTAAATGACCCTGCTGAGATTTCACTACTACGGTATTCTAAAGAGGACAATCTCTCATCAGCCTTGGGAAGGTCATTTGAACATTGTCATAGCACAGATGGTACTGGAGAAGACGGAGTGCTAGGTTTCTTTGTGATATTGTCTATGCTTGTGTTAACAGCCATATGTGATTCACATAAAATGGCTCAGTAGTGATAACTTCAGGCAGTTTTGATGTGAACATTTTTTGTGAATTGACTTTGTGGGTTGACTTTGTGTGTTAGTGTACCTATATTCTGAAACTGCATTCCTTCCTCTGGTTTCTAGCATTTTTAAGAAATGTTATCTCACTTTGCTTGCTAAGGTCCTTATATAACTCTCAATAAACAGCATCACTTGCTGATGTTTTCCTCAGTTGTCCCTTGCATACTTCTGTAGCTATCATAAATAATAGCAAGGCAGGCCATAGCTGGGCACTAGCTACAATTTTGTTTCCACGTGAGAGCACTCCTGTCTCAAGGTGGTAATGTGAACTTGCAATACATTTCAAATGGCTAAAGCCCTGGCCATGAAGTACTGTGCCAGAAATTTTAGGTTCTCCTCATGCCCCCAGGCCTTCCAGTGCTGCCCTTCAGCTGCCCAAATCAAAGCTATCTTCCTCACCCCTCTTCCTGCAGGTTCTCTATGTCCTTGGCACTGCTGCCTGGCTCGGATTCCCAAAGCTTATCACTGTGACGGCACAGGCCACAGCACCTAGGTATTACCCTGCCCCTTTGTTCCTCTTCTCAGGGAATTCACTGAGGAACCACCCCCCTTTCCCCCTTGCACACACACACACACACACACACACACACACACACACACACACACACACACCTCTCTTCCCTTCTCTTGCAGCTGCCCCTGTCTATCTCCTGCAACCTATAACCCAGGAACCTCTCTTTGCTAAAGGCCAGGAGTCAGCTCTGAATTGCCAGATCCAAGAGTCAAGACCAAATGCTTTAACTCAAAGGGCCCAGTAGCTACATTTAGCAGAGACAACTGCATCTCCCTTCCTACAGAACTTTCTTCTCTTGGCCTCTACGAACTCTTGTCTTTAGGTTCTGGCTGTGGTGTGCATACCTGCTTACTTGTTAATTTTAAAGACAAGGTTATGTTGTGTAGCTTGAAGCTAAGGTCTTCCTGCTTTAACCGTAAGTGCTGTTGTGTCCAGCTTTACTCTTCTGTTCATTCCTCTTCTCTGTCCCTTTCAGTCTTGCCTCCACTCTTAACCTCCTAAACTCATAATGCCATAATGTCCAAGGACACAGTCTATGGGCCTCTTCTCACTCTGTCTATACTCAGTTTCTATCTGTTCTCATGCCCAGTAGCTTTTAAATCATGATGCAACCCAGTCCTTCTCCAGACTCCAGGCCCCTGTGTGCAAAGGACTGCCCAGCTACTTGGATGTGGAAGTGGTTTCTCCAAGGGCTTACAAAGCCATAGCTACATACACATTTTCTACTCTCTTCTCTGTCTCAGCGATAAGACAAAGAGTTGATGGTGCATCCTTGACCTTTAATTTTTCCTTCATGCTCCTGTCATCCCATCAACACATCCCATTGGTTAAACTAAACCTTTCTTCATGCAAACACCTGTCAACTGACTGCACACCAGCTCCATCTCTCCCTCTTTTACACCAATTCCACTCAGTTTTGTTCACTTTGCACTCACAGGGGATGCAACACTGAGGTCATATCATTGTTACATCTAAACAGGAACATACTTGCTTAAAGCTACTCAGTGAGGTCACCTGGCACAGCAGTGTATAGTCTCAGATACCCAGCTGGCGACAGTAGGAGGATCACATGACATTAGGCATTCTCATCTCCAAAACATAAAATAGGATGAGGCAATAGCTCAGTTGGTAGAGTGCACAAAGCCCTAGGTTTGCACCCTAGAACTGCATACATTAGGAATGATGGCACACACAATAATCTCACGAGTTAGAGGATCAGGAGTTCAAGTCTCTCCTTGGTTCTACGGAGAGTTCATGACTAACCTGGGATACATGAGACCCTTTCTCAAAAACCAACAATATAAACAAAAAGTATAAACGAACAAACAACAAGAAATTCCACTCCACTCCACGGCCCAGAGCAACCCTCAAAGGACCGTCATCTGACACTCCACAACTAATCCAGTTTTATCCCTCACACTGTGATTAAGCCTCCCATGGAGCTGCACCACTGATGCCAAGCTAGCTGCTGGCTGTTGCCCGTTTCCCCAGGGAGCCCCTGCTGTGGAACCCTGTACTCATCACCCTTCCCCATACGGGTTTGGTCTTCTCCACCATTAATGCTGTTACTAAACCCCCACTTCCCTCAGGTCCCTGCAGTAGCATCTCCTTCCAGCCCCTTTACTATCTTTCTTCTGAATTACTCTTTTATTGGGCACCTTAACTTCACCATTGCTGGTGTGTTGCTTTCTTTTTCACATCAGAACACACTCTCACTGAAGCCAGATTTCTTTATGGCTCTTAGCACCTATAACAGTGCCCAGAATGTGGAACGGGACACATTCACACTACGGCCAAAGCACGGTGATGACCCCCACCACACTCAGGCAAGGGAGGTTGCATGGGTATAACCCTGGATATGGTCTTCATTGTACACTAAACCCCGTGGATAGTGTGGCTTAGCCCACAGACACACACCTGGATCAGTCTGAGCGTTTTGTATAGGTTAACTAAGGCATCAGCCTTATTATGATGGATCCATTATTATCCCCACGTATGAGATTCAGAAACTGAGCTGCAGGCTGGCTAAGGAACTTCTGGTCTCACAGAATGAGCCAAAACAAAGACAAGAGCTTGACCCACCATCAAAAAGACTCTTCATATTTATCACTAGTGATCTTGGGATAGAATCAAGCTGATTGTGAACTGATGGGTCAATTCTTTCTTAAATTGAAAACAATTGGCCTATGCTTTTTCTGACTTTCAGGTTCTGTCTGCTTTTAAAACAGTTCTGAAATACAGATAAGATGGAGCTTTTATATTCCTCACAGGTGATCCTTTGCTATGCATTAGGTTCCAGAAACCTCATATCCCAGTGGGTTTGGCCTGGGCTGCTCAGGATTGGCTCATGTCATCTTCTAGCCTCTGATGTTCTTTTGTTTCTAACACATAGATTCCCTCTCCTGCTGTGTTCTATTCTGTGGTGCCATAAACATTAGGACACAGCGGAGGGGCCTTTGTAATGGGAATGCTAGCCATCCAGGAGGCAAGGGGTGATTTCCACGTTCAGCAGCAAAACACTCGGCACAATTTCCTAAATTTAGAGTTTGAGCTCTTCTTATGCACTGAATGAGAAGTTGGTGAAAATTAAAAAAGCATGTTTTAACAGCAGCATTCTGAAAACTTGTGCAATGCACCCATATGCCTCTTGGTAAATCTTGCTGCTATGAGAGCGAGAGAAGATTTCTTTTTGCTTTTAATTCTAATACTTCCCTTTGAATTCCATACCAATTAAAACATGTATTCTGTGCCACTGACTCTTCACAATCTCCCCCTTCCTTGAGCCCAGCTAGTGACTCATCCTGGAGCTCAGGGACAGTCTACTTAGCAGAGCTATACTCCAGGCCAACCCTCTGAGCACTGCTCACTGAGCACCAGTGTGCCACACATGCTCAAAGTTAGATTTATAAAGTAGAAAGCCTGGAAGTATGTTCTCTTTCTGCCTTTTCGAACGAGGTTGGAGATCGCTCCATCACTCCGCTGAGGCGTGGAACACTCTGCCCTGCGCAGGACCACCCTCCTCATCTCTGCCCGTCGTCCCTCTCCGCAGCCTCCAGACTGAGCCATCAGTTCGGCTCTGCCCCTGCTAACTGCTTTGACTGCACTGCTGCAGTGTTTTTTACAGCCATTACACCGGCTGTGTGTCCCGAGCCTCGGGAACCTGCAGCTCTGGGGAAGGAGGGATTTGTTATCATCGCAGGGGATGCAGGACAGCTTCCAGCTTCAGATAGGGCAAGTGCAGGCACGATTCAGACATGCTTACTGCTGCAGTTAGGAGAGGCCTCTGTCTTTGCGTTTGGGAAGGAGAATGAAATGGTCCCCCTTTGTGGGACCAAAGACCAGGCTGCCACACATGTACACAGAGAAAGAAAGATCTTTCTTCATGTTTGTGAGAGCCTGCTTTTCCTCGTCAATTAAAAATTTTGTTTTCCAACATCCGTTTGAATTGCAGCTCCCATGTAATAAAATTCAAATGTGTTTCCACTTTTGATAACCAAATCTCTACGTTAATACCAGTAAATGAATGAAATCTGACATTACCTTATTGAACTACGAATCCTCAAATGTGCCTTGCAATCGTCACTGGCCTCTCCAGTCTGACAAAGTATAGTTTTTAAATAGTGATAAATTAATCCCAGTTTAAACTTAATGTTATATACTTTGGCAGCACTTTGATCCCCATACTGTTTCAGTGCTAATTTTTCTACACTGTGTAGTTTAGACGACTGGTTTCATTAAAATAACTATAATGATTTAAATAACTCCATGCATCTGATTGGGCCATGGCAGTGACTGACTATAAGGTCTTGGTTCAGTTGTATGTTTGACTCATGCCCTGTTCTATAATTCACAACCGATAGTAAAAATCACAAAACTGTTGCAAATGAGCTGTTGGTGACTAAATTTAGAAAATGATGTGGAGAAAGACAAATAATTCTCATGATATTTTCAAAGCAAGTTCGCATTAACTATCTTATGTAAGCACCAAATACACTTCCCTCCTCCCAAATACATCTTCTGTTGCTGAATGCATGGATTCTTACAAACGCAGTGTGTCAACTTGTACCTGGACAGAGCCTTACATGCTGCCTCTCTCCTCATTTTCCCCGTCTGATTCTGCACAGATCTCCTTACCCCTGCCAGCTCTCAAGTCTCCTGGGCACATTTAGGAGCATCAGCCATTCTCTGATCCGAGTTACAATCGAACTAGGACCTTTGTAACTTCCCGTTCCAACGTCCTTTGAACCTTAATCAGAGAAATCCCTTCTTTGGTGGAGGGAGGAGGGAAGGAGAATATATTCAACTGTTCCCTTCCCCCATCTCTGAGTGTAGAAAACGCTTCCCAAGCCCAACATGGATGGTACACTCCAGGTACATACCCTCCCAGCTTCTGCGTTGCTTTGACATATTAAAAACTGCAGTCAGAGAAAAGAGCACAGGGTAGAAGTGAGCAGAACGGCACAGGATAGTGCAGCGTGAGGATCCCAGCAGGTGCTGGCTGTGTAAAGTTCCCTGTGAGATACTCAGCCATCCCACCTTGCCAGCTGCAGGATGGGACTAATGACACTGAGCTCATAAGGCGGTCCCTTGGATTGACTTAAAACACTAGGAAAATCGGTGCTGTGCCTTGTAGTAGTTATTATTCTGTCAAGATTTAAAGTCAAGGAAATTTTATGGAACTGGCTGGGTTTCAACACAATTATTCCTACATATAATTAATCTGTAAGTAAGCAGAACCTCATCTGAGAAGAAGTAAGTGGGGGTTTGGTGTGTCTTCTGATGTGGTCTGTGCATACCATGTGCTGCTTGGCTCCCGTGATATCTAAAGAAGCTGGGCAAACACTCACAGCACCTGGTGTGTAAGCCCACTCCTAGGGAGAGCTTCTCATATAACCAAGTTCAGATATTAAGAAATTTACAGACAAACTGTGTTCTGTACAAGAGAACTGATAACTGTAAAATCAGAAAAAATGTAAGTGTTCCCAAGTCAGGAAGTAGCTAATGGTGGCCCACTCATGCACTGCTACAATATCTGTCCATTTTAAAATCACAAAGCCTAAAGAATCTGTAACAGTGGAAGGTTAGGGCCAAAAAACAACAAAAAGCTGAATGTAGGATGACCGCAGATACATACAAATGTGTACAGGAGCAAGTAGGGGTAAGAACCAAAATGGGAGTGATGATTACCTGTAAGTTAGGGATTTAGGACACCTTTCTAAAAATTAATGGCTGCACCTCACATATTTCCTGCAGTTTGTAGGTATCATTATGATAAAGCATAAAATAATTAAAATCTTCATATCTAAAAATTAGTATCTTCTCCCACAGTCAGTGTTTTTGAAAGATTGAGGGGTAGCCTCAGACTTAATCAGCATTTCCTTCCAGAACCTGACAAGTCCATCTCTAATTCATAGAAGACCTTAGAAAGCCACAGAATTAAATAAGAAATGAGCTAAACTCACACACATGACTTCCTAATTCTGACTTGCGTCTACCAGAGAGAGTGATAGCTTCCTGCCTTATTTGATTCACAGTCATAATTATTGTGCCAAATCACATAAACTATATGTTCCCAAGATAGCACAGCACAGCATGGACATAACTTCTAAAATATCACCCAGTATACATAGAATATCAGAAAACAAGCCAACTATCTCAATGTATTAATTTGCAATAGTGAATGTTCATGGGATTCCATTCATGAACCCCTTCCATTCAGAAAAGCAGTGGGGATACTACAATTTATAGGATTTAATAAAGAAGTTACAAAGGAAAAACTCTCATGTAGTAGATGAAGAACCAAAGGGCTGGGTAGGAGGAGCATGTCCCCTCAGTATCAGCAAGGCAAGAATAGCATTCAATAAATGGGGATAAAATAAATAAATCTTTTATGGCGTGTCTCATGACTTGATAAAAAGCACAACCTGCTAGACAAAGTGTGTGTTACTCTGTTTAAGAACCAAAGTCACTAAGCATTTGACCTGTAAAAATGGACCCCAGAGTGTAGTCTGCATGTGTGTAAATCACAAATGGACAGAGGATGCACAGACTGGGCAACAGCCGGCAAAGACACCTTTTTCCTGTCAAGTAAGGACGCTCTTGATGGGGAATGGCATTTCCTGCCTGTGTTCTGGACATTCTCTGCTCTTCTGACCCTTTCAGTTTGAACAAAGGAAGAGAGAGGGAGAATGAAACGAGATGGTGAGATAAAAGAGACAGAGACAAAATTAGAAATATAGAGGTGATAGAGATAGAGATGATAGAGAGATGAGAGGGAGAGGAGAAAAAGGAGAAAAGAGGAAGAAAGGAAAGAAGAAGAGAGGAGAGAAGAGGAGAGGAGAGAGGACAGATTGATAGACTTTCTCAGATGCTGGCAATACATCTTAACTTACCCTGGTAACAAGCCTGAGCCCTCACTGGAATTTTTTCCAGCAGAGTGGACCTGCGAACACCCACCAAGCAGCCTGTACACTCTAGCAGTACTAACGGAAACAGGTGACTGTGTGCTGCGGTCCTTCTAACTATCTCAAGTGCTCCCTTGGGAACGAGCACTGGTAAACAGGAAACCAAGCAGCACACACTGTCCAACGGGACTACTTCAACTTGCTATCCTTTGATTAGCCAATTTGGGGCAGTGAGGGACATAGGAGAGAAGAGGAACACTGATTGCCTCCTGACGGCTTGCATCTGGAATACTAGGTATCACTAGTGTGGTAGGGAAAGGCTCGTGTTGGTGCAGAGACACTAGGGGCCCAAACAAAAGAGGTCAATGGCAATGGCATTTCCAGGGACTCAGGGGCGAACCAGGTGTAGTTTCTGATCTCTGTGCTTGGCTCGGCCATGACTATTTTGGATCTCTTTCCATGCCACATGCAAAGCACCAGCCTGGCTAGAACAGCAAACTCAGCAGCATAATGGACGCAAGAAGGGAGTGAGTGTCTTACACACTTGTCTGACAGCAGCAGATATCCTTAATGCCCGTGAACTTCTGAATCTCTTCCAACCTGAGTAGGAGGAACCAGCTGCCCTCAAGCCATCCTCTGCTTCCACTTGTGAAGACCTCTTCTCTTCTGTCTAACTCATTCCAGAGACCCCGCACCAGGAACAGTTCGGTCGGGACATATTCACCACCAACCGAAGGGTGCAGGATTGCAGAGATGGCAGGCCAGGACTGTCCTGCCCTACAGGGGGTTCACAACGGCACAGGCCCCCAAGATTATAAAATGACACCACGGGGGAGAACTTACCCAAAGTGACTGGATAAGGTCATGGAAACACAGAAGATAAGGAGGGTTTTGGTCATGATAAATCTAGAGAACATTCCATTGTCCATTCCCAGTATGAATAATAGTTGAAGCAGATGAATTTGGAAGAAAAACTGTTTTTTCCTCCAACTTGATCTTGAAGCTGAAAGTACACAAAGGGGAGAGCACATGAACACGGATGTTCCTGTCCCTACAGTGAATCCAAGCATGCTGCTGCCACAGTGAAGCCGACAAAGCCTGGAACCTGGCTGGTCCTTGTTATCAGTAGACTGTGCCAGTGGCTTGTACCACTTTCCCTGGGCAGCACGACGCTGTAAAAAGGTGACAGTACAGCTTCATTCCACTTTTACAGAATGCACAGTTGATAGACTCTTTGCATCCCTCAAATATTGTTTTACTTCTTAGCACAGTACAAATGACCCAGTTATTAACATAGGGCTCAAAGTTATTTGACAACTGCATTTTGTATCTATCAAATCCACAAGTGAGATAAATTTACCTTTCTGAAATATTTGTCACACGTTCAAAGCCAGCAAGCTGCTTCTTCTGCAAGGTGCTGAAAGTGTGTGGGAAGAGGGGGAAAGGCATACGTCAGAAACACGTCTTCTAGAGGATCACAATGTTAGACCTGTCTGTGAGGGTCAGAGTTTCTGGCTCGGCATTATGCCCCCAGGACTACATGACTTAGAATCATGACACTTGACAATTATCTCTTTTCCTATCTGGGCTCTGGTTAGTGCAATGGAAATCCAAGCAAGCACTGCCCCTGGGCCAGCAACAACCTTAGATAGAGAAGGCACATATATCTCAACCTGCGCATAACGCAAATGGGTGCTCAATGTCCACGAGCAAGCCAGAGTTCCAAAAAGAAACATCTTTCCAAGGAGACCCCCAAAAGTCTAGAACTGGGAGGCACACAACAGGTACTTCCACCTCGTAGGAGAAGGCCCTCTGAGACTCCAGTCAAGAACAGAAGACTGACATGCCGTGGTCGCCTAGGCGCATCCTGGGGCTCGGCGCCGGTAGCCTGGCGAGTCTAGGCGGCGAGCACGCGGCGCCGCATGCGGGAAACCCGGGCGGTGCCTTCTGCAGCCCCTCAGCCCCCGACTTCCCGATCCCCACCGCGAGGCTGCTCTCCCGGGGGCCCCCAGATTGCGGTGCGAGCTCACCAGGGCTGGAGCACAGTGCAGGTGGGCGAGGGGGTGGCACTGCGGAGCCGCAGCCTCCGCCACCCCGCACCTGCCGCTCCGCAGCGCCGCCGGACACCTCCGGTGGACCGGCCCTCGGGCTCGCTCTTAGCCCTCCAGACCTCCTTAGCCCCGGACAGGGTCGGCTGAGCGCTCGCCAGGCAGCGCCTTCCTCCTCTGCTGCGCGCGGTGCAGTGGCGGCGCAGCCAGAACCGGCCTCGAGCAGCCCGCGCGACAGGCGCGCGACACCAAGTGGGGCCCGCGCCCACCGCGCGCCCCTGCTCCCGGGCGGGAGCGGCCTTATAGGCGGGAGAGCTCAGAGACCGCGGCAGGCAGCGGTTACCTGGTGTCTACCCTGGACCTCGAGGCGCTGCGCCCGGAGCCCCGTCCAACCACGCCACTAGGTCCCCTGTCCTCCGCGCCTGTGGCCTCCGCAGTCTCCGGGCAAAGTTTGCGCTGCGGGCTTGCGAGCACCCAGCTGCTCTGCGCTCCTCCCGGTCCCGAGGCCGGGGCGCCAACCACCGTGGCCACCTCTGCTCCTTACCCTGCGCTCGGGCCCCGGCTGGCGAGCCGTCGGCGAGGGCTCATCCTGCTTCGCCGCCGCCCGCTCTCCCTGCGGCGGGCGCGGCGGGCCGGTGCGGCGTCACCGCCCCATGCTGCCGGCGCGAACTTGCCCGGCCCTCGGCGCCGACGAGACCCGGAGCCCCGCGCTCCCGCCGCCGCCCTGCGGCTCTGCTCCACGCCGCGCCCGAGGCCGCGCGCTGCCCCGCTGCAGATTCCCCAGCGCCCCCGGCGGACTCGCGCTCGCTCTCACCTCTCCGGAGCGCCACATGTCGTGTCTGGGTTTGAGGAACGTCCCTAGGCTGAGGCGCCCGGTAGAGGCCGCCAGACTTTCACCAAATGCCTGGCCCCTACTCAGCCCAGGGGTTGGGGGGTGGGGGGTGGGGGCCACTATCTTTTGGGAATGGACCATGTTTCTGCTGAAGTTTCTAGTGGACCTTAGAAGCAGATTTGGTTCCCCCTGGAATAACCACTGGTCACCTTTTAGGCCAGAGGGGGAAAGGTTGTGTGGACTGGCAGCAGCATCCATAACCTAGGCGGATGCTAGGCCTGCTTATGTCAGGTAGGGTTGCCAGCACCTCCTGTTCTTCCTCAGTCCTCAGTAGCACCCTTGGGTTTATCCAGCCATTCTTTTTGGAAAGAAACTGGTGCAAGAGAACCCTTTTCATTTAATTCACCGATAGTCGTTAATTCATTGCTGAATCTTATAATGAAACCCTTTCACAACATCAGGGCATGTTTAGGGTTTGGCTGAAGACTCGTTTCTTGACAAGCTATGGGATGGGTAGTGCAGAGACAGGGTATTGTGTCACAAATCTAAAAGTAGGTCACAGGCGGGGAAAGGCTGTTAGATGACCTCTGAGGCCTGGAAGGAAGACATTGCCTTCTCAGCAGACACATTGGGGTTGATTAACATGACTGGTGTCTGTCCAATGTCAGTAGCATAGTTTCTGCGAAGCAAGGACTAGGCATACTTATCACTGGGCAGAAGGAGGCCCTTTCAAGTGCTACTGGATGCCGAGACAGTCCTCCCCTTGACAGCAGTGTGTTGTTTCGGCTGGAGGTGGGCAAGGGCTCAGTGCTTGCTTAGCATGTAGGAAGGCCTGGGTTCCATTCCCTACGGTGTGTAATCCTCACGTGACTGGCATATTCCTGTAATCCCGCAACCCAGGGGGCAGAGCAGAAGACTAAGGTTATTTTCCACTACACTGAGAATTCTAGGCCAGCCTGGGATACAGGAGACCCTGTCTTCAAAAAATTAAAAAACAGAGTTGTTCATTGACTTCTAATAGTGATAACGAGAAGAGGCAAATCTCTCCTTCTCTGTTGCAGCTTTCTGTAGCAGTGCTGAGCACAGACCCTCCCTACTCTTCAGTTATGTTAGACATGGCACTGTGTCAATCTGAGCTATCTGGTGGTACTTTTATACATTACAGAAATTCTAGTTTTCCCAAAATAAGAAACTGTAAAATTATTTCAGAAAAAGTATGTAATATTAACATTTGCACATATATAATAGTGCTTACCTAGACTATGCAGTTAAGCACAATCTTAAATAACTCTGGCTCAAGAAGCTCTTCATGAACTAGAAGTAAGATGTTCATTCAAGTGGCTTTTCTAACATGAACACATTGAACACACACACATTTCTTCATTTGTTGAGTTCTTTGAAGATGTGTCTCTAAGATAAAGTCTCTTGAGAATTCTGTAGTTAAGATTCAGAATGTCCCCTGAAGTTTCACATTCCAGAGTCTTGGTCACCAGCCAGTGAGGCTAATGAAGAAGGTGGTGACCGGTGATAGGTTACTGAAGTGTGCCCTTGAAGGGACATGGGGGAACCAACCTCTTCTCTCGATTTTTGCTCCCGATGGGCACCATCCTAAATCCTAACCTCCCAGCCACAGAGAACTAACTAGCCACAGACTCAAAGGCAATGGTACTGAAACCTCCAGGACTTGGCCCTAATGAACCATTCCTACTTGCAAGTTATTTGCTCCTGACATTTTTTTCCATACAAAAATAACATAATAATTAAAGTAAGTGAATTAAAAAGAGTTAATTTGGATTTATAACTAGCTTAATATGCTTTTCACCTATTGTGTGTTACTTCTAGATTTACAAATGCCAAGACATCTGCTATTCTCTGGACTAAACAACATAATGCAAATAGGAAGGCCTAAATAATTAGTGAATAGAAAGCTGAACACAAAATTTCTGGGACTATTTTAGCAAAAAAAAATGGACACAAGAGATTAATTCTGTATTTTTCACAGTTACAAATATTATTTTGTCATGAATTGTGTATCATCTATGTATGAACCTTTTGTTTTGACAGACTGTATTTGAAATTTCTATGTTTTGGAGCATCAGTTTCATAACAACACATTTAAACATAAAAAAACATGAAAATTCTAATAAATAAGATCCATTCCTTAAAACTATTTAAAGTGAGCATGGGGCACTCACCTATAATCCCAGCACCTGGGGGGCTGAAACAGAATTGTGAATTCAAAGTCAGCCTGGGTTCCATCCCTATCTCCAAAACCAGTCATCAGCAACAAAATCCTTGCATGTGATCATGTTGACTAAGTTCCTTCTCCCTTCCTATGATGAAGTGATGTCACACTGTCCCCAGCAGTGTTTACATGATATTCAACACAGCTATATGATTCAACATAGATGGAGCTGAAGGAACTTGGAGATGACCAAGAGCCCAAGCCTTACAGAAACCTGAAATTCTAGAAGTCTATGGACTGTCCTTTCAACAAGTTTAGGGTAACTTTGAATGTAGTGTTTGTCCTGGTTAATACTGGTCTGCTGACCACATTCCTATTTGTTCATTAGTATTTTATTGAATGAAATTGAACATTGTAGCTTTAAGTCTAGGAAACAGTAGAGGGCACCCTAGTTCCACATAACCCCAGAGTTGGCACATTCTGTATTTTATTTCTAATGTGAAAGCCTAAAATAGTTGCTCTCAGAGAAGCTGTGTAATGGATGGATGGACATTTTACCAAAAGCAGCATTGACTCTGTATCCCAATAAATATGGGGTACCCACTGCATGCACAACAGAGGCTGAGTGGTGGCTGTACTCTATTTATGTAGATGGATATAGTACAATCACCTAAAACATGGCAGATGGCATCATATTAGTGAGCCTATGTGGCATTTATTTTTCAATGCCTGGCTCGTTTTACTTAGCATCTCTGCCAGTTTCATCCATATTGTTGCAAACAGCAGAAATTCCTTCATTGTTAGGACTAGAGAATATCCCATATAATTTATACATTTTTCTTTATGCTCTCAACAATCCACAGGCATTTATGTTACCTTCCATATCTTGACTATTATGAAAAATGTTAAAATGCACATAGGACACAGAGTTTTTTTTTCAAAACAGGGGTTATATTTCCTTTAGACACACACTCATAGTAGGAGTGGCAGTAGGAATATAGCTCAAAGGAGGAGAACTTGATTAGCATGCATGGGATATAGATGCTGTATTAGCGTGTCACAGTACATTTTGTGTGTCTGGATGTATGTGTGCATATAAGTATGTGTGTGTAGGTATCAGTATATAAATATGCAATGTATGACACTGTGACATCAATTAGCGACATTTTTGTACATTTATAATTTGCTAAGGGGGTGGACTTTAAGAGTTCTCACAACATGGGATCGAGATGCATGATATGAATGGGATTGAGATGTATAATGAGAAATACACAAAGAATAGATTTTAAAAAGTTTAAAAAAGAGTTCTCACTACACATAGGAAAACAGTACTGCAGGAGGTAGTGCATACATTGATCACTATGCTGTGTAGAAATACTACAAATTATAAAGTAGATCACCTTTAAGACATAGCACTACAAGTATCAGTGATGTCGCAAAGAAAAAGCTCATGGGGCAGAGCTTGGTCAAGGCAAGCAGTTGACTACAAGCTGAGGGTCCACATATGTAGAGCAAGACCCACTCATGGAACTGTGTGTGTTTTTGTGTTTATGAAGAATCTAGTGCAAGATTAATGTCACAAGAGATGAGATGAGCTAGGTGTGCAGAGTCTGGGCAGGAGAAAAGCATGACTAAAAGAAATGATTTATTGCTGAAAGCTTTGGGTGCTTCTGAGGAGCTCTGATGTCATGAGCACCAGACTAGGTAAGAAATCAGGTTGGCAACTGTCTCAGAGCAAGTATGGAAAATTCAGCCTAATAGCAAACAGGTGCAGCAAGGCAGCAAAGGCCAGCCGTTGTTGTAGAATATTATTTTAAGCTGTGTTACTTTTGTTTATGTTGCATTTGTTTAACTCTGTGATGCTGTGTTACTTTGCCTGTCTAAAACACCTGATGGTCTAATAAAGAACTGAATGGCCAATAGTGTTGCAGGAGAGAGAAATAGGTGGGGCTGGCAGGCAGACAGAATAAGTAGTAGGAGGAATCTAGGCCAGAGAGAGAAGGAATAAGAGAGGGAGGAGAAGACTTCAGGGGCCAGCCACCCAGCCGCCCAACTACACAGCCAGACACAGAGTAAGAAACAAAGAAAGGTATACAGGAATAAAGATAAAAGCTCCAAGGTCAAAGATAGATGAGCTAATTTAAGAAAAACTAGCTAGAAACAAGCCAAGCTAAGGCCAGGCATTTATAACTAAGAATAAGCCTCCATGTGTGATTTATTTGGGAGCTGAGTGGCAAGTCCAAGTCCCCCAAAAGAGAAAAACAAACAAACAAACAGCAACAAGCCCCGAGTGGACTTCTGGAGCAGCTACTTCACTGACAGAGTGACTGACTACAGGTCTGCTCAGACAACATGTGAATGCTTTGACCAGATGGAAGATGGTCTGGTTGTTAAGGAAACAGAAAGGGCAAGACTGATATAGGAGACTTGGGGAAATTTATATGAATGCAGCAATGGATTTGACCCTGACAAAGAGTGTGGGCAGCAAAGGCAAAGGAAAACAGACTGCAAGGCAGGGGTGGGGGAGAAAACACACTGTGTCTGTCTTCAATCTGGTATTTGTTTCTCTTATTTTTATATTATTTCAATCAGAGCTGTGAAACTAGTCATTTGAAGGCTACATATAGATGAGCGATGCTGTAATTAAACCAAAGTTGTTTTAAAATAGAGATAGTATTTAAAAGCAAGATTTTTATATCAATGAATAGATGGATAAATATGTTCAGATTTCTAGGTTCCCTTTACAAAATGAAAACAAAACAAAACAAAACCACAGATTTGATGACACTGAGCACAGTCCACTTTCTTGCCCACCTCTGACCATTGATCCTGGGGTGGGCCCCTCAGAGCAACATCGCCTGTGCTTTTCCACTCTGGGTCTCATTTCTGTAACTTGAGAATTGTAATCAATGAGGGCTGTTGAAACAGCTACTTTTTTCCATCTTATATCCACTATTGGGTCAGTCAAAGATAGGTTGGCCTTCTTTTATAAAATGGTGGCCGTAAGGTTTACAACAGATAGCTTTCAGGTATTACTCTTTATCTCAAATAATATTCTGCTTTATTATTTCTGATATGATGCAGCTGACAGACTTTCTTATATTTAGGTGTGTATGCTAGTATATGAACAGACAAGTCTTGTAGTATATGAATCCACTGTTCTTTCCTATCCTAGTTGGTAATATTAATTTTATATTCTGCCAATTAGTTTTTACTTTAACAATCAACATTTAATGGATTTTCAATAGTGAAAAATTCTGCTGAGAATCATTTTAATTATTCTGAGGAAAAAAATACCATTCCTATATAACAGATCATTTATAATAAACTCTGTGAAAACATGTATTACTTGGAAGAATATTTGTTTCACAACCTCTCTTGAAGGATCATTTTCCCTGTGTAGAATTCCAGCCTGTCAGGTGTTTCTGTGTGTTTGTTAAGGTTCTGTGTCGCTGCATTTGCGTGGACCTCACTCCTAATAAGAAGTTGCCTGTTATTCTCTTAAATTTCTCTGTATCTGTCTGCTCTTTCCAGCGCCTGACTTTCAGATTTCCCCTTTCCCACCATTTCAGCATTTTAATCTCCTCTCTCTCTCTCTCTCTCTCTCTCTCTCTCTCTCTCTCTCTCTCTCTCTCTCTCTCTCTCTCCCTCCCTCCCTCCCTCCCTCTCTCCCCTCTCCCTTGCTCACTCTTGCTCTCCTTCTGGCTCTCAGTTTTATTTTAAAATCATTGATCTCAGAGCCTAGATTATGTTATCTGAAAGTTTTCACTAAGCTGAAATCTGTTATTTCTTCCATTCTTGACTCTGTCCCATTCTCCTGCCTCCTGCTGTCCCCACAGGCCATGACACATTTGCTTCTTTCTCTGGACACTTTCTATTTCTAGACCCCAGTTTACTAATCTTTCCTTCTAAGGCTCATGGGCTGCCCCTGATGTTGTCCAGTGTATCTTTTACTTCAACAATTGCATACTTTGTCTCTGGAATTTTCTCTTTTTATCATCATGTCCCTAATCTGACTGAACTTAAGCACACATTTGTTAGAGATTGAACAGTATTTGTCAGGCCCATCACTGTTCATGTTTCAGGCTGGTTCTTTTGCTTAGGGATCATACTATCCTGCTACATGTAATGGCTGCTGTTTTTTTAATTGGATTATGAGTTTTTGTTAAGTGTCTGGTTTGATTTCCCTCCTTTAAAGTGTGTGTCCTTTGGGCTGGGGAGATGGCAAAGTGGGTCGCGAGTTTGTTCCACAAGTTTGAGGACCTGAGTTCAGATTTCAAGCATCTGCAGTAAAAGGCCAGGAAGTCATGGTGTCCATCTATAACTCCAGCACTGGGAGATGGAGACAGTTATTCCTGGTGATTCACTAGCAGCTCCATAGCAGAAATGACAAGTTCCAGGTTCAGTGACAGACCCTGTCTCAAAAAACAAATGGGAAATTGTAGAGGAAGACACTGATATCAACTTCTGGTATCTACATTTCCATGGATTGGAATGTACATATATACATACATGCACACATCACATATATGCATATACCACATATGTGTGCATGCACAAACAACCCTACACATATTCACACACTACACAAACATGCATATTCTACACAATACACCTACACACAGTTACCACACACATGCACACACATGCATACAACACACATGCAGACACAGCTGTACATGCCACACATGTGCGTACACACATGCATGTACTACATACATTCACACAGCATGCATCTGAACACACATGTCCAGTACATTCATGTACCCACATATCCATACTGAAAGTTAAGACCAAGAATTTTGATATGGAAAGGAAGTTGAATCACTTGAAGATCAACACAATCACAAGTCTTTAAACACTGTGATCATGAGTCTACAGTGGCTTTGGTGTAGGCCTAGTTCAGTCCCTTACTGTAGTGTGTTCCCTTCAATGCCTCCATCAAATACCCAGGTGTGCAGAGCCTGTCTCTTAAGCCTGTCCCACTGAAAGGTGCTTTCTGGGGCTGTTCATCTGACTGCTTCAGGGCTGGCATTAGTCATCTTCCTGGAGTTTCCTTCATGAATATGTAACGTTGTGTTCCCAGCTACACTTACAAACATCACTGAAGGTTTCTGAAGTCACCACTTCCTACTTCTCCTTCTGTCTGGTACTTTGCACTTGTAAGTTAACAGTTACTCTCTCCCTTCTGACCTTAACTGCTACCTGATCTGCTTTGAGAGTCCCCTGGTACTAGAAATCAGGAGGATGCTGTGTTTGCTCTGTTTATTTTCTCGCCAAGAACTTGCTTCTATGCACTGTTGTCCAGCATCTGGAAAGCTATTTAAGGTATTTTGTCTGAATTTCTAGGTGTTTATAAGGGCAAGCTGAATCCCATCACAGTTATCCCCCTCTGACCCTACACTCCATCTGAGGAGCACATATAATAATTTTCTCCTGTGGGCCTTTCCAACAGTGAAATATATAAAAAAAATTGTCAAACATAGACACCCACTATTTATTTACTTGTGGTTATTAGAAAGCTCCTTAAAAGCCAGGCGTGGTCATATGTCCCTGCAGTCCAGGTACTCAAGAAGCTAAGGCAGAAGGGTTGTGAGTTTGAGGCCAGCCAGCTCTGGCTACACAGTGAGATCTCATCTCAACACAGAAAAACCAAACAAACAATGGCACAGGACAGAAGAAGGGACAGCCCTAAATGCTGTCTATCGCTGTGACAAATACCATGAGCAAGAGTAACACACAGTTTATGTCAGTTTACAGCGCAGGGAAGCCAAGACCATGGGGGGCGGGGGCCCTGATTACTGGCTTGATCCTTGTGACTTACACAGCCTCATTTCTTACGCAATACAGGACCACCTGCCCAGTGGTGGCACTACCCACATGGGGCTGGTTCCTCCTACATCCATCATCAATCGAGAAAGTGCCCACAGACTTGCCCACAGGCTGATGGGATTGATGCATTTTCACAATCGAGTTTCCTCTTCCCAGATGACCTTAGGTTGTGTCTAGTTGACAAAAACCAACCAGCATAGTTACAAGCCATTGTCATCAGAAAGCTGAATCCTTAGTGATCCCTATATTACAAAAAAAAGATGTTTTTAAATCCCACTTTTAAATTTCCTTTGGAGAGATGATTCCTAAGCTGACTTATCTCTTTTGCCTCCTGTGGTGCTGGCATTCTTCTCTAGTCAGTTGTCCAGTCAGTATTGTTTTAAAATCTTTAAACATGGTTTTCTAGGCCAGGCATGATAGAGCATCCCTTTAATCCCAGAACTCCACTTGGAAGGCAGAGGCAGAAGAGTGTGTGGATTTGAAGTTGGCTTCGTCTACCTAGTATGTTCCAGGATAGCCAGGACTATAAAAAGAGATATTGTCTCCAAATAAATACATGAATCAGTTTTTCTCATACCTGTACTTTTATTTATTTCTACATTATCAGTTGCATCATTTTAGAAATATAGATACCTGCAAAATAAATAAGCTTCATATAATAATAAAATTAATTAATTTTTATAGTGGAGATGGTGGGAGGGAGTCTTCCAGAGGTTCCTGTGTAGGAATGTTGACCGTGTGGGAATGCTGTCAGGCAGTGGGACTTTGAAGGGTTAGTACATAGAAAAAGGGAGTGGGGTCTCTGGGGGTATCCTTTAAAGGCACTAATTCTGGACTTGATCCTTCCAGGCTCCCTGTCTTGCTATATGATATCTCCTTCTCACATGTACTCTCACTGTGATGCCACTCCACCATGATGTGATGTAGTCAGACACCCACGACCAGAGCTGAACAGAAAGCAACACCATGTTCTCAAACTTATAGACTTAGTAAGCTCAGGAAAGCTTTTTTCTTCATGAACTATATAGCCTTGGGTAGTTTGCTATAGCAACAGAAAATAATAATACATGAACTGCCCAATGGCCTTCAGAAATACATTATTGATTATGTTGAGCTTCAAGCCTATTCTCTACATCCACCCAATCAATCCCTATTATTTTTAAATGTCCTACTTAAAATATAGGTTTTGTGTTTTTATATAAACAGTATACTTTCTATATAAACATAGTATAATAGATATGACAAAATTCCAGATATAAGACTCAATATTTTTCCATGTGTGCCCATGATACATTATAAGGAAACAACTCCCTCTGGTAAATAGCATGTCATTTTGTGAACTGAATTGTCACTACCTGATCATTTCCCTTTCCTGAAGGACACTTGGGAATGCTTCCAGTATTTTGCTTTCATGAAAAGTAAACAACTGTCATGGCAGCGCTTCCCAACACATTGGCTCTTAACACCCATGGCACTCTGAATCCTTAGTTATAATTCCTCAGCCTTCCACAAGTTCAGAATGTCCATGACAGCTATTATCTTAAATATACTAGAAATTAAAGTGAGATTTTAAAATGTTTATTTTATTTAAAAATAATTTAACATAGTAGTTCAAAATAACAGCACATTGAAGAACTTTGGTGAGATGAGTGGTGTTAGTTCAGCCTCTGCCTTATGAAAGCTCTTCAGTAGAACTGAATTCTTGTATCTCCTGTCTCAGTGTGTTACATGCTCTTGTAGACCAAAATATTAAAAAACAGTGTAGCTTTGTGCAAATGCATATAGGGGTAGGGGGAGGAAGTTTTCTTTCCTTTCTTTTTAGATGGGGTCTCATTCAAGTTGACCCAAGTTGACCTTGAGTTTCAATCCTCCTGCCTCAGTATCTCAAGCAAAAATTACAGGTGTGAGCCACCATGCCTAGCAAACAGTTGGATTTTAGCAGGTGTTTTTCTTTGATAAATGTTAATGTTCTTGGGTAACATTTTAAATTTGTAGACTGATAGCATCTCCTTTTCCTCAGCTTTATTGGGGGAGAGAATAGACAAGAAAAACTTGTGCCTATGTAAGACTCTTGATGAGCTTTGCTGATGTCAACAACCACTGTGACACAATTGTCACAGTCGGGTGGGTAAACACCAAGTACTTTCTGTATATATTAATTTGAGCAATAAGAACATTTAAGGTGTGCTGTCTTAGAAAATAACTGATGATTTTTTATATTCAAGTTAAAATGTAGAATTTGACTACATCAACAACATTTCATGACTTGTTTTTTCAAAATCTATTGGACAGTTCAACACCTATTCAAGATTCTCAGCAAAGTAAGAACAGGTATGAATTTCCAGTTTCATGAAGACCACATTTAAAAAATATACCATATACAATATTATACTTAATGTTGAAAAAAATTGAATGTTAATCCTTGTAATCATGTGGACTGCATGCAAATCTTGTTTGACTGTGTCCAATGGGAATGCAACACTAAGAGCTGTCACAAAAGCAGACAGGTGACAAAAGTGAATAAAAGAATTACAATTTGTAAAGGAAAAGACAAAGCTGATCTTTTGTTCATGTGACATAATTAAACACATACAAAACCATAAAGTGTAGTAAAGAATACATATGTGTGTGTGTGCATTTGTATACACACACATTTTATATATATCATTTTATATATATATATATATATGTGTGTGTGTGTGTGTGTGTGTGTGTGTGTGTGTGTATGTATGTATTTGTATATACAGTACTAAGGAGTGAGTTTAGGGATGCTAGCTGTTTCCTAACAATGAACACATGGGAACCAAACCTGAAGACATAGCACCATTTGCAACTAGCTAAGACAATGAAATGTAGGCTGTCTTGGAGAGGGTTTGCTTTTGCTCACAGATCCAGAGTATAGTCCATCACAGCAGGGAAATCAAGGCAAGAGCTTTAAAGCCACTGATCATGCCTCATCCACAGTTAGGAAGTAGAGAGAAATTAATAGGAAGCATGACTAGGCCAGGAAGCCTCAAGGCTTGCCCTCCATGACTCACTTCCTCAGCAAGTCTCCACTTCCTAAATGTTCCACAACCTTTTCCAACAGCACCATCAGCTGGGGACCAAGTGTTCAAACACATGGACCTATAGGGTACATTTATTTCACATTTAAACTACAAAATACATATAAAATTCTAATAAACACGAACCAGGCTTGTGCGATGCAAACTATACATCATTGATGGAATTAATCAGAAAGAGCAAAAATTGGAAAGATGTGCCCAAGTATGGGAATACTTCTTATCATATATATAATATTCTCAAATTAATATAAAATTTTGATGCATTTCTGTAAAATTGCAAGCAATATTTTCTAAATATAGACGCTTATTCAAATATATTAAAATCAAAATATTTGAATAACTAAAATGAGTTTGAAAGCAGAAAATAAGAAAAAAATGAGAAGATTTCATCCCAGTTTTAATATTTTCTAAATGCCCTGGCATAACATGTTCTGGTAATAAATAGACACATAGACAGAACACAGCAGGGAAAGCAGATGGTGTCCGTGCATATATTACCAAATTGCTCTTCCCAAACGAGAAAATATAGATCTATGAAGAAAGGATGTTCTTGACAACAGGAGAAACTGAGGCCCTAGAAATAAGAAGGCAAAATTCTGAACCACAGGGTAAATCCCACCCTGTGTGCAGAAAGAAAGTACTCAATTTTATGACATTTTGCACTCTGAAAACCAAACTATAATACATTTCTAGAAACATATAAAGACATTTAATCTAGGCTGGACAAAGAATTCTCAAACTTGCAGCACAATTCATAAAAAGAACTATATTTAATTAGATTTCATCAAAATTGAACATTTTCATTGCCCAAAAGATTTCCCTTGTAAAGTCTTCAAAGGGATAAACTACCAAACAGAAGAAAGGATTTACATGTTTGAAAGAAGACAGGTATCTAGAATGAATAAAGGACTCTCCAACAGTAAAGACAAAAGGCAGCTTAATTAGAAAATGGCCATGATATTAAGATCTGTTTCAGCACAGAGGATAAGTAGATGACAAACAATTCCCACTGGCTACTAAAGACATTTAGAACCACACTGAACCAGCACTGCACACTTATGGCAGCAACTACAGTCAATGAAAACAAAGCTGGCTTCTTTGCCAGTCTTATCCCTTGTGTTTTTTGTTGGGATAGACCAAGAGTCAATAGACCATAACCTTTTGTCCAAATCCAGACTATTGCATATGTGTCCAAGAAAACATCCATGCATATAGTCTACGCATGTTTTCTCATGCGTAGAAGTAGTAGAAGTGAATACTTCCCCACCTCTCCCTGCTTTTTCTCTTCTCCTCCCTTTCTCCTCCTTCTTGTTATTTTAATCCATAAGTCATGGCAGAAATAATTTTCACAGGTCTTCAAGAAAGCCATTGCCTCCCAAGTCTGTAGATACCCTATGTTTGAGTCCAACAGGAACAATTTCCTTGTTTTTTGGGACATTATCCAGACCTTGTTTTGTAGTCCAGCCAAACTCAAGTTGGCCTTGAACTCACCATAATCCTGTTAATTCAGCTGCAGAAGAACTGGAATTGCTGGCATGATCAGTACACCAGGCTTTAACAACATTTGAAAGAATAAAGTGATGCACAGGATAATTTAAAATCTCAGCTTTACACAACTACCCACAGAAAATCCCATACTCTAAACTGCAAAGTATGCTTAGATTAGATATAAAAAATGTGGTGCTTTCAACTGCATGTCAAAAACCCCAAAACAAACTTCCCCCAACATCTACAAAAAACGAAAACAACAACAACAACAACATCAACACACACACACACACACACACACACACACACACAAAGCTGACTGTGATGGCTTCTGCCCATGTTTAACAAATGTGCATGAGAAGAAAACTAAAAGTAAACTAGAAGAGAAAATGGATAATATCTACTATGAGTGAAGAAAAGCAATTGAAAATTGTAAAACGTTAAAATGGTGAAGAGCTATTATGAAACTAATCACATGATCAAATTATATATTTTAAGTGAAAGGATAGTTTTTTAAAAAAGCCCAAAATTCTCATAACTGACACACTTGAAAGACAAAAAGGAATGTGTCACAATAACAAACCTGAGTCTGTAATTAAAATGTATAAAGAAAACTCTAGGCCTGGAACCTACCAAACATTTTCATTTTTAAAAGGCAAAAACAGGTTTTTCATAGTCTCTCCCAGAGAGAGAAATAAGAAAAAATTGCAACATTTTAAAGATGAATTTATTCTTGGAAAACAAAAGGAAGAAAAATGATGGAAAAAAGTCCCGACCATTGTCCTTAAAAGTAGGAGTGCAAATGAGTGACATCATCACAGAGCACTCAACAATGCCATGACTAACTGAAGCTGATGTCAGGTCCCATCTAAGTTCAGCTAAGCCTTGAAAATCCATCCTTATTACTCACTTATAATGCAGAAAAGAAATCTTGATTTGTTTTAGTAAATGCAAAAAACATTTAACATCCATTCATAATCAAACACTAACGTGAGTGTTTAAAATGCCAACTAAAGAACAATCAGAGAGTCTCCAAGGATTTGTGGTATGTTGGAGAGAGCACGGGCAATGCTACTCCAGAGGAAAATCTGTGCATATTCAAGGGGGTAGGCAAGCAGAGGGCTTTACAGATGAACAGTGAGAAATTTATACAGACCACTTAGATTTAAAGTTGTTTGGCCAAAATAATAACATCTAAATAAGGGATGTATCTAAGAGCAAAGGAGAGAAAAGTAATCAGCAGTCATGTCCATCTGTGAACCTTGTGAACGGCAATAATTACTGCCCTGACAAGACATGGTCACTGGTACAGTAGTGGCATGCATATTGTCAGAGTAACCAAACACTTTCCAGTTGGATTTAAGGCCCTCTCCACAAGAGGAAACCCGTGCCTGGTAATATTAACTGAGCTAAAACCCTGTGGCTGGCTAGATCATAGGCCTTATGGAAGAAACTTGTACTAGTATTCTAGTATTCAGCATAATGGACACAGCAATTAATCTCCCTCTATTTTCTTTTTTTTTAAGATTTGAAAACATTATGAGTGTGAGTGTTTTGTCTGCATGTATAAATATATACCACATGTGTGCCTGGTGCCTGTGGAGGCCAGAACAGGGTATCAGATCCCATGGAACTGGAGAACCAGACTAACAGGCGGTTATGTGGCACCATGTGGATATTGGGAACAGAATCCAGGTCCTCTACAACAGAAGCAGCAAGTTCTCTTAACCACTGAGCAATCTCTTCAGCCCATATAGCCCATATATGTTGCATCTTTATACCAACATATTATTGCATATCTCAACCCTCATCAGAGAATTTCTCTTTGCAGTAGAAGCAACTAATACAGAAACCCACTACTAGTCAACATGTAGAGAATAAGAGTCTGTGGAGTACTTAGTTCTAAATGAAACATCTATATCATACACTCTCCCTCCAAGATACAGGAATTGGTACAGAAGAGGGAGATGGAAATATTGTAAGAGCCAGTGGGAGTGTATGTCTGCCATGAAATAGCATTTGCTGGTTATGACAGATCCATTGCTCAGATGAATTTTCAACAGCTAGGATTGCAAACACAAGATCGGCACAAGGGCAAGCCAGTCAAAATCCCAGCATGGATGGGAGAAAACTCATGACGTCCCATAACATCGGAACACCCCACAGACACACAAATTTGCAACACTGTTGTAGCAAAACAAGTTCAAGAAAACATTGAGGAGACCATATGCCATGGAGAAATTGGTTTCAAAGGATCCAGGAATGCAAAGATGCTTCAATATACACAATTCAATAAAGATAATACAGAACAAACATAGACATAAAGACAAGAATTACATGACTCTCTAAGTAGATGTGGAAAAGACTTCAGTCATTGGAACAGTCCATGCCTCTACCTGGTGGTGGTTCCATGAATTTTGGTTTTTGTTTGGCATTCTAATGATGTGTACACTTTTATCTCCTGGGCAACTTTATTTATTAACATACAAATAACATTTTAATACAAATAAAATATCACCATAGGGTTCAGCATCATGATGGGAAAAAACGACAGAGATAGTTGAACCCAATATCTCAAAATTGATTATACAACAATATGAGTATTTAAAATATATAACAACCACATTTGAATTTCTGAAGGGTATTCATTTTCAAATCATCAGCACATCATCACTATGTTTTGGACTCAACCTCCTGAGTGCTGGCATTGCAGGTGTGGGACACTGTTCTAGTATTTTTAAAAAATCAGATAAATATAACAGCATGAAAAGGAAGTGTTATTAAAAGAAAAAGCAGAGATGGGTGCCGTGGTGAAATTCTGCAATCACACTTATCTGGAAATCTGTGACAGGGGAAGTGTGAGTTTGAGACCAGCCTGAGTGACATAGCAAGAACCTGATTCATAAGATAAGTCTGGAGGTGGAGGTCTGTGGTGGAGCACTCCTACAGTCTGTGGGAAGCCCTGGGTTCAGTCCCATGAACTACTGAAATGGGTAGGGCAAGGTTACTCATGAAAGCCCACCTTATTGAACCTGCTGCTGTTTATTTCTTTAAGCCCATGAGTGTCAGTGACTAGGCTTGCTACCCAAACCCAGCACACTAGAGTCTCAGTGTCTGCAATTGCCTATAGGTTTATTCCCACCGAAGTCTGGACTAGAGTCTAGAAGGGGAGCTGTGTGTTGCCCTACTACTACCACATAGGCAGAAGCCAGTAATCTGACTCTTGCAATTGTGCTTTGTTTGAAGGCTAGTGAGTTGGAAAGCCAAAGTCAAATCTGTCTTCCCAGGTTCTTTTTTTTTTTTTTTTTTTTTTTTAAAATTTATTTTAATTTATTTTGCAATACAATTCAGTTCTACATATCGGTCACGGATTCCCTTGTTCTCCCCCCTCCCGTCCCCCTCACCTTCCCCCCAACGCCCCCCCGCCCCCATTCCCATCTCCTCCAGGGCAAAGCCTTCCCCACAGACTGAGGTCAACCTGGTAGACTCAGTCCAGGTAGGTCTAGTCCCCTCCTCCCAGGCCGAGCCAAACAATCCTGCATAGGCCCCAGGTTTCAAACAGCCAACTCATGCAATGAGCACAAGATCTGGTCCCACTGCCTGGATGCCTCCCAAACAGATCAAGCCAATCAACTGTCTCACCCATTCAGAGGGCCTGATCCAGTGTGGACCCCTCAGCCATTGGTTCATAGTTCATGTGTTTCCATTCATTTGGCTATTTGTCCCTGTGCTTTATCCAACCTTGGTCTCAACAATTCTCGCTCATATAAACCCTCCTCATTCTCGTTAATTGGACTCCCAGAGATCCACCCAGGGCCTAGTCATGGATCTCTGCATCCAGATCCCTCAGTAGTTGGATGAGGTTTCTAGCACAACAATTAGGGTGTTTGGCCATCCCATCACCAGAGTAGGTCAGTTCGGGCTGTCTCTCGACCATTGCCGGCAGACTGTTGTGTGGGTATCTTTGTGGATTTCTGTGGGCCTCTCTAGCACTTTGCTTCTTCCTGTTCTCATGTGGTCTTCATTTACCATGGTCTCCTATTCCTTGTTCTCCCTCTCTGTTGTTGATCCAGCTGGGATCTCCCGCTCCCCCAAGCTCTCTTTCCCTTGACCCTCGCCTTTCATTACCCCCACTCATGTCCAGGCTGTTCATGTAGATCTCATTCCATTTCTCTGTCATTGGGCGATCCCTGTGTCTTTCTTGGGGTCCTGTTTTCCGGGTAGCCTCCCTGGTGATGTGAGTAGCAGACAATTCATCCTTGTTTCATGTCTAGTATCCTGCTATGAGTGAGTACATACCATGTTTGTCTTTCTGAGTCTGGGTTACCTCACTCAGGATGATTTTTTCTAGATCCATCCATTTGTCTGCAAACCTCATGATGCCATTGTTTTTTTCTGCTGAGTAGTATTCCATTGTGTATATGTACCACATTTTGTTTATCCATTCTTCAGTTGAAGGGCATCTGGGTTGTTTCCATGTTCTGGCTATTACAAACAATGCTGATATGAACATAGCTGAACAAGTGCTCTTATGGTGTGGTTGAGCATTTCTTGGGTATATGCCCAAGAGTGGTATAGCTGGATCTTGGGGGAGATTGATTCCCAATTTTCTAAGAAAGCGCCATATTGATTTCCAAAGTGGTTGTACAAGCTTGCATTCCCACCAGCAGTGGAGGAGAGTTCCCCTAGCTCCACATCCTCTCCAGCATAAGGTGTCTTCAGTGTTTTTGATCTTAGCCATTCTGACAGGCGTAAGGTGGTATCTCAGAGTTGTTTTGATTTGCATTTCCCTGATGATTAGGGATGTTGAGCAATTCCTTAAATGTCTTTCGGCCATTTGAGTTTCCTCTGTTGAGAATTCTCTGTTTAGTTCTATAGCCCATTTCTTAATTGGACTGTTGGGCATTTTGATGTCTAATTTCTTGAGTTCCTTATATATTCTGGATATCAGTCCTCTGTCAGAAAAAAGAAATTGAAGAAGATGTCAGAAAATGGAAAGATCTCCCATGCTCATGGATAGGCAGGACTAACATAGTAAAAATGGCAATCTTACCAAAAGCAATCTACAGATTCAATGCAATCCCCATCAAAATACCAACACAATTCTTCACAGACCTGGAAAGAATAATACTCAAATTCATATGGAAAAACAAAAAACCCAGGATAGCCAAAGGAATCCTGTACAATAACACAACTTCTGGAGGCATCACGATCCCTGACTTCAAGCTCTACTATAGAGCTACAGTAATAAAAACAGCTTGGTACTGGCATAGAAACCGACATGTGGACCAATGGAATCGAATTGAAGACCCTGACATTAATCCGCACACCTATGAACATATAATTTTTGACAAAGAAGCCAAAAGTGCACAATGGAAAAAAGAAAGCATCTTCAACAAATGGTGCTGGCAAAACTGGATATCAACATGTAGAAGGCTGCAAATAGATCCATATCTATCACCGTGCACAAAACTTAAGTCCAAGTGGATCAAGGACCTCAACATAAATCCAGCTACTCTGAACCTGCTAGAAGAGAAAGTAGGAAGTAGTCTTGAACGCATTGGCATTGGAGACTACTTCCTAAATAGAACACCAGTAGCACAGACTCTGAGAGAAACAATCAATCAATGGGACCTTTTGAAACTGAGAAGCTTTTGTAGAGCAAAGGATACGGTCAACAAGGCAAAGCGACAGCCTACAGAATGGGAAAAGATCTTCCCAGGTTCTTTTATCATTAATCTTTTGATAGAGAATCAGAGCCATCAATTCAAAGTTCTGACAACATGAAAATTAAATTGGAAATTGATAACTAAAATATTTCTAGAAATTCCTCTAATTATTGAAAGTGACCAGCATATTTCTATGTAATTAGCATGTCAAAAAGAGAAATCGAAAAGAAAAATGAAAACACTTACTTTAATAATAATGAAATACAGTGTTAATACATGTGAGATAATTGTAAGAGATGTCAGGCTCCCTGGAACCTGTACAGGACACACCCAGACACCAAATTCTCAGCACAGAGGAGGGGCAGGGTGGGGATGGTGGAGGAACTGCAAAGGCAGCAGCAGCAAGCGAAAAAGAAAGAGCAGGTGGTTTCTGCAGGAGTGAGTTTTTAAGGAGAAAAATGAGGAGTCTGTGCAAGGGTGAGTTGGTAAATCCTGATTGGTAACATTAGCCAAATAATGAATTTTGATTGTTGGACCTTGGTGTTTTGTCTCAAGAGTGAGTCAGTGGCCAAATAAGGGAATGAATCTTGGGGGCTACCTTTAGGAATGTAATCTAACAGTTTAGCAAGCAGGAAAAGGGTAAAAGACAAAGCCTGTTGGCACCATTTTTGCCAGGCTCAGGCCTGTGTTTGCCCTTCAGATACCATATAGTTTAAACAAAACTAACTAAACGTTTGTTATGTAAAGAAAAGACCTAACTTCACTTTCCAAAGGCTGAGCATATAATTCATTGGTAGAGAGCACTTGGCAGGTGCAAGGCCTGTGTAGTTGATTGTTTTTTTTATTCTTAACTCTGTTCTTTTGGGGGCTGCCACCCAGCTCCCAAATAAATAAACACGGAGTCTTATTCTTCTTTATGAATGCCCAGCTTTAGCTTAGCTTATTTGTAGCCATCTTTCCTTAACTTAAATTATCCCAGCTACATTTTTGCCTCTGGGCTTTTTCCTTTTCTTACTTCTGTAATCTTACTTTCACTCTAACTGTGTGGCTGGACCCTTCTTTTCGTGCTCCTTGATCTCTCTTAATTCCCGATCCCTCTTTTTTCCTCCTTCTATTTATTCTCTGTGCTTTCAATCCCCTCCTATCTTTTCTCTTGCCTTGCTATTGGCTGTTCAACTCTTTTTTAGACCAATCAGTTGTTTTAGACAGGCAAAGTACCACAGCCATAGCATTAAACAAATGCAACCTAAAAGAGTGCAACACATCTTTGCATCATTAAAACAAATGTTCCACAACACAAACAAATGTAACACACCTTAAAATAATGTTCTACAATAGGCCTGGGCTCAATAACAAGCATCAATAACAGTAATAAGTTTTAAAAAATAAAATAAATTCAGTTTCCTTGGAATTAACTTTAAGATGCTTGTTTTTGTTTGTAAATGTTACCTTTATTTTATTTTAAAAAAGCAGTAGTTGAGAAACAAATGAAAAGACAGTGTAGCTAAGGGCAGAAGTAAATAAAATATAAAAGTAAGGTCAGATTGTTTCTGAGAAATTGTTAACAGAAATTGCTAGGCCTGTAAGAACGTACATAAACACCTTAATCTTTTGACAGATGTTTGCTTTATGATAAATTATCACAGTAAACGTTTTTATTTCGCACACCTTTCTGTATGTGTTTATGTTTTCTGAATGAAAAGGAAATGGCTATATGCACACACAATGGTATTTGTGTGAGAATGAGCAGGGGATCTTGAAAATGGCCCCAAGCAGGGAGTCCTAACTCACCATCTGGCTGCACTGTAGACAACCACATGGCTCTCCTCTCTATGCCCTCCTTCTTGCACTCAGGGTTACTTGCAAGAAAATCTAAGAATCATATTCTTCACCAATAAATGATTCATTTTGTGGGCAAGATGTGAGAGTGAGATTTTCGATGTCTTCTGGTCTCAGAATCATATCCTAGTCCAGGCTGCCTGGGAATGCACAATCCTCCATCCTCCTGTCTCAGCCTCTGGAGCTGAGGGCTGGGTTTATAGACATTCACCACCATGCCAACTGCAAGACACATACTCTTTTGGGTCAAGGGACCAAAATACTCTTGATATCACAGATTTTGTAGTTTACTGTGGTTCAAAACTACTAATCCAGAAGGAAAGCAAAGTTTTCAAATGCATATGGTTAGGATTTTTCATGTGAAAGATCTTTTTGGTGGGTACCTAGCGTTTTTCAACCAATCTCTACAGTTCTGTCAACATCAGAGTGTCCCCCATTGGCCTGGGGCAGGTCTGTGTGGTCTTGTGATCAAGCAACTAGAGAGTAGGACTACTATAACCACCAAGTAACTGAAGAGTGACATCAGCGCTGGTTGGCAAGTTCCTCTATTAAAGGAATGGAGTACAACTCGAATACAAGCTCTAAAAAATGCTCATCCGCTTAGATGTCAGTCCTGGGTAAGAATCTGGCACTAATCAAGGAATTTCTAGTCTTTTACTTATTAGACTTAGAACTTGGCACATTATGGAAGAAAAACACCTCATCATAACTCTGCTCAGTGTGCACAGCCAGACTTGTGTTGAAACAATGTAACATTTCATTGAAATCTGCAGATTTTTAATTTTCAAAACATTTATGTGTTTTATCTGCATGAGTGTTTTGCCTACATGTATGTTGCTACACCATATGTGTGCCTGGTGCTCATGGAGGCCATAAGAGGGCATCGGATTCCCTGGGACTAGAGTCACAGACAGTTGTAAGCTACCATGTGGATGCTGGGAATGGAACTTGGGTCCTCTGGAAGAGCAATCTGTGCTCTTAACTGCTAACCCGCCCCTCCATCCCCCTGGATGGTATTTTAAAAGGCACTTGTGCTTCTGTACTAATTTGTGTCTGTTGACTACAAAGAAGATGTTCTGGAAGCACACACATCATGTCAAGATATAAACATGTTTTGCCTTTCATAAAGAAAACAGAAGGCTTTTTGTTGTCTTTGTTTTGTTTGTAGAATATGGCATTTTATACTGTTTTCTGTCTCCAGGCCTGCAAATTGTGTTCCTTGATAGTCATTTCAGCCTGCATTTTAAAATGAGAATTAATATCCATCTAGAGAAAGATAGATTTTTCTCTTTTGGCAACATGGAAAGGATATGTGTGTGTAGGAATTTTGAGCATCTAGAAATTTAAACACACACAACATGCACACATATATTCATTATAACTTACTCCAGCTAAATGGATGTCTAAGTCCATTTTCTGTTGCTATAACAAAATATACAGGGCTAGATCCTTGATAAAGAAAAGGGGTTTGTTTAGCTCATAGTTTGAGATCTTATGAATTCAAGATCATATTGACTTATCCGATTTGCATTGAGAGTCCTTTTGGCATCTTACAATGTGGGCAGAAGGTGTCATGGTAGAAGTGTGGGTAAAAGGAGCAAGAAGCCACATGAGAAAAAGAAACCAGAGAGGGATAAAGAGGGTAGACTTTCTCTTTCCATAAAAGCTCTGAAGGGAACTAACCAGGTTCCTTCAAAAACTATACCAGTCCCCTTCGAGGATGCCTGCAACAACGGCCTACTTGCCTTCTACCAGACCCCACCTCTTAATCCACATCACTACAATGGGCGACAAGCTTGCAGCACATGCACTGAGGGAAAAGCCACACGCACATCACTGTGAGGAAGAACAGAGGCCACAGGCTATTCTAATGGGGTGACTTGACTGAGCACATACAATGTGCAAAGGCTCCAGCAAGCAAGCTCCTGGGGGGAGTGCAGCATTGAGAAGACCTAGCTGGGATAGTGGTTTATACAATCTCAGTACTTCAGAGATGGAGACAGAAGGATCATAAGGTGAAACTAGAGTGCCTTACATAGTGTCCTAGTTAGGGTTTCTATTGCTATGACAAAACACCACAGCCATAAAGCAAGTTGGGGAGGAAAGGGTTTATCAGGCTTACACTTCCAGATTGCTGTTGATTATTGAAGGAAGTCAGGACAACTCAAATAGAGTAGGCAGGAACTGATGCAGAGGCCATGGAGGGGTGCTACTTACTGGTTTGCTTCCATTGGTTTGCTCAGCTTGCTTTCCTACAGAACCCATGACCACCAGCCTAGGGAAAGCACCACCCATTATGGGCTGGGCCCTTGCCCATTGATCACTAAATGAGAAAATGTCTTACAGCTGGGTCTCATCCAGGCAGTTCCTCAACTGAGGCTCCTTCCTCTGATTACTCTAGCTTGTATCAGATTGACACACAAAGCCAGCTAGTACATAGTTCTTGTGACTGTCTCAAAGAGAAGAAAAGAAAGAAAAAGGGAGAAAAAGGAAAAATAGAAAAGAAAGGAGGTATCTCAGAGTCCTTTTGATTTGCATTTTCCTGATTACTAAGTGTGTTGAGCAATTCCTTAAATGTCTTTCAGCCATTTGAGATTCTTCTGTTGAGAATTCTCTGTTTAGCTCTGGACCCCATTTTTTAATTGGATGATTTGGTGTTTTGATGTCTAGTTTCTTGAGTTCTTTATATATTTTGGAGATCAGCCCTCTGTCAGATGTTGGGTTAGTGAAGATCTTTTCCCATTCTATGGGCTGTTATTTTGTCTTATTTACTGTATCCTTTGCCTTAGAGAAGCTTTTCCATTTCAGGAGGTCCCATTTATTGATTATTGCTCTCAGTGTTTGTGCTACCGGTGTTATATTCAGGAACTAGTCTCTTGTGCCAATGAGTTCAAGGCTACTTCCCACTTTGTCTTCTATCAGGTTCAGTGTAACTGGATTTATGTTGAGATCTTTGATCCACTTGGACTTGAGTTTTGTGCATGGCAATAGATATGGGTCTCTTTGCAATCTTCTATGTGTTGACATCCAGTTATGTCAGCACCATTTGTTGAAGATGCTTTCTTTTTTCCATTGTATAGTTTTGGCTTCTTGGTCAAAAATCAGGTGTTCATAGGTGTGTGGATTAATGTCAAAGTCTTCAATTAGATTCCATTGGTCCACGTGTCTGTTTTTACACCAATACTAAGCTGTTTTTATTACTATAGCTCTATAATTGAGCTTGAAGTCAGGGATGGTGATGCCTCCAGAAGTTTCTTCTGTTGTACAGGATTGTCTTATCTATCCTGGGTTTTTGTTTTTCCATATGAAGTTAAATATTGTTCTTTCAAGGTCTGTGTTAGGGAAATTCCCAGGAATCCACAAGGATGACCCCAGCTAAGACTCCAAGCAATAGTGGAGAGGGTGCCTGAACTGGCCTTCTCCTGTAATCAGATTGGTGAATACCTTAACTGTAATTCGGTAACTGATGGAAACAGATGCAGAGATCCACAGCCAAGCACCAGGCTGATCTCTGGGAGTCCAGTCGAAGAGAGGGAGGAGGGATTATACAAGTAAGGGAGGTCAAAATCATGATAAGGAAATCTACAGAGACAACTGAACCAAGCTAGGGGGACCTCACGAACTCTAGACCAACAGTCATGCAGCCTGTATGGAACTGAAGTAGGCCCTCTGCATATGGGAGACAGTTATGTAGCTTGGTCTTTTTGAGGGGCCCCTGGCAGTTGTACCAGGATCTGTCCCTGGTGCAGGACCTGGCTTTTAGAAGCCTATTCCCTATGGTGGGATGCATTGCTCAGCCTTGCTGCAGGGGGTAGGGGCTTGGTCCGACCTCAATTGAATGTACTAGGCTTTGCTGTCTCCCCATGGGAGATCTTACTTTTTTGGAGGAGTGCATGGGAGGTGGTTTGAGTGGGAGGCGGGGGGGGGGGGGGGCAGGAGGAGAGATGGGAGGGGGAACTGTGGTTGGTATATAAAATGAATTTAAAAAATTTAAAAAAAGAAAAGGAAAGAAAGGAGGAAGAGTGAGAGGAAGGAGGAAGAGAGGAAGAGGGAGGCAATGAGGAGGGAGAAGAAGGAGGAGAAGAAGAAGGAGAAAGAGAAGAAGGAGAAGAAAGGAGGAGAAGGAGAAAAAGAAGAAGGAGGAGGAAGAGGAGGAGGAGGAGGAGGAGGAGGAGGAGGAGGAGGAGAAGAAGAAGAAGAAGAAGAAGAAGAAGAAGAAGAAGAAGAAGAAGAAGAAGAAGAAGAAGAAGAAGAAGAAGAAGAAACTGGTTAATGACAACCAATCTCAGTAACTACAGAGTAGGCATCTTAGGATACAACAGCATCTCTCCTAACAGGCACCCAGATTTTATGAAGGACTCATGAGGAGGCCTACAGAGGCCCCTTAGTCATATTAGGTAGAACTTAGCTTCCCTGCAAAGATTACAACAGCTCTGAGCTGAGGACAGTGTGGGAAGAGGAATTGAATTAGCCTCCATTTCTGCTCTATACTGTCCTGGACCCAAGTACATTCCTGGGCCCTCTAATGCAAGATGAGGTATATTTACATTCATGGTCCACTCAAAGTTAAAAAGATGTGCTTCTCACACCCACAATTTCGTAGGTGAAAAATATGTCTTTAGGATTTGAAAGAGATTAAATATTGCCCATAAGGAAAAAAAAGTTTATTCCAGAATTAAATGATATCAAACTTGTATCAAATTCAGCCAAATTGGTTCAGTCAGTCATGGGAGTTTTAAAAAGAAGAAAACTATCAGAAAATTTGGATTGATTTGTGTGTTTAAAAGAAGCAAACTGGAATAAGATACATGAGCTGTTACGTTATAGGCACACGGTGCTGGATGGTACCCAAGACCTGTCTATGACATTCCTTCCTTTTCATTTCCAGATGTTTGTAAGTGTGGTGCACCTGCACGTGTACACATTCTGGTACAGACAGAGGTAGATGTTCTGAACCATTCTCAATGACTTTTCCCTCTTACACTCTGAGGTAGGGTCTCTTAATCCCAAATAGTTAGAGCTAGCAATGTCACCATGGGGATCCCTTGTCTGTGCATTCTGAAGCTAGAGTTACATTTACCTAGGATCTAGGGATTTGAACTCACGTCCTCCTGATTGCCCAGCAAATTCTTTAACCACTGAGATATCTCTTTATCACTCTCTGTGACATTTGAAAAATACAGTTTCTTTGATCAAAGAAAGATCTGATGCATGGTCATTTGGGGAAGCTGTGTGTTAGGATGTGAATTTAGCTCTGATCTAATCAGGATGGGCTAGGCACCAGAGAAGGGTAAATTCCCAAGAGCATGGTCTCTCACTAAACTCCTTAATTTTCAGTTAACATTTCCATTCTCGGGCTCCATAGCCATAATTGCTACGTGCGGTTTAAAACTCCACTTTTCAGACAGGATAGGGAGGTCTACGGAGTGGAGTACATGTGTCTGCAGAGGAAAGGTACCACCCACAGCTATGTTACCTCTGTGTGCTTGCCAGTCTATTTAGATAGTGTTTTCCAGGCTTCAGAATTCTGAATTACTGCAATCTTTTGAAATAATGCCATGCTAATTGGAACATAAATTAAAATACTTAAGAGCTTAGAAGAAATTAACACCAAAGACCCACCCATCACAAAGAAACCATGATTTCTCCTAACTCCAGTAAAGAAGCTTTGATATGCCTGTGATAACGCACTGGAAACCCACATTTCTGGGAAGGGATTGTGTGTTCCTGCAGAAGCTGAATTGAATCAGCTATGGAGATTGACATGAGTTTAAGTTATGGGTTGGAATGATTTGAGGACAGATGCTGACATGCAGCTTATGTTGGGAGGCTAGTGACATCGGACATGTGACTTCATCCTTGCAAATCATCATACTTACAAGGTTGGTGATTGATAACTTCCTGGGAGAGGTAGGGAGAAAGTAGATGGATATAGAGACAGTGTGATCATATGGCCCATTTGAAGGTAGCTATAACTACTCCATTAACTGCCCCCCTCTGTCTCTGTCTCTGTCTATGTCACAGTTCAGACAATAAACTCATGTGCTGGCCCTGGACTTGCACTTTACTTGAGACAATGTCTCTTGCTCCCTGCTGTGTATGCCAGGTTGACTACCCTGCAGGCTCTGGGATTATGCTTTCTCCACCTCTCAACTTGCTGAAGGAACACTGGCTATACTATCACATCTGGCTTGATTTGACTTCTGAAGATCTGAGCTCAGGTCTACACACTTGCAACACCTGGGATTTACCTGCTAAGCCATCTCTCAGCCTCGCTGACCACCCTTTTATGGCTTTTTACAGCAAGTTCATCTAGATACTCAAGACACTGAAACATAGAGGGAGAGGGTTACATGTACAGTTGCAACAAACAATTCACATCCCACCAACTGCCAAAGCATGTGCTCTTTAGATGAATTCAAAAAGCATTGTCCTTTACTGCAGATCTACAAGAGTCCTGTCTCATTAACTATGTTTTCTGGAAGGAAGGAAGGAAGGAAGGAAGGAAGGAAGGAAGGAAGGAAGGAAGGAAGGAAGGAAGGAAGGAAGGAAAGAAGAAAAAGATACCTCAGCTTGTGAAAATCATCACTCAAATCCAACAATTCCATCTTAGTAGCCTTGTATGTTGTTCAAATCCTCTAACCCCCTAAGGTGTAGTTTTCATTTGTAGCTAGAAAACAGTGCTCTCTGGATTTCTCATCCAGGGAAGACATTTTAAAAGTAAAAGTGAGCTGTGGTAGGATGCCATGCCCCATGTAATAATGGAGGATTGGTCACTATCTGGACAATCTTCTCATTTGTGATTTACTTTTATTTAAATTCAGCATAGGGGACAAAAGTGGGTTCCGAGGAGAGACAGACTGGTGTGAATGGGCAGCTATCTGAGCTCTGTGCCTTGGCATTTGCTCTGGATCCATTGAAAAACATGCATGAGTTGTTCGGAAACCTGTAAGCATGATAGAAGTGACAGCGATCACAATACAGTTGGGTCACCATGCTACTTCTCTCCTGACATTCCAGGACAGCAGCAGCTGTCCAAATCACAGTCAATGAAGTCTGGACTCCAGTAAGTTCATTGGCTAGTTTTTGTCTTTGAGACAGTCCTCCTTGTCTGCCCTGGAACTTGCTGAATAGACCAGGCTGGCCTCAAACACACAGAGGTCTGCCTGCCTCTGCCTCTCTGAGTACTAAGAATAGAGGTGTGTGCCACCTGCAAATCTGTCGGCTTTTAAAGAGACACATCATCATGATGTCTCTCAGACAGGTGTGAACACACAAAAGAGAGACAGAATGTGTGACGATCCCTGAGGTGGCTCAGCACTGACACCCATTCCTAAGGAGCCTTTCACAGACCACCATAGCTTATATTCTGAATGCATTGCCAACAGAAACGCCATGACACAGAGAACACAGGTCTGGAAAGAACTTACTGACTCTGGCCAGTAGCCAGGTGTGTGGGGCTGGTGCAGACTGGGGCAGACCTGGACTTAGCCACGGACTGTGTGTGCTCACTCTCTCTGTGCACTGGGAACAATGAGTGTTTCAGGATCCTAAGAATCCCAGCCCTGATTCCTCTATACAAGCACCAGCTGCATGGGAATGCTGCAAAACAGATATCAGGACTGGACAGCATTCCTCCCCAAACCCCTCTGGAGACAGGGACGGGCTCCCATTTTCATGAATGAGCAAACTAGACCATAACTTGGGGTTGGAGCTTTGTGGACAGGGAGGATGAGATCGCCTTAGGCTGTGCCCTGTTTCCCAGGAATGCCATTCAGTGTGCATGTCAGAACAAATTCACAGGTCAGTGTGCACACTGGAACATCCAGACAGGCCATTTTTCAGGAAAATTTAGCGCTCAGCAGTGGCAATGCCAGAGCAGTGGGGTGGGACTGTGGTGGCAGCTCACACACAGTGTGTGTCCAGTGGGCCGTTTATCACCACTCCTCCATGCTACTTACCTCCTCTGAATAGTCCAAACCCCAATCCTTCTCACCCAGGTTTTTCTGGACAAGTCTCTGTCACTGGGCTCCACCCCTAGCCCTTTACAATGTGATTTGAAGACATTTATTTTCTTGTGAATGCAAAATTAACTTCAGTTCAATAATAATGTCAATGGCAATCAAGGACCATCTTTTATATTATAACATATTTCAAAGCATTAATTTATTTCACTAATTACTATTAATTAATGCTTCTAAGGTTAATTTAATAACTAAACTTTGTCCCTGTTTGGTGTAGTTGCTTCTGAAGTTATAATTAATAGCACAATTTTCAGATTTTTAAAAATCTTACTTTTAATATACATTTTTAAGTGGAGAGAGTACAGGCTACATTAGAGAGATACTATTTTTATTTGTTTATCTAATTCCTTTACAGCTTTCTTGCATGGTATGCTATTTCTTTGATTTTTATACATACTTGAAAAAGAGGTATATTCTCTAGCTGTAGAGTTTTGAGGTTAACATTTCTATTGGTGTTGCTTTTAAAATTACATTTTATTTTTATATCTTTTAAAATATTTTTATTTATGTTTATGTGTGTGTGTGTGTGTGTGTGTGTGTGTGTGTGTGTGTGTGTGTGTGCCACATGTGTGTATGGGAGTACCTGTGAGGTCAGAAGAGGGTAGCAGATCCCCTGGAACTGGAGATACAGGTAGATGTGAGCCATGTAGATGGACGCTGGGAGCCGAACTTTGTTCTTCTGGAAGAGTAGCACTGAGCCATCTCTCCAGCCCATAGTCTATAGCTTAACTACTGTTTTGGTTTTTAGCCTGGTTTTGCCTGAGCACGATGTGTTAATGTGTAGAGTCAGTTTCTATTAACGTGAGGAACTGGAACTTTCTGTGCTGAACAATTTTACTTTAATTGGTGCACTGATACAAATAACTACTTTATTCTTGGAGGAATGTAGCCTTTTATACCAAAAAGCTCTTCATTTTCTCATTGAGTACTTTTAATTAGACTGTGTTCATGCCCTGGTACCAAAATTCCAACTCCTCCAATTTTTAACAGTATCGATGTGTTTTTAAGAGCAGGGAGGAAAATGCACAGGCAGACCTGCACTGATTCTTCCAATAATGGCTTCCCTATTGCTAGCATGCGATGTGAGTTAGGCATGATGCCTACTGCCAAATGTCAGCTACACACCATTGAAACCACATGCAAATCCGTCTCACTGACCTAAAAGTCTCCTGTGCTTCAATTATTTCACTCCCACCTTCCAGTCCTTGGTGACTGCTAGCCTTGATGGGGTCTCCATACCTCTGCCTTTCCACAATATCACAGTGATGGAGTCATACAAGGTCCAGCCTTCCAGACTGGCTTGTTTGGTGTATGCAGTGTATTTTCAACAACAGGCCTGAAATGCATGGACTTCATGAATGTTTCCTTGGTCATCATTGAAAGTGTGTGGGGGTATTGTGTTCCCCAAAATATTGTGTACCCTAATAAACTTATCTGGGGTCAGAGAACAGAAAAGCCACTAGATACTTAGGCTAGAAAATGTTGTCACTCACGCCTTTAATCCTAGCATTCCAGAGGCAGAAATCCATCTGGGATCTCTGTGAGTTCAAGGCCACATTGGAAACAGCCAAGCATGGTGCCACACGCCTTTAATCCCAAGAAGTGAGCCTTTAATCCCAGGGAGTGATGGCAGAAAGCAGAAAGGTATATAAGGCGTGGAGACCAGAAACTAGAAGTATTTTGGCTGGTTAAGGTTTTAGGTTTTGAGCAGCACAGTTCAGCTGAGAGCCGTTCAGATATGAGGACACAGAGGCTTCCAGTCTGAGGAAACAAGATCAGCGGAGAAGTTGGCCAGGTGAGGTAGCTGTGGCTTATTCTGTCTCTCTGATCTTCCAGTATTCATCCCAATAACTGGCCTCAGGTTTGATTTTGTTAATAGGAACTGTTAAGATTCCTGCTACAAGTTTGAAGAACACATCCACCACAAGCAGTCCTTAGTCATCTTCTCCTGTGCTTCTTACCCTCTGTCCATTGACACTCTTCATTTTTCTGGTACTTTACACAACATCCACCAGGCACATGGCTTCTCATTCTAACACATTCTAAGATATTATTAGAATTTGTATTTGTTTGCGTTAAGATAATGGACCATGGTTTTTTAAGGGCCCTGACCCATGCACTCTGAGACACTGTTCCCCACCCTGTTGCACATTTTGAATTCATGTAATTCCCCGGGTTAGTTACACCAGGGACCACCATGGGGGGTGTAGATGGACATGCCCATCCCCGCTGCGATCAAGGGTGCTTCCACTCTCCTTGACTAAGGATACTTTCGATTTGTGGCAAGCTTGTCTAGGGAAGCCAGTTGCAGACCAAGGCACACCCTGAGCTGTGGCTTGCAACCAAGTGCTCCCTCAGGCCTGGGGGGAGTCTTTATCCCTGGGATGGACCTGTAGCCTATGGAAAGGAAATGCTTCATTGGTCTTTCCGGGATCCTGTCCCCATTGATGTGTCCCATAAATCACATTTTCTGTAAGTTAAAGCCTTCTGGGGCTTTCCTGAGTGGTGTGTATTTTAAGGCAATTATCAGCTTTGGCTCATTGCCACTTTCTTCATGGGGAAGGTGGGTAGGAAAACTTAGAATTTTGTGTCTGCTCCATGACAACCAACACTCTGTACATGAACTTACTTTCGTCGGTCCTGAGTGGCTCTTGGTCCCAGGCCCTCATCTCTACAGGTATGGTCAGGCCCTACCTTCTGCAGCCTTCACCACAGTCCCTATTTGTCCCTGGTGCATGGCACCCCAGCTTCCCTGCACCCTCTGTGCTGCTGTGTTTTCCTGGCTGTACTTAGGGATGTTAAACGTACAAGTTGACAAAGAACGAGGAGGATAAACAGGTGAAGTCATCAGTCTTCCAGCCGAATGTCCCTGTTTCGTTTCAGAGCTGCTTTCCTAAGGTTTCTTTTGCTCCCACAAGCGGTCATTTAATCTCAGTGTTCATAGACTAGGGCACGGTTCCTCACAGCTCCTTCTTGGTGATTCTGCAAACCCCTCAGTAGGGTTTGCTGCGTAGATTGATTTAGTCTTAGCCTTGTCAGAATCTTGCCACTAAAGGCCCCAATTTTTTCTCTCGAAGAGAGAACTTTTGGCTCTGTTACTTTTAATTTTATGTTTTGATTATATTGACCCAATATTTGCTGTTATATTTATTTCTTATTCTTGGCTCCTTTGAAAAATACTTTTTGGTCTAACTTCACATAGATTAGGTTCAATTCATCTTTTTATTCACGTTTTCTCTAATATAAATTTGTGGTTATACATTTTCTAATAATTTCAGCAGCATGCCCAAAGCTTAAGAGTTTTTTATTATATACTTCCTGTTTTTAGGACCACATTTCTTCTTTGATCCATGGGTTAATTTCTCATCAGATTGAAATTTTGCTGTGGCTTTTGCCAGTGACTTTGAAATGAAATACATCTTAGGGGGAAAGTGTATCTGGTGTCTTTCTTGGAAATTGGTCGAGATGAATTCAGTCTGACAGCATAACACCAAGTCAACTGATCTTCAGTGTGACTCTGCAGTGAGTGTGTCTTGTATTCCGTGTCTTCCTCTAAATAATTTCTTCTAATCATTGTATCAAATTTTCTCTAGTCCTTTATCAAGCTATCTGCTTCTGTTGATAGTTATGGAGAAAGTATTGAGCTTCTGTGAATATTATTGCATATTAATCTCTTTTCCCATTTCTGTAAATGCTTGCTTTGTATCTTTTAACTCACACGGTTTTATGAATGTATTTTTTTTTTTTGGTGGGGAGGTTGAGACAGGGTTTCTCTGTGTAGTTTTGGTGTAGATTCTGTCCTGGATCTCGCTCTATAGACCAGGCTGGCCTCGAACTCAGAGATCCGCCTGCCTCTGCCTCCTGAGTGCTGGGATTAAAGATGTATGCCATCGCTGCCTGTTGAAAGTAATTTTCAAATAATTTTTTTACAGTCAATTATTTTTTTTCCAAATGTCCATTTACTATAGGTATCGGCATTAATTTGTTTGGTGTGATCAAATACATTCATGTAAGTTTTCTTGGTTAACAGTTGTCAGAGTTATCTGTGCTCGTGACTTTAACCTTGCTGCTGAGTTAGTTTGTATTTGATTTGGATACTTTTTCCTTTTTTGACACATATTCGTTGAATGAAGTAATACATTTCATTACATTTTCATACATTTGATTAATTTTGATCATATTCCTCTTCTCTTATTTTCTTCTTCCACATCCCCAATAATTTCTGTTTATTTTCATGTTCTTTTTTTTAATTGAAATTGCCATTTTGAAAGTCTTGCTTTATTTTTAATTGGCATATAATTCTGCATACTTATGGGATATAGTATGATGTTTTAAAATGTGTACATCATGTGGTGATCAAGTAATGGTGTTCATATTGGTGAAAGATCAGTGTTGGTAATCAGTGAATCTTTGCGTCAGAAATAATTCTTGTAAAGATATCATATGGTTGAATTTTGTATTTATTTTTTACAAAATCAATATGGAAATGACATAATTCTAAGCGGATTGTTTGTACTACTCATAATTAATGGAAAATTTGCATTTAATATAGACGCATATGCAATTTTCTTTTTATGTACTCCTATTAAAGATGCAGCCACCTTTTTTAGGATTCAAGTTAATGCTCTCTCCAAAACAGCCAGTCAAGGAGGGGAGACTACAAGGTGGTCCACTCCTTTCCAGTGAGAACGTGTTTTTATGTACTACAGCTACATATTTTAAATGCTGTCCTTATATTTATAGAAAGCCCAAAAGAGTAAGCTGAAATAAACATTGGAATTTACTTGAATCAACTTGCAGGCATAAGCATCTCTAGACACTTCATTAGCGTGTGTTCCAAGAGAAGCATTTATGATTCTGTCAAGGTAAAAATACATCTTTAACCTCTACCTGTAATCCCTGAACTGAGCAGGCTGAGGCAGGAGGATTGGTATGAGGTGAGGGTCAGCTTGAGCTACAGAGCAAGCTCCTGTCTCAAAACGAAAACAAAAGAATAATCTTCACATGAACAGATTTAATAATATACTGTGGAATAAATGTAGGTATTCTGAAAGCGTAAGGATCTGAATGAATAAAATCACAAAAATATTGTTGGGTGGTATAAGAAAAGAACTAAATGGAAGAGGAAATGATTTGTCTTTTTGTACAGGAAAATATTAAATTATATTCATAAATTAAATTATGAAATAAATGATGTCATAACTTCTATTTTGCTGTGTCCAAATGGAAGGGTCGGCATTGAGTGACAACATCATAGTCATTGCAGCACCCATTGTCTGCTCTCATCCAGGAAAGGTGTGACGTGCCTTGCATGGAGCAATATATTACACATGAAACAGGTCATTAGTTAAAAGGAAAGACCTGCTTTTAATTTGTTGTATACAGAAATGTCTGGTGGAGGCATTAAGAGTGCTTCCGTAGTGTGTATGTTTACACCTTTTTCTGGTTTTTGAAATTCATTGTAACAACATAAGAAGGAAGGTAGAAAATTCTTGCAGACATGCAGAAACATTGTTCTTCTCAAAGGTGAATTAAGGTTGTAAATCTTCTCCTTCCTTTGGTTGTAATTAACTTACACTGAGGTTAAGAATAGACAGTTCTAACCTAGTCTTAGGCCCCCTAGGATTCTACATTACCTCCCTAACTAGTCTCCTAGTCTCTCCTCCTTGGAGAATCCAATATAAATCTAATATAAAATCAAAGCAATTATTTTCCATCACACAGAGAATAAAATGAAATTATATAACCTAGCCAGTCTTCCTCCCTTTTGGCAACCTCTCCATCTCCACCATTCCATCTCCAATCACCACCGCATCTTTTCCTCATTCCAACTCCACCTGAGGTGCACAATGGCCTGGACCTTCCCTTAAGGTAATGGCTCCATATCATGGTGCCATCTTGTGGCTGTAGGAAGAATTTTCCTAAATGGCTGGGGGCCAGTAGCTGATGAAGCAAACTGCCAATCAACCACTTTGGAGCCTTGCTTTGTTCCTCCAATCTTGTGTGAACTGTTAACTCCTTACTGAACAAGCCAGAGGCCTTACTGACAGAAGCTTAGTTTGGCTCCTAGATGTCTTTTGCGCAGAGCACACCAAAGAGGAGTTTTTGAGTCACTGGAAGCAAGGAGAACCAGGGTAGAAATGGAGAGATCTGCGGAGTGAACACAAAGTAATCCAAAGCTACACAACTTTTGCTTTATAGGGGCAGAATATCATTCTCAAGAAAATAAACAGACTCAGATCCAAACATATATTTGTTTAAAGGATAAATGAGAGTTTGCTAAAATTGATCATTCAGAAGGCCACAAAGCTCGGGAATTAATAGGAGAAGCAGTTAGAGAAGCAGTTAGTGATGCAGCGGATTCCATGAAAAGCAGCAACCAGACCCACATAAGCATAGAGCATTGCATGTCACATTCCAGAATGTGTAACTACATGTCAGAGGTAGAAATCATCAGTGAATTTTAAAGAATTCAAGCTACACCTCTTGTGAGTTTTGACTCCAGTGAAATTAAATTAGATACTAATTTTATTAGGTAGGGGCTTTTAGAGGAACCAGACTAATGAAAAGTATACACACACACACACACACACACACACACACACACACACACACACACACACACACACACACGATTTAGCTTTCATGATAGAGTCTAGGTAGTCTAAATATTGTCATATGCACACCAAAGAGGCAAGGACTTGGTAGGTGCGCAGTCAAAGACTGGGCTCCTTGGAAGTCCCAATCCAGAGCTAGAAGTCTGGACTCTTTCTGGAGAGTCTGTGGCACTCAGTTATTCAGTCCACATTGGAAAGGCAAAGAAGCTGGAGTCTGATGTCAGCAGAGGATAGCCATAGCAGCGACAGACACACTTCATCACAGAGAAGCAAAAGCAGGTCTGGTACACTGGTTTTAGTGGGCACTCCTTTGTGTCATAGTTACCTACTGCAAGGTGCCACTCATGTTGAAGACAGGCCTTCCTCTATCAATCAATTATTTCTGGAAACACCCTCACAGATATGCCCAAAAATATGTCTTCTAGATCATTCTAAATCAGGTCAAATTGACCATTGCAATCAATACCACTGTATACCACTTTTCTCCCAAATGAATAAGAAGTAGTTATATGTTGGATGACTAACAACAATGCTTTTAAATAATGTGTAGGATACAATGAAGGCAGAATTATGAACCAACTAGTTAGATGAGTAAAATGGACTGGTTTCATGACATTCAACTGAGCCATATCACAATGTCACAATCTTAAACTCATAAAATAAAGACAAAAAATTTAAAAAATTAATAAACCTACCATGGAAATGTTTTAGTCATGATAGCATCTCAGGGCTGGATTGAGCCTACTTAAAAAAGGAAAAAACATACATGAAGGGCATACATGCTTTCAAGGCATGCATGTCATAGCAAACCTACTCCTAGAAAATACAAAAGCCTTTCAAATCCTATTCGTAAAGGAAAGTATATAAATAAGCACTTTACCCAGAGCCATCCATGAGGAAATAAACAAAGGTATCAGTACTTAGCATGGAAGTTATTAGAGAAATGCATGCTGCAGCTGCAAGAACCAAGTGCTGTGAGACGGGGAACTGAATAGGAACAGGGGATGGGCAGTCATCGGAGCATTGTGCTGCTTTCTCATAAGTTACACATATTCTTACTGTAGAACCTAGCCTGTAGAGTCAGATTGGGAGAGTCACTTTCTCTCCTTCAATGCAACTTCCAATGGAATCTCTAATTTCACCAATAAGCCTAGAGGGGCAATGGTAAGGACTGGACCATAGTCAAGGACACAGGTAACAGAGAATGGAGTGCCTCTCCAAAAGTCCATGCACTAAAGGCTTGTAATCATTATGTACCAGCAACTAGGACAAAAAGTTAAAGAAGCCACTTGCAGTATAATAAGAACATATAAGAATAAACAATTCTCTTTAATCATAACAACTGAGAACCCCTTCCTCTCCAACTCAGGCAAATAAGTATCTCTATATAAGCCTTTGCTGTGGCCCAGCACAGAAGGTGCTTTTGACTAAGGATGGAGGACTCACAGGAGGAGGCAGGAGGTTGGGGGAGCTTATCTGCCTAGTCCAAGCCTCAACTAGATATCTTGGATGAATTTAAAGATTGACTTAGTCCACTTTCTGTTAATATAATAGGCTACCACAGGATAGGCAATTTATAATGATTAAAAATGTATTCCTCACAATTTTGAAGGCTGATAACCCAAGATCAACATGCAGTGAGGGCCTTATGAAGCATCGTTACTGGGCACAGGGTATTGCCTGTGCAAGGGCAAAGGAGGAGGGGGGAGCAAGAAGAAGAAAGAACATTATCCTAGACTCATCACAGGGTAGAGGCAATGGTCCAGTCATGAGGGGACAGCCTTCACAGTTGAACACATCTTAAGTCTCACCTCCTTGTGCTTTCCTGGCAGGAAAGGAATGTGGGCATGAGGTTTTGAAGAAACATTCATTTGAAGAAATCATAGTGTCTCTCGGTTTCATCCATGGATATAGCTACACAATCAACTCACCCCCAGTGAGTTCAGCTCAGTACCTCATTAGATGATTCAAACTAGAGTAAAGTCCCAGCAAATCCAAGGCTGTACCCTTTCCACAGCAAAAGCTATTTACCTCTCTGCAGTTGTCCTGGAAGTTGTCTAGCTGTCAATTGCATAAGAAACAGCAGCCTGAGGAAACAAAGAAATAGAACAGTGGAATGGCCTGTGACTCAAATGTTGAAACGATCACAGAGGGGATTGAAAATGGCTGTGTGAGCATGGTGTGGTCTGTGGTATAACTGACAGGGAATGTGTGAGATTGACTGTTCTGAAATGGAACGGCAAGGATCTAAAGACAATGAGAAGGGAAGGGGGAGATGCAGAGTGCCTTTAGAGGACTGCCAGTAGTCAGCAGCATTTGGAGTACCTGCTCCATATTACCACCCAAGCAACCTGGGGCTTCCCTTTTAGAGACTGTGTGATTCTGTACTGGAAGCTCCGAGAACAATAAGACAAGAACAGAAGTAAGGGGTACCATGCTTCTATATGTACCATAGTCATGGTCATAGATAAAACAATGAATGACACATCTAATCCCAAATACTATGCATCAAGGGCTGGGTCTCTACTCGGTTGGGCCAGAATTAACCTTATTATTGTTTGTATGCAAAGATATCTTATCTATCAGGCACATTGCCTACCTTCCTCCTCACTTTCCCATTTTCCCTCCCCTCCTATCACTCCCCTCTGTTCACTTCTGCTTTAATGTCATATTTGCATACATTGTTTTCTGTACCTATATAAAATACAGTAACTACAAATGAAGGAAAATGTTTGTCTAAGACTGGTTTAATTTGCAATTATTTTTTGTAAATCATATAACTTTATTCTTTGTGGTTTAAAAATCACACACACACACATATCCACAGTCTCTTTTTTGAGATTATAATATAATTACAATATTTCACTCTTTTCTCTCCTCCCTCTAAAACCTTCCATAGATTCTTCACCATTTTCATTCAAATTCATGGACTCTTTTTTCATTGTTTGTATGTGTGTGTGTGTGTGTGTGTGTGTGTGTGTGTGTGTGTGTGTGTGTGTGTGTGTATACATATACATTCCTAGATATAACCTGCTCAGCCCATATATTACTTGCATGTATGTTTTCAGGGATGACTATTATGCAATGGTCAACCAATTGGTGTGTTCTTCCCTGGGGAGGACCACATCTACTGATCTCAGCATTACTCAGTTGTCTGTAGTATTTTGTGTAGAGTTGAGGCCTCGCAGAGTTTTTCCCATTAAGTTTGACATGCCCACTGGTGTTGTCATTGTTCAGCTCATATTTGGGCAGTCATGTTACTAGGAAATACAATCTCACAGAAAATTCTCCGATCCACTGGCTCTTCATACCGTTTTGCCTCCTCTTCTGCAATGTTCTCTGATCCTTAGATGTGATAGAGTTTTGTAGATTTATCCATTAGGAATTGGCTTCATATTTTGCATTTTGATTGGTTGTGGTTTTCTGTAGTGATCTCCATGTGCTGAAAAGGGAAATTTCTTGATGATGGGTAAGAACTATGTTGTTATAGTGAATCAGAGGTTGTAGATTGTCCTCTAAAAACCATGACTTCACCAGCACTAAGCATTTAGCTAGGTCTCCAGTACCACATGGTATTACACTTATTGAGTGGGTCTTAAGTACAGTTACAGAATCGTTGGTTACTGCCAAGGTATGTGTGCCACTGCTGCACTCACAGGGATACTGTGCCATCCTGGTCATTGATACGGTTCATAGGTGTCATATCTGGACAAGACTGTAGGTTGCCTCCCTGCTCTGGAAGCTTGGATGGTGCCTTCTGGTATCATGAAGGCTAATTCTCAGGGAAGGTTTGGCCCAGGGTTCTCTAGGTTCTGTTTCTGCAGTACATGGTGTCTTTAGCAATAGGGAATTACTTTCCATTTCTCAGGGGTAACCAAGGGCCACAGCAATAGGCTGTATGCTTAGGTAGTCTCTTGAACAGCCTTGGCAAACAACTAGAAAAGAGGGCTTCTCATGTCTGCTGTGGAGGGTTTTGTTGGGTGGTCTTTGTCTCTTGGAGGGATCATCAGCCCAGGTGAGAAAGGCTCATTAAAATGATATATGTATATTTATACATAGAAATACATGTGTTATAGGGGGTTATTTGTTTGCTTAATTTTTAAGTAAATAGTTAATAGTATGATTTCCTGGTGGCTTTTTCAGCCATTAATGTTGTTATTTTATCTACTTGCCTCTTTCTTCTCTATTTGCCTCTCTCCCCACTCCCTAAAGAACCCTTCCTTTCTTTGTTTCCCTATGACATCACTGGTATCCCTCCAGGTCCCCTTTACCCTTCTTCTGTATTTACCTCCCTTTGCTTCCCCACAGAGCTACCCCTTTCCCCACTTTGGTGATCCCCTGTTATTCCTCTCTCTACTGCTCCCCACGCCCCATCCTGGCAATGGTTGTATATTACTTTCTTGGTTTCTGTAGTTACCACAGGGTATGTATTCATATCTGAAGAGTTGAAGCTAGGAGCCCCCAGTGAGTGATGAGAACATGCAACATTTGTCATTCTGCGTCTGGGTTACCTCACTCAATATGATTTTTTCTAGTTACCTGAAAAGTTTATGATTTCATTTTTCCTTTCAGCTGGATATTATTGTATAGTGTATACATACTACATTTTTATTATGAATTCATTGGTTGTAGAACACTTAAGTTGTTTTCATTTCGTAGGAATTCTGAAGAGAGACGCAATGAACATGACGGAGTAACCATCTCTTGAGTAGGATATCAGGTTCATTGCACATATGCCAAGGAATAGTATAGCTGGGTCATATGGAAGATTCATTTTTAGCTTTTTGAAAATTTTCCAGACTGATTTCCATATTGGCTGCACCAGTTTACAACAGTGAATATGGGTTCCCTATTCCCTGCATGCCCTCCAGCATTTGTTGTTAGTTGTTTCATTGATCTTTGCAGTTCTGACTGGGGCAAGATGAAATGTCGAAGTTGTTTTGATTTTCATTTCCCTAATTAATGGGGATGATGAAAACTTTTTAAGATTTTTTTTTTGCATTTTTTTCATCTTTAGAGAACTCTGTATTCAGGTCCCGGCCCCATTTTTTTAAATGGGTCATTTGCTGTTTTGACTTATTCTTTTTTGAATTATTTATCTATTCTGGATATTAGCCCTCTGTCAGATATGCATCTGGCAAAGATTCTCTCATATTTTGTAGACTGCCTCTTCACCCAGTTGGTTATTCTTTAGTGTGTAGAAGCTTTTTAGTTCCATAAGGTTTTACTTGTCAGTTGTTGACCTTGGTTCTTGTGCAAACAGAGTCATATTCATTTCCCACACTGTTATATTATGTATAGTACTGTCTATGTTTCAGTGGCTCAGGTCTTTAATCCCAGCACTTGGGAAGCAGAGGCATACCAATTTCTGTGAGTTTGAGGGCAGCCTGGTCTACAAAAAAAGCTCAAGGACAGCCAGCGCTGTTGCACAGAGAAACCCTGTCTCAAAAAATAAAAATAAGACACTGTTTTTGTTCTGTAGCCCACATTGGCCTTGAACTTGGTCCTTCTCTCCTCCTGCCTCAATGCTGAGATTGCAAGCATGGCTGCCATGGATGGCTAACTTTATTTTCTTTTTCTTTTCTTTTCTTTTTTTTTTTTTTTTTTGAGACAGGGTTTCTCTGTGTACCCCTGGCTGTGCTGGAACTAGCTCTATAGACCAGACTGGCCTCAAACTCACAGAGATCTGCCTGCCTCTGCCACTGGAGTACTCGGATTAAAGTGTGCACCACCACTGCCCAGCGGATGGCTAACTTTTATGCATCATTGTATTGTACAAATATTCCTTGTTGCTTTAATTTTCTTGATTTTCATTTTGTTTGTAAGAGATATTTTCACTTTCTGAAAGACACATTTTCTTCTAGCAAGTTTACTTTTCAAAGTTTATGACTTAAGGTGGGCACAGAGGTTCAAGCCTGTTAATCTGAGCACTTGGGAGGATGAGGTATAAGAAATATTAAATGTGAATCTTTTCTATCAAATACTGTAAAATTTGTGTTCAGGACAAGGAATTAAATTCTTTTTAGCCCTCGACATTGTAAGAACTTTATGCAAGTGAATTTGAGGCCAAATCACTTTGGGCTACAAAGTGAGACCTTGCTTCAAAAATCAAGCAAATAAATCTGTAGCCCCTGAATCATTCTGAAGTGAAGTATGTATTTGGATGCTACAAGAGTTAACTCATTATTTTAGTACTCTGGGTTATAAATTAAGTTTTATTTAATTAGTAAACACATACCTACAAGGTATTGTTTTATGATGTCATTTAATAGTATATCATGAACATTCTTTAGTGTCATTAAAATTATTCAAATAGATCTTATTATGTCTGCTTAATTTTTTTTTAAAAATCTGTTGCTCATATCATATTAAGAATCCCTTATTATTGCTTGTATCTTCTTTACTATTGTGGAGCAGCAGCCCAGCATAGATTAACCAAGTCTCCTCAGGCACCTATGTATGAAAGACAACATTTTTGTGTTGTGCCAATGAGAAAGCTGCTATAGACACATGTACTTAGACTTTGTGTTAGATTTCTGCCAGCTGCTTAAAGGAAAGATAGAAAGCAAAGAGAGGCACATCTGACTTTAGACAGGACTGTGCTTATTGGAGGATGTAAGCAGAAGTTTATGTCCCGCCAGCAACTCCCAAATACTTGGCAGCCACTTCCCAACTTACCGTACAGAGGCTTATATTAATTATAAATGCTCGGCTGGTAACTCAAGCTTATTACTAACTAGCTCTTACAATTAAATTAACCCACAATTCTTATCTATCTTAGCCACGTGCCTTGGTACCTTTTCTCAGTATGGCATTCTCATCTTGCTTCCTCTGCATCTGCTGGCAGCTCTGACTCCACCCTCCCTCTTCTCAGAATTCTCCTAGTCTGGGTCCCGTGCTCAATCTCTTCCTGCCCAGCTATTGGTCAATCAGCTTTATTATGAACAGCAAGCATAATCCACAGCATTTGTCTAATTTAAGAGGAAAGTTTTAACCTTAAAATAATAAATATATATATTTTGTTGTATATATATATATATATATATATATATATATATATACACACACACAACAAAAACAATTATCAAGTAAGAATTACAGTTACAATGTTTATTTGTATTTGGCAAAATTAAAGAAAATACTCTATCATCTGTCTCCACAGCAGGAAGACACACAACAAGGGTGCACAATCTCAGCTCTCTCACCTATGTGGATGGATGAGCTATATGTTCCACACCATACAAGCAGATAAGAGAATTCTCAGTCACGTGCAGCTGCGTGTGAATCTTCATGATAAAGAGCAAGGAGCACAGCCATGTGGCATCTGCATTTTCACTTCCAAGTATTTGCTAAAATCTTTCCGAATGCCAAGTTTTATTATTTCTATCAACCCATTTTGGTCATCACATTTCTGAGCATCCACTGCATTTGATATTTGGCAATCATCTCACTATTCTGATGGGTTACAGCATTTCATGGACATTCTCCTTGCGCCCCATCCAGAGCCAATCATCTTGACATGGTTTATATTCATGCATCCTCTTCAGGGACATGTCACATGTTTTTCTATTGTAATTGGAGTTTGGGAATTTTTGCTACTGAGTTTTGACAGTCCTCCCTCCAAATGCAGAGCAACAGGACATCTGTGATTTGAAACACTTTCTTCCACTCTGTAGCCTGTCTCTTGTTCCCTCAATAGACCAATTTACCAACCTTTCCATTAGGCATTGTGCCATTTTTTGTCATGGTCAAATAGTCACTATGTCCAACTGATTCTTTGCTAAGTTTTCTAGGGGTTCATCACCATGTCTTCTAAAGTGCTACTGTTTGAATGTAAAATATTCCCACATGCTCATGTGTTGCTTTTGGGCAGAGACTGGATCAAGTGCTCTGCCTTCACAAACAGATTAACTCATTGGTGGATTGCCAACTTTTTAATGATCAAGGACATGGAAAGTACATATAATATGCACTTGTTGGGTAGAGCCCTCTGTAAAAGTTAGTTACATCACTGGTTGGAAGTGTCTCCATAGTGACTTAGCGCTGCTCATTCCTCAAGGAAAACAGAGGGGGCTCTAAGTTGTTTCTTCCTCCCTTACGCTCTGTTGAATGCATAGGCTAGGTGTGCACACACATAGGGTTGCTGTGTGTCCTTGAAAAGAAGACCCTGCTATTATTGCGTCTCTTTATCATTGTAAATTTTCTCTGCTCTGAGATATACTTAGTGTGATAGTAATATAACCATGCTTTTGGTTGGTTTGTGTACTATAGTTTGATACTATGCATCTTCTTGTCTTTTAAATCTAATTGTGTCTTCATATTTAAAGTTAGCACCCTGGGGTCTGATCACACAGATCTGTAGAAGACTTGTCAATCATGTGAGAAACTCTGGATTCAACACCTAGCTCTTTGATAAATGAATGCATGCATACATATATACATTCTTACATATGTAAAGTTAGCTTGTTACATGGTTAAGGTCAATGTTATGAATGCACTGTAATCTTCATATTAGGCCATTTATACTTAATATAAATATTTATATGTCTGAACATAGTTCTACCAGATTATTTTAATTTTTTTGCCTCTCTCCTTTTTTATTCTTCATTATAGCCTTCATTAGGGTTGTTTAAATATTTTTGTATCCTATTTAAACTGATATTTTAATTTTAATATGTGCTTGTACAGGCATTTTAGTAATTGCTCTAGGGATTGCTATATATACTGACTTTTCAAAGTTTGTTTAGAATAATAATTTATCTATTCAAGGGAAGTATAAACACTTTATCATTCCTTTTAACCTAATTATTTGTGGTATATGTACTGTATTAGCTAGGGTTCTCTAGAGTTACATAACTTAGGACATAAGTCTCTTATCGCTCTCCCTCTCTCTCTCTCTCTCTCTCTCTCTCTATATATATATATATATATATATATAAATATATATGTATATATGTGTGTGTGTATATAATATAATAAATCCCATATACATATATACACATGCATACATAACAGAAAGTCCAATAGTTGTTCAAGCCCACAAGGCTGGATGTCTCAGCTGGTCTTTTTTATATTCTGGAATCCAAAAGAAGTAGGCTCCAATGCCAGTCAAAGGAATGGATGTGGTAGCAAGGAGAGGGTAAGCAGGCAAAGAGAGAAAGCTTCCTTCTTCAAAGTTCTTATGTAGGTGTCCATCAAGAGGTGTGGCCCAGATTAAACATATGACTTCCTGCCTCAAGATTTCGAATAAAGGCCTGTGTCTTCCAGCCTTAAGATCCATATCAAAGATGTACGTCTTCCTGACTCAAATGTCCACACTAGAAATGGAGTCAACACATTTCAAACCAAGCAGAAAATCTCTCACAGGTGTGCCTTCCATTTCTGGATTGTAGTTCATTCTAGATATAGTCAAGTTGACAACCAAGAATAGCCATCACATATACCTTACATACTTTGCATCCTGTACAAGCCCAGTTAATCTACTACTGATTTAATTTTGGGAAACATGTTTTCTTTCGCTACACCAATTATTTCCCAGTTTCTTTTATACTCTGGTGCTTCCTGTACTGCCACATCCCATTTCCTGTTCCCCCAGGGAATCACCTTTGTTTCCTTTGAGACTCCAGCTTAGTATCACTTATTATTTGGTCATTTGTGTTTTATTTATCTCTTCCAAAAATGTTCCTCCCTCCATCAGTGGTGCTGGGGATTACACCAAGGGGCTTGTATATCCTAGGCACCTGTTCTAATGCTAAGCCACATCCCCAGTTGAAAGTGTGTAGGAGGAGTTGTTCATTGGCTTTGGTTTACTTTTTTTTAGGTTCTATTTTTTGAACCCCTGACCATGTGTATGCAAGGAGAAGCACACTCAACCACTGAGCTACATTTTCAATCTTAACATTCTTTCTTACAACAGTTACATAGTTCATGACTAACATTTCATTAGATTTTTTTTAAATCTTTTTTCTCCCTATTCCATACTGTTAATATTTTGATACTTTTGTGTGTTTATTTTGCTTGTTTTATTTTCTTGTTTCCTCTTTTCTCACTGATGGTTTTTAGCGGAGCTCTTACCCTGTGACGAAAAGTCACGAAACATGACAGAATCCACTAACAAGAGTTTTATTAAGACAAGGAGAAAGGGATAGATATGATCAGGCCTGCTGAAGGACGCTTGTGGGAGAAGGGGGTGGGGAGACATAGGGCCTGTGTTTTTAAGGGCCAGTCTGCACCTGCGCACACAGGCCCATGTGGCTACACCATGTATGTGCATAGATCACGTGGTCATGCCACATCATTTCGTAACCATGCAGCACATGGGGCATGGGTTACATAGGACATATAACCCAGAAATGACTACACAGAAATGACTAAGTGTCCTGTCGGGGCATGCACGACCATTGGAGTGTGGTTGGAATTCCCATCACTCACGTCATGTGGAAAGTATCTGTTTCTTCTCATTTCTTCCATATCTAGTAGTTTTTAAGGCCAAGGGCCTGGCCACAGGTTGTGTCCTTCCCCATCACACATAGATGACTCATTGTCATTTATGGCTTTTTTGCATTCAGTTGTGGACATTTATTCTATCACTTTACTTTAATCATTTTCATTGTATTCCAGCATAGGAGATGCAGTGCCTTATACATGGTGATTAATGCACACTACATAGGATGGCATCAAGCATGCCTGGCACATTCTTGCTTTAGGAACAGTAAATTTTTCTGTTGTTTATTTTTCCTACACAGCTCAGTGTTGACTTCTTCCATAGCTCAGGTTTCAATTAAATTTTTGATTTATGATAAAATTTGGTATCTATTTAGCTGACTTCTTGCAGAGAACTTTCAGTTATCTTACTTTCTTTAGTTTTTAATCTCTAGATCTACCACAATTTGGAAACAATTGTTCCCTTTCTTCCCCAGAGTCTAGTCAGTGGTTCCGTGTCACCTTAGCTATTGCCAGAGCATCAACCCAGCTTGAGCTAACTTGGTGCTATGTGGATGCAGCTTTAAGCATGCACATAGTTCCTTTTGGTAGTATTTCTAAGATTTTACAAAAAGCCAGTAAGACTATTTCACCATGTAGATGCAAGCTGATACATGTCTGTTGGTGGAATTTTAGACCTTGGAATATAAAACCTTACATCATGTCCCTCTTTGTATTTTTTTCAGGAATGCAGTTAAAGAACATGGAAAACTTTATGCCATTTATGAAACCAGGTAAGTTTAAGAGACCTCATTTCATTATTTAAATATGTTCGTTTTTATTAATGCTAGAAGTGTTGCCTACAGCAGTGGGTTGCTTAACCGTTGCTTCTTCAGTCAGCTTTGTCCAATTTTATTTCTATGTTTCTTGTTACCAATTACTGAAACCCATAGTCTCCATTAAAGTTTACTGCTTATGTTGTGCATTCTGTGCCCGCTGGCAAATGCATATTGGCATTACAGTTACAGATGCCACAGAAGTATCCAACGGAGTTTCTCTGTCTATCCACCCATGTCCTCAGCTCTCTTCATCTCTCCTGTCCTACTCAATGTTTTATATTTCTGTCATTTTACCTCTTCCAAGTAGTCGCATGCCTTCACCTGGACTTTTACATTATATGGCCTTTTCACCTTGAATGCTTTGTTTTATCAATATGAATTTTAGGTCTTGTGTTATTTTAATTTTAATTTGATTTTTGAGACAGGGTCTTACTACACATTAGGCTAACCTGGACTCAGGAAACATCCACCTGCCTCAGACTCCCAAGCAGTGGGATGATGGGCATGTACTACCATGCTCATATTCCACCTCTTTTTGACTTAATAGTTCATTCCTTCTCCATCTGAATAGTCTTCCATTGGGTGGACACATAAGAACTTTTGGCTATGTGCCAAAGAAACTTTGGTCTGTTCTTAAGTTTTGGCAATTGCAGATGAAACTACGATAGTTATTCTTGCGCAGACATTGTGTATACATAATTTTAGAACTCAAGTACTACAAATCATAATCATTAGATTTAACAATTAGAGTGTTTAGTTTAAACCCCGCCCAAAAAAAATCAAAGTGCCTTGTAGAATGGCTGTCTCATTTTGCGTTTGAATTAGCAAGGAGCAAAGGGCAACTCCTATAGAGCCACATCCCAGGAGGCCACTGAAGTTCCTCCTGTGTGGGTCATCTTTTGGTAGAAATACAGAAACTTTCATAGGACCCTTTTGTGCGGGTGTGCCTATTCTAGGCACATAGAGACTTGTTGTTTTAACTGGGGTTATTTCTGTTCTTACTCTTAAGCATAAAGAGCCTTCTGGGATATTTTCAGTAACAGCCTATTATCAGATACATCTGTGTAAAGACTTACGTTCTAGTTGGTGTTTTTTAAAATTATAATAACTTTTTCATAGGTCAAAAGTTTTTCATTTTAATGATACCCACTGTAGAAATTATTTCTTTTATGGATTATGCTTTTTGTTTGATAGCTAAAATGTCAACACCAAGTTCAAGGTCATATATATTTTTCTAAATAATATGTTCTGAGTTTTTGCATTTTACTTTATGTTTAGCTCTATAATCCATTTTGAGATAATTTTTGGAAGGAGTAAAACCTCTGGGTTTAGTACATTTTCTGTTTTGGATACAAATTGCTTTAGCATCTTTTGTTGAAATCTTTTCACCCCTGAATTACCTTTGCTCTCCCTCTAAAGATGTATTGACTACTGTTTCATGCTCATTTGTATCGTCCTAAATGAGAACTCCTATTCTGGTCCCTATGTCTTTATCTATTATTCCTAAAAAATCACACTGTGTTTTGAAAAATTTTGAGAATTTCATATACAATACACAGTGTTTACATAATTTCCTTTCCTCATTTCCCCTCCAACTCTTCCTGTGGCCCCCACTCCTTACTAAATTCAAGACCTCTTCTATAATTATTTACATATACACATAAAATAAGACAAAACAGAAAACAACCTACTGTGTTCAATTAGTGTTGCTCACATGTACATGTGTTTAGGGCTGACCACTTGGTATTGAAGAACATGCCAAGGGGTTAGTGCCTGTAGACAACTGATCCTCCCTCTCTTGGCAGCCACTGATTACATATAGCTCTTCATCTGGTAGACTCTTGCTGTGAATCCATCTGGGCCTGTGCATTTTTTAGTCAGATGGCACCCCATAACCCCAAGTTTCAATCTCTTTATTTATTATGGGTCTGTTTAAGTTGTGGGCCCTTCTTGGTCTAATTTTGGTGATTTAGGAGTATCTCAAAATGAATGTATTTCATTTAGCTTTTTTCAACTTAGTGGGTTATAGGTTTTTAAAGTATTCCCTAATGATTTTCTGTGTTTCTCTGGTACTTGTTGCAGTCTTTTCCTGTATATGTCTAATTTTATCAATGTAGATCTCCTTATTTCCTTTTGGTTTTAAACTCTTAGCAAGTAGCCAAGTAGGTCCTCATTATGATACTGTTGACATGAGAAGCACCCTGTTCTGCTTCTTCTTTCTCTTAATTTTTACCCTCCAAGGATCACAGATGTATCTGCAGAGATATCCGTCACTTCTTCAGAGCTTTCATTACTTAGCCTTAGACTGTTATTACCCACTGTGTGCTCAGCCTTTCTGCCCCGTGGTCCACGCACCTTAGGAATTGGTAAATGAAGCATGGTCAAATCATTGTGTGCTGTTCTATTTCTCAAGAACCTTGACTTCTCAGGTACTGACTGTTTGGCAGTCTGGACCTCAGTTTGTGGCCTATCTGCCTTGTAAGATGTCAGAACGTGTTTCCCAGCCTCTCTGCCCGGTAGCAGCCACTTCTGTTCTCCCTCTGCCCACATTAAGCTGATGTCATCAGCAAGGTCACCTTAGCACAGACCTTAAGATAGAAACCAGAGTAAAAGTAATTTGTTTGGGGAAGCCAGGGGACACCAGTATGACATGGGGAGACAGTACAGAGAAGGACAAGTCACTAGTAAAAGTTTTATCATTAGGGCCAGTTACTGTGGCAGCATCTGGAGCTGAGTCCTTCAGACAGAAGAGGGCTGATACAAACACACCCCTAGGATTTATCAAGCTCAGTAGCTATGGCATTTACTTCATTTTCATATCAATTCTCAAGGCCAGCCTGGGAGAAAAGCATGGCTGGTGATCCTTCCTGCCCTCACCAGAGGTAGAACCTGCTCCCACTAACAGCAGCTGGCTAAGTTTCCACTGCCCCATCTTAGGCACATGGATGCACAAGCTGGCTGCTTAAGTCTGCTTCAGCAGAGCATGGACCTGGAAGTTGGAACAGAGCAAACCTATCACTGGAGGTCACATTCACAACAGTGAGCCTGCTTTCTTTCCAGGACTTTAGTCCCAAGGCTGGACTACCTTCATTTCTCACTGCACCCTCCCACACTACACACACGTGTTCTCACAGGAAGATTGCCCCTCTGAAAGCCTGTCCACCAGAGCTGACAGCAGAAATTTAGATCATTATACTCTGGATACTAAAAGTATTTTACTGAGTGATTTATGTGTCTGGACACTAAAATATCATTTTATCGATTTGAAATTTAGATAGCTGTTATTCAATTAGTTCCAGTTAAATTTAGACATTTTTTGGAGACCAAAAGCAATTTTTGACAGGCACAGATTCTCTACAAACTCACTTCCTATTTAGTGTGTGCTTTTTTCAGTGAAGAGGGTCTCCCACTATGTTTCATTTTTAATTTTTGTTTCTTTTTTTAGAGTGCAATTATATATTTCTTTTTAATTAATTGAAAGTTTTTTTTCATACAATATATTCTGATCATGGTTTCCCCTCCCGCAAACTCCTCTCAGATACTTCCACCTCCCAACTTCCATGCCTTTTCTTTCTTTCTCTCTCTCTTTATAAACAGGCAAAAAAAAAAAAAAAGAAATGGAAAATCACAAGCAACACACACACACAAATGCCCACACATGCATGCATGCTGTAAAAATAAAATTGAAAATCATAACAAATAAAACACCATTAAGACAAAAAAATGCCCAAACAAAACAATATGAGACAAAAAGTCTACTAAAGTACCATTTTGTTTGTTTTGTGCTGGCTATCTATTTCTGGACGTGGAGCCTCCCTTAAGTGTGTTAAATATACCCAGTGTGACTCCATTAGAGAAAACTAATTTTTCCTTTGCAAGGAGGTGTCAATGACAGATAGATTCTTGGTTAGGGATGGGAGCTCATGTCCACTTTCCTATAACAATGCTGGAATTCCAGCTGGCTTGATTCTATGCCATTATATAGCTTCTTTCTCATTTGAATGGCCTTAGTTCCCAGATGTATAACTTAGTGTTTCTTTTTCAGTATACATCCTACTTCAGTATTTGTGTTTCAGTGAGCAAGAGGAACAACAGCAGAAATACCAGAACAAAGATTTCCTTGGCTGTTTATGAACACTCATAGGAAGCCGAAAGCTGCAGATAGTTCTATTTTTATTTTCTAGGCCCATTAGTACTTGATAACAAGATTACATTTACCCATAAGAGTGTTTATGTTCAGAAATGTCTTATACTTTTTAGTATTTAGAAATAAGAGACAACTGGCTATCTCTGATGCAATTCACTAGTTCAGGGGATAAAGCCAGACTTTCTTTGGACCACTTGCTCTCAAATAATGACACTGAGACTTCTTATTAAATATGACACCTTGGCCTTAGCTTACGCTTGTTCCCAAATGTCTCTTAAAACTTAATTTAACCCATTTATATTAATCTACATTCTGCCATATGGCTCGTTACTTCTCCTCCATACTGTATGTCCAACTTCCTCTGCATCTTCCTGGCAAATCCCCGCCTCTCAGATTCTTCCCCTAAGTTCCTCTCTCTCCCCAGAATCCCACCTATCCACTTCTGCCTAGCTATTGGATGTTGAGCTCTTCATTATATCAATCAGAAGGTGCTTTAGGCAGCTGAGGAACGACACACACATCTTCACACAGTGAGACCAAGTATCCTGTAACATTTCTCCTTTTTGTCTAAATAAAAAGGAAAGATTTTAAGTCTAACACAATAAAACTATATACAATATGAATAACTATCAGGTAAGAATTACATTCACCATGTCAAGTCCATTTTTTTTTGGCAACTTTGGAAAAAGTACTTTATTATCTATCATATTTTGGTGAGTCCAAGTTTTATTCCTAAATCACTTTATATGATAAGTTGTATTACCAGCATAAAAATACTGGTAAAAAAATCTTTTAGACCTTAAAAGATTTTCTAAGATAAACAACTTAGGCTTTTATATCTCTCAACTTTTATAAACTTTACATCTCTTTTGTGAGGTTCTCTTTTGAATTTGGTAACAAAGAACATAGTAAAACTATAACTGCTCAACCCCATCAGAGACCTGAGAAGGATGAAGTATTACCTGAGTAAACAGGAAGTGCAGAGCAAGCAACTTCTAAAAATATAGAAAGAACAGAGACAGCTGGCTTACTGGACATTCACCCAAGATTCCGCTGCGATGTTGGCTATCCACATCCAGCCTACAGACCTAGAATATCTGACAGACTTACCTGTGAAGCAGAAATTTTGAAGGACTGGCCTACCTTGTCCTGGCAAAGAATGGCAGTTGATTTCCTTTGTGTCCTGCTTATCTGAATTGGACAGCATACTGTCAGCAGTTAAGGCAAGAGCAGTTTCTTGTTCATTGGCTAGCTTTCCCACATTGAAAGCAAACTCCATATGGAGGTTCTATGATGCCCATCATCTTCTCTGAAGTAGATTGGTGCTGTCAGGAGTAGATACATCTCACTGCCATGAAAAGCCTTATGCTATTAAAGTATTTTAAATGCCATATTCTGTAGATATCTGAAGTGTTTGAAGATGACTTATCTATCTAAAATATAACTCTGTTTAATCTTGAAAACATACCTAAAATGACTGTAAATTTGATTATTGTAGATGACTAGCTACTAACCTGAATTTCTTAATTATCCCCAAGAGTTTATAATAATAGCTTTCAAAGACTAGAAATTTACATAATTTTTGTTTCTTTTTATTTTTACTTTATCTTATTTGTTTATTTTTTTGAGAGAAAGGAAGTTAGTTCATAGCCATGGCTGGCTTGGAACTCACTATGCAGGTGAGGCTAGCTTGGAACTCATGGCAATCCTCCTGCCTCAGTCTCTCAAACACTGGAAGTCCTGGTATGAGATGCCACACTGGTTGTGATTTTTCCAATCTGTGATTCTTAATGAGAAATTGAAGGAAACGTGCAGCTCTTGTCCAGCAGATGCTCACTGCGGGAGCTGCTTTGAGGACAAGATGCAGCGTTCCAAGAGGGTGGTCTGGCCTGGTCTGAACGGTTTACTTACACCTGCAGACTTTCGATGTTCTTGGCTTTGACTCCAGCCCAAGCTGGCTCTGGTGCCCAGCTTGCTGTGAGCTCAGTGTTGATGTCAGCTCTCACACCTGTGCTAAAGCATCTGAGTGAGAGGTGTCAATATGCATTTTTACCGGGAGTGCCCCAAACGCCCCACTTAGCTTTCCTGCTGCTTCCATCTGGGATGCCTTCTACCTGGCAGGGTCCTGCCAGTGGGAGCTCAGAAATGTGCATAGCAGTGGAGTGAAACAGTGATGTACAGCACATTCTGTAGACTGCAGTGAGGAGGCATTCTTAGGATGAGATGAGTTCAGGGAACGGTGACAAAGGAAAAAGTAATTTGATGACCCAGGCATCACCAAGTATTTCTGACTGTGCATGCCAACATTAACTCTATCCAGCCCTTGTACAGTCTTTTCTTCATAAAGCACACTCATGCAGATGGGATTTAATATTTTAATAGCAGGAAAAGTTTCAGTTCCCTCCTTGCAGGGAACTACTGTGCTGAATTCTCATGGAAAGAACAATCCAAAGAAGGGCAAGGCAGCCAGCATCAGTGACCCTAAGGGCACCACCAGCAGAAGAGATAGCAACAGCAGCAATCACATAGAGGTGACAACTGCTGAAGAGACCAGTGTGTGCAGCAGTTCTTTGGGACACGTTGAGCTAGCATCCCTGAGGACAGGATATACTTTCAGAGGAGCTTAACCAAGCAGAGTGGTTAATGAGCAACTTTGAACTGCACTGGGTTATTTGGAGATGAGTGTTTCCAGTGAGCAGAAAAGACAGAGCCCAGCCTGTACTGGATTTCTCTGCCTTCTAAATCTCATGCAGGACAGCGTGTCTTTGACTCTGTAGATATTAAATACCAGTTGTACAACACCTAAGGGCACAAATGTGTATTTTCTATCCATTGTGATGGAATCCAATCTAATTATACTTATAGCAGAAATGAAGTTCACAGAATTTTTATCTGACAATGGTTGTGCTAAATGAGTCAAAATCTAATATTGGTTCTTGCTGCTAATGTTAAATTGGGAGAAAAATAAACCCATGCAGGATATCTATAAATCCTCCCTCACATTCCCAGAGGAACTTCATATTGATGCTGCTCCTGCCCAGTGCTTCTATGTAATCTATGCCCAGCAACAGTCGTGACGATCTTTACACTTTGAAAGGCCATAATAGTTGTACTCCTATAGACTACAGGTGGAATCCAACACACTGTCCCCTGTAGGAGGAAACAGGGTCAAAGTTTCTTGTCGATATTCACATGTATGAGGTACCTAGTAAAGCATCCTGTCACCTGATTCTCTGTTCAGTGAAAAGGGGAGCATCGGGTGCCTTCTGACTTAACTTCATTACTGGCATTTGCCAATTAATGCCAACCTTCTGAAGCTTGGTCACTTCAAGATTCTGGATGAGAAATCTTGATCATCTCCAAACTGGATGCTGGAGTCTGGAGACTGTGCTCTGTGCTCCATTCATAGCTGTATAGGCCTGCACACCATGATACTACCTTTAGAGAGTTCTCTTTCTAGGAGGAGTGTGTGCTCCCCATATCCTACTTCAGAGTATGTATGCATATGTTTTCTAGATTACCTAAAAGAATCTTGATTATAACAACTTTTGAGTCTTTTCTCCCTCACTTCTTGCCCAACTGTAAATTTTGTGGTAGAAGTTTGAAAATAAGAGTTCTCCACAGACCACATATTTAAGGGCATCAAGAATGTCCCCCAAACACACAGTGCTTGGAAGTCCTACCTTGGATCGCTTTGTGACATCCGATTCTTCCTCAGGAAGGAATGTGTGGTGGAACACAGAAAAGTTGGGGCTCCACTGAACAGCCTGGAAGCCATCGCTCCACTGAGGACTTTGATGGACACAGAACTGTATTCTCTGAAAGTCAAGCAAATCCCACGAGCCTTGAGGCCACAGAAATTAGTGTCCTAAGACTTCCAGGCCAAACACAGAAAACAGCTGCATCATAGGGTGGAGTTAATAGAAGGAAGAGAAGGGACCAGGGTTATCAGACCTCAGGGGAAAGCATTCACACTAGTGCCCTGGATGAAAATGCTTAATGAATGGGTCTGGCATCAATTGGTGAATCTCAAGAGCTTTCCAGAGGAAGAAATGATAAAGTTTCAGGTTCAGGTAGTCCAGTGGACAGGGACCGGGAGACTGGCAGGCTAGCACTGGGCAGACTGGAGGGCAGGGGCAGGAAAAGCAGCAGCCTCATAGAATTGAGAGTAGGAGGAGGTAGAATTGGCCATTTACCAGACCCTGGGGTCAAAAGTTTCAGAGTGACAGGAGAAAAACCAGAAACTTCAGTAGTGGGACTCAGGCCATATCTGAATCTCAGTCTGTACTTATGTTGTAAGACAAGGCAAAGAAAACTTGAAGTAAGGATAAAGAACAGAGGAATTAATAAGGAAAAAGAATACCTCAGCTATCACACTTGACCAGGAATTATTGGCATTTGTAGAGTTCCTAGTAGGGAAACCTTGAAACTGTGCAGGATTCAGCAGACTCATCCCACAAAGAGGATATCATAGGAGCTAAATTAACACTGGGAAGAAATCCCTCAGCTCTGTGGGGATGAAAAAAAAAGCCCAAAACAATATTCAAAAGCATCAATCACGGCCACTAAATGCAGCTTGAACACATCAAAGCTACATCTCAACAATGTGACATTGGCAGATGGAAAAACAGCTCAGAGGAAAGATGCATGCTTATCAAGTGCAAAACTCTAGGGTCAACTTCTGAATAGTTTCCCCTCAATCAAAACAGAGAATATAACCCCCCCACACACAAAATTCATAATCTGTGACATGTCAACTGTAAAGTATATCTCAATAGAAGCCAAACTTTAGTTTTAAAAAATGCTAAACTTTAAGAGGCTCAGAGAGTATCTCAGTGGTGGGTTATTTGCTTACTTGGAATGCACAACAGCGTGGGCTTAGTCCTAGCACTAAGCCTCTCTCTCTCTCTCTCTCTCTCTCTCTCTCTCTCTCTCTCTCTCTCTCTCTCTCTCTCTCTGTGTGTGTGTGTGTGTGTGTGTGTGTGTGTGTGTGTGTGTGTGTGTGTGTAAAATTATGCTTGCTCATTAAATGGCAAAACATCCACCTATCAACTCACCAATGTAAGATAGATGTCCAAACTCTAGAACTCCACTACACACATAGTTGATATGAAATATTAGATGTGTTACCTTTAAGTCACTAAATCCTGCTCTCTGTATTTGTAACTAGCACAACACCAGAATGTGTAGTTATAGTAGTAAGATGGTGGGAAGATGTCACAGGAAAAGGGAGTAAGATCAAGAAGTGGACTCAGACTGTGTCTCTAGATGATGCCACATAGCATGGACAGCAGCACCAGTGTCCAGTGCAGAAATCTAAAGCACCGAATTCTGCACAGATGGCTAAGCCAAGAATGTAATTACAAAGCAACTGTGGTTTACTGTGATCTGGACCCCACCAAGGATTAAATTAAAAGGATTCTTTGCACAGCTGAAGAATACAGTTAAACTCAAGAGCTAAAGACTAAAATTTTACTAAAAAGGAAAGAAGGACTGGGGACATATCTCAGTCAGTCCAGTGCCGCCAAAGTATGAGTACCTCAGTTCAGATCCCCAGCACCTACATTTTTTTTTTCAGAAAAGCTGTACATGGTCATGGTTATGGATACATATAATCCCAGCTCAGGGGAGACAGACAGGTCCCTGGAGTAACTCATCTAGCCAATTGATGAGTCAAGTTTTGAGAGGGACCCTGTACCAAAGGATAAGGTGGAGAACAATTGAGAAAGATACCAGTTATCTCCCACTGGCATCTATAGACACATGCACTTGATTGCACAAGTACACACACACACACATACACACACACACACACACACACACACACACACACAGACTCACACACTTTTTCAAAGGTAAGTAATAGACCTAAATAAATTACCATACAGGTGCTATTTCTTCTAAAAAAATGAATGTAAATTCAACCCTATAGACTTATCAGGGATCTTTGTGATTTAGAGTTGGGAAATTGATATTAAAAAAACCCACAGAATTAAGACATCTGAAGAGGTGGGAAGGAGAGATCCCTCTACCATGTTTCAGAGCTGAAGTAGATAAAAATTCAGGAGCCAAGGGACTAGGCTAGAGATTCTAAGAGCAAAGTGTCAGGGATACATGGCCATGTCAGTGAGGGGATGGTGTTTCCAGACAGGATACCTTGGGCTAGCTGATGCCTGTTGCTGTGACAACTGGCTGCAGATGGGGAACAGCCATACTGTAGCCTTGTGTCACACCCACACAGAATTAACACCAGATAGGCTAAAGATGTAACAAGAGAAAATATATTATAGAACATTAATACAACACGAAGAGGAACAAATCTTGATGGTAGTCATGACAGAGATGAGTTCATCCCAATGGCACACACAAAAAGCCCACATTGAAAGAAAAAAGTGAAAAATTTGACTACACCAAAAATTACTATATGAAAAATGTGAAACTAGAAAATCCCCACAACCTTTAGTTATCAGTGAACACATAGAGACACCCACATATGCATACATGCAAGCACACACAATCTCCTTTTGTGTTAAAATGGGTAAAAAATATAAATGTTGATCTATGAATTAAAAGAATCCTAGTAACTTGTAAGTACATTAAAGCTATCACACTTGAAATGTATAAAGCAGCACTGAACAGTTACGTTACTCCCTTGTAAAAGTAAAAACTCTGATGCCCAAGCACGGAAACGAGGTAATGAAATGAGGTAGAGCAATGAGATAACATAACTGACATAGGTGAGAGGGACTGTTTGCAAGCAGGTCAAAGGAGGGGAAAACATGTGGTGTAGGCAGGTCATGGGTGCTTTGGAATGTAATTTGCCGATAGTAGCAAGTTTGAAAATGTGCCCAGTCAGCAGCTCTATTTCTAGCCTAATTTTCACCCAGGAACATGCACGTGCCGGGTACTTACTTCAGCAGTATTTAAAGGTGATGATGAAAAATAAACATAACAAAACTTTCTTATATAAGGAAATGAACAAATTAAAAAGGAAATGCATAAACATATAGAATGGTAGATTTGTAAGGGGTCGTGTGATGTCTCAGTTAGCTAAGGCTTGCTTTGCAGAGACAAGAAAACGTTCCATCTGATCCTCACAGCCCACAAAAAACACAGTCTGACCTTCAGTGCTTGTTCTAGTACTCGGGAGCAGAGACAGGCAGGTCTTGGGATAAACCGTCTAGTGGACTTGGTGAGCTCTAATGAGAGGCCTTGTGCAGATGTAATTCTAAACCGTCTTATTAAATAAGAAACACAGAACCAACTGCAGAGTTAAAAGCCCAGAGATCAGAGAGCAGTAGCCAAGAGGTAAGACCACCTTCTTACCATTTGCTGCTGCTGCCGCCGTGCTTCCCCTGAGAAAAGAGACCTACTTCCTGTGTATTTTGTGTATCTATTTTTATTGCCTTTCTGTTTTGCCTTCTCATTGGTTCTAAACCCAACCACGTAACTTCTTCGTCACTGCCTGTCTATACAGACCTCCAGGTCTCTATGGTTGGTACTGGGATTAAAGGCGTGTGTCACCATGCTGGCTATGTCCTTGAACCCACAGACTCTGCCTGCCTTGTGATTGGATTAAAGGCATGTGCTACCACTGCCAGAATTCTGCTTAATGGCTATGACCTCTGATCCCCAGGCAACTTTATTTATTAACATACAAATAAAATCACATTTCAGCACAAATAAAATATCACCATAGCCTTGTCTAAAACAAATAAATAAAATAAAAATTTAAAAAGATGGACAGAACCCAAGGAGTAATGCCCGCGGCTGCCCTCTGACCTCCACATGCATGCATGAGTACACTAGAGCATGCACGAACATGCACATACACACAAAAATAAATAGGATCTGACCACCACATGCATTTATGGATGTGTGTACTAGTACATGCAAAACATACATATACATTCAAAAGTAAATATTGAAGGTTGGGACCTCTGCATGCATGTGTGCACTAGGACATACATGAACATACATATACATACAAACTAAATAAATAGGGTCTGACCTTCACACATTTTCCTTTCTTCTTTTCTCGTTAATTTTAATTTTTTTATATTTCTAGTGTATTGACTTGAATATTTACCAAATTTCATCATTGGTTATTGTTTAATAAACTGATTCAAGGCAACAGCTTTTGTATAAATAAGCATCTTTTGAGGAGCAATTTTTCTGTTTTCCTTTCTTCTTTCCTTCTGGATACATTTTGCATTTGTCTTGGTGATGAAGAGCTATTCTGGCATCTTTTGTGGTTAGTGTTCTGTGTACACCAGTCAGTATAAGTTGTTCTCTGCATTTGAAAGTTGTGTAAATCTTTCCTTCTGTACAATATAGTTAGTGTCTATCACTTGTGTGAATGCAAAACCCCCATTTAGACCGCATGTATGATACCACTTACAGGTGGTATTCAAATATATTCTTATTTATTCTGAGAGAATTGCAGTAGTGTCTGTCAACAATTCTGTGAACTTGTGAAATTCCTCTTCCATTGCCGTTGATCATTGTTATTCATAGTATGACATCTTATTAATGTTATCAGAGAAATAAATCAGGAATTAGAACATAAAATAGAACGTTTAATACTGCTCATTTCTAAGGTCTCTATTTCTTCAGTTTAAGACAATTATTGATCTTAGAAATAAGGCCCACAATTGTCCAAATATCAAAGAATAATTAAAATAATAACAAAGAACTCATATAATGGTCATAAAGAGAATGACATAGATACATTTTAGGTTGAACAAAATCCATAGTATGCAAGATCCGATGGTTTTAATTAACTTCTTCTGACAAGCAGCATCACAAGAACATGGATATAAATATTTAAGATTCTCAGGTTCAGAGCAAGCCTGAGATTCCCAGAGAAGAGAGGCAGCCTGGTCACTCAGTTCTCCCTCCAGCACCGCTCGGCTCCTGACACTTGTGTCCTGGATGTGTGGCCAGCACAGCCACCACAGGCCCTTCACGCATCCGGGGGAGATGCTACGTGGAGAAAAATGATTGAAGTGCTAGGGATGCAAGACCCATGTGACAAATGCTAATGCTTGATCCCATAAATAATTTAAAATAGTTATGACAAATATTTACTTGTCTTCAATAAAAAGGTTCTTGCAAATCAATAAAAGGAAATACAAATGTGTCACAGAAACATGAGCAAATGAATAGCAAATAACAAAGGGAAGAAAAGTCAAATATGAGGAGCATGTGAATGTTATAATATAAATATGTAATAATAAATGAATAAATATTAGAAACATAATAATGAAAACCAAGTTAAAATGATGATTGGTAGAGTGTGGTGGTGCCTGCCTACAGTTTCAGGATGTAGGCAGCAGAGGTAGGAAATCAGACATTTAAAGCCAGCATTGAACTTGCAGTGAGACTCCGCTTCAACAAAGTAAAAGTAAACTAGAATAAATGAAATAGCAATTGAATCCTGTCAGACTACGTATTGATTAAAAAGTGTCGCCTTCTTCGTGTCAGCATGAACAAACACACACTTTGCTGCTTGACTAAAAGACACTGTCAACTTCATCCTGAAGCTTTCTTCTGGGAACCTCAGAAAGAGGCATGCCATCTGTGCTTGAACTCACAATCGTCTCAGAACTTCATCCTAAGGAAACAAGACAAAAGGAATGCTTTACAACTTATGGCATCATGGTGGCGTCCATCCCTTCAACCAGCACTTGGGGGCTGCAAATTAGAGGCCAGCCAGAGCCACACAGGGAGCTTTGCCTCAACATACAACAAACAACAACAAAAACAAACATCCTGGTGTGGTGGTTGTAGGGAAAAAAATTAATTAATTATATAGCCAGTCACAAGAGGTTATCAAAGTAGATTATATATGAATTGCTATTTATGTATCAATAATGATTTTGAGGCGTGTCAGTTTTTGGAAATTGATAATATTATATTCCTTAGTTTGCTATGAAATCTTATATTCCCCATAACAACCCATTTTATTAAGAATAGTTTTATGCACTCGGGAGGCAGAGCCAGGCAGATCTCTGTGAGTTCGAGGCCAGTCTGGTCTCCAAAGCGAGTTCCAGGAAAGGCGCAAAGCTACACAGAGAAACCCTGTCTCGAAAAACCAAAAAAAAAAAAAAAAAAGAATAGTTTTATGAGGCATAGTAATGCAAGACTATAACCCTAGTACCAGCGAGGTAGAGGCAGGAAGATCTGGAATTCAAAATTATCTTCCACTATATAACAAGTGTGAAGACAGTCTAGGTTACATGGGACCCTGCCTAAAAATAAATGTCAAATAAAAAGTTTGTTTGAAAGTTTACATTGCAAAAAATAATAATAAAGTACTAGTTTGTGTTAGAAATGAGGGTAATTACATGCTTACCTTGCCACAATGAAGTTATTATCCCTATAATTTAAAAACAAATAATGGCAAGATTATATAAGAAGGAGCAATATATGCATTGTTAATATTGGTTTTTAGTATATAATATTTTGCACTGTACTTGCTGTCTTTAAATCATGACACATCATATGTTCTTTAAAGTTTGATCATGCTTAACTCCCTGGGCTACAAAACTAAGAGTGCTGCAGTGATACTAAATAATCAGGTTGACATAGAATATTATTGAAAGCTCTTTTTTTTTTTTTGTTATCACACCCCAAAGCATAATAGTAGCTCTCGGTGAGTCCATGTTTCATATCATAAAGCACTGGCAGCTGAAGAGACAGCTCAGTGAACTCCACACTTGCTTGTCGGATGGTAAGGGCCAGAGTTTGAACTGGTGGCGGTGTCAAAGGCGGGGCTGTGCAGGCATATCTGCCATGATTCCAGTGACTGGGGGGGCAGAGACAGGAGATCCTCCCTCAGGGCAAGCTGGCCTGCTCAACTCGCTGAATTGTGAGGGCTGGGCTCTCCAAGGGACCCTGCTTCAGTAAATAAAGCAGAGAAGGACTAAAGAAGACACCAGTGTTAACTTTTGGCCTCCATGTGTACATGCACGTATATGCAAGTGCGCTCATACACATACGTGCCTACATAGTTGTATACACACACACACACACACACACACACACACACACACACACACACACACAAACACTTACTGCAAAATGTGTGTTTGTGTGTGTTTATATGGATACACATGTTAGGGGTGAGTAGGGGAACCAAACACATAAGTACATGTGTTTGTAAAGGCCAGATGTGGATCTTGGATGTCATTCTTCGGACACTGTCCATCTTGTTTCATGTATTTATTTATTTATTTTGAGTGGTTTTGAGAAAGCGTATTTTCCTGGTCTGGAAGTCACCAGGTGGGTTAGGCTGGCTGGCTAGGCAAGCTTGAGGGGTCCACCTGTCTCCACTTCCCAGAACTAGGTTTATGCTTGCACAGCACCATGCTTAACTTGTTATTTAAACATAGGTAAGGGGGAACTAAGCTCAAGTCTTCACACCTGAACAGCAAGCACTTTACTGACTGCGCTGTTTTCCCAGCCCTTATATTAAAATTTTAATTATGAACTCAACCTGAGTTTACATTAAGATACAAAATGTATGGAAGTTATTTTAAGAGTGCATAGCCAATTTACAGATTGGCTTTAATTAAGCAATACACTGCTTCTGATTTTGGCAATGGAGTATAAAGGAACTTGAAAGGAATTCCTGCTGTGTCCACCAGCAAAAATCTGAACATTCTAATATTAGCAGCTTTTGGGGGGCAGGCTATCAAATCCCTATGACCACACAGAAAACCACTTCCAGAAGTATGGAGATCGTGAGGGTCACAATGTGTAGACGTATGCATGGTGGGCTTATGTGCAGGGTGTTCAGAGCCGGCAGGGGCAGCAGGGGTGTCACAGCCTACATCTGCCACTTGAATGAATCTTCAGGTCAGGGACCTCCACCCAGGTGAAGGCAAGAACTCACCTATGCTGCAGAAAACAATTTGAGACCGAGTCAAGATGCAGCAGAATTGTGTTATTACACAGAGATAGGGATAATACTACGTGCTGTGGGTTTAAGTAAATGGAGAAGGGGATGAAGTGACTGTCTTAGTTAGGGTTTCTATTGCTGTGAAGAGACACCATGACCATGGTAACTCTTACAAAGGAAAATATTTAACTGGGGCTAACTTACAGATTCAGAGGTTGAGTCCATAATCATCATGACAAGAAACATAGCAGTATGCAGGCAGACATGGTGCTGGAGAAGGAGCTGAGAGTTCTATGTCTTGATCCACAGGCAACAGGAAGCAACTGTGTGTCACACTGAGTAGAGCTTGAGCATAGGAGACCGCAAAGCCTGCCCCCCACAGTGACACACTTCCTCTGACAATGTCAGACCTACTCTAACAAAGTCACACCTCCAAATAGTGCCACTCCCTTTGGGGGCCATTTTTTTTCAAACCACTACAGTGACCAAGTGTCTTAATGGCTACTTTGTGATTTCTAGCCTTTAAAGTCATACTGCTTAGAGAGTGTAATGAATTAGCAGCTTCAATGATTACACAGTTTAAAATTCAAGTAAAAACACAAATGGGCTAACTTACTTTTCTGATATCAGGAATTTTCTTTCATCGTGGAAATTTAAGGTTATTTGTGAGGTAGGATGTTCAGGTTTAGAGATGAGAGAGGAGTGCTGTGGGTGGGTCAACTGAAAGGTCAAATACCTTTCTGGTCCTAAGCAAATATAGTGGTTGTGCTGATTATGGAGATGTCACGTAGAGAAGGGAGTACTGCATCTGCAGAGGGCCTTAATATTGTTAGTTTTGATGATATTCTTGACTCTCAGGTACAGGAGATGCCAACAGAGTCCCAGAGCAAAAGGCATCTTTCTCCCCAGATTCCTTCTTTTTATCTGACAGAGCTATAAACTCTTGGAATACTTCCATCATATTTGAAAGAACTGCTGGAGGAATAGCTTGAGGGGGAGAGAATTCTGAAGTACCCAGTCTTGGAAGATGGCCCACATGTTTCTGGATTTCCCCTCTGAAAGTGCCACACAGTTCTCAAGGGGAACAGCTGAAGATTCCCCGTTAATTTAAGTAGGAAAAGGGGAAAATTGACTATGACGATAAATGCCTGGAGCCTGGAGCTTTCTTTGCACAAAGATTATTCTCTGAAGAAAATGTTTGACTGGAGCCTCGGAAGAACTGCAGTCTTCCTGCCTCACAATTTAAAAATAAAAATTTAAAAAAAAAAAGCTTTGAGAAACAACAGCAATTGTGAGGATTACATAACTGGAACCTAGGCCACAGGCCAGACTCTAGAGTTCCAACATGTCTAATCTGAGCACTCACCCCAAGGAAAGCAAGAGAAAATAAGATTGAAAAGGGTGTAAATCAATAGAGTTTTGTTGGGTAGATGTAAAGTCTTGAGGACTGTCATGAGCTTAACATTTAAACACAGGAGGAGTTGGGGCAAGACGAGGAGAGGTGTGCATTCCAAATCAGTCGTGGTCAGATCATTGTATTTCAGTTCTGGTTCCTTTCTGTGTTCTGTTCACTGTTTGAGAAATCCTGACCACTCAGGGAGATAACTCAAGTCACTTGAAAAGATTGTCTCTGCTTGGGGATAATCTATCTACAAGGCTTTGCCGTCCCTAGATTCCAAAGTGGCAGCAGACTTAGGACACTGGCTAGAGATATTCAGGAACATTTTGTAGTACTGGAATAGGACATTGTACAAGTTGGAATTAAGACACTTCAATTTCTCTTCTTTGTACCTTTGAGATTGATTAAGCATTATGATCACCAGTTTTTAGACAGATAGTCCTTAGGTGAGTAACTAATGTTTAAAATTAGGTAAAATTATATGGTTTATTTATTCCTCCAGTTTTAATAATGGATTTCCAGTGTGTGTGCGTGCGTGCGTGCATGCGTGCGTGCGTGCGTGCGTGCGTGCGTGTGTGTGTGTGTGTGTGTGTGTGTGTGCCATTTGCGTGCGTGCATGCGTGGTGCGTGTGTGTGTGTGTGTGTGTGTGTGTGTGTGTGTGTGTGCCATTTGCGTGCGTGCATGCGTGGTGCGTGTGTGTGTGTGTGTGTGTGTGTGTGCCATAGAATTATCTTGAGTGTGTTGTTCAGGAAAGCCATATACATTATTTTTGAGACAGGTCTCTCATTGGCCTGGAACTTCGAGACTGGCTGGCCAAGACACCCCAGGAATCTACCTGTCTCTACTATCCAGCTCTGGGATTATAAGCAAGCATTGCCAGCCTTGATTTTGTGCTTTGTTTTATTTAACTTGGTTTCTGGGGATCAAATTTAATTCCACATGCTTGCAAGACAAGCACTTCACTGACTCACCCATTTCCCCAGCTCAATAATTTCCTTCTGTACATTGCTCAGGGTTGGGGAAGAGAGAGAGAGTGCTGATGTTGCTAAACTCTTCACATATTGTGGTCCTAATCCAGAAGTGCTAGGAAAATTGGATGTTCACGTGTCTAAATAGCTTCATTGATGCAGAGTTAAACAGGTGACTGGCCTACAGTTAAGCAGATAGGCACACACAAAATGAGGACAAGTGGTGTGGGAAGATTGAATGTTCAGGTTTAGAAGAATAAAATTTGACTTGTATCTATCATCCTTCACAAAAAAACCCTCCCTCCAAATGGATGAAATACCACAATGTGAAACCTGGAATGCTAAAACTTTTCAAAGAAAACGCAGGCCTATCTACAAGATAGGTGTAGGGAACGACTTTCTGAATAGGATTCCATTCATTCATTCATGAATTAAGACCAACAACTGACACATGAGATCTCATAAAACTAAAATGCTTCTGGACAGCTAAGGAAATAATCACCTGACTGAAGAGGAAGCCCACAGAGTGAGAGAGAAGCTTTGCTAGCTATCCATCCAATAGAGGACTAATTTCCATAATATAAAAAAGAACTAAAGCACAATAAAAATTAAGGAATTGCTAAGGATCTGAACTTTGGGTTCTCACAAGCGGAAATAAAACTGGCTAACAATATATTAAAGTGTTCATCATTCTGAGCAATTAAAGAAAAGCAAATTAAGACTACTTTGAGACTTTGTTTCATTTCAGCCAAAATGGCTAAGATCAAGAAGTCAACTGACAATTGCTGGAGGGGATGCAGGGAAAGGGGAACCCTTATTCACTGTTGGTGGTATTGCAAACTGGTGCAACCACTGTGGAAATTTGTGTGGAGACGTCTCAGAAAGCTAGAAGTAGATCTAGCATATGACCCAGCTAATTCACTACTTGGCATATGCCCAAAGGACTCAATATCCTACTACAGAGGTGCATGATTGTTTGTGTTCATTGCTTCTCTATTCACAATACTTAGGGAAAGGAAGCAGCCTATGAATCTATTAACTGATGAGTAGATAATGAAAAAGTGGGACAGCTGCACAATGGAATTCTTCCCAACTGTAAAGAAAAGTAAAACCTTCCGGTAATAAGTGAAACTGGAAAGTGTTACACCAAGGTAACCTGAGCCAGAAATATAATGTTGCATGTTCTTTCTTACTTGTGGATTTTAGTTCAAAGTCCTTAGACTTGAGTACAAAACCTGAAGTAACCACAGAAGACAGAAAAGAAGAAAGAGTCTATGGTGGAGAAGTGGAGAAAAGGAGATTTAGAGAGGAGCATAGTAGAACACAGTTGTAATGAAGGAGTAAAGGGGAAAAATAGGTGGGGCTTAGCTGGGGAGGGAGGATAGTAACCCGGGAGAAGGATGGAGGAGGGATAAATAACACTGGTGATATTTGAAAAGTCCATAGTGAAGCATACTATTTTATAATCTTTCTTAATACACACATTATATACTTATATAAATAATATTTTAAATGGAATTGCATCACATGAAGTGATAATGCTCTCCTCCCAATACCATAGACTATTGAACAAAAAACCCCAGTGCCAAGCAAGGAAGGGATTTCTCCATTCAAATTGTTGATCGGGGTGTTCTAGAGACCACCAAATCAATATAGGTTATTGTCCTTGTCCTTGGTTACCTTCCAGAAACTGAATGTAACAACCTGTTGCTGAACATATCACACATTTCAAACATAGAACTTAGAGGAATAAAGCCAGTACCAACTTAGAAGTCTGTTTCCTGATGACTAGGTCTCATAGTTTCAGAAGGTGCTATGCAAGCTACCAAAGGAGAAAAGTAATCAGCAGCCTTACCCATCTGTTAAGCCTGTAAGCCACAATAATGACTAACATGGCAAGATATTCTCGAGGGTGCAATAGTGCACATTTATCTTGGGGCTAACCAACAGCTGTCTAATGAACTTAAGGCCAACTCAATAGGAGGGAACTCATTTCTGGCACAGTAAACTTTGCCAAGTATCCATGACCGGAGACGGCCTAACCCTAGAGGAGAACCTACTACTACAATTTTCCTAAAGCAATGTGTGTGGTTTGAATAGGTATGGCCCCCATAGATTCATGTGTTTGAATGCTATAGGCAGTGGCATTATTAGGAGGCATGCCCTTGTTGGAGTAGGTGTAGCCTTGTTGGAGGAAGTGTGTCACTGTGGTGGAGGGCTTTGAGGTCTCCTGTATGCTCAAGGCATACCCAGTGTGACAGTTCACTTCCTGTTGGCTGTGGATTGAGATGGAGAACTCTGCGCTCTTTCTCCAGCACCACGTCTGCCTCTGTGCTGCCTTGCTTTTGTCATGATGATAATGGACTAAACCTCTGAAACTATAAGCCACCCTTAATTGTTTTCTTTTAATATTGCTGTGGTCATGATGTCACAGCAATATAAGCCCTAAGATACAATGTAATTTCTAACTGAATTCTAAATACTTTTCCTATACCCACAGAAAGCATATCAGAATATCTCTCACCCTTCATCAAAGAATATTCTTTGTGTAGCAGATTAGGATATTACAGAGATTCACAACTGTTCAAATATATATTAAATAAATGAAAGCAACAGTCCCAGGCTTAACCCTGTATTTAGTTTCCTTGTGGGCTCGATGGAAGCATCACTGTTTATAAGCAAAAACAAGTGTTTTCATTCTTCCAGGTATGTATATATATATATACACACACATATACTACATACAAATAAGACAATTCTGAATACTTTAAGATGTACATAATATTGAAGAAAGAAAAACCAATATGAAATATAATAAACGACTAAGGGGGCTTTTAAAAAGGAAATACATAGTCTACTAAACTGAGAAATTCTGTGGTTACATTAAAATTCAGAATCTAAATATATGAAGACAGAGTTGTTGTCCTGGAGATTAATCCTAGAAAATCACTCCAAAATCTGTACAGAGAGAAAATGAAATAAAACCATGACAATTTCATAGCCAACAAAACTACAAAATTATTAATATAAGACCTTATATCCAAGATAATATCCTAAAAGAGATCCGAGGACCAAAAGTTGACATATGTTTTCTGCAATATACTTTAGGCATGGTATTTCAGACTAAATAATCACAGAATCAAGAACAAATAAAGTCAAGCCACACCCAGACTGTCCGTGGGAGACAGGCAGAACACCACCTCAAAGGAAAATCTCTTTTTAGTGACATGGAGAGAAATTGTATTTAGCAGATATCCTATATGAGATTCGGCATCACAATAAATGGCCGTACTCACATCATGTTGTAAGATACAAGGAAAGCATCATTCCTGCCTTATATGTAAAGCCCTAAAACCCAGGTATGTTAAGTATCATTCACTAGGTCATCAGGCAATACATGGCAGTGATCAGACTGCATAATGACTCTTCACTATATGTAATATACCTTGATAAGCATTAGTATTTAAATGGATTCTTTTGTCTAATTATTTGCTTCTTTTTTTTTTTCCAGAAGAGGAATTCTTACTATTTATTTGTCTTGGCTCAAATGCTCTTCTGGGTGTACCTCAGTGATCTTGCCTCATGAGTACATTATTCTTGCTTCATGGCTGTTTTTTGCATTACGTATTTGGCAATAGGGACTTGGCCACTCTTACTTTTCAATCTCTGCTTACTTAGAAGTCACACATGTTCTTATCTCTAGTGAAGGCACCTCATATACCAAAAAGAATGTTACCAGCTATTAAATGAATAAATATTAAGACTGCCAAATAGAGTTTTTCAATATATGCTAGCAAAAATAAAGATTTCTTAGTTTCATTCCTGGACTCAGTAACTATGATGTTGGGTTTTGTTACTACATAGCATTAAATATGAAAATATCAACTACTTTATACTTATAAAAATATTTCATATTATATGTTTGTCTTTTAAGAAGCTTCATTTTATATGTGAATCTAGGGATATAATGAAAATTCTAAGTTTTTGAGATTTTGCTTAGGTGATGATTTCCTAATTAATAGTTAAACATCTCCAGGGCCATTTACATCTTTGATGCCAAATTGTGATTTTGAGTTCTTTCAGTTCTGTGACCCAGTACTTCTGATCAGTGTACAACTCTCCTAGAAAGAGTCCTGATACACATGTTGCTACTTATTTTTCCATGTTGACTTTGTATCCTACCACTTTGCAGAAAGCATTTATTATTATTGTAAATAGCAATTGTTTGTTATAGCAATTGTTATAAATAATATTGATTGTTCTGGTAAAGTCTTCAGGGTCTTTTAAATAAAGAATAATGTCATCTGCAAATGAAGGTTATTTTAGTTCTTCCTTTCCTATTTGTGTGTGTTTCATTTAGTTTTCTCTTTTTATTGGTCTAGCTAAGATTTTGGGCACTGTACTGGATGATCAGAGAGTCTGAGGATGTTTTTCTCAATTCATATTTCAGTGTCAGTTTCCCCCAGTTTAGTATAATGCTAGCTATAGATTTGCTGTGTTCTCTTGAGTTGTGTTCCTTCTGTCCCTACTTTACTTAGGGATTTTATCATGAGACGCTGTTGAACTTTATCAATGGCCTTTCTACATCAATTGAGATAATCATTGTAATTTCCATTCTTAAGTATAAGTAGGTGCTGCATTACGTTTGTGGATTTGCATATGTTGCACCAAAATTTGCACCCCTGGAATGAAACCAATTCGGTCATGGAATATGGTTTTCTTAGTGTTCTTGAATTCTCTTTGCTAGAACTCTATTAAAATTTTGTTGCATCTGTGTTCATCAGGGAAGCTGGTTTATGGTTTCTTTTTGGTTGCTGTGGGCTTCTCAGATTATTGCTGGATTTATGGGATGAATGCACCATTGTTTCTTCCCTTTCTGTTTCATGGGACAGCATTGGCATTAGGTTTTTTACAGGCTTGGCAAAATTTGGCAGTTGATGCATATGGTTCTGGGCTCTTCTTTGTTGAGAAGATTTTAAAATTACAGTTTCAATCTTGATTATTACAGATCTGTTTGTTTATATCTTCCTGATTATTTATTTATTTATTTATTTATTTACTTATTGGTTTTTAGAGACAGGGTTTCTCTGTGTAGCTTTGCACCTCTCCTGGAACTCACTTGGTAGCCCAGGCTGGCCTCGAACTCACAGAGATCCACCTGGCTCTGCCTCCAGAGTGCTGGGATTAAAGGCATGTGCCACCACCACCCGGCCTGATTTATTTTTAGTAGGTTTTATGTGTGTAGGAATTATCCATTTCATCTATATTTTCCATTTGTTTTCATACAAATGTTTTCAAAGTATTCTTAATGTTTTTGCAGATTTTATCATAATCTGTAGTAACTTCCTCCTTTTCGTCCCTTATTTGGTTAAGCTGAGTCTTTTTCTTGAATTTGGTTAGTTTGTTTAGGTATTTTTCAATCAATTCCTAAACTTTTTTGATTCTTTATATTAAATTTTTTATCTTCATTTCATTAATCTCTGATGCAATCTTGACTGTTTCTTTAGTGTTTGAATTGTTCCTTTTTCCTACGACCATGAGGTTTATCATTAGGTATTTGGTTGAGCTCACTCTGATTTTTTAAATGTATATACTCATACAGACAAACTTTATTCCTTTAAGTGGATCCTGAGGGCTTTGATACTTTGTTCTTTTATTTTCATTTGATTCTAACAATTTACAACCCCCACCCCCGCCCACTTAACAACTGTGATAGTTTGAATAAGAATGGCACACATAGGCTCATATATTTGAATACTTGGTCCCAGCTGGTGGTACTGTTTAGGAAGGATTTAGAGATATGGTCTTGTTGGAGGAGGTGTGTCACTGGGGGTGATCTTTGAGGTTTCAAAAACCCATGCCCGCTGCCTTGGGCTTGTGGTCAAATGTAAGCTCTCAGTTGCTACTCTGCTCCAGTGTCTTGCCTCCCTATCTGTTGTCATGCTCTTGGCCATGATGGCCATGGACTTACCTTCTGAAACTGTAAGAAAGCCCTCAGTTAATCACTTTCTTTTATGAGTTGCACAGCAATAGAAAAACAATGAATGCAACAATCTACTGGTTCTTCCAGAGTGTATTGCTCAGTTTTTGTAGATTTTCTTGCTATTGGTTTGTAGTTTTATTTTGGTATGATCTGATAAGATATAATAAATTATCTTAATTCTTTTGTATTTGATAAGAATTTATTTATGGCCTAAAATGTGATCTATTTTTACAGAAGATTCTATAGGATGCTAAGAAAACATATATGTTATATCTAATTGAAGGAATATCCAGTATATATCTGTCGAGGACATTTAATCTATATTGTAGTTTAGCTCTGAAATTTCTTTGGTTTTCAGTCTTGACCTATATAGAGATAAGAGGAGATTCTGAAATCACCTATTGTAATAACACCAGGGCCTGTTTGTTTTTTTGTGTCCATTTGCTTTTGTTTTATGAAATTGGGAGCCCAACATTCACAACATGCATATTTACTATTCCTACATCTTCTTGATGAATCATTCCCTTGATTGATGTATGGTAACCTTATTTATCTCTTCTAATTTTTAGTTGAAGTCATCTACTTTCTCAGATATTAGGATAATTATACCAGCTTGCATTTAACCTCTGTTGGCTTGGTAGACTGTTTTCATTCTTTGACTCTCAATCTTTGGTGACTTAACAGTGAGGTATGTTTCTCAGAGAAAAGAGACAATTTGTTTTGAATCCAGTCAGTGTGTCTTTATTGGTGAGTTGAGGCCATCTACATTTAAAATTTTTATTAACAAGTTTTTTTTTCATTCTTGTAATGTGGTGTTGTTTTTCAGGTTGAGTGATTGTTTTCTTCTGTTTCTCACCTGTTAATATCAGGGCTTTGCTGGTTTCCGATGTGGAATACAATAGATGCCTTTCTGGTTCCCCTTTGTTCATGGGGTCCTCTCCTAAAATTCACTTAGTCCTGCTCTGTTCTAAGACCATTTTCTTCCTCCTTTGTGTGGTGGTATTTTACTTGTACTGAAATGTGATTTTAATTGTATGTTAATAAATAAAGTTGTCTGGGGGTCAGAGCTATTAGAGTCATAGCAAGTGCATGGTGTCGGTGGCGCACGCCTTTAAGGACCTGGAGGGCGGTACATTCAGGCAGTGACGAGGCAGTCACATGTTTGGGTTTACAACCAATGACAAGGCAGAACAGGAAGACTTTAAGGACAGACACACAGGAAGTAGGTCCCTTTCGGAGAGCTCTCTTGGCTGGAGAGGATCCCTGAATCAGGAAGGGTGAGGCTCTTAGCTCTGACCTCTTGGCTTTCTTCTCTGAATTGGCTCTGTGTTTCTTATTTTATAAGACCGTTGGTTACATCTACACCTTTGTGTTCATTATTTCTTTGAATATGGGCAGTATTGACTTGGTAGTCATCGATTGCCTTACTTTACGCTTGTCTTGAAGTATCATTTAAAAGATGGATCTAGCAACCTTGTTTGGGAGCTGTTTATTTTCAGGGTTTGAAACACATTCTGTATTTTCTTTGCTTTTAAGGTTACTAGAAAAAGATATGTTATTCTGTTTTTCTGCCTTTGTAGGTAATTTAGAATATTTTTCTTATAGTTTTTAATGCTGTTTCTTTTAATATGTATCTATTTGTATCTGGGTGGGTAAATTCTTGGAGGACAGAGATCAATTTACAAAAGTCGTTCTCTTTCTACAGTGAGAGTTCTAGAGATTAAACTCAGGATTTGGAAGCAAGAGTCCTTTCATGAGGAGACATGTTATCAGCTTTCCTCACAGCTTCACAGTATTGTTTCTTTGCTTTTTATTTTTGATGTTTTGACTCTAATGGATAAGTGGTAGATTCTTTGTGCATATTTGGGATTCTGAGTGCCTCTTACATTTTAATGCTAATTTCTTTCCGCAGATTTAGGAAAATTCTTGGCTATTTAGGAGTTCTTGATTTATTATAATTAGCTTATTCATTTTCTATCCCTCTTGATGCTTGACTGGCGTATTGTTCTTCATCTCTGTGTTTTTTCTTTTGCTTTGTCAAGTCTTTTGGTGACACTTCTTATTTTCTTAATTAGTTCATTGAGCCTTTCATATGTAACACTTCTTTTCTTCCTTTTAAAATCTGGATTGCCTTCCTGAATTTCTCTTACATGTTGCTGTTTTCTCATTTACTTTGCTGACTTTTCTATGTTGCTGACTTTCTGCTCCTGATCCTAGGTTGAATTCATCTACTTCATTGTATTTTTTTTCAAGTTACTGATTATTTTTTACTAGACAACCTTTGAAATCGTCCTCTGTTACTTTATCTATTTCAGCATGTGTGAGTTTCATAGTTAAGGAGTTATCATGAGGACTCACATTGCCTTGATTTTTCATGCGTCATGTTTCTGTGTTGTGATTTGCCCATCTGTTGGTCTTGATGTATCTTATTTATGGGGCTGAGTGCCTTACTTTTGAGTAATTTGTTCTTGAAAGATCAATCCCTAGTACAATACAGTGAGGAGAAAACAAACCATTTCCCCATGGGTGCTGCCTCCTAACATCCTGCCTGCAGCATGCACAGAGCTTTTGTGAAGTGGATAGTCCATTGAATTGCCACAGGACACCTGGAAAGACACTTCAGAGACAAATCATAAAGGCAGCTATGGGAATGAAACAGATTTCCAAGAATCTGAGAAAATTCTAAGTAAAACAAGGCTAAAGAAATCCAAGGAAAGACACAGTGAAAGAACAATGGCAGTTATATCAGCTTCATAAAAACAAAGCCAAGTCCTGAGCTTCTATCATCGCACAGCCAGGAGAAACTATTGTGGCCAACCAAGAAGGCTGCTTACAAAGTAGAACTCTGCAGCGAAGCAAAGTCAACACCATTGCCAAATTAACAGAAATTTAACGAGTTTTCTGCTTAGAAAGTCTCACCAAAAAGAGAAAAGAAAAGAAGGGAAAAATCTTTGGGGAAGGAAAGAGTGTAAATTCAGAAAGACAGCTAGCCCAGTGGAACTGTTAAAAGCCCCTCTAACTTCATAATATGCTCTGTAAAAGAAGTAATGATGAAAGTTATAGTGACAAGTTCACAGAAATTAAAACAGATTGATACAGTATGGGCAGTTATGGTTTATTTCAGGAATGTGTGAGTGATCTAATATTAGCAAATGTATTAATGGAACTAAGAGTTAACCATGGAAGATTAAATACAGGCATTTATCTTTCCTCTTTATTGTCTTCTTTTTTTTTTTTTTTTTTTTTTTTGGTTTTTCGAGACAGGGTTTCTCTGTGTAGTTTTGCGCCTTTCCTGGAACTCGCTTTGGAGACCAGGCTGGCCTCGAACTCACAGAGATCCGCCTGGCTCTGCCTCCCAAGTGCTGGGATTAAAGGCGTGCGCCATAATAGCTGAAATGACAGAAATATTTTTAAAATATTGTACAGTAAGACTAAGGGTAAGGAGTAAATGTATTATTTAAGGTGGAACAAATGTATGATTTCCCATTCTTTATTTAAATATTTCATTTTTCATATAAGCATATAATGTGTTTCAAATTCATCCCCATTCCCTACACTGTAATTTCTCTTCTATCCCCTCCACCACTATTCCATTCCAATTTCATGTCTCCTTCCTTTATTGTTTTTAAATCAGTGAACCTGCTTAGAAACACTTGAATGTGCAGATAACCTACTGGACCATGGGTTGCCTCTTAGAGGACCCATTACTAAAGAAATATGATTGTCCCTGTCCAAGCAGCCATCAGGTGTCAGTAGCTCTTCAGCTAGAGGTGAATTTCATGACCTGTCTATCCATGCTGGGATTTTGTCTGGCTTGCCCTTGTGTAGGTATTGTACATGTAGTCCTAGATGTCATAACTTAACTGTGGGCAACGGTGCTGGAATGTCCAGCAAATACTATTTCACGGCAGACACACACTCCATCTGGCTCCTAAAATCATTTACCCCTCTCTTCCATGATGATATCTAAGCTTTGGAAGGATAGAGTGTGATATACATGTACCATTTAGTGCTGAGCCCTCCACAGTCTCTTATCTGCTGCATAATGACTACTTGTGGGTCTTTGCATTAATCATCATCTACTGCAAAAAGAAGCTATTCTGATATGAGTAGAGAGATGTATTAATTTATGGGTATAAAGATGAGAACTAAGGGGGCAGTTTGTTCCTATGTCCATTTATCAGACTATTATGACCTAGCCAGCTATGGGTTTTTGGTTCAGTTAACCATACTGAGCATGGGTTTCATCGTGTGGAGAAGGCTTTAAATCTGGTTAGAAAGTGGTATGCTACTGTCACAGCGTTTGTACCACTACTGCACCAGTGAGCATATCTTGGCAGGCCAGTTTTAGCTTTCAATGTTACAGCTAGGGAAGACTGTTCATGACATTTCTTTGCTGGTAGTGTGTTTGGAAACCTCCAGCACTATGAAAACTGAGGATGAAGCATCCTGCTAAGCACCAGTTGATTTCCTCATGTCCTTTTGGGGACCCATGGGTCCTATCTGGAGTTAAGTTCAGTCCCCATCCTGAGTCCACAATTACATTCTAAGCTCACAAGGTGTGGAACTCCCCAAACTCTTCAATCTGGCTTTGCCTAGCTTCAGGACTGTTCTGCATCTAGGTTCAGCAGCTTTTACTGGAGCTTCTTTGTACATGTGGGCTAACAGGGTCATATCTGGCTACACCATGGGTTCCCAGATTTTGCAGAAGCCACTGAGAGCTGTGGAACTTCCCATGTGCCTGCTCTATATCCTACTTTTAACCAAAGGTAAGAGGACCAGACCAGGTACTGTGCATGCAAAAGAGTGACACTACAAATTTTAAAGAAAATGGCACAAGGCCTATCATTCATGAATGACACTTTAGGGAGTCTCCTAGGAATTCTTTTTTGTTACATATATTTTTAGCTGAGTCCTATAAAAGTCAGAACCAAGGAACTATTACTTGGTGCAAATGGGATCAAAGTGGGGAGGGGTCAGCAACAAAGGCCTGCTTTCCTAGACAAAATACTAGGAAGGAGGCAGGATAACAACACCACCAATGCTTTGACCAACAGTCCCTCTGGTGTGGTTTCACTTGTAAAGGGGAGGCGTTGTCTTCCAGGAACAATGTAACAAGACTCAGGATAAAAGGAAAAGAGAGTGATAATACACTACAGATTGAAAAGCTTCAAAGACATTTCTCTAAGAAATGTCTTAAGAAAGTACACCAAACAAATGCATTGTAAAAATATTTGAATCATACAATCAATACATTTTTCAAATTATAATAACTTTGATAATATAGATACATTGAAAAAAATTAGACTCTAAATTCTCATGAGACATTTACAATTGTTTGTATATTGATACCAACCAATAAATTAAAAATAACTGAAATATATTGATAACATTCTCTGAATCACAGAGATATGGTAGAAAAGTACATCAGATTAAAAATAAAAAATAAAAGCAAACTAAAGTGATGTTACTTCAAAGCATCAATAAAGCCCAGCTAAGCATGACCAGGTCTCTATGTTTAACCTATTTAACCTGTCTTCCACATATATACCAAAGTAAAGACATACCAAGGGATAAGACATTGCCTCCATGATGCAGTGAAGGATAGTTAGCATGAGAAAGAACAGACAATTTTCCAAAGTAAGAAAGAGAGGAAGGGCAGGGGTCACTTATAGAATGAATGATGGGATAGCTGAAAACTGGAGAAACAGAAGATTGATTGCCCAAGGGGAACAAGCCTTACAGTTCCAGCCGCAGGGCTACCCAGAGGCTGAAGAAGGAAGGAGGCTCATCAAAAAGCAGTTGGATGAGCAGTAGTAGGGATTGAGTTTCTAAGAGTAGGCTGCTCATTAGGAAGATCCTCAAATAAAAATGGAAGAGGTATAAAGCCAAGAGTTCCTCAAGTAGCAAGAGAAAAACCTGAAGAATACACAAAAAAGCAGGCTGCAAAACTCACTCAAATGTATGTAACTCCTCAACTACTAGTTTCAAATCTATGGAAATAGGTAGATGAACAATTAAAAAGTTTCATTTGGAACAATAATCAGTAGCTTCAAGGATTATACAAACAAGTGACATATATAAGAAAATTGATGAGAAAATCAGCAACAAGCATGAGAAATTCAGCAAGGGGATTTATCTTTGAAAAACAAAAAATAGAAATGTTGGTAATAGAGATATAAAGTCAAATAAAAACACAGTGGAGCACATTGCCATTCACTAGACTAAGCAAAAGAAAGATGATCCAGGATAGAGAACAAAATTAAAAACATACTACATTCTAATAGCAATAAAGAAAAAATGAGCATGATTACAACTTTCAAGAACACAATGATATGATCAAGTGACAGGACATAAGAATTCGTGGGGGTAACCAGGGTGTAGTGGAGTACAGTTATGTTCTCAGCTCCTTGGATGGCTGAGGTAGCAGGATATCAAGTTTGTGGTCATCCTAGGCTACATAGTAAAACACCATCTCAAAAAAATGTGGACTAGAACAGATAGCTGAGATTAAACATTAGAGTCTCAAAAAAACTAGTCAACAGAATTATGCCAGAATATGTTCCAACTCTAAGGAAATAAATGGACTTCCATAACAAGCTAAAGAGGCATTTAGAACCCTAAATAGACATGACCAGAGAAGAACCATTTTGTGACACATCATAGTCAAGAAGACCAAAATATATCATATACAACAGGGAAACAGTATTATAAACTGTAAGAGAAAAATCCCACCCCAAGCATTAAAATAAACATATCAGAATACTTAGGGCTGGAGAGATGGCTGAGAGGCTAAGAGCTCATACTACTCTTGAAGAAAACCTGAGTTTGGTCCCCAGCACCCATATCAGGCAGCTTCCAACATGCACATCAGGTAGATCATAAATTCCTATATCTAGATCCAAGATGATCCAATATCTTTGGCTTCCCCAGGTGACTGCACTCACATGCACATACCCCAACCCCTCCCACATAGTTACAAAATCATAAAAAGAAATGTTTAAAAATCCTATCAGATCTCCTAAAAAAACTTAAAGCTAGGGAAACAATTGCTAGAAAAAAATTTTAATGGCTCAGAGCATAAACCACTCTTATAGAAGACCAGAGTTTGAATCTTGGCACCCACATAGTGTGGCTCACAATCACCCAAACTCTAGCTCCAGGGGATCTGAGTACTTTGGCCTTGATGAGCATTTGCACACTTGCACATATCCATACAACAGATACATACACAACATATAATATACAATTGAAAATAGACATTTAAAAATGTTTAAAACACAAGAAAACACATATCTTAAGGCCTGAAAATAGGTAACATTCAACCAAAAGTGCTACATTCAGTAAAGTTATCTTTCAAATTTGACAGAGAGATGGGGCAGTTCAAGAGCAAACTAAAGCAATGCATAACCACTAAGGCAGCAGCGCACAAGATATTTAAGGGAATCATGAAAAGAATGTCAACTCAGGGAAGCAGCAAAGAATAAATTTCTTGGGGGTAACAGATGAACCAAAGAGCATGAAGAAAGAATTCATTATGTCCAAAACAATAAACCAGCAAAACCTTCATATAGATGAAAAAGAGAAAAAAAAAAACAAATAATAATCCAATCAGTGAGAAAATTGCGAGAATCAGCAAAGCTCTCATTAACCTCAAATTTAAATGGCCTTCACTATACAGTTTAAAGACACAGGTACAGATGATTACATTTAAAAGATGAGATCCAACTATCTTTTGTCCCTAAGAAATTACCTCAATTGGCAAGACCCAGGTTGAAAATGAAAGAATGGAAGAGAATTTATGGAGTGAATAGATGTCTGAGTAAGCTGGTATAACAGTTATAACCTGACAAAGCCATTTCAAATCAGAGTAATCAGAAGTAGTAAAGAAGACTACCTCATATTCACAAAGACAAGAATTCATGAAGAAGATTAACAATTGAAATGCATTGAATCTTAGGGCCCCCGATATTACATAAACAAATAATAATGGACATAAAATAACAGGTAGGTCCTGATACAACAATAGTAGGCTATTTTAACACTCAACTCTTATCAATAAATTGGTTAGACAGACTAAAAATCAATAAAGTTCAGAATAAGTCTGCATCGGAGATTAAATGGATTTAACAGATATTTATCTAACAGGCAAGGAATATGCATCCTCTTGGCAGCTCATCGAACTTTCTCTAAAATAGGTGTCATTTCAGGCAAAACAAAGCAAATCTCACCAAATGCAAAACAATAGAAACAGTTCCTTGCTTAGTTAGTTCTACTATAGATAGTTCTACTATCAGATCACAGTAGAATAAAAGTATAGATTTATAGCAGGAGAAATGCAGAAAAAAACAGAAACATATGAAAATTGAATATTACACTCTGGAATGCTAAGTGCTATTGGAGAAACTGGAGGAAAGCAAAAGAATGGAATAGAATGGATCGAAAATAGAATTAGAATGGGATGAGAATGAAAACAGCTCTCACTACCTTTAGGACACAACCAAGGCAGTTAGTGGGGGAACATCTCTCACTCTGAGTGCTCACATAAAACAGACAGCTCTCAAATACATACTTAATGATATGCATCAAGGTCTTAGATAAACAAGAACAAGCCAAACAGAAAAGGCAGTTAATAGAAATAATGGAGTTCACTACAGAAATGAATGAACTGGAGACTGAAAGGACAATACCACAGGTAATCCCAACAAAGTACCTGTTCCTTGAATACATAAACATATAGATAAACTGTTAACTAAACTGAGAAAGATAAGACCCAAATTAATGAAACTGTAGTAAAAGAGGGGTGTTCCAGCTGATGCTAATGAAATCCACAGAATCAGTAAGACAAACAATGAAAAATTTGCCATGATCTACATAGCTTTAAGACTGATCTGACTGGGTGGCAGGGGATGAAGAAATAAGAGATGAACATACAGAAAAGCTGGGATTGGGTGAGATCCGCACTCTGATAGAGATGCACCAGCAGACCAGGAAACTCAGGAGGTTTATCAGATACAGCTGGAGGAGTAGGTGGGTTGGTTAATCTAGGTGGATAGAGGTTCTCTACAGGGGAGCAGTCTCTGGCTTTGATCACGGGGGTGGGGGTAGGGGTAGGGGGTGGGGAGTTGGGGTGGGGTGGGGGTGGGAGGAGGCAATTATGGTGGATGTTTCCTGTTCACACTGTCAATGTCCGTACTGGAACCAAGGGAAGGCCTTGCCATTCTCCTGAGCCTGATCTAGAGGAGGCCTTGCCATTCCCAAGAGTCTGGTCTAGGGAAGGCCTTGCCATCCCCATGAGCCTGAAGCATGAGGCATTGGTGTCTTTGACATGGTCATGTTCATATCACGAATGGTCCTTTACTAGGTCCCCACAAAACTTGAACTGCAAAAAAAAATCTAGAAAACCCCAGCACTCCACCTGAAGATTTAGATAACAAGGAATCCTAGACTGCTTACGGCTGCCTAGCTGTGGACAAAATGCCATTTGCCTCCCTTTTCTTATGTCATGACCATTTACCCACTAAGACTGCTAAAGTCCTTTTGTCTTGCTGTCAAAGCAATATGATGACAAAATTAAACTCACTATTTTGTGCAATTAGTACATATTAATAAAAACAGTATATTTTATCATGAATGAGTTTTGTTCCAGTCCAGAAATAAGAAAAAATGAGCTATAGAGCAAGGAAATGATTTGTTAATATGGCAGAGGTAGAATTAATTTGGTTTCCTTACTTTCAGTTTGTGCTCTTTCAAGCGTCCCAGAGTCCTCTGTGTGCAGTCTGATGCTCCCCATTTCATTTCCTCTAATACAACACTTAGAAAAATGACCAGTCCTCTTGGCATACAGGCTCTATGGTACTAAATAAGACTGCTCTTCCTCCTGAATTGGCCAACACATCATCACCAGTTAATCAAGGTGTAATGAATTCTTGGTTTTAGTAACTCCAGCAAGAGAGAAGGGCAAGGTGTGTAGTGCTCAGTGTTCATCCAGCTTTTGGGCATTCCTGCTAAAGTAGGCTGAGGACAGCAGGAAGTGACTGAAATGTCCAAGAGAATGAGCACATTATTGCATCCTGCCACTGGGTTGCAGTGGTTATGTGAGCATATTCTTTAAAATTTTTCTTTCCTATTTTAAGGTGATTGTATTTTAAATGATATTTTTAATGATTTACCAGGTGGTTCCAGGCTTAACCTGGATTCCCCAGAAAACATATCCTGAGGCAAAATTTAAGTGACATTTCTATATTAAGGTGTGGAGCAGCAATTAAAACAGGAGTGAAAGGAAAGGATATTGAGACTTGGAAAGAGAGAACAGGAAAATTTGCCAGCAAACAGGCCATGGCTGAGCCTGGGGAGCTGAGAGGTCTGTCTCATAGGGTCAGCTTTGAGAGGCTGACCCATGCTTTTTAAGAGGCAATAAGAAGTATGTATACACAACCCCCTTCTCTCTGTTGGCCAAAGGTCCATACTATAACCTCTGACTTGCTGGAATTTCAGATTTTGAGTAGGACCATTTGGAGCAGGATATATTTTTAATCCTCTCTCCTCATCAGCTGAGGAGATGGACAAGATATATAATGAAATGAAACTGAGGGATTGCTCCTATATAAGGTTGATCGGAACTGTCACTGAAGTACGTGCTGGAGTAACAGTTGGTGAATAATAAGGCCAAGAACTCCAGAGAGAGATGGAAGCAAAGAGCTAAGGTGGGGCACAGCTGACTTGTAATGTGTTTCTGGCAATCTTAGGACACACAGGCCAGTAAGTAGGGAGGAAGACAGGTCTGTTACGCTGTTGACTTATTCATATGTTCTTTTGATCGTCACATTTTTCATAGCAGTGATTCCCAGCAGGATATATCACTGAAGTTAGTGCATGCAAACAGGAGACACTGGCTAATCATAAATATGTGTCATAGTGAAGGTGTCACTTTGCAGATAATTCTATTGCACACTAACAGGACACAGAATACAAAGCACTTGTGAATAGACTTTTCCAGAAAATAATTAGGGAGCTATATTTATCTCTGAACCTTCCAGGTAATGCAGTCACATCCACAGTTCTAAAAATAAAACTGCTGATTTTTAGAAAAGCAAAGATATTTAAAATTAATGTACAGAAACATGCCAGCTTGAGAATGAAAGTCTGGATTTAGATATTCACTGACATAAATCTTGGTAATAGAAAAGAAAAGATATGGAAAGAAAAAACTGAGCCAATACTGGGAAGTAGTTGTATTATTAAGCACTCATCACAACCTGAAAACCTGAACCAGTCTACAGAAACTAGAAACAGACTTATCTGTGAGTCTCCTGTCTGACTATAGTAGGGTGGTGTAACCATCTTCCTCAATATTAGAAGCCCAGGTACAGGGAAACTTGAACTGAAAATTATCATTCACTATAGAAAAACAGGCAACCTGTGGCCACGGGTGAGTAGGCACCCCTTGGGTGTACTGTAGTGATACATAGGGTGGGGAGGGTGCCAGTGGGTGTATTCTAGTGATGTACAGGTGGAATGGGCACCAGCGGGTGTACAGTGGTTACACAATCGGGGTGTGCACCAGTTCTTGTTTTTGACCAATTATTCGGTCAGTTTTCTAATGACCGCCAAAGGATGGTGGCCAGTCACACGGAAAACAAAGATCTTTACCTTAAAATATGTGTGGATGTTTCTGGTGTGCGCCAGAAAAGACATGTTACTTCCCATCACTGGAATGAGAGGCCAGGGTCTCTTAAGTCTGGCTTGGATACCAGTTTATCGACAAGATTTCTCTTTACAGTTAATTATGAATGCATTTCTGTGAACAGGAAAGATTCAGCACTCACATGGTTGTGCAGGAGACACGGGGAGAGGCATAGCTCAAGGAGCCTGTTTTACATAGTCATATTTGATAAATAGATTATCGAGCCGCCATGCGAGGGGCTGGAAGATGGGTCAGGCGGGAAAGCCCGGGGGTGGGAGTAGGGGCGGAGGGAGGCGGGGATCCCCACGTCGCCGTTGGTTCCTAGCTCAGTGACGGTGGAGTGGAGCAGATCCCACTCAGGTTAGGCTAGAGGAGCAACGCCATGTGCTCCGGGCTCCAGGCCCTGCTGCTGTCAGTCTGGCTTTCCTGGACCCTGGGGATCCGAGGATCAGAGCCCAGCAGGTGAGGATGGGGCTTCCTCACAGCTCTGCAGCATGGCTCCTGACCAGGCAGCGCGCCCAGGTTCTGTGCAGCGCTCCCTGGGTCTCAGGCAGAGCAGGGCGGGGTTGGAGGTGGAGGGTGGGATATCGCTAGGGATGTGGAGCATTTCCCACGCCTCTGCTGCCCTCCGGTTGCATCTCAGGGTCCCATCCCATCCCTTGTCCCGCTGTAGGGAGCTCAGAGGACCTGTCTCTGTGGCCCATCCCCCGCCTTGCCAGGTGCCACGCAGTCGTGGCCCTCGCCCGCAGTGACCAGCGCGGATCTGCGGCCGCACGCCAGCCCCTCCCCGCGAGTCCCGAGCGGCCGCCACCGCGGCTGGAGAGGGTGTCCAGAGCCCCGCCGCGACCGCGGACACATAGGGGGCGGGTGCTGTTCTTGGCCGGCTCCGCCCCCGCCTCCGCCCGCCCAGCGCTCCCGCGCCAGGGCTCCTCCCTCCCGGCCCGCTCCTCCTCCTGCTTTCCTCCTCCCCCTCCCCCTCCGCCTCCTCCGCTCCGGGCCAGCGCGGCGGCGGTGGTGGCAGCAGCAGCAGCAGCCCCGGCTGCGGGTCGCGACGGCGGCGGGGCGCCCCCTCCCCCGTGCCGGGGCGCGGCGAAGGGATGTGGGGCTTTGCGGGAGGAAGGCTTTTCGGCATCTTCTCGGCCCCGGTGCTGGTGGCGGTGGTTTGCTGCGCCCAGAGGTAGGGTCGCTAGTGGGTTGACGGGAAGCGGGCCGGGCGCGGGCTGGCGCGCTGTGTGCGCGCCGGGCGCTGGCGGGTGAGCGGCTGCCTGACCCTGTTCTTTCTGCCCTGTGCCCCTCCTTCAGCGTAAACGACCCCGGGAACATGTCCTTTGTGAAGGAGACGGTCGACAAGCTGTTGAAAGGCTACGACATTCGTCTGAGACCCGACTTCGGGGGTAAGTGGGATGCGCGCGGCCGCTGCGGGAAGCGCGATCCACCGTGTTGGCGGTCTGGGTGGAGAGGGAGGCGGGGGCGGCCTCCGGGGGGCTGTAACGGGGTGGGGTGGGTGGTTCTTTGCGAGCCCCCCATTCTCAGAGCCACCCGTCCCCCCTGCTGGAGCCTGGCTGATCACGGTGTGCTGCGCTTCCCGCAGGTCCCCCAGTCTGCGTGGGGATGAACATCGACATCGCCAGCATCGACATGGTTTCTGAAGTCAACATGGTGAGTGCCTGAGCTTCCCCAAGCTGTCCCCGGCCCTACCAGGCCGCCTGGGCCCATATATGTCTCCGGTGCTGGTCTGGAGGCCTGAGCCGGCCTGGGATTCCTGGTCTGCAGGGGAAGCCGCGCGCTCTGGCGCCGGGCTCTTGCCTGCCCCGCTCCCTGCACTCTTGTGGGCGCCGGGCCTGTCGCGGGGTCCTAGGCTGGCCCAGAGTCCCGGTCCTCAGCGCCACCCGAAGCATACAGCATCTCAGGAGGGCTGTCACCTGGTCGCGAGGCTTCCCTGAGCGCCTTCTCCCCTCCCTTAGCAACAGGCGCTGAGGACTGTGAAGGGAGACTGGGTGTGGGGGCGGCTTGCATCCCTAGGTGAAAGGTGCTTAGGATTTCCTTTGTTGTCATTTGGAAAGATCTGCTGACCGCAGGAGAGAAGATCAAGTGGCTGTAGTCTGTGTCTAGAGGCTTCTGGGGTGGGTTTCCCAGTTCTCAGCTGCTGTTCTGAGGCCCGTTTTCCTCCTCCGGGCGCTGTCCTAGGTGCTGACAGAGCCCTGCCCTGCGCTCTTGGGGGAGGCCTCCTTGCCAGGAAGGTTTGGCATTCCAGTGTCAGGGTTTATGCCTATGCTACAGATCAAATATTCTGACCTGTGGAAAGAGGAGGTCAGTATCCCCAGGTGCGGAGACGGTACCCCCCCCCCCCCCCCCCCCCCGGTTAATGCGCCAAGAAATAAGAAGCTAAGTGATGTCGTGAATTTAAGAAACGTGTTTGTTGATTTTTCTGTTCAGTGGCACTGTGGAAATCCAAAGCATGGGTGTTTGGAAATAATACTTTTTGGAAGCTATCATTTGGCAACTTTTCTTCTGAACATTACAATGTTGAGAATTGGAGTGGGTATGTTTTCCTTATTAACGTGGTGTACATTGGAATCACATGGGCAAACTTGCTTTCAATTCAGACTGTCTAGTGCCTCATTCCAAGGAGTTCTGACAGGGCTGGGCTAGAGTGGAGTCTTGGGGTATTCTCACTCAAGAATAGTGCTTCAAATTTAAAACAGGTGTTTTCTGGACAGTATTTTAAGAAACTTTATAGCAAATTATAGAGATATAGTTTGTACAAATGAATGAGGACAGTTTTCTGTAATCTTGTATATGATATATGTTTAAACATATGCTATTTAGGGGTTTATAGGAAAATATCCTACCAAATTTATTTTTATAATGTTCAAAAATTGTAATTATGACTTGAGGGGCTGGACTTCTAAGTCAGGAACATAGTGCACACCTACCTAACATTCACCAAGTCTGTACTTTGATCAGCAGTACTGGTCTTCAGTGCCATTAAAAAAAAGAAATAGAAATAACAGTGTTTTTTTTGGTTGTTGTTGTTAGTTTTGTTTTGTTTTCTGCCCCTTTCATCCAAAGTGTAGCACTCAGGACATCTTTATATCCAGGTAGTGTAATATAAAACATAGAAACACAGGAGGAACATGACTTTAGTGCACACTGAAAATAAACATTATGCATATTGCACTTATTTCTATCTTTACAATATACTTTTGTTCAAAAGCTATGTTTTATGGCCTTATGGTGACAAGTTAATATATTCAAGATCACCATCTGAAAACTTTCAGGTGGGAATTTCAAGATATTGAAAAGACTAATTATGTGAGTGTTTAGTGTGTCACTATGTCAAACATTATTGTATTGGATGTCAAATGGAAGCAAGATGTGTTGAGTGGTGCTTTAAGAATGCTACACAGCATTAAAATGATCAGAAGAATGAGGGAGGGTGGTAATGCAGACCACTGCACATTTTATGACTTCCTTATCTAGCTGTTGTGATGTTATGCTGACAGCTGATGCACTTAACAATATCACTTATTTGTCTTAGTTCATGGTCTTTGAGTGGAGGTGTCCTAGTTTTCTCTAGATTTAGTCTCAGATAAATTGAAGATCTAGACTAAAATATAGAGCAGTTTTAAAGTGTATAAGAATAACTGTACACAGCATAGCCATAGTAAATTCTTTCATGCCTCCTCATTTTGCATTCTCATGGGAGTACTTTTTCTGGCTTTGGAGACATAACTTTATTTTGAACATAAATTAGGCCTCAGTAGCATTGGAGACCAAAGCTCCTTAGATAGTTATGATTGTCAGCCATGTTGAAGTGCCTTCTTCCTCACAGAAGCAGATTAGCCAACACTGTACTGTAGAACACACATGTACGTAAGAGTTATGGCATGTGCCCTATTATAAAAGAACCTCATATGTAGCAATGGTTATTATTTTTGGGGTCACCCTTGGCAGGAAACAACAGAGAATATGTGAATTTAAGGCTTGAGACATCACACAGTCATTTCTTTTAAGTAATTCATTCAGTTAAGAGTTTGCTTGATCACTGCACAAAACCAAGTAGTATAAATTACGAATGAAGAAATTATTGCCAAGCAATAAGTAGTTAGCTTTAAGAGTGTTGTAACTATTGGGAGTAACAATGACTCTCACAAAAATCTAGGACATGATAAGCCCCATTAGAGTAGATGACTGGCATGCAGGGTAAAGAGGAGCAGAGAGAGCGGGGAAAGGTAGGTGGAAAGAGATGTTTTGGAGGTGGAAAGCTTCGTGAAAGACTGTAGAATTAAACTGGACGTGGGCATGGATTCTGGCTGGTATCAGTAGTAGAGGATGATCTGGGTCAGGAAAAAGTGGCAAAGGTAAAAATGTCTGAATGAGCAGGATCAGAGTTTCGCATATAACCAGAGACTTGAAACTCAAAGCAGAAGACACACAAGTTGTCCAGGCCCTTCTGCATGATGCCAGAGATTTCACAAGGTAATTAGGGCAAGTTTGTAAACTGACAAGATTTGAGGTGTGCTTTAAAGAGAATATTTGATAACAATTTAAATTCAGACAGAGAGCAAAATGGTAAGGAGTAAGGATGGCAGATAAATGATTATAAAAATTCACGTGTTGTAAATTTTCCTGAAGATCCTACCAACATAAATACGTATGCACAAACATATGTACGCACACATCTACATACAAACATATCCACTTATATACAGAAATACATGTACATACACATAAACAATATGCGCAGTCATATGCACACATACACACATGCACACAAGCAGTTGTTTCCAGTGTAGGGAGTCAGATTTAGGCCTATGTGCCTGCTAGGCATGCACTATAACAATGAGCTGCCTCTACAGCTTCATAGACATGGTTCTAAGAACATACATTTAACGAAATAAGAAAGTTCACAATACTTTGAATTAGATTGTTTAGAAACACATATATTACTCGGTGGGATAGATGAAAATATGCGTGTTTATTAGTTGATGAGTTTTGAGGGCCATTGCTGCACAGTGGCCATACTGTGCTTTTCTCCTTAAAAAACTGTAAAGCGCTGTCTGTACCTGCAGGAAGATGTGTAGACAATGCTCCCATGGAGCCTCTGGTCTCAGATAAACAAATATACAAATTATGTGTATGGATGTGTCATCTGATCACTCTTTTTGGTGTTTTGTACAATAATTAGGAATAGAACTGGGTGCTTTAATACACAGAATTGGTTTTTGCCATAGCTTGGTGTGTGGATACTGGAGATGCTCTACTTTTATTTTTATTTTTTTTTTTGTCTTCTGGTTTTTCTTTCCTTGAACGTTTTATTTGGCTTTTCTGACAGTGATCAGTCAGCATCAATTTCTTTGATATAACTTGTCTTGTTTCTCTTAGCACCTGCTTTAACGTTTCAAATACCTTGAAAATTATACATGGTAATCTAGTGATCGAGATTCAGTATGTAGATTTCTGAGAGACTGTGTATGTGTGAGAATATTATCTACCTAAGATTATTATGTTTGTGTTGTGATTTTGGTGTTTAACAGTGGTCTTTGTGTAAGAATCATATTGATGAGATAGATGAACAGATGAATAAATATAGGAAGTACAAGGAACTGTTGAGAAATAGAACTAATAATTGGAGCATTTTAAGTGAGACTTTGGTTGACTGAAGTGGCTATTGATTTGTTAGTTCATAATGTAAACTGCACATCTTATTTCTTCAGTATAAAGTACTGGGCACAAAAGGTAGGATCTGAATTCTAGCAGTTCTAATACTACTTCTACAATTTAACTTGCACTTCATTATTCCATCAAAATTAACTCAATTCTAAAGAAAAAGTAGCTGCAAGATCATTTTTTTTCTCGTTTCATGCACATAGGGACCATCATCCCTGTGTCTCACTCTCATCTCTGTTAGGCAGCATCCATAGGCACAGTCTTAGTTGTTGGCTCCATTGCTGTGAGAAACACAGTGACCAAAATCAAGTTAAGGAGGAAAAGGCTTATTCCATCTTACATCCCCTCGGTCACACTCTGTTCCTGAAGGAGGTGAGGTCAGGTATTCAAGGCAGGAGCCTGGAGGCAGGAGCTGATACAGAAACTACAGAGGAACGCTGCTTACTGGCTTGCTCTCTACGGCTTACTCAGCCTTCTTTCTTAGAGAACTGGAACCACCAACAGAGGAGTCGTGGCTGCACCCCCACACACATACACCGTGAGCTGGATCATTCCCTATCAACCATTAATCAAAAACAGGCACCACAGGCTTGCATACAGGCCAGTCCCATGGAGGCATTTTCTTGATGAAGATTCGTTCTCTCCAGTTGACCCTAGCTTTAGTCAAGTTGGCAAAAAACAAACAAAAACTAGTAAGCAAGGTTATTACTTTCGTGAGTCTAGCTTTCTTGTGTTAATATGTCACGTGTTGCATTTTCTCCTTACAAATCCACTTGTATATATCTAGGTGTAAAAACAGTATACTGCAGAAGAACACAGTTTGAGCACATTTCAAGAAGACTTTTGGAGCCTCTTTACCTATTAAATAGACACATTCTTATTTATGTACAAAGCAACATAGGGTAGTAGAGCTCCAGTGGTGCAATGGGTTAGCTTGAGGTACTTATACAAAACAACATAAGGACATACACTAATATTCACACACAGTGTTCACACATTCACACATGTCCATAGACAAGTGTTCACACATTCTGTTCACACATGCTCATGCTCATATGCACATTTCCATGTAACCTATACTATTAATTAATTCATTTTTCTTGACCTTTTTTTTTTCCAACATGAGAGAAGGAAGAGCAGAAATACTCTGGCTAGAGTAAGCTAGGATCAAGGGTTTGGGGAATTGTCTGACACCTGCTCTCTGACTTCAGAGTTACTTTGCTGTTGATGATTGCTGATGGAGCATCTAGTTCAAACTTGCACTCTGCTAGTTTGCAAGCAAGAGGCTAAATCCCCAAATCCTTATGGTACTTAGAAAGAATCTAGGCCTAGCAAGCTATGGTTCCACTTCCAAATCTGTGAACTCTGATCTCAGGTGACTCACTGATCCCATGCCTTAAGTGCACAGATGGATGCCAACATTCTATCATGGAGGACTTCGCAAAGAAAACTTTAGTCAAGACACTGCAGCCCATATCAAAAAGGTGTCTGTCCCCTCTTCCCCCACTACAGATATGAGCCACATTTGGGACTGTATAAGAATTGCTTGTAGCAGCTCAAAGATAGGGAATGTGTTAGTGCTTTCAGTTCAGAGGAAAGCTGGGGGATGACTCAGCCAGGGGAAGAGTGTTTTGCTGACCCAGTTGGGGGCTGGACAACTGCTTACCAGGAAGACTCTCTCAGGAAGGTCCACAGAGTGTGTCAGTATTTGATTCCAGGTTGCTGCACATAGAAGTATGGGTGTTCATTGAGGACACTAGTTTTCGCTGCTGATATGTTTCATGCCTAACTCATGAGCGTACATCAATGCCAGGCACTTATAAGAAAGCATAAATGAACTTAGGAAATAGATTACAGCAGTCCCTTACATAACACACTTTATGAAGAGAGGCTTGTGTTTAATATTAGAATGAATGGTATAGGGAGCCCTAGGCAAATGCTTTTTGTCTTTCCCTCTAGGGAGGTTGTAAAGCTTGTGTTGTTAGATCTTTTAAAAAATGGATCTTACCCTCATTTTCCTGTTGTGAATGGCTTCCTCCGTGAGCCTGCTCAGGGAGCTTATGGTGCCTTGCATGTAAATATTTAGTTTTAATTGATGCACATTCAAAGAACAATTACATCTGGCAGGAAATTTACTGGAATTTAGTTTGTTGACAATCATGACCAGCTTCTGTCTTCAGCTTCCAAAAGCAAACTCTTTGCTTGTGTTTCCGTTGATGACCGGAAATGAAAGCAGTCAGAAAAGTGGCTGCTGCTGTTTGCTCTCCTTCTCAAATCTTGTGATTGTTTAAATGAAGAATGTTTCTCTCATAGACATTAAAAGAGAGGGTACTTCCTTCAATTAAATGCATACAGAAACTAAAGAAACACAGGTTTCAGGGCATGAGGATACATGACTCTGAGAAAGAAAGGCTTAAATCAGATTATAAACTTTGTGATTTCACATGTCAAGAGATTTGGATCTAGAACTTGACTTACCACAATCTGCGATCTGTGACAGCGTAGGTAACAAAGCCTCTCTTTTGTCACATGGGTGTGTGTTTTATAATGTGCAATGATCACTGTATTTTGAGGAGTAAATGAAGTACATGGGACAGTTGAAATCTTTTGAAGTGTAAAAGTGTTACATCACTATGCAGGTTTATTTTTTATCATTTTCTTTTTCTTTTTACATTCTTCAAGTATTAAAGATCATATTGATCTTCAAACATGGCAATCAGCTTGACAAAGTATTAAAGATGCAGATGAACAAGTGTGCTCAGGGGACACTTGCACAAATGTGTTGTGCAGCAAGTCTGGGCCAGGTCCTGCTTCAGTGGCTTTCCCAGCTCACCTTACTAGAGAGTGGTACCCATGCTCTGTGTTGGGGTCAGTAGAGGTGTCACCCTGAGCTAGGTTCTTCCCTTCCACTTTTTAAAGAAACCGTGTTCTTTCTTTCTGACATCACAGTTGTCGACTTTATTTGGTTGTTTCACTTTGTCCGTCTCCCCTGTTGGTTCTCCTGTAATCATGCTCTGTGAGGCAGTGCTGTGTCTGTGAGGAGTGCTTGCTTATTGCCCGACACTTGAGAAGTGCCTATTACATATATTCTGGAAAAAATTGTATGAATGAAAGCAAACAGATGAATGTATAGACAAGTGCATGAATAGGTATGAACATTTCCAAGAAGATATTTTTATAACTTGAAACTTGGGATCATGTGAAAAGTCTTCCAGACAAATATGCATGCAATTTTTTTTTAACTTCAGGAGACATAATTCAGTCAGAATGTGTATAATTGTACTCACTATAATACCATAAGCTGCAAATAAAATCTTCTGTAGCTGCTACCTCTGTCACTGGAGAGCTTTTATGCTGATTTCAAAGCAGAAGAAGAATAAAAGCTTGCACTCGCCCCATAGAATTCAGCCTGTGTCAGGGTTGGTATGGATAATTCTAAACCAATCATTGTGTTTTGACACAGAATTTTTGTCTCTACTTGGAAAGCACATGAGCCTTTCCACGCAGTCGAGGAGTTGAGGTTGCGCTTTTTATAGAGACTCCTTGGGCCATGCTTTTCCTTCCCCCAGCAGTGCTATCCAGAGATGTGGTAGTTTTTTAGTTGCTTGCTAATTTTTTTTAGGGCAGTGTACTTTAGGATCATTTATGAAAGCCATTAAGAAAATTATCTATCTGCAAAGTTTGGAAGAAAGGAAAAAAAGACAGGTCCTATCTCTTGGTGATTTGCTGTGCCACTGATTCAAACCAGAGTCCAGCTTTGCTTTCTGGGGCTGGGGTGTAGATTTGCCCTATTTGTAAGTTTATAGAAGACTGCATCAGGATGTAGAATCCATCACTAAGTGCTAGCCGTTATATCTCTGCATTTCCCCACAAAGCTCAAACATCACATAACAACATTTAAAACAATGAAAATGTCAGCATTAGTGATTCTCACATTCAGATGAATAAGAATAAAATTAAGATGTGAACAAAACTGCACTCATTTAAAAGCCCTAATTTGTGCTTCTTTATTCATTTTGAAAAAGGATATAGATTCCATCTTCACATATTTTACCCCACATCTATGTTTTACTCAAAAATTAAATTTTAACATGTTGTTGATAGGATTAACAAATACTGAAATTAACAAATACTTTCTACATAGTTGTGAAATATAAATTATGTATAATATATCATATAATGCATATATTATATATGATTATATAATATATATATATATATATATATATATTGCCCACTGTCGTTCTTGCTGTAAATACAAAATAAAGTAAATTTTCTCCTGCTGTGAATCAGAGGCTACGCATTTTCCAAAGATTTTACATAAAAGGAGTTCATTTGTTGTAGACAATGGTTAGGGGTGATATTTTCTGTACACAAAAACTAAGTATTTATCTTCATGGGTCAGTTTAAAAAACAAACAAAAGAGGATTTCTCTTCACAGTAATAGACTGTCACGAGGAAGGGATAGTTGTTAATTTTAAGTCTCTATATTTTCTTGAAAGTGCTAGAGAAACAACTTGCATGTTAGCAAACATGAATGAATTGAACAACACAAGGCTCAAAGGACTCTGGTACAACCCCACATTATCATTGCTGTAGTGGAAGTGCTGGGGATTGAGCACAGGCTGCCAGCCAAACTAATGGAAACACATGGACTGTGGACCAATAGATGTGGATCCCCCATGGTACTGAACTAGGCCCTCTGGACAGGCGAGACAGTTGTTTAGCTTGAACTGTTTAGGGGGTTCTCTGGCAGTGGGATCAGGATCCATCCCTGGTGCATGAGCAGGCTTTTTTGAGCCCAGTGCCTATGGTGGGACACCTTGTGCAGCCTTGGTGCAGGGAGGAGGGGCTTGGACCTGCCTCAACTGAATGTATCAGGCTCTGCTGTCTCCCCATGGGAGACCTTGCCTTGGAGGAGGTGGGAATGAGGGGTGGGTTGGGAGGAAGGCTGGGGGTCGGGAGGAGGGAGGAGAGGGGGATCTGTGGTTGGTATGTAAAATGAATAGAACATTTAATAAAAGAGAAAAAAAGAACACAGGCTCCATTACATGGAAGGCAAATACTCTATGCTGAGCTTCAACTCTAGCCCAACAAGCTAGTTGTGAGAACAAAATCTGCCTCATCGTGCCTGCTGGCTTGGCCTGTTTTCTGGAGAGCACAGAGCTCTGGGGATACTTTACTGGAGCTGAACAGGGGGACAGGCAGACTCCAATGGTGCGTCCCATACAAAAGTCCCTTTCTATCTTTGAATATGTTGCATTTCATACCTAAGCATTCTGACATTTATATTTTTTCAGTGAGACCTTGTAGTACATACTCTGGTTTTTCTGCAACCCCCAAATGCAGGTACTTGGGAGCTTAGTACCCAATGCAACAGTGTTGAAATGTGATCACGTTTAGGAAGTGATCAATATTAATGCCATTGTACTGGTATGAGTTCCTGATAAAAGAGTGAACTTGACCCCTTCTGTCCTCTGTGGAATGACACAGCAAGAAGTCCTGTGCAGGTGACTTCACCTTAGACTTCCTAGCCTCCTCCAGCTAGAGGAAACAACCGCATTTTCTTTATAACTCACCAAGGCTCAGATGTTCTGTCATGGACTAAGACTCCATAATAAAATTATAATTCATGTTATATTTGCATAAAACAAGGTTCTATCTGGATAAAACCTTCTAGCAATATTAAAGAGCTCCAAAAGAGAGTAATTAAAAAAAAAACTACCTCCACAGGGTGACCAACTTTGTGTAGTTCTTTAAGTTGTGTCTACATGTTAATGAATAGACAATGGCAGAAGCTCAGAGCACAGATATGTTTCTAGACTGTTCCAGAAACCACAGTACTGCCATTGGAGGGAAGTATCACTTGTTTTAGCTAGGAAGTCCCTTGGGGTACTTCTGTATGGCTTACGAGTTACCAAATCCTTGTGTGAGTGGGTGAGTAAATCAAAGTAGATCCAGAAATGTAGTGAGTCAAACATTTTAACTATGATGGTTTTTGGTTTGGGGCACTAAGAAACACAGAGAACTTAGCTTAAAACCGATTGAAGAGCCTGTGGAGTGGGCTCCCTGGGTGGGAGCACTTTATCTGTAAGCCTGAGTTCTGAGCATGCAAGTGTACAGTCTGGCACAGCGGCACATGCCTGTAAGCCAATACACATGCCTGTATGCCACTGCACATGCCTGTATGCCACTGCACATGCCTGTAAGCCATTGCACGTGCCTATAACCCACTGCACATGCCTGTAACCTGGTATTGAGGGGGGAAAACAGGTAGATCCTGAGAGTTCACTGGCAGCCAAACTAGCTGAGACAGCAACCTTTCAGCTCATTGAAAGGCCCTGTTGTAGGGCAACAAGACCAGTAACAGACGATAACCACCTAATGACATCTGTCTGGCATCTGCTTGTACACACATATGCTCTTGTAGTCACACTCACATGCAAGCATCATACCACATAACACACACACACACACACACACACACACACACACACACACACACACACACACGCATAAGAAAGAAGAAAGATTTGTAACTGGGGAATGGCTTCACCAGTAAGGTATTGGTTATGCAAACACAAGGCTGAATTTGCACCCTGTAAAAGCATTCCTGTAAAAGCCAGACATGATTGTGTACATCTGTAACTCTAGAACTGGTGAAGGCAGTAGGAATAGGGGAAGGGGATTGGAGACAGGAAGATCCATGTCCATTGATCCCTGGCTCAATGGACTGTGAGCCTAGCTAAATGATGAGCTCTTAGTTCAACAAGAGGCTCTGTCTCAGAAGCTAAAGTCTGGAGAAACAGAAAAAGTCACTTTATGTCAATCTCTGACTCTGACATGTGTGTATATGCATACACTTAACACACACACAACACACACACTCACACACACTCACTCACTCTCAGAGTTCTTGTTTTAGAAAGACAGTGCTTATCTGCCTGCCTACTATCTGTCTGTCTGTCTGTCTATTTATCTATCATCTATCCTCATCTACCTATTCCATCCATCCATCCATCCTCTATCTACCTATCCATCATCTATCTATCTATCTATCTATCTATCTATCTATCTATCTATCTATGTAGCATCTATCCTCATCTATCTATTTATCTATCCTCTATCTATCTATCATCTGTCTGTCCATCCATCTGTCTGCCCATCCATCCATCATCCATCCATCCATCCATCATCTATCCTCATCTATCTATCTATCTATCTATCTATCTATCTATCTATCTATCCATCCATCTATCTATCCATCCATCCTCTATCTATCTATCCATCATCTGTCTGTCTGTCCGTTTGTCCGTCTATCTATCTATCTATCTATCTATCCATCATATGTCTGTTTGTCTGTCTGTCCTTCCACCTGTCTGCCCATCCATCCATCAATCCACCCATCCATCCATCTATCATCTATCTGTTTGTCTATCTATCTATCCATTATCTGTCCATCTGTCCGCCCATCCATCCATCCAACCATCTATCATTTATCCTTATCTATCTATTTATCTATCTATCTATCCATCATCTGTTTGTCTGTCTGTCCATCTATCTATCTATCTGTCTATCTATCTATCTATCTATCTATCTATCTATCTATCTATCATCTATCCCTATCTGTCTATCTATCTATCTGTCTATCTATCTATCTATCTATCTATCTATCTATCTATCTATCTATTACCTGTCTGTCTGTCCGTCTGCCCATCCGTCCATCCATCATCTATCTGTCTATCCATTATTTGTCTGTCTGTCCATCCATCCATCTATCTTTCTATCTATCTATCTATCTATCTATCTATCTATCTACTTATCTATCTATCTATCTATCTATCTATCCATCATCTGTCTGTCTGCCTGTCTGTCCATCTGTCCATCCATTCATCATCTATCTATCTATCTATCTATCTATCTATCTATCTATCTATTATTTGTCTGTCCATCCATCCATCTATCTATCCATTATCTATCTATCTGTCTATCTATCTATCTATCTATCTATCTATCTATCTATCTATCTATCCATCCATCCTCCATCTGTCTCTCTGTTACTGAACTATCTATCTATTTATCTGTCATCTGTTATCTGTTCAGCATCTGTCTACCTTCCTGTCTGTTGTCAATCTATCCAGCATCTGTCTGTCTATCTGTCATATATCCAGCATCTAGCTGTGCAACTATCTTTCTCCTATGTCACTGTTACTTTGTTGCTATGTTACTTTCTCCTTAGTTACTGCTATAGCATATTGCATAAAGCTTTATTTTGTAATTGAAAACTGACTGTCCACACCTGAGAAACTTAGCTTATAAACTGAAAGTTTAATTGCATAGATAATTTTCTCCACACTCCAAGAAGTTAGCCCATAGAGACCATTGGAGGTTTAACTAGCAAGCGTATCTGTACTGTGGAAAAAGTTAGCTGTCAGAATATTTGGACCACAGAGTGGTTTGCGAGAATTCGGACACATCCTTCCTTTATGGCTCTTTATTACCTTACTTGTTGCTGTGAGCAAATACCTGAGATGGAGCTTAGAGAGAGAAGGGTTTATTTAGTTTGCCTTAGTTCAGATCTAGCCATTTGTGTGTGTGCGGTGGTGGTGGTGGGGAGCTTGGAGGCAGGGCTGTGAGCCATGTTGCCTTGGCAACCAGGAAGCAGGGATCTGACTTTGCTGTAAATCTTCAAGTGGGCTGTACATGTGCCGTCTGTAGCCAAAACATCTTTCTGTTATTTATCTAAGATAGCTGAAGTTTGAGAGTATCAACTTGTCCATATTCAGGTTTAAGAATCGACATACGTTCAACTAACGTTTCCTTTTTGAATATTTTGTGGCATTTTAGCAATTTCATAACTTTTTTCATGGACTTCACACATATAAACCACAGAGAAGAGGGCACAGGCTTGGCCATTGTCAAACGTACTATTGTATTTAACCAAACGCAGGATGATGAGACTGCATTTAAGGAAGACAGTTGAGAGACAGGGGACAGAGCTAGGATGGATGAGGTTCTGGGTTCACAGCTGGAAGCTTAGACTTAAAAGATGGAATTTCTGTATCGAATCATCTATAAAGATACAATTAAGTTTTACCCTATTCTAGTTTTTCCTGATGCCTGTCTCAATACATAAGAATTTCACATACATAAAAGCCAACTTTGTATATTATGGTGAGTAAGGATGAATATGTTGGCTTCCCTGCATTATATGCAAAGTGATAAGTAAAATTGTTGACTTTTGTAAGCTATTTAACTCTGTAAAAGGAGAAATTCGGATGTGCAGATTCTTATGTAACTCAGAGTCTACCTATTTAAGATTATGTAAATCAATGCATGGTGTGGCTCACATTTGGAAGTTGCTATTGATTCCACTGAAATCATAATAAATTAAATATTTCAAAGTGTTGAGCTTTTATTTTTTTTCCCTCTCATATGTGAAGCCCTTCTAATAATGGGTTGTGGTGTCTGCTGGGAAGTCTTGCAGTTTCCCCGTGTTACACTGCAACAGTGTTTTGCAGTGGCAGCCCATGTGTGTGCTACTAAAGCTTTGGCCCATCTCTCTTATTCTAGGGCTGCTCTTGCAAAGTTCAGACATTCAAAGAGGCAAGCATCTTTTTCTAAGTTTAGTAGAATTAGCACAGAGAATTAGCAGCACTCTGAAAGCCTGGGTAGGTGCAGATCACAGACACTGCCTAGCTTCCTGGGAGAAAGGATAGGGGCAGTTAAAGTGGCATATGTCCTGCATGGCTTCTCCCGTGCTGACCTGGATGAGAGTTATCTCTTTTTAAGAGATAAGCAATGATGATCTTACCTGCTAGCTTCTTTTTTTCAAGTTGAATACCTCGAGAGGATTTTCCTTCAGCATTCTTTCTTCTTTTGCTCTTCTCAACTTGAAAACATCTGAAAAAGGTTATCTTTTCTTCTCCCATATCCCCAGAAGAGAACATATGAAATCCTCCTAGCAAAGGCTGACAGCAAAACAAGCATCTATTAATTGGCATCTTATTTCCTGATGTGTACCCACCTTTGTTGCCATCCAAATTCGATTATGGAATAATGTGCAGATGGAAGACTGGGAATGTGCCACCCTATTGTGCTATGACACTGGTCACTTGACCAGTGGAGAGCCTTGCAGTCATTATCACATGCTCGTGAACTATTTCTTGTGTGAACTATTGCAGTAGTGGGAGTGTTTCTAGGGCACAGCACTTTTATGGAAATTTTCTTGAGTTGCTCTTTTCATTATAACCAGGATTCAATACCAATAACGAACACAGTAATAGCCCGAAATAGTAAACACAGTAATAGAATTCTATCATTCTGACAAGAGAGCCTTTTGGGACAGCAGAGAAGGAGAGTGTAAGGGATTGGTTTTGTAAATATGTGGGAAAGACATTGCTATTGATGCTTCAGACTGAAACATTATCAGGATAATCCAAATTGGGCTTTATGCACAGATTCAAAAACTTACAGGCTTATCAAAGGACTTTGAGCTTTGTAGGTTACCACCAGAGTTACCTAGAAGGAGGTGAAGTAGTGAACTTTCTCTGTTTTAACTTTCAAAGTAGGTAATGCCACTTAGTGATGACGTCGTGTATGACTGGGTTTTAGTTCAGCTGCGCTGTTGTCATGTGTCCTCTTGCGCTGCCTTTCCCCTTCATTCCAAAATACTTGAGGTTTAGAAGATGGCCTGACTCATACGTATGTGCACAGAACCATCAATGCAAATAAAGCTAGCTTTTGATTGTCCCGATTTTGTAGTCCATGACCAGTTAAGTGCCCCTGTGTACACTTCGCACATATCACTTCAGAGGTATAGTACTGCTGAGAACTCACGGCCCAACATAGTTACTGAAGAAACTCGAGGAGAGTTTGCTCACATGAGCTCAGGAGTGAGCACACCATTGATGAGTTTAGGAGTCTGTGAGGAGTCAATCATGGTCATATGACAGACGAAGGTCATGGTTACAATGATTGAAGGTGTCAAGAATGGAAGAAGATGGCAGTTCTGGGTTGGGTGAGTTGAGTGATGTATAGTCAGCCATTACTAAGAGCATTTCTGCAAAACAACTTGGGGAAAATAGATAAGGCCACAAACTAAGCAGCTTTTAAACAACAAACTTGTATCCTCACAGATATGTAACCTGGAAATATGAGATCAAGGTGCTGACAGATTCAGTGCCTGGTGAGGGTTTCCTAGTTCTCAGATAGAGACTGCTGGGTTCTCACATGGCAGAGGGACCAGAGCCCCTGGGACATATCATCAGAAGGCACTTACTCAAAAAGATGTAGCAAGGGTCCAAGTGTTATCTTGATACACTTAAGGCTGAGGCAGAAGAGTCATGAGTTCTAGGCTAGCCTGGATTATCTAGTTAGAACCTGTCTGAAAGAAAGGTGTGTGTTGGGATTGTGTTAATATCAACCCTGAGGAATGCCATCATGACATAAAAACCTCACTGCCTAATACTAGCATCTGGAGACCCTGGTATCCACCCACACACTCGAGGAGAAAGGATATAGCATTCATTTCCAGAAGACTGCAAGGGCACAGAAGTGACTTATAGAGTTACAGGTGAAATAAACATTGGAAAGATAGCAAAATCATTGTGACAGGATTTTTGTTTGTTTAGAATATTGGGATATCTTGCCAGAGTTAATTAGAAAATAGAATTACAGTTGTCTTTTAGTATCCATGAGGGATTACTTCAAGGAATCCCGTAGCTTCTGGAATCTGAGGATGTTCAAGGCTTTCATACAGAATGCTATATTACATGCATGTGACCTGTGCATGTCTTGTCGTATACTTCAGCAATGTCCAGTTTGCTATATTTGTTTGCAGTGTATTTGAGGCTGGCCTGACCTGGAACTCCAAGTCTTCCTGAGTACAGGAATAACATGTCTATATTTCTTATAGCACTTAGTGCCTTGCCAATGGTGTGTACATGGTTGTTACTCTGTATTGTTCTGGGGATACTGACAGGAAGAAAAATCTATGGATTTGGTTACAGGTGAGTTTATTTATTTATTTTTCTGAGTATTTTTCTGTCCATGGTTGATGGAATCCATAGATGCAAATTTCATGGTTCTAGAGAGTGGACTAATGTGTACTATGCAAAATAATTAAATTCTGTTTATTTCTGTTCTTCTTGGTTTTATTCTTGGCAAAAATGGAGCCATGAGGGTGCTGTTGCAATGGTACTATTGCTGTCCTGTGGGCAGCTGCTTCAGATATATGATCTCAAGTGTGTGACAGCTCCAAAGGAATCTGTGTTGTCAGGCTTGGTGACATGCCTGGTGCATGCTAGTTGGAGGAAAATAGGAAGGAGATTGGGTAAGTGAAAGGGCAGCCATGACTTCTCTCTATCTGGGATGGAACTTTGCAGAGACAAGCACTTACACAGGTGTTTGGTGCATGCCACACAGAACGTTACAATGAATTCCATGTTAGTGTTGTTGTTGTTGTTATTTTGTTTTTCCTGTTTTGGAGACCAAGTCTTGTTATGGCAGCCCAGAGTGGCCTCAAGCTCTTGATCCTATCTCAGTCTTCTGAGGTCTGAGATTACTGGCATGCACCTCCACCTCATGCAAGGTTTCTCGATTATTTAACATTGTGTCAGGTGTGGTAACTCTCCCCCTGTAAGGTGTTCTGTGCTCTCACAGAGTATTCACATGTTTAGAGTAAACAAAATGCCTATCCACTAAGAGTCTGAGCACTTACTATGCCTGTACTACTTTACAAAATCACTTTCCAAAACTGAAAGAGCTTTGCCTCACAAAGGAAAAAAAATGAATATATAGAAAAATAAAACTGCATGCATTGCATTTTTATGCACATGTAACAGATACACATCACTGCTAAACATGTATTTCCAAATTATCATCATTCATGCTTTCAATGCTATAGACAATTTGAAACTACTAAATATTTTTAAATAAAGAGCTATATATCATTCTCTCGCATATCTGAATAGACTTCACTTACTTACGCAATTTTAAATTATATTTACTTCTTTATTGGCATGGGTATTTGTGTGTGTGTGTGTGTGTGTGTGTGTGTGTGTGTGTGTGTGTGTGTGTGTGTGCGTGTGTGCACACACATAGGGGCCAGAGGATAACTAGTGGGAGTTGCTTTCTCCTTTCACTGTGTGAATCCCAGGTATAGAACTAGAGAACTCAGGTCATCAAGCTTGGCAGCAATTAGTTCTACTCAGTGATCCACATCAATGGCCCATGTCTAAAATACTATCTTGAGTAGTATCCTATTTTAATATATAGGTTGGGTGAATATCCTTTTTGTGTGAATTGTTGTATTGTGAATCATTTCCTTCATATGTATTTTATCCTATAGAATTGCTGAATCAAATCAGTTTTTAAGGTTTTTTGATATATGTAGCCAAAAAAGCTTTTAAGACAAGAGTTCCCTCCCAGTTTGGGCTTCTGTTGAATTGCCTAAGAATATTCCATAATTATAGAATAAATTTCTGTTTGTGAATAGAAAGAGAACAATATTCTGCAAAAATTACAGGATTTAAAGCCCAAGCTAAATTCAATCCTCAAGCTATTCTTAATTTTACTATTATTTAAATTCAAATTCAGGCTCACTAGCAGTAATAAAGTATATGTAACTTAAGTCTTATATTTAAATTAATTTGATCTGAATTTTATGTTTGATTTTCTGAGAGATGTAAGCAATAGAGAGCACATGTTTAACTCGTCACTTGGAATGAATTAAAATCAAGGTCTATTTCCCCTAATAAATTTTGCACAAGAAAATAGCAATTTTCTCGGAAGTCATACACTGGGGCTCTGAAGCTGCAACTAACCATTTTCATGTGGAGGGCCAAGTTCCACCAGGACATTGTAATCTCAGTTAAATTGCAGGCTTAATCTCAGAAACTGAGCTGAGCTTTGATCCTTTGGGCTGGTGGAGAAGATGTATCAAAACTGAGGGCTGAGTCATCGTAGTAGAGAAGTCTCTCAGCTCATATGTTACCTGGAAGAAAGGCCTGGTGGGTGAGAGTGCCTTGCTCTTTGCCAGGAGAGCAGTGATGTGACTTGAAGTCAGCTTCAACCACCTGGTTATTTTGGAGGAGTTACTCAATGACCCGTTAGTGTACTTTGCCTATACAAGCAACATTTTGAGAGACACATTTCCATGTAGTTAATGAGAAAATAAAAAGTCAGACATCCTTTAATGTGATTCAAAGTTTGGTCTACTGATGCAGAAAAAAAATTGCTAAATGGCTGTTAACATTTAATTGGAAATGGAATTTGGTTGGAGTTGGACTTAACCATTTTTCTTTCCAATCTAGATATTAGTCCTTCACCTTGCCCAGGAATAAGAAGAGCACCTAATTTTTTTTTTTTTTTTTTTTTTTGTGTGTGTGTGTGTGTGTGTGTGTTAGGTGCTTCAAGGTCCTACATTTGACCAAAGACTCTCTTTTGTTTCCTAGAAGACCCTTTGTTTCAATGTTCTGAACTCTTTCTCTGTTTCCCATCCTTACTGTTCCTTCTGCTCTGCCAGAAATTTTAGTTTGTTAGTTGGGCATAAAGGTACCTGCCTATAATCCCAGCTCTGGCTCTTCGTAGCTGAGGCAGGAGGATCTTGAGTTTAAGGCCAACTTGGGTCATAGAATGAGACCCTTTCTAAAAATGAAAAGAAGGAAAGAAAGGAATAAAGGAAGGAAGGAAGGAAGGCAGGAAGGGAGAGAAAGAGAGAAAAACAAAGAAAGAGAGAAAAAGAGAGAAGGAAAGAAAAAGGGAAAAAGAAAGATTTTAGTCCAACTTGTCCTTAAGCCCAGTCCCTACCTCCAGCTGTAGACAGAAGGAAACTATCTCAAGGTTCTGTTGCTCTTGAAACCATGGACATGTACAGCTTTGAATAGAGCAACCTTCAAAAAAAATGCTTGGAGTGTCATAACAAACCTACATGCTAGAGAAAAGTATTTCTCAGTTCAAGCATCCCCCAGGAAACAAGTTCATTATTTTATTGTCATTGTCTTCAGCAGCCAGAATATCCTTTGTGTTTAAAGTATCTTCTTCTTCCAGATTGTTGAATGCAAATTTCTTTCTCCCCAAAGATTAAGAGCATTAGCGACTTACTCCTCTGCCCCCTTTCCTTGCCTAGCCTCAGTTATATCTCCAAGATTCTCCTCTTCCTCATCCTCACAAGGAGTTCATCCCTCTGTCTGTGATTTTGGTCCTTCTTCTACCCACACTGATTGTCTGCTTTTCATCAGGACACTTGGGGTTAACAAATGTCTTTACAAGAGGTCCACCCAGCCCTTTGTTCACACACTGTTGCCTACTGAATTCTTTTTATAGGTCTCCTTCCTTGTCCACAGATTTCTGGGTGCTGTTTCTGAGCCAGTATCAACTTGTGGCCTGATGTGGGCTAGGCCCTTGCTGCTGACTAGCCTGCCCTAGCTGGGCCTTCCCTTGTCATTTAGTCCTAAGAAAATGAAATTGCATCTTTTCCCTATTTTCGCCAATATGTCATACAGATTTGCCTACTAATTTTAGTAATATGTTGAAGCACTGTCCTTCTTTCCCATTTCCCTAATTCGGAGTCCTCAAGTGCAAGCATCTATAGTCTCCTGTGCTCTGGCTCTGCATACTCAATGTTACCATTCTATTCTTCCCACTGTTTCTGAGACATGAACTCCCTGTTCATGTCTACATGTCTACATGAGACCTGGTAGAATGGAGTGACTGTAGTAGTACTGATGAGTGTCAGGAAGCTGGGATGAGGACCAGCTCAGCAGTCTGGGAAAGGATACCCATGGCCTGGGGAGTAGACATCTGATCATCCCCTGATGCTTGCAGCAGCATACCAAGTAGCAGATGGCAGAGCAGGTAGCCTGGAGGTTCTCATCAGGCATGGAGCTCCCACATTTTGGTTAATACAAGATTGAGCTTCTCAGAGAAAATTCTGGAGCAAGGAAGAATAGACACTATACATAGGAGTTTGACCAGTTTCATTGAGGAGATGGCCAGAGGCAAGAACCAAATCAAACCAAAACAAAAAGAAGACCCACTCTTCAAGCCAGCACCCTGAGTCACCAAGTCATTAGGATGAACATGGAGCCAGATATTAGTGAAAGGGGGCAACATTTCAGTTGCAGAGGATGAATGTTCTGGCAATCCCCCAAACAGTTCTTCCAACTAGGGACCATGCATAGTTCTGCATGGTGGCTAGGCTGATTTAAAAGGTTCTTATACAACAAAGATGATAATGAGATAAAGTGCTTATTAGTGTGATTTAATTATCTCACAGAGTATATGTATGTAAATACCATGTTATACACCATAAATGCAATTGATTTTCTTATACGTGAGTTCTACATCCATGAACTCAAATATGGATTGAAATAAAAGAAATAAAAAATATAGCATACAAAAGTAAAGATATAAAAAATGCAGTGTACCATAATAATTCCTTATCATATACATTGACTACACAACTTAAGTAAGTTATCCAGAAGTGACTTAAAGTACTTAGGAGGGTGTGAATAGGTTGTGTGTATTATGCTGTCTTATAGAAGGGAACTGAGCATGTGTAGATCTTTTTGAGGAACGTTCTAGAACCAATAGATACCGAGGAATTGCTTTATATATAATTTTTATTTGTCAGTTAAAATTGTGTATGTTAAAATATGCTCATGGATGAGAGCAAAAGGTGACAGATGAAGTGACAGAAGTGGTTAGAAAGTGGCTGTGGGCCTCTCTTCCTCTGGCCAACACTGTCACCCAGCTAAAGATATGGTTAGAATGAACCCAGAAGATGTACTGCTGGTCTGCCTGGTAAGCAGTATTGAGTCATTGAACTGCAAACATGTATTTCAAATTATGCTTTTAAAAAGTGTAGAACAGCCAGGCATAGATGCTTCAATCCCTGTATTTGGGAGGCAGAGGCAACAAATTTCTTATGAGTTCAGGGCCAGCCCAGTCTACATGGCAAGTTCCAGGACAGCCAAGGCTACACAACAAGACTTTGTCTTAAAAAACAGAAATACAAACACAGCAGAACAAGAAAGTACAGATCAGTTTCCTTGTTGGGAGGGACCAGGGTACCACCTTACCTAAATGCCTACACTTAATATTTATTCTTCTTTCCTTGCCAGACACCTATTAACAGTTGTGTAGAGTATCTGGGAATTAGGGATGCAACTCGGCCTTCTAAGCTTACTGAACAAGATCCAAGTGTCTAGATTTATTCCTAAAATCAAACCAACTGTCTTTACCTTTGTATTGCTTTGAGAGACACCATAACCAAGGCCACTTATAAAAGAAAACATTTAAATGGAGGCTTGCTTGCAGTTTCAGGATGTGAGTCCAGGGCCATCATGGTAGGGAGTATGGGGGCAGACAGGTGGCATGGCACTGGAGCAGTAGCTGAGAGCTTACATTTTACCAGTAAACAGCAGACAGAGAGAAAGAGACTGGGCCTGGCCCGGGCTTTTGAAGCTTCAAAGCCCAATCCTAGTGACACACCCCCTTCAACAAGGTCAGACCTCCTATTCCTTTCCCCAAACAATTCCCCCAGCTAGGGACTAAGCATTCAAATCTATGAGCCTTGGGGACCATTCTCATTCAAATCACCACACCAACCAACCTGAAATCACCAGGAAAAGAAGTTGGCTACTTGGTAGCCTACTTGGCTGTAGGAGACCTGGAGAAGAGGGTGCAAGACTGTGCTCTGCCCTACCCAAATTCAACTGGTAGGATCCTACTGCACAGTGGCACAAGGTTCTCAAGAAAAGTCACTTAGATCTATCATCGGCTTTCCCTCAAGGTGCTTTGAACTTATTTGGGTATGAGGAAAATTAGGAGCCACACATCCACCTACACATGAGGAGGATGAGATGGTTGGTAAGAGTCCAGGTCTCTGGAACCCTGTTTAGAGAGTGCAGCTTCAGCGGGAGGGAGTGTGGTCACTGCCACTCCTCTCCTGGGCCCTTTTCCAAGATTCTGAGCCCAGAGTCTTGGGACCTCTGAGTGTCTGCCCACAGCTGGTGTCACACATTCCTGCTTATCTCTGCTTTGATCTCTGCACTGAATTTTTCTCCATTTGATGTTCAAAGGGTTATTTTACTTTTAATATTTGATTAAAGTGAATTGTAAAATGTGCTTTGTTAAAAGGAGGAATCCTATGAGTTCTGGAGAGCTTTTTTTTTTTTTATAGAAAACACTTCTTCCTCAGCTTCTTTAGGTGAAGTCTACAGAGATGCAGATTATGGCTCATTCTTGACAGCACAGAGTCTGTGAGTTTCGACTACAGTTCTTGAATGTTTCATAACCTGGGATGATTACAGAACCTAAGGCTGGGTGTGTGGCCTATGTCTGCAGGAGGATCAAGAGTTCAAGGCCAGCCTAGGCAACATAGCAGGACCCTTTCTCAATTAAAACAAAATAAGACAAGTAAAGAGCCTGAAGATCTAGAGAGATCTCATTATTCCCTAATGCTAGTTCCATGTTTTGTCTTTTTTTCTTTTTCTTTTTGGTGGTGATGGTTGAGGATGAAATGTGGTAGGGATTGGAGTTGAAAATGTGCCAAGTGTGGCAATTTTTAACAGTGTCTTAAAGAAAAATCTGCTTATACCCTAATGACATTTGCAGATAAATGAACTTTGGGAAAGGTAACTGAACTGTTAACAAAAGTATAGTCTATTATTCCAGTTTACTCCTTGGGGCAGAGTTCCAGGGACCTCCCTTTCAGGGGCCTGTGTTGCATGTAGGCCCGGCTTTCTCACACTTCTGACAGTTCTGTAATGTTTATGAGCTGAGCAGTTCATGAAGCTACTTTCTTGAAAACAATTACTTTGTAAAGCACACTATAAAATTGTTTCTTCAGTTTAATAGGACTGTTAGACCATAAACATGCTTGTCCTCATCAGAAAAGTGGCTCATTTACATTTAATGCAAACATATTTTCTTTAAAATTTTTGAAAAAAAAAGACCCCTTGGAACTGAAAATATAATTATGTCATTTCTCCAGTTTCCTTTCCTCCATACAGCCCCTCCCATGTACCATCACTTACTCTGTCTCAAATTCATGACTTTGATTCCTTTAGTTGTTGAAGTTGCTGAAGATACATATACATATATATATATAATATATGTATGTATGTATGTATACATATGTATGTATGTATATGTTTTATTAATCTTGATTTGCTTCCTTCTGTGTTGCCTGGTTGTCATTTATTTAACTGAGTAAGGCTTAATGATGTCAGCACACTTACCTGGCCTATAGCTTAATACAAAGTAAAGGAAGTTTAAAATCACAATACACATTTGCGTGTGTGGATGTGGTCCTTATGTGCCACTGTCCAGTGCTGAAGTTAGAGGACAACCTTGGGTGAGTCCTTGCCTTGTTTGGGACAGGGGTCGTTAGTTGTTTGCCACTGCTTATGCTAAGCTAGCTGGCCCTAGGGCTTCCAGAGATCCTCTTGCCTCCACCTCCCTGCTTGCCTTAGGAGCACTGAACTTCATGTGGGTTCTACAGATTTGAAGTTAGCATCTTTCTCATCAGCCTATACTTATTTTTACATCGAAAAAAGTTGACACATCTATTTTGTCATGCAGCCCCCTGTTTCAGCAGGGAATCCTTATCTATCTCTGAGTTGGCCTATTCCCATAACATTGAAGGACATTGTCTAGAAATGAAGGGGTCATAAACAAACAGAAGTTATGGAGTGCTTCATCTTAGTAAGCAGTTCCCAATTTATCTTCACAGAACTTCTTCCAGGACTGCCAAAGAGTGGAAAATGGACTGAATTTTTTTGTGTGTGTGAGCAGGAACAAAAGGCAGAAAAAAATGGGACAGAACTCCTTTAAAACATACATCTAGGGTCTGGAGAAATGGCTCAGCAGTTAAGAGAAGTTGCTACTCTTACTGAGGATCTGAATTCAGTTCCTACCATCCATGTGGAGGCTCAGTTCCAAATGCTCTGACTTCCATTTCTGGCTTCCAAAGGCACCAGGCATGCACTCCTACACATACAATACAAATAAAATATTTAAGAAAGTATTTCTAAACAGACTTTCAATCCTGGCTGAGATGGAGGAATGTCGTTTCTCTCTGGTCCTTATTACATTGGTTAAAATACTTGTATGTAACATGGTGAGTGGACATCAGAACCAGAGTGTGAAAGAAGGAAGCCTCGCTATTGCCTTTCCTGTGTTCCAGAGAGTGTCCCAACACAGAAAAATAAACCAGAACCAGCCCTCCAGTTTTCCCAGTCTAGGGAAACTGATGGACATTCTGGAGCAGTTAATCCCTAGCAGCAGAATTCACACTCAAGTGTGCATGGAGGATTGCTCAAGAGAAGTCATATTCTGTGTTGTATAACCAAACCTCAACATGTTTCAAAGAGTCACATCAAACAGTTCCTTTCTTCCAATCATCATGGAATCAAACTAGAAATGGATGACAAACAGACAGTAGGAAATCTCCAAACACTAGAAAGTACATTTTGCAATGATCCTTAGGTACACTGGAGGAGGGGATTTCAAGGGGAATGATGGACTTGGAGCATTGCATGGAAATAAGTATACCACAGGTTTGAATGGGAGAGTTACAGCCCTAAGTGCTTGGACTTTAAAAAGGAAAGCTTTCAAGCCTAAGTCTCCATCTTCAGAAAAGGAGGAACAAAGTCAAGGCGAACAGAGCACACTGAAGTAAAGGTAGGAGCAGGAGTAAATGGAACTGAAGGGCAGGGCATGAAGCTCAGTGGCAGAGTGCTCCACTAGCGAATGTCTGAGTTTAGTTCTCTCCCAGGTACCAAAACCAACCAACCAAAGCAAAGAATGATTGAAAGAGACTGAAAGCAACAACCAAAGAGCAGAGAACATTGACCAAATCAAACTTTGGCTTAAAAAAGGACAAATAGTTCATGAACTTCTGTCAGAGTGAAAGGGAAGACACGGGACACAGGCACTGATGTTCAGAAGCTCCGGAAGTGACCTGCACACTCTGCATGTGAGTGAGGATTGAGAGTGCTATGCACAGCTTTACACATTTTCATACTCAGTATCTTAAGAAACAATAGATCCAAGTACTTAGCATTCACCAGTTAGTAGCTTGGTTGGTGGAGTGTTGGTCTGGCATGCATGGATCCCTGGGCTCCCAATCCAACAGCACAGAGTTGTAGTGATAGGGAACTCATGCCTCAAATCCTCACATGCAGGAGACTGTGGCAGCTTAGGAAGCAAAGGCAGGAGAATCAGAGGCTACATATGAAGTTGGAGGCCAGGCTGGGTCACATGAGATACGCTTTCAAACAGAGAAATGGGAGTTTTTGTTTTTTTTTTTCAGTTTTTTGAGACAGAGTTTCTCCATGTAGTGTAATTTTTGGTGCCTGTCCTGAATCTCACTCTGTAGACCAGGCTGGCCTTGAACTCACAGAGATCCATCTGTTTCTGCCTTCTGGGTGCTGGGATTAAAGGTATGCCACCACCGACCGGCTGGGAGATCTTTGAGAATAAAGCTTAGTATTGGAGATATGAGACTCAGGCCTCTATGCTCAGTATGGTAATTTTTTTTAAAGGACAACAAAAAGCATAGTTCATTCTCAGAGAACTGGGGCTCATGGGCTAGCTAGGCCAGACAACCTGGGCCAGATTCAAACCAGTGAGAGACCTTGTCTCAAAACAGAAGGTGACACATGTGAAGTGCATTCCAGCTTACACACATACACACACACACACACACACACACACACACACACACACCCTAAGGGGGGAAAAACTATAGATGACTAAAATGCCAAGATAAAATTGATAATCTGAGTGGTCCAATAATGACTAAAGAAAACGAATTTGTAATTAGAAGTACCCCCAAAAGAAATCTCTGGGCCCAGATAATTTCATTGAGAATTCTAAAGTTCATTTAAAGAATTACCACTGATTACATGCAATCTCCTCTAGAAAACAGAAGAGGAGAGATCATTCCCAAGTCATTTTATGAATCCAGTGTTCAGACCATGAAAAGTACACATGGGGAAATGCAGAACACAGTCTCACAAGGTTGGCACCAAAGTCCTGAATGAAATATTCACAAGTCATGTCCATCAAGATGTTGATGAATTATGTACTCTCATCCAATATGATCTTTTCTAGGTATGCAATAAATAACAATCACTATCCATGTATCAATAAGGTAAAGAAGAGACGTGATGGGCATAGCCATTTGTGATAGACACAGTAGCTATTTGTGAAAAAATTCTCAGTCAGCTTTCTGCATTTCACATGAATCTGCTTGGGGGGGGGTGCTTCCCCCTAAGTGTGAAAACGTAATGGTTATCATCACACCTTCTTTCTTCCAGCCCCTGTGAGCCCTGAGAACAAAAGGCATGCACAGAGGAGAAAGAAAGAAAACAATCCTCTCTGCCTGTGGTATAGCTGTCTACAAAAAAAACAGAAACAAAAACAAAACAAAACAAAAAATCCCAAGGACTTTACATAAAACCTCCTGGAGCCAATAAGTGAATTCAGCAGTATTACAATATCCAATAGCAACATAAAAATCATGTCCATATACCAATACAGGATTTGTGGCAATAAGAGTAAAATTATACAATATTTGGCCACTCCAAGAAAATGAAATACTTAGATATATGCTTAGTACAATAGCACAGAATGTGTGTCCTAACGTAGTTAAGTGGGAAACTTTGTTTTCATAAGTTGGAAAACCCACCACAGTAAACGTCAATGCTCTTCCAAGTGGTTTAACAGTTTTATGAAATCTTTATAAAATCCCAGCAGGGGCATTTATTTATTTATTTATTTATTTATTTGCTCACTTACTTATTGTAGGCTTGGTCTCATTTTGATTTGGAAAGATACAAATGCAAGTACAGCTCCAGTAATATCCCCAAAGAGGAAACTTGGCAAGGAATCCATGCAGTTCTCTGAGTACTGGAGAGCCTGAGGAACTGTGGCAGGGAACTACCAATGGAGAGACAAGTATGCAGACTAGTGCAATAGAATAGTGAGTTTCAAGATAGGTCTGCACAAGAACTCAGCCATGATTTTCTTTTATTTTTGTTTAATTTTTAAATTAAAATATTATTTTTATCTATTTGAAAATTGCATGCAAGTATACAGAGTTCTCGATTATATACACCTGTCAATCCCAACCCCCAACTCCATGCTGGGATTCCTCCCCAATCATCTCTCTCTCCCAATATATGTCCTCCTTTATAATCAATTAATTATTAATATTTTAGAAATACAAGGAAGATTTTGTTGGCATTTAGGAGGAAGAACAATAGGGCAGGCAATCTTGATATCTCTGATGCAGCTGGGAGGAGGGAGCCAGAGGAAAACGAAAGGGGGCAGGCTCAGCACTGTCAGTCTGGGAGCAGCTTCCCAGCAGGGTTGTGGCAGAGTTCACTCAGTCTGTGGGGAAGGCTTTGCCCTGGAGGAGATGGGAATGGGGGGGGGGGGTTGGGGGGAAGGTGAGGGGGACGGGAGGGGGGAGAACAAGGGAATCCGTGGCTGATATGTAGAACTGAATTGTATTGCAAAATAAATTAATAAAAAAAAAAGAAATATCATATCAATAAAATGACTCCTTATGACATCCTGCTTAAAAAAAAAAAAAAAAAAAAAAACAGATGGAAAGCAATTCGGTAGTGAAGCAAAGGGATGTCAATCAAAGTCTCTGACTGGCACACAGCTTTGCACAAAGTGGGTGGGAAATGAGAGCGTCTTGACAGCCTGAGGCAAGAAGGAGAGCTCCTAGCACTAACACCCAAAGCCCAAGTCATGAAAACAAAAATAATTAGGAGACGAGACTGCGAATTACAAGACTCCATGAAGACAGTGAAGGAATGAGCTCTCTATTCAGAGAAAAAAAAAATCTGTGATCCTGTTCTTCATGAAGGATTTGGATCTGGAACACATGAGTAACCTCAAAATTCAGCCATCACCAAGAAGCCAGTTTCCAGTCTTCAGAGTGAAATACTTGAGAACTTTTGTGCTCTATTTTAATATTGACTACAGCTAGTCAGCTTCTAGCCCGGATTCATGATCAGTCGGATGGATAGCCTCATGTAGACTCTGTTCTTTTTCTGTGCCCCATTCGGAGGCCCCAACCCTGCGCAAAATGTTTTCTTTTAAGATTGCTTTGAGTTTGACTCGTGTATCGGTGGGAGACAGAGGAGTACACTGGTAGAGAAATTCAGGACCTAGGATTTTGTGTTCTAGTGAGTGGCATACCCCATTCTCCCTCCCCATCCAGCTTTCCTGTTTCTAAATTCACTCTGTGTTTTACTAACTCGAGAGACCGCAAAGGTTTGTTTCTGAGATTCCTGAAATATGCTTGGTGACTGCCTCAAGCGTACGGATTGCTGTTGATATTTGCATACATATGCTCATCCCTGGGGATCAACCTGATCATAACTTTGACTCAGTTTCTTGTTGGATAGAAATCAAAATGGTACATGGTAAATATTCATCAACAGGCTTGAACTGCAAGATGAGGAATAAAACCACTTCAGCGCCAGGAAATTTGCTTTTTTTCCCCTCTCCAATGAGACTACCATCCTGAATTTTGCTCAGTAGCAAAATAGAGAAACTAATACGGTGTTCATTTTCCTCCAAATTTCAGGTCTTTATTGCTCTGACATGGATGATTGTTGATGTATTAACTCTGTATGGGAACAGCTAGTTGTATTCTGCCTCATTCTGAACTGGAAAGCATTTGTAATAGTACACACCAGTAACAGGCAACGACTTTTTTCTCAGCGTGAAGCTCAAAGACCTTGAGTTCAGCTCTCCAAGCCGCATGGTTTCCCTGGAACCAGTTTTAATCCTGACCTGAAATCTTCCCATTTTGAATTGAGAGGCTTGTGAGAAGAACACTTAGGACAGTGTGCTGTTGGGGTGGGAAGGCTTATTGTTGCCTGATGGGCACCACCCCCAGCTGACATATGTAGTCCTAACCGGAGGCCTATCTTCATTTAAAAATAATTTTGCATTATTCTTTGACAGTCTCATACATGCATTTTGATCATGTTCATTTTGTTCCCTACTCTCCCAGCTTACCCCCTCCCTAACTCTAGAGCCTCCCTTCCCAGTGTATCCCCTTTCTACTTTTGTGCATTTAAAAAAATATATAGAACCCACTGAATTTTATTAGGGTTGCTTGTATGTGCATGGTGTGTGTGTGTGTGTGTGTGTGTGTGTGTGTGTGTGTGTGTGTGTGTGTGTGTGTGTGTTTTCTGGATCCTGGGTAACTTACCAGTGGCTACTTCCCTGAAGAAAATGACACCCCTCCACTCAGCAGCTATTAATGGCAAATAGTGCCTCAGCTAGATGTGGGTCCTCAAGAGTTCCTCCTCATTCGTGATGGAAATATCAGTTGGTCTGGAATTTTTCAGGTCTTGTGCACATGATCATAACCTCTGAGTTAATGAGTCCAGTGGCCCTCTTGCATCCAGAAGACCACGTTTTGTAGCATTTCTCCTCATCTTCTTGCTCATATGTTCTTTTTTGCCCACCTCTTTGTCTATGTTTCCTTTATATTTAGTGGTCAAGTAGGGGATACAGAAGCTCTGTTTAGGACTAAGCATGCAACAGCTACTTAGTCTCATCATTTTGACCAGCTATAAATCTCTCCATTAATTACTACTCACTGCAAACAGAAGTTTATCAAACCAGTTGAGAAAAGCACACTCATCTATTAAGAAGATAATTTGACAACATGTCTATTTAGCAAAAAAATAAAGACAGAAAAAAAGAAAAAGAAAAAACCAAGTAACAATGATGAATCCTCACTGTAGCAGGTTCCCTTCTAGGGCCTATGACCTCTCTAGTCATGAGATTTTGAGCCGTGAGATTACAGTGCCAGGCATGAACTTCCTCCTTTGTAGTGGGCCTCAAATCCAATTTTTAAAAAGTTATTGGCTATCCACATAACATTTGTGCCACTATTACACCAGTGGGAATATCTTGCCTGCCAGGTCAGTATTATAGCATTCAGGCAAGGATCAACGCTAGCTAAGCATATTGATCCCCCTTTCCCTGCAGCCTACCTAGATAGCACCTTCTAGCACTTGAATGTTATCCAGGAGGGAGGAAGTTTTGAGGTCAGTTCTGGCTTGATTTCTCTACATCCTATAACCAACATGTATATTGTCTTCAGCCATTGGGGCTTCCATGTAGTTTCTGGTGGGAAACCGAGAGCAGTGATGATAAATGTGTTGTTCTGAGGGTCTCTGCCAGTCCCATGCCCCAAACCCATAACTCATATGGAATAATCAGTGGATAAGAATAAAAATTAAATGTGGGGGGAAAAACTTAGTTTTGAATAAATACCCCCTTATGAGGTATTTAAAAAATGGTGTGGGATGCAAATAGAGAAACCACAGCAAGGGTGTTATAAATCAGTGGAAGACAGGGGAGTCCAGCAGCAGATATATTCACTGTGGGGTTCTGGAAATTAGCAGAGACGATGTTTTAAAGTCTGAGGCACAAGAATAATCTAGGTTTTGGCTGAAAACATTAGGGTTTTAGTTTTCCATTTCTTGTTTAAAACATCAAATGAGGCAAAGGCTTGAGCATTTTTTAAAGAATTGAAGAAAATGCAGGAGAATTCAGTACAGCTTGAGTGTGTGTTATTTCTGGAATAGAAACACGGACTTTCTCCTTCTCTTCCTTTATATACCAGGCTGTCCTGGAGCTCACTATGAAAAGATGGCCTCATCCCCCCCAATGCTGGAGTTACAGGCCAGCACCACCTCCCATCTTTCTTTACCACCCCCTTCCCTCTCTTATTTTAACAAAACACCAATATAAAGAAAAGAGCTAAATTAAAAAATGAGTCAAGAATTGACATTATCAGGGCAAAGTTGTGGCAAAAAAAAAAAGACTCCTAGACTCCTGGGCACAGCAGACAAACTATAGAGGAAACATAGATGGTGATGTTGGAGCAGCCGTTCATAGCTTCAGGTTGCTTAGAGACACAAGTCAAACCAGAAGGGCACACACTTTGGACCCAGCATTGCCAAGACTATGTAGGAAACACGCTTTTGAAAACCATCTACAGGCAGGCATCTGTAAGGGGCTGATTCTGCACAATACACAGCACATTTAACAGCTATATCTTTTTAGGCCAGAAATTGTGTTCAGTGAATTTTACTCTAAAAACCTTTGTGCGGTTGTTGCCAAGATGGTGACTGTGTCATTGTTTAGAACAGTGAGAAACTGCTAAGTACCCAGATGCCCCACAGTGAGAAAGCAGCTTAAGTGCTCATGGGCACTTTGATAAAAGTGGGCATTGTGCAGCTGTTCAAAAGGACACGGTGTCTACATCCACGTGATACCGTCTACAAATATTAGCAACACCTTTTGCAGAGTATGAATGTAAGCTTGGTAAGAGTGTGTATGGAATTGGACACGGCCGGGTCCAGGATATTAGCCAGAAATTTGCATTATGTGTTTGATTCTTTTGGAGGGTGTCAGGGAGTTTTAACAGGCATATTAGTTCTACCACTCAGATGAATTACTTTTCTTTGATGGGGACAGAAATACAGAACATCAACCACTGTACATCTTGTACTTCTCAGTATTTGGTACAATCAGTTGAGCTGGATGGGATATTGAATGCTTATTTCTTTTCTTTTCTTTTCTTTTTTTTTTTTCGAGACAAGGATTCTCTGTGTAGGTTTGGTGCCTTTCCTGGAACTCACTCTGTAGCCCAGGCTGGTCTCAAACTCACAGAGATCCTCCTGCCTCTGCCTCCCACATGCTGGGATTAAAGGCGTGCACCACCACCACCCATCTTCCTTTTTTTTTTTTTTAATTTGAGATTGGAAAACTCAGGTGTCCAATTCTAGCTCTAGTCTTTGTGCTACCACAAATAAAACTAAAGACATCAAGTAGCAAGACACAGTCTATATGCAGCTTGCTAAGTGTTGGGTACTCATTTATGACGTCCGTGGGCATGTGCACACACAGGGATACACACACTGGGTCCTCAGCTCTGTGGGTTACGGCACTATTGTTATCTCATTTCCTGGGTGAATAAACTGAACACTTAGTATTTTGTTTTTACACCTGGAATTTAGATCTATAGTCTGTTCTAAGCAGGCATCTATGTGTGATGGGGAACTTAAAAAGATTCCTTATAGCCTATCATTTGTAAAATGAGACTTGGGAACGAGAGAGGGCACTGTTAGTGCTGGGCTGGGGCAAGGCGGAAGTGAGCTCAGGCTGTCTGGATAAAGTGGAACCAGTATTAACTGTCATTGTTAAGTACGAACCTCCTGTCAATTAGGGTGAATTTCTTTAACCAACACATTAGGAGTCATCCCGTGAGGAGTGAAAAGCAGGGACAACACAGGCAAGGGGGGACTATTGGTGGCCATAGGGCAGCACTGGGATCTTTCTGGAACATTAGTGTGAGAGAGGGGAAGCAGGAGATGGACTTGCAAAGGTACCCCATACCCCCATACTCTGTGGCTGTTGTGCGTATTAGATGAAGGGGCACTTTGAAAGCCTGTTTCAGGGTGTTTCCCTGCCAGAGACATGGGTCTCCACTGTACAATTCCATTGTTTGTTTGGAGAAGCCTTCTGGTTCTATCTTCTCATTTTCAGCATCGTCCTCCCTGGTTCAACCAGCATAAATTTAACCCCATGTCCACATTTACTTCATGCCAAGCTCAGTGTTAGCTCCTTGGCTTGGAACTTAGATGGACAAGGTGAGGGCATGAGTCATTTGATGGGACCTGAGGGTTGTGTGAGAAAACTCAGGTTGATGTGCAGGAGGATAGCTTTGTTGGCAAGTAGATTAGAAATAGGGGTGTCAGATCTCAGAGAGACAAATGAATCACCTGTGTAGACATGGAGGCAGTAGATGGTCAAGTCTCTGTTCAGAGGTAGTCTGGAGGACATTTCTTGTATGCACCTCTTGTATTTTCTAAAGATACGAATAGACTTTAACCCATTTTTCCTGTTTCTACTTATAAATTCCTTTAATTTTTTTCTTAATACATTTTCTATTCTGCTTTTCTGTGGTTATGGTCTGTACATACCAAATATTTGATATTTAGAATCACCTGGTCAGTGAGACAAACCACACCTCACGCTGCCAGCTACTTCAGCTACTTCAGCTGCTCCTTTCAGCATCTTCCTCCTGGCCAACTTCAGGGATAGAAAATGAGTAAATTGACACTTTATTCCATGCACCAAATATTACTGAAAACACGCCGACTCCAACTTCATCTCTATTTCCCAGTAACAATACTGGAGTAACTGAATACTATCAGCAAGTAAGAGATTTTGGTCAACAAAGTTTAGGCTGTCCTGGCCTTGGAAAAAGTCCTTCTGTCTGTCACTTCTAGCACAAGTGGACACAGCAATTAGGAGCAGATTTGTACTTATATCTCAGGTACTGCTGTTGCTTGAGAGAGCCTGCTTAGTTTCTGTGGATTCCTCCTGACCTAGTGTAACATTGGATGACAGGGATGATAACATGCCTGTGGAACAGGGCCTTCTGGTCCAGGTGAGGTCTGTCTTCCTCCTGGTTCTTGGGGAATTGTTCCACATGAAAGAGCCATACCAAATACCGATGAGGTGTGTGTGTGTGTGTGTGTGTGTGTGTGTGTGTGAGAGAGAGAGAGAGAGAGAGAGAGAGAGAGAGAGAGAGAGAGAGAGAGAGAGAGAAAGAGAGAGAGAGAGAGAGAGAGAGTGCTTGAATCAGATTGTCATAGCCCTAAGGCTAAATTTGAGCACCCATATTTGATAATTACCTTCTAGGACTATTCAAATCAAACTAGATAGAACCAGCTTAGTTAGTAGCCCCAGCTACTCCAATTCTAGCTACTGAGGTGGAAAATTGCTTTATCTTAGGAGTTTGAGAGCAGCCTGAGCAACCTAGCAAGGCACTATCTTAAAAACAACAACAACAAAACAGTTACAACAAACAACCCATGCCATTAGAAAACATCACATATGTAACCCTAGTCTCTTTCTTCTCCTTCCTAATGTTTGTTGTGTTGAATATTAAAGACCCCTTTCTCTATTATGTGATACATTGTGATCTTTCATGGGCACACAGAGTTGAGTCTTGGGGTATGAGTCCTCAGGGAGTCAGGAAACATGCCCAGTGAGAGATGCATCAATCTACACAAAGACTGAGGTTTGGCTCCTCCCAGTTGCTGCTGTAGAATCTCACTTTGGGAGGGGATTCCATGAAGTCAGAGTTATGGAATAAAGATGAAGCGCGGGCTGTGGCAACAGGCAGCCCCACTTTCTGAGATTCAGTCCTTGCCATTTATAAGCTCAGTGGTAAAAAACAGCCACACCTGGCTTAGTGCTCATTTCTGGACAATATTTAGTATTAGCTTGTTGGGTCTTTTAAATAGGTTGCAGCCTAAAAGGAAATTGTAATTATCTCTGAAGACAAGAAGTCAGGGTTGAGGCTGTCTTGGGTATATCCAGTTTATTTGTTAACACATGCAGGACCCTTTACTAAGTTGTTAACCTGTCTCCAGTAATTTCTCTTCCAGAAGTCCACCACAAAGACTTCTTGGATTCAGAGACTTGGGCTCAGAGTCCTCATTTTAGTAGGAAATAGTAGAATCCAATGGTTGATTAGTAATGCAAATGGAAAGGATATGCTATTACACAGTAGTAAAAGTTAATGCCTACATTAAAACCATTTCATGGTGGGAGAATGATCATGTAATGTTAAGTGAAAAAGTGGGATATGAAATTGAAGGCATATGTCTGAATAAAATGAACCCTCACCATAATAATGAAATATGGCACATTTGCAGAGCCTTAAGTACATTAAAATACAAATATTTCATCAAAAGAGGTTAGAAGAAAATATGTGTTTTATTTTGTGTCCTCCTTTGCTGTTTCTCAGTTTCTTTAGTTTTTCTCTCCCCGCTCCTTGTCCTATATCCATTTATTAAGAACACACACAGTAGCAGGTGGCCAGAAGAAACTTCTCCCATTGACCAGCAAAGCTCTTATGTTCCTTGATGGGAATATTTTCATTTGGATGGCCAAAGAAACAAGCAATTCTAGCTTCACTGTTGTCTGGTTTTGCAATAATCTCATTTTCCATGTTTAATGTTTTCTGGGGATCCTTCCACCTGTGTTCTAATCATACCTGCCCTGGGGTGTGGTGGGGTGGTGTTATCCTTCTGAAACATACTGCAGACTACACACACTCACACACACATGCATGCACACACGCACATACAGATTACTTTTGCAACCAAATCAACCAAATGTCCTGAATATAAGTCTAGAGGATACAGGAGTACCATGGCTCCAGCTGCTTTGTGGGATCCGAGCTACAGGCATTCTTGTGCAGGAATGAGGCAGCACTTTAGAGATGCGTGTTCTTCTTGGAGGCCTGGGGCTAACACAAGAATTAGAGAGAAAATCCCCAATGTTAATCCACAGGGAAAGGACACACTTCTCTGTCTGTCCTTATAGAGAAATCTGCTTTTTCCCAACACAACTGGTCACTGCCATAGATTGCTTTGCTGATCAAAAACTTTGACTCCATTTCCTTCCCTAGTCAAATCAGTGCTCATTTAGTTACCCATTTGTTCAATCATCATTCATCGAGAACTTGCTATCTGCTCATTCTCATGTAGACTACAGTGAATGAGGAGGATATGGATCTATATTCTAATCACTTATAGCTGAGGGCATGTAGGCTGCCTAAAACCAAAGATAGTGGTGGCATGAAGTCATGTCTCTTAATGACACACACCTGCCTCAGTCTCTGAAATGGCTAGGGATTCATAACAGATGTTTTGCTTTAGGTCATAAATTGTCCTGTCCTGCTGACCCACAGACCTTTAATTCCCGACCCCGGATTGTTTTATTTTCCATGCCCTGTATGGTCTGTGCAGAGGATTACCCACGTAAGTAACCTTGCAAAACGTTTCAACTGAACTCCGGAGGAAAATCACCTGATACAAATGTGTAGCTAACAATTTCTGAAAGAGTGGTTCTCAAGACGGCCATTTCTGTCATGTTTTATTATTTCCTTCCCTGTAAATGGTTGGGTAGAGGAAATTCCCTTTAACCGAGGTTAAAACAAAGAATAAGCTGTGGCTTACAATTTTATAATTTATGGTTCATCTTTGTATTTAATGGAGAAATAACATGATGTAATTCTGCCTCATGTAAGCAGCTTATTAAAAATGTAATTCATTATGTTATTTGGTTAAACGTGTAAAATTAGTTATTTTAGCCACCTTTCAGTGTGGAATTCACCATTATTAGTGCCGCTCTCTGTAATTCTTTTCACCATATGAAACAAAAACGTGACCAGCCAAGCGGCTCTTCCCACTCTTCTCTCAGCTCACAGCAGTCACTGTTCTGTATATATTTCTGTGATTTTGGCTGCTCTAGGCACTTTAGACAGATGGAATGACACAACATTTGTCTCTGTGATTGGCTTATTTTCTCAGCAAAAGGCCTTTAACTTTCCCCGTATTATGGAGTGTCTTAGAATTTTCTTCTGTTCTAATTAATGTTGGTTAAATATTACTTCCTGTATATGAACCCTGGTTTGTTGTGTTTCCCATCCATCTACCTGGGTTGCTTCAACATTTTAGCTGTTGTGTACAATAGTGATGCGTGGACATGAAAACACAAATACCTCTTTGCTTTATTTTTTCTTTTTCTAAGTATCTTAAACATCTAAGTCGTCAAACCATTTTACATCAGTTTTTGTATATCCTTTGGGTAAGGGCACAACTTTATTCTACTGCAGGTGGATGGTCAGTTTCCCCAGCAGCATTTGTTGACAACACTGCCCCTTTTTCCATTCAGTAGTCTTGACAACCTTGAGAAAAATCATTTGCATACTGTAATGATCAGTGTTATTCAACCAGGAGATGGATGGACCTCTGGGCCTAGCTGTAGGTAATTATTTTGATTATATTAATTGAGGTAGAAAGGCCCATCCACTGTAGGTGGCACTATTCCTTAGGCAGGAGTTCCTGGACTATGTAAGAGTGAGGGAAGTGAGCTGAGTTCACACATGCAAGCATTCATTTCTCTCTTTTTATGACCTTTGCTATAATGTGATCAGCTGCTTCAGTCTCCTGATGATTTTCTGTCTATGACTTCCTGTCATCTGGAATGGGAATTAAAAGAAAACCTTTCTCTCTTAAGTTTCTTTGGTCAGGGTGTTCTGTAACAACAGTAGGAAAAAAAACTAAGATGTCACATCTGGTTTCTTTTATAGTTTGTACTCTATGTTTTTTTTCTTCCTTAGTTAATTCTGAAGTATTTTATTCCATTGATGCTATTGTAAATGAAATCATTCAGGTTATTATTGACTGTATCCTGCCTCTTTGCTGAGTTCATTTATTTGTCCAGTACTCTCCACCCTGTATGTGTGTTCTTGGGAGGTTTCCACACCCGAGATCATGTCATTTTCACCAACAATGCGTTCATTCAGATTTTAAGGCCTTTTCGTTTCTCCCCTCTTTATCCTAGCTTTGTTCCTGATTTCAGATTGAGAATTTTCAGTCTTTCAACATTGAGTATAGTGCTCACTGTAGATTTTTTATGTGTACTTTTATTAAGTAGCTTTCATTTTATATGGATCCTCAGAGGTAATGGAAGTATAGGTTAATGAATAATTATTCTGAAAGTTAGATTGTAAAGAGAAACAGCCATGGATGTGATGTGTGTAGGTGAGTGTCTGTCTGTCAACTCTTCCTGTCATTTCTCTGCCTGTCTGGACATAGGGCACTTCCATCTCAGTTATAATAGAAATGTAACTTAGGGTGATAAAATAATCTTTACAGGCTAAAAGTGTGACTGAATAGTAGTGGATAGAGTAGAGGAGAAGGGGCATCTCTGGTTAAGAGATATTTAGGTTCCATGACAGAGAAGAGAATTGTCTTTTACTGAGTATCTAGAGTGACTTGGAGTCCCACAATTTTTTACTAGTCACGAGGAGAGTATTTTAAAAAATAAATCTATATTTTACAACTTAAGTGAGTTCCTTTTCCCATATGTAAGACATAGAACAGCAGCCAGTTTATTTCTGGAGATGTGTGGCACCAACTTGCATCAAACAGGTTTTCATTTTTTAGGTTGAGGCTAGGAATGTAGCTCAGTGACAGAGTGCTTTCTACGGTGCATCAAGGCAAGTTCCATCCTCAGCACACGAAAACAAGGAAGCAAATGAAAGAACTAAAAGACTGGACAGGCACATTCTAAATGCTGCTGATGAGGGAGGATGGGATCTTTATTCTTACTGTTAGTGGCAATGGGCAATGGGTTAGGGACCTAGGTCTTTTCTGCATCTCTCCCCACGACATTCTACCTTACATTGATGGATCTCGTAGAACTTAGTCTTATTTGACTACATTGATGGGTCTTGTAGAACTTAGTCTTATTTGACGATCTATTAAAATTTCGTGCTGACCTTTTTTACCAGGAAATCAACATAATCAGCACATGAGTATCATCACTAATTCCTCGTTTTATCCACTTTTGCTAAGGAGGTAAATCTAAAACAATGGTAAGTAGTAAGCACTGTAGACTTTTCCTGTCTAGAATCCTTTTGAAGCTCTCTTCTGCATTTGCTGAGTTTTGAATGAAAACTTTGCAGTTCGTATCATGGCATATTATGTTAAGTGCAGAAATAAAAATGCAGAATTTTAGAATAGAAACATGAAGGGAAAAGCCTGCTATCTTTTGGTCTGTTTTCCTGGTTTTGATGAGTTTCTTGGAAGACACAAAGGAGGCCTGGTATTGGCACCTAGCCTTGGTTTGTGCCTGTGTGTTTGTATCTACCAGCTTCCTGATGTGTCCCTAGTGAGGCCCACCACCTCTGTGTAAACTCTAAAGTGAAGGTCAAGGTGGCAGTGAGGTTGCAAAAGTGTCTTAATTAATTCAAGGCTCTGATGTGGATACCATTCCAGCTTAGATGGATATAAGGGGAAATGGTTGTCTTGGTAGTGGGAAGAAGTTTTTGAAAAGTTGTTGAATGGCCATCGTATTAAGTGGATTTTGTTTGTAAGTGTTGGCTGGTATGTTTGCTTCATATTACATTTATTACATTGTCTGGTGGTTTCTTTTATTATTTAATATATTGTGTATGTCCTACAAAGACCTCGTTTTAGAACACTGATTAATCAATACTATTTTAAAATACAAGCTTTGAATTGTTTTTATTAAAGGTGGAGAGATACTATGTTGTTCTCATGATGTTGCTGAATATAAGTGACAATACAGTAGCATAGAAAATGATGAGCCCTAAAAGACTAACTTGAACTTGAATTTATTCATAATTGCTTAGTTAAAGGGATTTGTCAGCTTTATACACAATAGGTACATGATGCTAGTTGCTGTTTATGCATGTCCTATGAGGAAATTATTTTGTTATCAACACTATTTTATTGATAAAGAAATTGAAGTACAGTTGCAATAGGTAATCTGTCCCATGTCATATAGCCATCAGCCATCAAGCCATGTATGAGACCACGAAAAATATTCTACACACATAAAATAACCACAAGATGTTAAGGACAAGAAATGTTGGCAAAGCTTTGCCTGCATTTGCCACCTGCATGCCCATGGCCCTGTGCAGGAATGTGGCTTCTGCAGCTGTTTCTTTCCACACAATCATGTTTACCCAAAAGGCTGTTGGGTATTTGCTGGGAAACTATTGTTTCATTCTGTCTTACTGCTCCAGATCTTCTGAATCACAGTTTGTGGATGTTGGAATTTGAGGAGATGAGACACAACTAACAAATGTACATTCAGCTTATATTGTTAAAATGCTCAACCGCTGAGGAATTCAGTGTATTTAGACTACAGGCTTTTTCTGAATTTTGATTTTGGTGTATTTTGGTCTGCCTTCCTGAGCAGTAGTCACTCCTTGGCATAGTTTGAATAAGAAATGTCTTCTGTGGGTTAATGTGTTTGAACACTTGGTCCACAGCTCCTAGTGTTTTGTAAATTTGTTGAACCCTTTGGACATTCAGCATAACTAACAGATTCAAGGACATAGGGGTGGGGCTTGAGGGGTCTAGGTCTCTGCTTTTGACTTGAGCTCTCTCTGCTTCCGAATCAGTTGAAATGTAAATATGTAACCTTGTCCTGCTGCCAACATGGAGTTGGTCCCACTGCTGTACCTTCCTCATGGTGATGTACTGTATCACCTGAACTGTATGCCAGAGCAAGTCCTTCTCTTACGTTGCTTCCTTTGTATATTTGGGTAAATGACAAGTACAGTTACTAATACAGAAAATCCACACCAGGAGTGAGGCTATTGCCAGTATAAGCAAGACCATGTTGCTGACAGGTCTTAGGAAATGATTTGTAAAATGATGTGGAAGAATTTGGATTGTGGGCTAAATAAGCCATAGAATGCTGTAAGTATAGCTTAATGAATGACTCTTGTGGGAATACTAGTGACCAAAAGTGCTGATAGAAATACCGTGGTCTAAGTAAATGGCTCAGTGGTTACAGCTCTTGCCATACAAGCACGAAGGCCTGAAATCAAATGCCCAGAAATCATGTAAACCCAGATGTAGTAGCACATGTTTGCTGTCACAGTGCTTCTCTACTGAAATAGAAGGCAGAGACAGAAAATCTCAAGAAGCTTGCAGATTAGTTGGCCTGGAGTATGTCTAAGAATAACAAAGAGATACTGCCTTTTCTAGGGTGGAAGACAAGGACTGACATCTGAAGCTGTTCTCTAGTTGTACAATGTGGCGTGCACAGGCATCCACACTCACACAGATGAAGACCTACAGACATAAACGCACTCGTCCACACATGAACATTGTACACACACGTACTCCCAAAGATAAAAAATGAGGTGCAAAGGCAGTAAAGACTGCTCACATAGTTTTGTGGGGAGCAAGATCTATATTAGGAGCGTGACTACAAGTCAAGTCACATTCTGGTAAAAGAGAGTCATGTCACATTTTGGTCATTTTCTAAAAGCTTGAGTTAAGTCTATGGATATAGTCATTACTCTCTGCTTTTAGCTAGATTTACCATAAGAAAGAACAGAAAATGGAGTAGGAAGATGTGAAAATGTGGTTTGATAAGGAAAGGGTTGTGAGGGACTTTAAAGTTGGGGATAAAGAGAGTATCAATAGGTTATTGTTATTAAAAAGTTTAGTTTCTCTAACAGAAAATCTTGCACTTTGCACTAAGACTATACGAGTGTTGCTTTCAGCTCAAGATCTCATCCATTAAAGATTCTGGAATGCCCTGTTCCATCAGAACTACCCAGGGAAATGTTTTCACAAGCTCATTCATGCAGGTTCTTAATACTGCTGAAACTGGAGTAAAAGGGGACAGGACTACATCTTGAGTTGGCAGTAGAACATGATGTTGCCATTTCTGTAATGCTGGTTTTGTGGGCATGTGAAATGCAAGAGTATAAAGTCTTGGAGGCATGCATCAAGGTTGTAGGAAGTAGCTGATGCCAGGCACTAACAGGCTTGGATTCTTAGCACAGATCTTCTGAGTGGTCTATGCATGAAGCTATGAAGGTGAAGCCTGAATTGTAGTGGAGGCTTCAGCATGTTGAAGATGGCAGGAATGTAGAGTACCTGCTGAAGAATGCTGCAGGCACTGAGTGCAGCCAGATGAGAGGCCACATGTGCCACAGGCAGCAGAGCTGTAGGGATGAGACTATTGTATCCCATTGAAACCAGATGATGCCACTCTGAGCCTTAGATACTGGTTATGGAACTGAAGGGTTTGGTGTTTGCCTCAATATGTTCAGTCTTTCTTTGGCCACATCTTTCCTGGGTGGAAATGCCCCTACTCATCCTTTTTGGAAAGAAAATGTTTGTCTGTGCCTTTGTATATTGGAATTATGTAACATTTTATTTATTTTATAGGAGCTCATAGTTATGAGATTGTGTATAGTCTCAGAAAAGACATTGTATTGGACTCTGAATTATGGAGCTGACTTTGAACTATTAAGACTTTAGAAGTTGGACTACATGCATTTTGCATAACTTGATGGTCATGAGCCTGTGGAGGCCAGGGAAGGAATGCTGTTCTTTGAATGTTGATAAACTCATATGTGAACACTTGTTCCCAAGTTGTTGGCACTCTTGTAGCAGGTTGTGGAAACCTTTGGCTGTAGAGACAAGATGGCAGATGAAGGGCTAGAGGGGAGAGTAATAGGTTGCTCCACTTCCAACCTGAGTTTTCTCAGCTTCCTTCTCCACTGAGACATGCAAAAGCAGCTTCACACTCCTGCTGACATCAACAGGAGCTGGTTCTGTTGCCATGCCTTCTCTATTATGATAGACTGTGTCCCTTGAACCATGAGCAAGAATTAATTCCTCTTCTTTACATAGCTTTGTTGTATGTTTGGTCACCACGGTGAGAAAAGTCACCAATATATGGTCATGTCTGAGAGGAACACTTTCCGAGGCCGGCAACCAAGAACATTATTGAGCCCTGTTTATGTACTATGATCCATATATATATATATATATATATATATATATATATATATATATATATATATATGGATCATATATATATGATAAACTTTCACCTTCTCAGTTAAAGAAATCACTTCACGATTTCTTTTTGATGTATTCCAATTGACAACATCACTACTTTAATTCTCTGGGAACGTCATTAAGAAAAATTAAAAAAGCAATTTTAAAACCAGTCCTGAAATACTTTGTAGTGGTTCAAATGAAAACTGTCCACACAGACTCACATATGGTCTCCAGTTGATGGCACTGTTTGTGAAGGTCATGGAACTTTTAGAATGGGGATCCTTGCTGGAGCAGGTACATCACTGTGTGTGAATTTTGAATGTTTGTAGCCTTACTCCACTTCCAATTCACTCTCCCTGCTTCCATTGTGCATGCGATCTCTCTGAATTCTGTACCCGCTGCTATGCTTAGCTGTAATTATTAGCTCTCCTTCTTAAATCATAAAACAAACATTTCTTCTAGACCTTGCTTTTGGTCATGGTGTTTTTAGCACAACAACACAGAAATTACTAATATACATCTGGATCGCCCATGTGTAACTGATGAGGCTACTGTGTTCTAGCATTAGAGCACAGTATGGAAACATTGGAGACAAGCATGATTCAACTCCCAGGCAAGGATGAGTAGTAGAACAGTGTGAGATTTTGTCATTTTTCTCCAAATAGTGAACAATTAGAAAATTAGAAATTGTTTATTTCTGGAATTTTGCATTTAATATTTTCAGACAGTGGTGAGCATAGGAAACAGAAACTTCAAACATAATGGTGTGGCTTAAGAAGACAACTGTGTAGAGATGGAACTCCTCCCATGTGATGCAGGCAAGCTATGTGCCTAGTCTCCATTTTACAGTGTTAGTGAGCACCTCTGTGTATCAACCCTGTTCTGGATTATAAAGTTACATCAAGGCAGAGAAAAAGTCCTGCCTGGCTGGAGCTGATAACAAAAACATACCCGCAAATAAAGATTCAACATGTCAGAAGGTACATATGTTGTAGCGCTGGTGGGAATGTAGGGTCAAGATGCCTGGGAGAGGCTTAACCGCTGAGGTGAAATTGGTTATGCATGTAGGAAGACTAAGGAAGAAAGTAGGCAGTATCTGGGAAGAAAAACACCAACAACACAGAAACCAGAAACTGCTAAGCTTGGAGTGCAGCTCAGTGGTAGAGCATTTGCTTAGCATGTGGGATGCTGTAGGTAAGAGCTCCCACAATGTCAAACAAACAAACAAACAAACAAGTAAACAAAGTGTAATCCTTTCCTTGAGAAAGTAAAGCTGGAACCTATCCATTTTGGATCCAGCCAGGAGAAAAAGTGAGATTTTAAGAAAATATAAAGCACCTCTCCTCATCATCTGTCACAGTCACAGGGGACACTGGGGCCTGGTCTTGGGAAGCTTTAGAACTATTTAAGTAGCCTGATGGCTTCTTCTATAGTTGCAGTCAAAGGTTTCAGGCTTCCAAAGACTCCAGCTATTAGCCTGGTGCCTTTGTCCAGCAGGACTAGAGAACTGCTTTCAGCAAGTTCTAGGTAGATCAGCAAGTATACTACAATGCTACCTGGCCTCCTCAAGTCCATGTGACCTAGGAGGGGGTTGGGGAAATGATGAGTGGACAGGGACATAAGGCTAGCTACACACAAGTATATCAAGGCCTGTTGGTTTATATGCATAGACCAACTAACTAGAGGCATGCATGTACACTGTTCTCCAGGCCAAGGAGCAGAGGGACTGGACTGCAATGGTCACCCCTCATCTGTAGGTTTTCTAGTGACTTGAGAGCCCTAGTGGATGTCTGAAATCTGCAGAGGTTGGCAACTATATGTTTTGTTTTTTTTTTCTTATCAATACATATCTATATTAAAGATTAACTATAAAATATACACAGTTAGCTATTAACAATGGCTAATAATAAAATTGTTATAACTGTAAAGTTGGAAAAGTTGTTTAAAATTTAGGAATTCTTGATTTCTAAACACATATTACAGACGTCTTACAAGATAAGTTTCCTGGAGTACTAATTTTGTAAAGATGTGAAAGACCCAGAAAGACCACAGAAGCAAATGAGATTCAGGAACATTACTAAATTCAGTGTGTGATGCTAGTTCAGAAAGGTACTGATGTGGCATGTTCATTAAATTGGGATATGGTCTGTAAATTATTAATAATATGGTACTAATGGGGATTTTCTGGTTTGGATAATTTTATTTAGTCAAGTAAAATGCTAATATTTGAGGTGAAATTTATCTTGCTGCTTTGGAGTCATGAGCTTGTTTGAACATTTTCGTGTTAAGCATCAAAAAATAGCTGAAGTTATAATTAGTCCCAGTTCAGTTGTTTGAAACCACTCACAAGCCCACAGAAATCCAGACTGACTTCTGTTCACTTGCAGGGAATCAAGTCATTCTCCAGATGTCTGTTGAGTCCTTGTCCTGGGTACAGTAACAGGTACTGTGAGGACAAGGAATGATAGGAAATGGGTCTGTCTTCCCAAAGCATGCATCTCCTGATCACTCAAGGCTGAGCGTGTGCCAAGTGATTGTGAGTCCATCACAGGCTGCAGTGAGTTAAAAGAGGAGCCATTTATCCTGTTAGATTCACTTGGCATTGGGAAGAGCAGGCTTTCAGAACAAGTAACATTTAAAGAAGGTAGGCAGGCAACTCCTAGGCAGGAGGAGATTGCAAGTGAAGGGGTTCATAAAAGCAGAGGGATATGAACACGGGAAGCCTGATTGAATAGAACCTGGGAGAGTAGCATGACTTGCATGTGGATTGTAGCAGCTGAAGAAATGTATATGTGTGTGTTTGTGTGTGGTGGGGTATCCTGTAGATTGTTAAGGAGTTTGCTCATGATGTTGTGGTTGGGTCTTAACATGGTGTTGCTTTTGTTCTTCTGTGAATACTGGAAAGAAACTCAGGGGACACTGGCACATCTATCTTCTCTCAGTTCTTGCTCAGTTCCTTTACTCTACAGAAGGTTCACAGAGCATCAGGAACCCTGGGACTAGGAATATAGAGAGATGAAAACTAGGCAATGATCTCCTCATTCCCAGGCAGATCTATTTAACAGTGTGCATCTCACACTTCTGGTGGCTACATCATTTCCCAGCTAAGCCTTACACTTTACAAGATGACACTTCAGAATGCTTTGGTCAGTGAACTGGAATGTCTGGGAGGTTTCATGGGAGCAGGGACAGTGACTGATAGGCCACTAAGTGGTTCACATATGCACATCGCTTTCTACCTGTGAGCTCAACTCAGCATCTATATGCACAGACACCCATATGCGTATGAAGATAATTGCTTAAGTTCAACACAAGTAACTCATTTATTGCAAAACTATAGAAGATGAATGCCGAAATGTAGATTTTTTTTTACATGTGAAAATAACTACTCTAGGCGGAGTTTAGTCTAGTTAGCCCATACTTAGCATCATGTAGAATGAGAAAGCGTGTCTTCAGCAGGCAGAGGATAATATCCAAAATGCTTGTATCACTTTACTATAGGTCCACTTATTGTGTATAAACATGCTCAGAGTACACACAATTTCTATGTTGTGAGCTTGTAAGAAGCAAATGATGAAGTCAGTTTGATGAATTTCTTCTGTAATCTGAGAGTTTCCCATGTGTTTTCTGCTATGTGTGCAAACCTCAAGGATTACCCTGGCAGCCTTTTATCAATATACTTGCTCATCACGAAAAGAATTTGAAGTCTTCTCAAGGGTCAAGTATGTGTCCTCATCATCATCCTCTACTTCTTTCTGTGAGTGTTGAGCTCTCTCTGTGCACTGACACTGGAGAATGGAGTCTTCTCAAGAGGGGCTAGAGGTCCTCTTGAGTGATATTGTAGAATTTATTCTAAAGGTCTGAAGGTGGATGTTTGGGATTATTATGAAAACGAAATCACATTTAAGGAGTGAATGATGCAGTCTAGCTTAGAGTGAAGCTTATAGGTCCCTGAGACAAAGTAGTATGTAGCAAAGACAACAGCAACTATTGTCACACAGAGGGAACCTAAAGAGCAATAAGGCTAGATGGGCACGTGGAACCCAAGTGGGTTCCATTAGAAGAAGTCCACGGCATTTTACAGGCACCAGAAGACCCAAACTGTAGGACTTCCTTTAGCTGGTTAAAGAAGTGAATTGCCTTGCCTCAGGCCTTGGTTCCCCATCTAGAATCAAGTGTTGACCATAGTCATATAAAGCTGCCAGTGCTCCCACTGCTGGGGGCCTCAGGAGACTCAAACTAGACATTGCTGATCCACACTAGTGTATGTGAATGAGTCAGCCACCACAGGATCCCGCTTCAACCCAAATCGCAGTTAAAAACTGAGGAGAAGGTCAGTTTTGATTTTTATGCTGAATTACTTGCTTTATTTTCCACCTGAGGCCTGTTTCACCAACACGCTAACTGGGCCAAAGGAGTAACCAACCAGAGAGCATGAGTGTCCATATAAAGGGCTAACCATGCCCTCTGCATTCTTAAGACTTATCACTTTAAAATGTTGAACAAAAATGAAAGGAAGCTAGCCAAGAATAAAGAAAATTACATTTCCTTGAGTTAATTAAGATTGTAATCCTGGACAACAGAGATTCAGTGATCTAAAAATGTGTTCTGAGATTTACAGACTGGTCGTGTCATTTATCTCTTTAAGCTCCAAGGAGACTGATAGTTAAATCATTTGCTAGGAATCGTATTGGTCTTGGAAAATGGAGCTGGGATATGTTCTCAGGCTGAGAGTAGCTGGGGAAGAATTCCCATGGTGTTAATCAGCAGAGGGTAGCCATGTCTCAAAGGAACAGCTCTCACTGGAGGCGGCCTGCCTGTAATTCATTGCAAAGATTTAACTGAATATGTCAATGACTTGATGAACAGTGGCCTCCTCACTGTGTTTTAAGTGCCCTGCACCAATGCTATTCCATTTTGGTTATTTCTCCTTGACACAGATACAGTCCACTGACCTGAAGAAGTCCCTGACATAGCCTCAGGCTTCCATTCTGTTGGACACGAACCTCTCAAGAAGAGATAAGCCCATGGCTCAGGTCACCACCCAGCCTGGCTGAAGGAGACCTAGCCTACCTATTCACACGTTTTCATCGTTGCTCTATCAAGTCTCCAACGTCATGTTGAATATTCCAGGAGACAGAGCAAAGTATCTGAACAAAGAGAAAGGAACTGAATGAGATCACAGGTGGTTAAGATACTTAAAATTCTCAGACTGGCTCACTCATTAAAAGTTAGAATGCAGCCCAATGTGAAGAATGTAAAATTTTTCTCCAAGTGATATTGAATAGATGGAAAACTGAGTAGGTGCAGAGCAACAGTTAGAAAAATAGCCCGTGATGACATCTAGTAGCATTATTGGAACACGTCACGGGCCACCTGTCTTTCTTCAGTATTTCTATTAAGTCTAATGGAAACACAGGGAGGGCAGCTGGAAACTGTTGGCTTTCCTGGTTATCTGGCTGGCTCTCCTTGGAGCTTCATGTGATATCTAATGATGCCCAACAGAGTCTTGGGCATTTGGGGTAGGCCATGTTTCCATTCTTTTGTTATTACACAAAACATGCACTTCTTCATGTTAGGAAAGCCAGAGAGGAAAACCAATGTCCTCTCTCTCCTTTGTAGTTTGAATCTGGAGCAGACCCCTATAATAAAAGACAGATAAGTGAGAAAAAAAAAAGTTTGGTAGCATGCATATCTTGGGTATTCCTAGGAAATGCTTAGAGAAATTATTAAGTTTCAAGCTGAATCCTGGATGTCTCCAACTTCAGGTTTGGATACCATCTTCTCTGAAAAAAATAAAAAGGTGGGAAAGGCAGGTGAAGGAAGGTGTCCAGGGAAGCAGGTAACAAGGGTAAGGCTATTTTTTTAATGTCTCTTTTTTTATTTAAATTTTTTTATTCATTTTACATACCAACCACAGATTTCCCTCTCATCCCCAGCCCTGCCTTTCCCCTCCAACCTACCCCTAATCCCCTCCTCCAAAAGGATAAATCCTCCCATGCTGGGGTCGGGGGGGGGGGGGAGTAGAAAAGCCTAGTACATTCAGTTGAGGCAGGACCAAGGCTCTCTCCCCTGCATCAAGGGTAATGGGATCCAGAAAGCCAGTTCATGAACCAGGGATAGATCCTGATCACACTGCCAGGAGCCCCTCAAACAGACCCAGCTACACATCGCTCTCCCATATGCAGAGGGTCTAGTCCGGTACCATGCAGGTTCCATAGCTGTCAGTCTAAAGTTCATGAGTTCCTATGAGCTTGGTTCAGTTGTCTCTTTAGATTTCCCCATCACAATCTTGACCCTCTTTGCTCATATAATCCCTCTTCCCTCTCTTTGACTGGGCTCCCAGAGCTTGACCTGGTGCTTGGTTTTGGATCTCTGCATCTGCTTCCATCAGTTACTAGATGAAGGCTCTCTTGGTCCAATCAGAGCTGGTGGAGTCTGTCAAGGCTATTCTTCTGGGATTCAGAGGATCCTTCTCTCTGGTGCAGAGAGGTAGATGCCTAACAAATGGGGGAGTTCCTTTAGAGCTGTAAATTTCTCCTAGGAAAGTTACTTCTACTCTGTGTCTGTAGTCCTTCAAACTAAGGACTTCCAAGTCATTCCTGCACCAGAGGCTCAGTCAGCTGTGTCTCTCTGGTCTCTGACTTCACTGTCTAACAGCATGGGTGTTTCCTGGAGCCTGCCCGCATCCCAAGGAGAGAGATACAGACCTTGGTGATGACAGCTGGCATTTATTGACCCTTGAAAAGCCCCGACACTTTCTTCTCCAGCAGGGTCTAGTTTTCATTTACTTTGGAGTGTTTCATTTAGTCTAAGTTGAGTTGAAATCTTTGAATACTTTTGGTTAAAGAGAATCTTCAGAATTGGAAAATGTCATGTTCCACTGGATTTTTATTTTCTATGTTGTGGTATTTGCATTTTATCATTATTTCTCAGGTCTTCCTCCAAGTTCTCTTTCAGTTTCCATCTCTAGGAATTTTGCTTTCATCTGAAGTAAATGGACATCTTCAGGGACTGTGTACATAACTTACTATTTGTGTCAGGTTTCAGAAGAAGTGACACTGTTAATTTTCCGTGAAAGGAGGAACTCCCAGCATTCCTAAGGAAAAAAAATGTTTGTGGTCTAAGAGAAATCTACTGTCTTTTACTGGAAAATATCTCAGATACAAATAGTGATATTATTTGAAAATATCCATCTGGCTTGACATCACAGTACTGTAAAAGGGGGTGTGTGTCTCTTCTTGTCATCAAACCTCAGTTACATTGAGTTTCCAAGGCATGCTGTGTGACTGAAGTAATGATCCCTGAGCCAGGAGAGAAATACTGACCAATGGCAGTTGACATAGAAAGCAGGTAATATGGATGGCCAGTCTGATCATGATAGTCAACTGTTGGGTACATGGTTGTATTTAACTCTTTCCTTCCCCTCTGTCTATCTATGCATGGTACTTTGAACTGGTTTGTACATTTCATCATAAGGGCTGGCTATCCCCAGAGCAACTACATTCAGTGAGACAGCCTGATTTATTTCATGTCAGAAACAGTTGTCAATATGAGGCAATATGCTATAACAAAAGACCAATGCCTGATGTATTTCAAACCATCACATTTGATTGTGTCTATTATTGTGTACTGTCACAATGAGAAGCTGAATATTTGAAACTTGGCTTTTACATAAGGATGTTGCACAATGGATCATGGTAAAGCGAGGATGACATTTGATTATTGACAACAGTTTGAATCATATCGTTGTGTCCTGCCCTTTTCCTACAATGATTTCATGTCCAGTTTGAAATGTAAGATGGAAGCCAAGCTTATTTCACCTGCAGGAGTGTCTGGCAAGTGCAGTAGACCTATCAGTGCATGTGTGGCTTCTAGAATGATCTTTGCTCTGCAGCTGGCCCTTCATCAGTGCAGGAAATAGTCATGGTGTCATGTCATTCTATGTGTCATTCATGTGTTTGAAATGTAAGATGGACACATTCATGTGTCCTTCCATGTGAGAGCCTTGTGAGCAGAACAAGAGCAGGGAGTTTTTGTTTGTTTGTTTGTTTGTTTTTAGATTTATTTATTTATTATGTATACAGTGTTCTGCCTGCATGTATGCCTGCACACCAGAAGAGGGCACCAGATCTCATTATAGATGGTTGTGTGCCACCATATGGTTGCTGGGAATTGAATGCAGGTCCTGGAAGAGCAGGCAGTGCTCTTAACTTCTGAGCCATCTCTCCAGCCCCAGAGCAGGGAGTTTTTAAAGCAGCTGTGGACCCTGCAGAAGAGAATGCAATCAAGCCTGGTTCCTGTGTGCCTCTCCAGTGCCAAGCATTCACAGGCAGATGTAGAAAGGGGCAGTCACCTGGCAGGAAGCTGGAGGAGGGGCCTGGTGACTATGAAGGAGGGGGATTCTTAGGCAGCGAAAATAACTTCTCCCTATTGGTGGGCTGCTGGAGGAAGGGTTTGGGGGCTGACTTCCAGGGAGCATGTGTGGGTACATCAGGGAAGGCAGATTGGTGATGTGGGTCAGACCCATTCATATCAAGCTTGCAAGCTGTGCCCAGGGTGCCAAATTGCAGTCGTCTGGAAGCACTGAGAAATAAGGGGATTAAGTGGGCATTTTTGGAAAATCTTGCTGGCTATCTCATAGAGGATGATGGATGGTGAATAGTGTTCTGAAATTTAAGGTAGTTACAAATATTCAGACTCCTGTCAAGGAAGAAATGCAGATTATTACCACCGGCTGAAGAATATCCATGGACCAGTACACAAGTGAGTACAAAACACAATGAATATGTTTTGCAATGTCAGCATGCATTTTAAATTAATATATGTGTGCTGGGAAGCTGCCCTGTCTTGCCCTTTCTTCATTCTTGCTTTACACTGAGACTAGTTCTTCAGAGGAATACAGTCGTGTTTTTGTTTTGTTTTGGTATATATATATATAGGACCAAGAACATCCACAAAAAATCACTTAACATCATACTGTCATAGGTGATTATTATGGGACAATTTCAGGATCTTGCTTTTATTTTCCAGTATGTTTGGAAGAAATGCAGAGGTTTGCATAATGGAGGACCCAGCATTCAAAGTGACTGATGGGCAACCCCATCAAGAGCCCCTGAGGAATCTCTGCATTTAGCATGCTTGGATGTACCTGTGGGACCTTATAGATGCTTGCTAAGCTAATGGAATGCTACCTAGGAAAAGTGAGATGCATCCCTACTAGTAAAAGGCCTCTAACAGAACAGCAGGACAGATCATGACCAGAGAAAGTATAATAAGTACCCAAGAAGAAGCTTAAAGCCTGATATATACTCAGGGAGAAAAAGAAAGATCTCAGGGGTGTGGGACAGAACAATCTCCCATCCAATGAACAGATATGAAGGGCATGTTAAAAAAAATAACAACATACAGTTCCAGATCTAAATGGGCCTTACTAAGTAGAAATGATTCTGACAGGGGCAGTGGAGAGTTTGGAATGACATCTGTGATCATCTTTTAGATGGTTAAGCCCCAGCTTATATGTTTCTAGTATTTGGAAGTAATGTTTTGGGGAAGCAATTGGGAGTAATAAAGGTATGAAAGTAGGATTTCAGGGCAGCATTAGAATGAGGCACCAGAGCTGACAGGCCTGACTTACCATGTGGTGCCCTCCCTTATATTTTGACGATTCATGAAGGCCCCAGTAGTCACTGAGCAAATCCAAGTGCCATGCTTTTGAACTTCTAGACTATAAAACCATGATCTGAATAAATTTTTCTGTTTTATGAGCCGCCTGGTCTATTGTATTAAGTTATAGAAACAGAAACCCAGCTATGAGAGCATCTCCTGGAATTTACAGGGTGCCTTGTAGGGTACCAAGTGAGTGTCTAAAGTGCTAGGATGTGGTTAGCTCCATAACTAGCCACATAGCCTTTGCAATTTTTCAGGATTAGAAGCTCAGAGTGATTAGAAACTCAGTGGTGGTGGTGCATGCTCTCAGGAAACAGAGGCAGACAGACCTTTGTGTTTAAGGATAACCTGATTTACAGAGTGAGTTCTAGGACAGCCAGTGCTACACAGAAAAAACCCTGTCTTGAAAATATAAACAAGCAAACAAACAGAAAAGAAGCTCAGAAGTGATAGCATCAGGACAGAAAGATTATGTAGTGTGCCTGGTGACCTTAGGAGTACATGTTTTTGAGTTGAACGGGGAAGTGGGTAACCATGGAGGGTCCTTAGCGGAGAGATGGGAGATGGGATTTGTAAGTTAATGTGAAGCAAGCTGTGACAAGAAGTCAAGCAAGATCCACTGGTGGGTTTCAAAGCTGGAACAGCAGAGGTGGGATTTGATCTTATTCATTTGGAGACATTGTCCAAGTTCTGTAGGCATTTGTTTTCCAAGACAGTCAAGAGGATAAGTAACGGTGGTGTGCTATTTACTGATGGGATAAGTTGTGAGAAGTATGCTGTTAGATGATTCTGTCCTTTTGTGAATACACTGCTATAATTCTGTAATGTATGCTCTCTGAAAAGCCACTATTGTCCTGAACTGTTGCAATGTGCTACATGGCCATGGTCAGTCCTTGGATGGTGAAACAGAGAGAAGGGACTTAGTGACTTGGATATGGTCTTACTGAAGCTCAGTTGGAAGGGCTGGGTAACAGTTAAAGTTAAGTCTTTGGTTCTCTCAGTGATAGAGAACTTGAATGCATCCTCATCAGCAACATGTAGATTCTTATTGTACCTGCTTTGATCGACACCCTTTCATTACCACTCAGTGTAGATTTCCCCCTCTAGTCTAGCACAAAACTTTATATACACAAAACTTGGCCCAAGAAAATGATCAGGTTGCATTTAGTTGCTGAAAACAGTTTTGCAATTTGTACCTTTTGAGTCTTTAGGAGAAAAATCAATCATAGTCTTAGCATTGTGAAGATGAGTAGTTCCTGTTTCCTTCCCACGAGTTAGAATATTGATCTGTGGATGTGTAGCCTGGGCTGCCTGTATTTGATTAGGAGGTATGGGAATTCCTGTAGGCTCAGCTTGCCATTCAACTGAAAACTTGCCTCCACACTGGCTGTGTTCTTACCATGGCCTGTTCCCAGTGCATTTGGATTTTTGTGTCTGGAAAATGTAGCAATATTATCACTTTCAAAGCAGTCTGAAGAATGCTGAAGTTGCATAAGGAGTACCAAGTGCTAGGCAGAGGACATTTTAATAGTTTATTAGCAAAGGGACCATTTCCACTGTGATAACAAAAATCTTTTAACATGAGCACATCCAAATAATCTACTTAACACAAGGCTATCACATCACCATAGGACTGATCCCAACACTGTGTACACTGATAGCTCTAGTTCATTGCTCTTCCTCTTCTTATCTCAAGAGAATATTCTGTGAGATCAGTATTGGTAAAAGAATAATGTTGATAAAGGGCCCTTATTTTGTAGTGTGTTCAGCATAAAACACCAACCACTGTCATACCCATCTAGCTCCTGACTTGGCACTCAAGGACTTACTGCCAGAACTGAGTGTCTTTGTGCAAGTCATAGTACATAGTTGAGATCTTCTGGAATGTAGCACATCCTACAGACAGCTGCAAGAAGAAACATTTCCCGCTAAACACCCTATCATTCTGTCCCCTGTGCAGATCTTAGAGATGCATCTGAGAACCTTCCAGACTTGTAGTTGACTTTGCGGCAGAAACAGTGGCTTCCAGCCATACCCTTTGATGCCTTCTGTAGACTTTTCTAGCTTCTTTAATAGCCAGATCCTGCCTTCTACTGTTTACACTTTCTGTACTCTCTTAATGGAAGACACTGAAAGATTGCTGGTCTGGGAGAGCAACATCATTCTTTCTTCAGCTCACTTAGGTGCCACTTCCGGGTCACTTCACCTAGGTCCTCAGGGACCTTCCCATCTGGACTTCACCCATTCATGACCTCTTCATGTTCTTTGCACATCTTAGACACTTTGCTTTTATATGTTTAGACTGCTGCGTGGCTAAGTGCATTTTCCTCAGGCTCCCTTTTTGGAATGTGTTTTATCATCTTGAGGCAGGAATGGGTGTTTTTCTTTGTTCTTGAATCTTCTAAAAACATAAAATTTGATGTGGATTTTGTGTTGGACCCCAAGTACTGTTTACCAAACTTCCGTGAGCCAAGTCTATTCCGAAAGCATGTGATAATGGCAATCATGTTAGGTATTGGGCATTGCAGCTCAGTCATCAAACCGAGAATTCTACATGTTTTGCCTCTTCACTCCCATAGCATCTCTAAAGGTTGAGGTTACTTTAGAGCTCTCTGTGGAAAAGAAGCAGCAGCAAACTGCAGTGATTAAGGAAACTGCTGAAGATTTCCCACACATCCTCCTTGGCTGAGCTTTCTGGTTATTGGAACAGAAAAACAAGTCCACAGTCATTACCTTTGTCCCTGTTGCTTAGATGCCAAAGTCCCTGCATCCATCATCTCAGCCTTTCCACAGCAGGCTGACCTCCAGAAGGCTCTTTCCATCTCCCCATTACACCACCTGCACCAGCCATTTCAGATCCAGACTCCCGTGCCTCCTCACCGGTTTAGAACTCTGCTGTGGCTTCAGCATCTCTGCTGTGAAGGGCCCTTGAGTGCATGCAGAATGGCTTCCCACTGGGCCTGAGCCCACACAGCCAGTGCTCAGGTTAGAGCAGAGCATACCCCTCTTCCTTCCTACTTCATGGATGGAAGCAGTGTCATCATCTTCCCTAGAGCCATACTCTGTCCCTTGCTAACAAACACTGCCCACCCCAGCCTGATCCCCGAGATGGCCAAGAACTTCTCTCTGTCCCTTAGAGCAATCATCTTTCTGAACCCTCCTTTGTCATTGATGCCTCCCCTCAACCCCCATGCCTTCCAGACCATTCCTCCATTATCTCTCCTGCCACAGCCCTGAACAGCACTGCATCCGGGCTACCAGAGATGCCCAATTCCACATGATGATGTGGCTACCAACATGGCTGGTCTAGCCTCTGTATCTTCCCTCCTTTAGGTCCCCTCACTCCTTTGCCCATCCTGTGATGCTCAGGGTGTCCTAGTCCTCTCTGTGCCTGTGCTCTGCACAGCTGCACAATCTACACCCTAAAAACATCAAAACGGTTTCAACATGTCTTCCCCTGGGCTGCCCTCTGGCCACCTCCTTGCTTCTACAAATGTGGCACAACCCTAGTTGTGCAGTTCTTCTCACTGCTGTGCCACGCTGGCCACTCTCAGAAAGTGAACGTACTCTCACCCAATTCAGAGGTAGGAGTCCTTTCACCCCATCTTTGCTCTGGCAATGGCCTCTGCTGTGGGATGTTCTGTATGGCAAATGTGTTGCTGATTAGTCAATAAATAAAACACTGATTGGCCATTGGCTAGGCAGGAAGTGTAGGCGGGACAAGGAGGAGAATAAAGCTGGGAAGTGGAAGGCTGAGTCAGAGAGATACTGCCAGCCACCACGATGACAAACAGCATGTGAAGATGCCGGTAAGCCACGAGCCATGTGGCAAGGTATAGATTAATGGAAATAGATTAATTTAAGCTGTAAGAACAGTTAGCAAGAAGCCTGCCACGGCCATACAGTTTGTAACCAATATCTCTGTGTTTACTTGGTCGGGTTTAAGTGGCTGTGGGACTGGCAGGTGAGAGAGATTTGTCCTGATTGTGGGCCAGGCAGGAAAACTCAAGCTACAGGCCTCTCCACTCCCCGTGTCCGGGTTGGTACAGTGTGGTGGTTCTGAACCCCGTATCCTGCTGGCGGCCCTCTTCATCTTACCTGGCACTGCTTCCCTGCCCACTTCCCCAGCTTTGCTCCAGCTCATGTGTCTACTCTCTACTGTTAAGCAAGCTGGGACGATGTAAAAGTAAAGAGCCTCTTCCCTACCTTCCCAAGGTCAGTGCTTGGGCGCAGTGCCCTGCTCTCTGCTTCCCTTCAGCTTCTCATCTCCGATATCACCTGCACACAGTTGATAGTGCTCACATGGAAGACCCGCTACTGTCATTTCTGAGTAATAGGTTTGTCCCAAATGAACATCAGGAGATTGGAACACTGTGAATGTACAGTGCCTACAACAACACTCCATTGGCTTCTAGCTCACTTTTCTCTGTAGTCCTGGTCAGAACCTTAGAGAGGCTGCCAGCTCCATCTGCACAGCTTCTGACTTCTCTCATGTTTTCTGTCAAGCCCATGCCCACTGACAGCTTCATAGTCTCTGTCTGGACCTATGTTACTGGACTGGATGTTTCTCTTCACTTTCCCTGCTCCTCGCACAGCAGGTAGAGTGAACGCTGCAAATCTATTTTTCCCTTCCCTTTCACAAGCCTCATCATTTTGTTCTTTGCCAACTCCTTATCCATCTCCCTGACCTCATTCAGTGTCATCCTTCCCTTAGTCTTGTACTCCATCCTGGTGGGCTTCCTGATATATCACACACGCTTAGTGTCTGTGTTTACCCCACAGTCTTTGTGTTTCAGAGTCTGTGTTTCTTCCCAGCATGCTCTGCTAAAGTGAGAAATCCACGGGAGTCTGCTTAAAGGATAAAAGGAATATATTAGGAAAGAAAACTCATTAAACAAAAGTAGGAAAATCGTCGCAGGGTGCTGGAAGGCTGAGGTACGGTTCCAAGCTGTTCTGCCACCTGAGTCAGTCCCCACCATCCAGTCCCATGAGGGAGAGAAGAGACTGGCTTACCTGCATCTCAGGTCTTAAGGGTAGCCCCAAGGCCATGCCCCAGGGGCAGGTACTTCCAGGTTATAGGTAGAACAGTTACCTGCTGCATGTCAAGGGGCTGTGCCTCAAGGTCATAGGTAGAACAGATATCCACTACCCTCTGCTCCTAATCTGCACTCAGGACTCTCCTCAACATTCAAATACTATATCCAGTTACCTCTTTGCTGCAATTTTCTACAGTTTAAGAGTGTGAAGAGTACATGATTTTTGTTTATTGCTTTCTGTCCTCTCCCCCGTGTGAATATGATTCACCAAGGCAGGTGGCTTGTGTTGCCTACTGTTGCCATGACAAAGGAAACAATCTCTTTTCTCCCCACACCCAACAACTCACAGTGGCAGTCCTGCTGTTATCATGGACTTCACATTCTACTGCCCAGAACAATGTGCAGTGGTGATAGGCATTGGATGTGGGAGTTAATGTTGGCAAGTCTAGGCTCAAGCCTGTCAAAACTGCTGTCATAAAATATGGTAGAATACATTTCTTATGAGAACTAGCAAGCAAATGGAAAATGACCTGCTGCATCTGTTGTGAAGCTGTAGGATCTGTGATCCACACACATGTCCAAGTGTCAGGGAGCTGGCATAGAAGCACACCATTACATGAGGATATCTGCAGAGAAAGAAAGCATCATCAGGAAATGCATGTTCACTTCAGGTCCCAAGATCAGTGACCGTCCTTAAAAAAATGGAGCTCTTGGCCATGTTCAAGATGCTCTCAAGAACATCTTTAAGAAAACAGAGATGAAAGTCATTTCCCTTCTTCATTAACACAGACAAATAACGTTGTTCCTGAAGGATTTATGGTGGAATCCATTTGGCATAGAAACCAACTCCATGATAATGTGTATTTTTTTTAAAAATAGATTTTTGTGAATTTAAATATACCAAAAAGATCATAAGGTGTCAACACACCACAATAAAGAGCCCATGAGATTATGAGTAAAGTGAGTGGTAAAAGAAGTCTCTCAGCTTAACTGAGGGATGGAAGAAAAAAAAACACTCCATTGTAATGGTTTGAATCTTAAATAAGTCCCAAAGACATGCGCTAAAGAATGGGCTGCCTGTGATTCTGTTGGGAAATAGTGACACCTATAGGAGGGGGGCTGAGTGGGTGGAAGGACATTCCCTGTGGGCATTGTGAAAGGGGTATTGGTCCTGCAGTCCCTCCTCCCTGCTCCTGGTTTCCCATTTGCATGAGGCATGTGTGCAGTTTTGCTCAAGCTTGCCTGTCTCTGTGGTGGGCCAGATGGTTGTGGACTGAACTCTTTAGAACTGTGGCCCCGAATTGTCTTTCCTGCTTTACATTATCCCAGATAGTTTGTCACGGTGACAGAAGTCTAAGACATCTGTTAAGAAAAAGAAAAGCAGGTTTCATGCTCAGGAGTAGGTGGTCAACACAAAAGGGACTACATGGGCTGTGTGTGTGTGTGTGTGTGTGTGTGTGTGTGTGTGTGTGTGTGCATATGCATGTGTGCAAGCATGCTTTTTTGTTTGTTTATTTTGTTGACATAATCAAAATTTCTAATTTATGTTTTCATTAAAATTTGTTTTTAAACAGTATGTTCTGATCATTTTTCTCCTCTCCTAACTCCTCTCAGACCCTTCTTACCTCCTTAACAACCCAACACCATATTCTTTCTTTCAAAAAAAATCTCCACAAAACTCAAAGACAAAAATAAAATCAAACAAACAAAAAATAAGATAAAAATGCAAAGACAAAACAGAAAATGCATAAAACAAAAACTATGGAATTTGTTTTGTGTTAGTCAGTTACCCCTGTGCATGAGGTCTGCCCTGGAGTGTGATTGATATACCCAGCGGCACTCCACTGGAGAAAATGGATTTTCCCTTTAAGAAAGAGAAAGAACATGAAATTAGATGGGTAGGCAAGAGGGAGGTTCTGAGAGGAATTGAGGGAAAGAAAAGAATATGATATAAATATATTGTATAAAAATGTTTTAAAATTACAAAAAAGAGAAAGAACATTCAACTGAAAGAAGAAATTTTTAAAGTGTTTCTCTCATAAAAAAATATGTCTACCATCACAGAGAATCACAGCTTAACTTAGCAATTACAGACATCAGCAGATCATGGGGAGCCTAGCCCTAGTGGATGCATTCCCACCAAACCCTCTGAACCTATGGCCATAGAATATTGAGGAAGAGGGAAAGAAAGACTGTAAGAGCTGGAATGTCAGGATGTCTGATATGAAACAGTCTTTCAAAGAAATGGCTGCATAAACAAGCCTGGAACAATAATAGCAGTATCCCTGGCCATGATAATATGGAAGGGGGAAATTTTGAGGGATCCCACTCCTAGACAAAGGACTCTAAGTGACTCTTGACTGAAAGGAGAAGAGGAATGAGTCCCTCCCAGGGAGGAGTCTCCTTATTGCTTGCCCAATGCAGAGTGGTTATCCTTGAAACCATACAGACACAAACAACAAAAACAGACACGGGAGTTCCATTTATATATATGTGCATAAGCATACATACACATATGTAACAAATATAATCACAGAAAAAGAGACTTTCAACTTGAGAGTGGAGGGGATGGGAGGCATTTTACAGGGAGGGTACCTGGAAAGGGATAAAGGGAGGAAACTGGAGGGGGAAGCACTGTAATTTTATTTCAATTTGAAGCATTTAAAAATGTATGACCAGCATAAAGAAATTTATAACTTTTAACTAAATAATACAAATAACCTAGTTGAAAACTGGACAACATATTAGATCAATAGTTTCCTGAAAGTTTGACAATGACATGTGTTGGCATCCTGTGGAAACACTGGACCCTTCAGTTATTGCTAGTGGGAATGTAAAATGGTAGACACTTTGGAATTCAGTTTGACAACTTCTTAATAGCTTAAACATAGATTTGCCATTGGTTCGAGCAATTCCATTTTCAAGTATCTTCCCAGGAGAAACGAAGATGCATGTCCACACAGGCACATCTCTGCAAATGTTGCCAGCGTTATTCATCAGTCATAAAGTGGAAAAAACAAAAATGTCTATCAACTGATGGATGAATAAGCCACTGTGACTGATTCGTGCTATGTAGGGCTACTTGACAATGAAGGGGATGCATGTGCAAAAAACATTGATGAGTCTTCTGACACTTTGCTAAGGGAAAAGGCTAGACATAAGAGATGATGTACTGTGTGATTCCCTTCAGAGACAGTAAATCTGTATACAGAGATGATAGATCAAAATTTGCCTAAGTCTGCAAAGTGGAAACACCAAAACTTTCCTAGAAGGACCTTGTTGTGATGTCTGAATGTATACCCATACTAAAAATTATTAAACTTTATTTTTAGAAGTGATAGTTGTTATGTGCGTAAACTATACTGCAGCTTATTTTATAAAGGTGAAAAATCCATATGCTTCCATCTTTTTGCAGAAAAGATATTTTAATTTTCAGCAATGTTCTAATTTTATTTAGGAGCAAAGAAGAAAATATCAAAACATGTAATAATAATGATAGCATCAGCTAGTACATACTAATATTATGTATGTGTTGTCTGTGTAACTGGTGCTAGAGTTTGGATTACAATGTTACCCCAAGGGCCTGTGAGCTACAGATGTGGGTGCTAGCTGTTGCTACTGTTGGGAGGCAGTGCAATCCTAAGGTGGGTGGGGCATAGTGAAAAGAAATTAGGTCTTGTGGGGCAACTTTCTTTTTGTTTTCTCTTTTCATTTCCTTCTTTGAAGTTGGTTGTCTCAGGTGTTTTCTCACCATGGCAGAAAGCTAACACTACCTTCTTGATCCTACCCACTTGCCTACAAATTAGGTGCTATCATCTTAACTTCTGGACAAGGGAAATGAGGTATAGGGGAGCCCAGTGTCTCAGGTTGGTAGAGTCCGAATTGGAACAGCAGCAGCATAGTCTATTAAGATGACACCACCCACAGGATGATCTCTTCCTCTTCAGGGCCCTCACATGCACCATTTTCTCTTTAAAAATGTTCTTGCAATAGTCTTCTCTGTCGAAAATAACTCCTCCCTTTGGAGTGGTTGCTAAAATTCCTTCCCGGAGAAGACATCAGCAGCATTTACTCCCACCTACAACTCCAATGATAAATCAAGTTACAATTCCACCAAAACTTATTCTGAGGAACCAAAGAGTTTTTCAGGCTTACTTAAAAAATGGTAGGTGTGGGCTTATGGACAGGAAGATGGGTGACCTTAGTAAAGCAGCCACACTGGGATATATACATGCAGCATGGATGATGATTCCCCCATGGCCAGGTAAATGGAGCCCTTGCTCTCATCTTACCCCACGTATACTCTATACTCCCCCCCCATACTACAGACCTCCCTGAAGTACACTGAGGCCAAGTGCACTAAAGGCAGAATTGCATACCACCAGTTGGAGAAGGTTGGGCTGGATACTCACGTGAGGGTCTCATGTCTCATGACTCTCCCTCCTTCTAAGAGGAAAGATCAAGAGTCAACAAACTTAACTATGATGATCTTAGTTATGACATTTTGTGAAAAGATGGTGGCAGTGTGGCTCTGTGGATATTCCTGTGTAATGCTCCCCCCAACCCCTTCTGGCTCTCACAAGAGTCCCTGAGCACTGAAGGGGTGACATCTATGTCTGAACTTGATTCCTCCAACTCCAGTGAGGTACTGAACCGTCATGCCTTTTCCTTTGCCCCTCTGTGTCTGGAACATAGTTGCTGTGAAGAGCTTGTGGGGAGTCTTCTCCCTACAAAATATGAGGAAAAGGACAACAAAATGGGAAACAGAGAAATATACAAAAGAACAATACTTCAGTAATAACCTGTGATGGTAAACACAAACATGGTGACGGACTTTAGTGGTATATCATTGAACAAACAATAGTAGTTGCTTCTCTCCTGGAGTCTATGACTGTTTGCAGGGCTTTGTCTAAGATCCTCTTTGTAACTATGAATTTTCCCCAGGTTGAGCGGCCCTTAGTCCAATAGAAAAGTTGCTTCTCTGAGACTGGATAGGCCATGCACCTGGGGGAAGGGGAATGACCAAATACTCTTGTTCTGTTAAAGGAACATAACAATGAGAAGACTCCTAATGACATTCCTTCATACCCATAGATCACTGATTCACTCAGTCATCATCAGAGAAACTTCCTGTTGCAGTAGATGGAAAAACTAACACAGAGACCCACACTGGACGATACGCAGAGAGTGAGAGATTTTGGTATACTCAGTCCCAAATAGGATGTCTTCGTCAAACCCTTCCCCTCAGGACTTGGGAAGCTACCCTGAAGCGGAGATAGAAAGACTGTAAGAGCCAGAGGGGATGGACAACTCCAAAGAAACAGTATCATCCAGACTCAACAGAACTGAGACTTTGGCAGCATACACAGGGCCCACACAGGTTCAATCCAGATAGGATGCCATTGCTGAGAGGGGAGGTGGACAAATGTGCCCACCCCTAACCAAGAAGCTATCTCCAATTGACACCCACTTGCAAAGGAAAAATTATTTCTCTCCAATAGAGTTTCACTGGGTATATTAGCCACACTCTGAGATAGGCCTCATGCCCAGGAGTAAATGACCTACACAAAATGAACTCAACAGTATTTTTGTAGACTTCTTTTGTCTCACATGATTTGTTTGGGTGTATTCTGTCTTGCTGGCCTTTTCCTTGTATATTATGGTTTCTGATTCTGTGTTTTAATGGATTTGATGTGTGTGTGTGTGTGTGTGTGTGTGTGTGTGTTTGTATTTTTTTCTTGTTTATTATTTTTCTCTAAAGAAAGAGGGAAAGAAAGGATGTGGAATTTTGAGGGAGGTGGGGAAGGTCTGGGAGTAGTTGGGGAATGGAAAACCATGGTGAGACTATGCTGTATAAAATATTTCTTTTTAATAAAAATAAGAAAACTTGATTCTATTCATAATTACTCACACAAAAGCTAGGACATCTCAGCTGGTACTTCATACTTCATCAGGAAGTGTGCAGGGCCCACACCTTAGTAAGACGTTGGGGCTTAATTCTCCTTAGCCTTCATAGTAGCATCTCCTGGCACTACAGCCTGCAGGGAAGGAGCATTTCTGGCTCAATCCTAGCCATATTTCTGCAAGTCCTGCAACCATAGTACATGATATGGTCTTACCATCTAGATCTGGAATGTAGCCAATAGCATGGACAATAGCCTCTATCTTTTAGGAGCCTCCACAGTCTCGTTGATCAACAACTTCTAATGAGATAACCCATCCTGGCACTGGGACTCAGTCAGCAACCTTATGGCTTCTGGGAACATCAGTTTCTCCCCTGACAAGATACCGCTCTTTACTCCTTAACATTTATAGACCAGGATATTGCAGAATTTTCTCAGTCATTTTGGGGAGGTAGCATCTGTGCCTCACCTAGCCATAAAGCTCCTCAGAACTGCAAGACTGCACCTGGCCTTGTACCCCTTGTAAACTAATTTCCTAATCTCACTCCTTTGGGTACACTCACATCTTTCCAATGCATGTCCAAATTTGCAAAATACTCAGAGGTTCGCATTTTGCTATCTATACAACAAAAACTTTTTTCCAGAAGACAAGCAGGACAAGGCAATATCCTGAACCACCATCCTATTATGAATTGTGGGGTTACAAAGATAACCTTGGTGAAGTAGTCTGAAAGTACTTCAAGAGTCAGGAGATGGCAGAAGTTTGAAGCTAAGATATTAAAGTCAAGCATAAGCAAAGTCCAGCACATATGGAAGTGTCTAACCACTTGTGTCAGTTGTTTCCTCAGTAGACAAATTTTGTGTACCTTAGCCTTTCTGACTTCATCCAGATCCTGCTCCACCAAAGGGCTCAACAAAGCTGTTAGAGCTCCATGCCTGTCTCAGGGCCCTAGCTGGATCCAGTTTTTCCTTGGGTCTCTGGTGAACATCCTCCTATCAGGCCTTGTCCCTCATACCTAGTTCCCTCAATAGTATCTGTCCCCATTTTTTTAAATCATCCTCCAGATGCTGATACACATGATGACTTTCTCTGGTGAGGGCCAAGCATTTTAGTGGCTCATATGAGCCAGTCCCTCAGGGATTTTGCCATAATTCTAGCACTGAATATTCTGATTATCATAGTCTCTCACACTATACCATTGGTAAGGGTTCTTAACAATGATCTGGTGTGGGAGACTATGAAAATCAGACCATTGTTAAGGCCTCTTAACAATGTCTACATGATGCATTGTCGATTTTTCCTTTCTCTTTATACCAAAAGTCAGACTCAAGGAGTGTCCTGCTGCCTCTCTTTTCTTCTTTGATACCTGACTCCCCCATAGATTCTAGGTTTGGGGGTTCCAGGAAGGATTCTTTAATACAGATCTTGTTTGGAATTTTTAATTTCAGCCTCCAGCTGTAAGAAACAGCAATCTTTATTCAGCTCTCTCTTATCTCCTTTTAATGCTAGATTGAAGGTTAATACAGAGGACGTCAGCCACATGGCTTTTTATTGTTGTAGTTTCTCCCTACACCTGCACTCTCTCTCTCTCTCCAGGCTGCTACCTGGTCCTCCACTAGATCTCTTATTACTCACAGCAGTAATCAGGCTGCCTCTATGGCTGCTTATTGATCCCTCTGCCTCTGATGCCCTCACTACTCCAAAGGCTTGTAATGAATGTCTTCTCTAGATTTTCAGCTGTTCTCAAAGCATCTCCATACATGCTGGGTTGACCCTACTCATCGAGCAGGCATGCCATTGTATACAACTTAGTAAAAGAATGCCATCCTGAGATTTTTCCCACAAGTATTTCCTAGACAGGTGATCTAACCTTAGTTATATGTCTCACTAATCTCTACATTCCCCATTCCTTGCTACTACCCCCAAAAGCTCTATAGTGATACACCGCCATGCTAAAATTCCATTTGTAACCTTCCTTTCCTACAACTTTGCTCCAGTTGTCTGTCTTATTCCTAGTATCATGCCAGTACCTCCAAATGTTGCTAAAATTATTTCCCAAGGGAGACATATGCAATGTCTTTGGTCCCTATATGACAAACTGAGGCATGATTCCACCAAACTTCACTTTGGGAAACCAATGACTTTAGTATGTTTACTTACTGAACAGTGGATAATGGGCTATGGGCAGGAGCACAGGTGACCTTAAATGAGTCACACTGGAAGGTCTACACCCAAAGTTGATGATGATTCCCCATGGCTGTATAAATGCCCCCTCGACATTTCTCACTTATATACTGCTGGGGATGTCATTCTGTATGCTGTGAATGTTTTGTTCTGATTGATTGATAAATAAAATGCTGATTGGCCAGTAGTCAGGCAGGAAGTATAGTATAGGAGGGATAAGCAGAGAAGAGAATTCTGGGAAATGGAAGACTGAGTGAGGAGATGCTGCCAGCTGCCACCATGAGAAGTAAGATATAAAGTACCAGTAAGCCACAAGCCCCGTGGCAACTTATAGATTAATAGAAATGGTCAATTTAAGATATAAGAACTAGATAGCAAGAAGACTGCCACAGCCATACAGTTTATAAGTAATATAAGTCTCTGTGTGTTTACTTGGGTCTGAGTGGCTGCGGGCCCTGGCATGACTGGAGAAATCTCCAGCTACAATATACTCTAGTTCTTCCCTGTAACCCTGATCCCACATGCAAGTAGGGCAGAATTACATACAAAAGATTAAGAGGAATGGCTGTATACTCAGGATTCCATGTCCCCCCATACTCTCTCCTTCTGTCAGGGAACATCAACAGTCAACAAATCCAGCTATGATCATTTTTAGAGGCCCAGCTGAACTCCTAAAGATAGCAGTGCCATGGCTTAGAAGATAGTCTTGCACAACATAGGAGCCTCATGTCTGTTCTCTGTAAACATCTTCCTTGCTTCCATGCTGCCCCAGTGCCTGGGACATTCCCTTCTCAATCATCCATCCCTGGTATCTGTATCTTCATTCCCCCATTGCTGCTCAGCTCCTCCCTGCTTCCCTGCCAGCACTCAGCTCATGCTTCTTGAAAGCAGCCATCATGTAAAACAATCTGGCATCATCTTCCTATGAATTAGAACTCTAGAAGAACATAAACAACTTCTTTTTCATAGAACATCTCTAGAAAAACCAGTAGTCTAAGAATTTTCTTGGACTTCTAATAGAGTTATGGATTTTGTGATTTCCCAGGATATTATTTTCTCCTCTCTCTCCTATTCTTCCATGCAGGGCAACTAACTCACTATTAAGTTGGAACTTTTTCTGTTCAAATTGCTCCCAAACTACCTAGTTGCAAATCTAAGGGGGCAGATTTCACACTGTATAAAATGGGAATTCTTTGTAGCAGTTGACTCCTTGGTTCATGGCAACAAGCTCATACTTCATCTGTAGACATTCCATGTGGCTATGCCTCCAAGTCTCAGCAGCACCACTTCCCATCTTTATGTGGCTCTCTCTGGAGCCATCACATCAGATGGAAGCTCGGTTCTTGCTCTGTCTCTTGCTGTCTCTCCTGTCAAGGTACAATTAGACAGACTGACTCTATCTTAGATACTTCTGAAGTCTTTAGTCTGTGTCTGTCCTAGCTGTCACTTCTTTTCTGTTTGAATGTGGAGTGAAGTCAGGGCACTGTGCATGCATATTAAGCAATTATTCTAAACCTGAGATTTCACTCTGAGAAATCCGACTGATGTCACCCAGTGTCTTCCATTTCCTATCTGGACTTTGTGATAATTTCCAATTGATTTTCCTCTCGCTAATTTTGCTGCACACCACCCATGCTGAAAATATTTTTTCCACTAGTCTTACCTTGTGGATTCTGGTTGTGGTATGGCTGTGTCCTTTGGAATCACATACACTGGAAACAAAGTCTCCAAAGTCAAATGTTAATGGACTTGAAAGTAGGGCTGCTGACGTAATTAGGTAAGATGAGGTCATGAGTGTAGGGCCCACATAGTAGCTTGTGTGACTTTATAGGAAGAGGTAAAGGGTTGAGAAGATGGCTCAATAAGTAAGAACATTTATAGTGAAGGTAAGAGGACCTGAGTTCAAATCTTTTGCATCAATGTAAAAGCAGGGCATGGCCACCTGTGCTATCCACGTTTGCTTTGTCTTGACATCTGATACCTTCTATCAAGTTATGATGCAGAAAACACAAACAACAAAAACATACCCTTGTCACCAGATGGTAATATCTCTGAACTAAACAAACTACTACTGTTTTTTAAGCACTCAGTCTTGGATATTTTATTATAGTAATAGAAAAAGGACTAAGGCACAGACATACAGAAAGTAGTAAGGTCACATCTGTCTCTAACTAGGAACCTCACCTATGAATTTCAATGCTCTGTTATCTGGGGAGCCTGTCTGAGAGAGAAACTTTCTCCTCTATAATACTATAGCATCTGACACACACTTGTTAAATTATCATCTGTATATAATTGTGCATTTTTTCTTCTTCCTTTTGGAACTGTTGTGGGTGTCTCTAAGGTAGAAACTGCATTTGCATCTTTCTTTGTATTTCTAACATTTGGCATATTCATCATCTCAGAGTTGTAGCTAGAGCACTGCTTCTCAAATATGCATCTTCATTCCCTTCTAAACTTCCACTCCAACCTCCACTTGCCATGACTCATTTAGTGTAAAGGAGGATGGGTAGGAGGTTGTTGTAGTTTGGGCATAAAATTATCATTAAAGGTACCGGCACTGGGCTTGGTCTCCAGCCAGACACTAACAGGAGGCAGTGATTGACAGTAGGGCCTGCCTGATGGTAAGTCTTCAGGTTACCAAACCATGTCAAGAATTGTGGGACCTTCTCCTCTTCCTTGTGTCTACTGCTCACTGGCATACAGTGAGTATCTTTGCCCCACTGTGTGCATGTTTCAGTCATGATGTGTCCTGCCTTCCCACAGGCACAAAAGCAGTGAAGACAATTTTTCATAGACTGTAACCTCTAAAATGTGAGCCACAACAAACCTATTCCCTTATAAGTTATTTGAAGTATTTCTAGTACAGAAAAGTTGATGAATGTACCATCCAAATTTGCACCTCTATCTCCTGAACTCACTGAAGGATGATGGTGGCAGTCTGCGAATCCCTTTTGTTTTCATGCCGATGTCTCTCTCTCTCTCTCTCTCTCTCTCTCTCTCTCTCTCTCTATATATATATATATATATATATATATATATATATATATATATATATATATATATGTATGTATGTATGTATAATATGCACTGGCTGAACAAAACTTTGTTGATCTGGAAAGAAATACATGTCTTTTGATGCAATAGAGGCATAAAAATTAGTGGGGTAACCAATTGTTTTCTGATTAGGTTTCAGGCCTGCTCCACAAGCAGGAGGGAGTTTATCCAGTAATTGTACCTGTGGTCAGAAGCCCATAACAGGGGAGTTTGGGAGGCCATAGGCTCTAGGTTGGAATCTACTACTGTGGTTTTACTAAGTAGGTATGATCAAATTGCCTTGTGCTTTTTTTAACCTTTATTATTTTTTTATCTTAATGTTTAATTATTTAATACCTTTACATAATAGAATAAAAGCCCAACAGAAAATTTATTATGCTTACTTTTATATGTGATAGATAGCCCAAGTGTCACTAAGCCCTTCCTCTTTTATGATATTCTGATTATTTCACCTCATGTTCCAATTGATATCATATGAAAGGTTACTAAGTGTTAAATTTTTCTGTGAATTTTGATGTATGACCTTGAAACTTTATTTTATTTTCTTTTATCTTTATTTTTCTCTCATACATTATATGCCAACCACAGATTCCCGTCCTTACACTCCTCCCAGTCATTTCTCCCACTTTCCCTCTCCCCTAGCCAGATCCACTTCTATTCCATTTCCCTTCTAAAAAGAGCAGGCACCCCAAGGAGAGCCACTGAACACGTGCTAACAGATACAATAACACTGGGCGCAAACCCTTATAGCAAGGCTGGTTGAATCAAGGAGGAAAAGGATCCAAAATTCAGGCAGAAGGGTCAGAGACACCAATCAGTCCCATTTTTGGGAGTCCCACAAGAACACCAAGATACTGAACCATAAGGTGTATGCAGAGGACCTAGCTTAGACCCATTCAGGTCCATTTGTCCCTTTGGTCTCTGTGAGCTCTTATGGGCCTTGTTTAGTTGATTCTGTTGGCATGTTCTCTTGATGTCCTTGACCCCTCTGGTGCCTACAATCCTTCCCCCACTCTCCTGAGAGGTTCTACTGGCTTCTCCTAGTGTTTGACTGTGGGTCTCTGTATCTGCTCCCATCAGTTTCTGGATGATGCACCACTGATGACAACTGAGCTAGGTACTGATTTATGAGTATAGCATAATATCATTAGGAATCATTTCATTGCCCCCCTTTTTTTGCCAGACCAGGCATGTTTGATTCTATCCTGGGTCCCTGGACTGTTCTGCCTCTGGTTCCTGGACATCCAGAAAGTGTCAAGCCTGGGCCTCAAGGTGGACCAGTCATTGGTTGACCACTCCCTCAAGTTCTGCCTCACCCTTACCCTAGCACATCTTGCAGGCAGGACAAATTGTAGGTAGAAGGTTTTGTGGCTGGGTTGATGTCCCAGTACTACTGATAGGAGCCTTGTTGGTTATAGAAGATGGCCAGTTTGGATTCCACACCCCCCATTATTAGGAGACTTAGCTAGGGTCACTTTTGTAGATTCCAGGCAGATTCCACTGCACTAGGTCTCTACATTGTCCACTCAAATAACTCCCGATTCTAGTCATATTTCCCAGTACTCTTTCCTGATTTTTATTAAGAATCCAGAAATATTCAAGGAAAAAAGAAAGCATCTTCAACAAATGGTGCTCGTCTAAGTAGATGTCTACATGTAGAAGAATGCAAATTGATCCATATCTATCACCCTGCACAACACTCATGTCCAAGTGGATCAATGAATTCAACATAAAACCAGACACACTGAACCTAATATAAGAGAAATTGAGAAATAGCCTTGAACTCACTGACACAGGAAACTATTCCTGAACAGAACAGTAATAGTGCAGGCACTAACATAAGCAATTAATAAATGGGACCTCATGAAACTGAGAGCTTCTGTAAGGCAAAGGACATCATCAATAAGACAAAACAGCAGCCTACAGAATGGGGAAAGATTTTCACCAACTCCATATCTGACAGAAGGATATATCCAAAATATATAAATAACTAAAAAACTAGACATCATAAAACAAAATAATTTAATTAAAAATGGGCTATAGATCTAAACAGAGAATTCTCAGTGGAAGAATCACAAACAATTAAGAAACGTCCAACATTCTTAGCCATCAGGGAAGTGCAAATCAAAACTACTTTGAGATTCAATCTTACACCTGTCAGAATGGCTAAGATCAAAAACACATAATCAAAAACAGCTCATGCTGCTGAGGATGTGGAGTAAGGGGAATACTCCTCTACTGCTGGTGGGAGTATAAATTTGTACAGCCACTATCAAAATCAATATGGAGGTTCCTCAGAAAATTGGGAATCAATCTGTCTTAAGACCAGTCTATACCACTCTTAGGCATCTGTCCAAAGAACACTCCATCTTACCACAAGGACACTTGCTCAACCATGTTCATTGCATCTTTATTCATAATAGGTAGAAACTGGAAGCAACCTAAATATCCCTCAACAGAAGAACAGATATAGAAAACGTGGTACATTTACACAATGGAGTATTAATCAGCTGTTAAAAACAATGACATTATGAAATTTGCAGGCAAATGGATGGAACTAGAAAAAAAAACATCCTGAATGAGATAACCCAGACCTAGAAAGACAAAAATGGTATGTCCTCACTTATAGGTGGACATTAGCTATTAAGTAAAAGATAATAATCATGCTATGGTTCACAGACCCAGAAAGGCCAAGTAACAAGGAGGGCTCAAGGTAGGACACATGAATCTCCCTGGGAAGGAGAATTAGAATATATTTTATGGGTGGACTTGGGGCAGATGAAGGTGGGAATAAGAGGGATCAAACTGCTTTTTAAAGATATGTATTTATACTAGGAGACGAGTGCGACTCTTAGCCTTGGTCAGAGAATCTTTGTTTTTGGTGGGCAGTAGTAGATTAGTGACTGTTGAGTGCTCAGGCCTAAATGGGACATCTATATCAACCCTAGCTCAAGGTTTCCTACATCATGGAAAAGAGTCAGAAATGATTTAAGAGCTGGAGGATGATGTGGAATGCTGTGAAAAATTATTTTCCGGACATGATGTAACTGCTGTACCCATGAACTCAGCAGCTGTGGTTACTTGCATAGGACCTATAGGAGACTGAGCCCATGATCATTGCAGCATGCACCTGGGAGGGACAGGATATAACCCTGTCCTTCCCTCTGGAGCTATAGGCAGCAGCTAATGGTTGCTACAGGAGGAAGAATCACATCCCTTTGTGGTATAGCAACTGGTAAGTTGCCTTTGCTCAAGTAAATAACTCCCCTCACTCATGTCATATGAGTAACCTTAGTTAGATGTGTTCACACACACACACACACACACACACACACACACACACACACACACACTATGAAAGTAAAGAGGACATCTCTCAGGAAGGAGAAATAATTCAGTGGGTGATTGAGGGGGACAAGAGAGTATGAAGAGGGGATTTAGCATAATATATATATGAAATTGAGAACAATAATAAATTGACAATATTCTGGACCTAATCTGTGCCTGGTAAGGGCAGTTGTGTCCTGTGTACCTAGGCTGAGAAATTGTTACTGAGGAAGACAGCTTTGAGAATATCATGAAAATGGCCTTGGATATAATGATGGGGAGGGTATCTTTACATGAGAATTCCAAAGGTATTACCACCTATGACCAAGCAGAGAGAGAAAAACCCATGAATAGGGCGGCACATCCAGGGAGAAAAGCAGATGCTCCCAGAGGAGTGTCCAGCAGGGTGGAGCAGAGTGGGCATTCCCAGGGTCTAAATGGGAAGTCAGGGGAGAGGGAGAATGAGGTTGCTAATTTAGGTGTGTATGATTTATGGCTAGTTTATATACTAGCACATAGTATATACAGTTTTTCTTCAGAATAATAAAGATTGTAGATGGGGGAAAACAGATCTTTGTTGAATGAATGAATGTACATTTGAATAAATAAATACATGGCATAGCATTAACATAACATTCTCTCTTTCATAGAGAATGCTGGGAAGGACCCACCTCATTCATTTTTCTTTTGCATTGGAGTCTTTTGTGGGTGATATTTATTTTTGTTTATCTATGCACTTATTCTTGTTTTCTAGTTATTTTAAGTTACACTGCTTCAAAAATATTAGTGCAGATGTTACCAGAAAAAGGAGCTAAGTTTTGTCTTCCTAACTGTGTCAGTACATTTCTCTGTACACATTCAGTGGTAATTGAACATTGGTTAAGACAAACACATTAACAAGGCATGCCATGCCATAAAATAAAAAGGGGCAAGAAAAACAAACTTAGACTCAAACCCAAACCAAAAAATACTTTCTTTATATTCTAGTCTAAATGAATATTTCTTGGCACTTGTAAAACAACTAAGTGTGAATTTCCAAAGAAAACTTTCTATACTCTTCTACATTTTATATGAAGATTTCATGAATGTGGCTAATCCTCATGTCATGTACCTGTTTCTCTGTGTTGCTTCCAGACATACAGAGATTGCACCTATTTGCTTTTTTGTAAGAATATTTTCTTTTCTCTTCTTCTTCCTCCTCCTCCCCGTCCTCTTCTCCCTCCTCTTCTTCTTTTTCCATGCAGTGATCCATAGATACAGAACATATGGGGAAGAAATGGCATCACTTTTGTTCTTTGTGAAGCCTCAAGTCTAGAGCTTGAGCTCTTGAAATCCTATGCTGCAGGAGGACTTTGTTCATGGAAAAAGCCTCATTGGGTTGAAGTTCACTAGTATTGAGTGGAGTGAGACATTTTCTTCTTTGTTTTGGTTAGCATCTTCCTTGTGTGAAATCTTTGTACTTTCTAACTTTGTTTTGAAAAATTTGCTGGCAACATCATTGCTGAAGACACCATACACTTTAGAAACAGGGCTAAGAGGCTCCTGAGCTGGAATTGACAGGCCTGTCTCCTTTTGAGGACTAGTTTCCATAGTAGCAGAAAGTGCTATGCAAGCTTCAAAAGGAAGGAAGCAACCAACAGTTCTATCCAGCTATGACCCCTGTGAACCATAACAATGACAACATTGTACAATAACCCAGTAGTGACAATCATACCTTGGCAGTATTTGACCACTCTCTAATTGGACTTAAGACTCACTCAACAAGAGAGAAATTATGCTGGTAATGGAAACCTAACCAACTACCCAGGGCAACTAAAGTCAGAATATCTATAGCTCTTACTTTAATAAACCAGCATAATCTCTAACTACATTCTAAATATTTTCCCTGATTCCCACAGATAAGTGTCATCCTTACTCTTCAGCAAAGAAACTTCTCTTTGCAACAGATGGACACCATTATAGAAAAACACAATCAAAATCTGTAGTTTTGGAGTCTGATCCCTGTGAATATATTGACAATACAGCTCCTACAACTACAGCTCAGGAAATAATGTGAAAGAGGAGGTGGAAACATTGTAAGATCCAGAGAATCAGGGAGTGTTCTGTGAGCCTGTGCCTCCTAGTAATATCTGGAGCTACGCCCATAAAGTCTAACCAACATGACTGCCTAAACATGAACTTAACAAGAACAACAACAATAGACATACCAAAGAGGACAGGCAAAAACTCATGAGGTCTCAACCCTACACAAAGAACTACAAGCAACTAAGGAATGCTGATAGCAGGAGAAATAGTTTTACCTAGGGAAGAGCACACCAACTGATCATCCAATACCAACTGGTCAACCCTGAAAATGTATATGCAATTAACAGTATATAGAGCAAGCATGTTATATTTAAGACTGTATATCTATATACATATATGCTTGTAACTACAATGAACAAATAATCTGTAATGTTGAAAGAGAACAAAGGGGTATATGGGAGAATTCTGAGGGAGGAAAGGGAAGGGGGAAATGATGAAATTATAATCTCAAAAATAGAGGGGGAAAATGTTATGCCCACTAACCCACTTATACAGAGGATACTTGAAAGAATACTTAGATATGAAGAGAAGGATAAATACACTCAAGAGGTCACAGGGAACAAATATGCAGTAACAGACAATTCAAAGAGTTTTAAGAAAATAATGGACATCAATGTATATTATTCAACAACATCTCTTAATAGTAACAGTTTCAATTACCTAGTAAAGAGACAATGGGTTAAGAAATTGTCTTAGAAAACAGGATTCATCTTTTTTGCTACCTCCAAGAAATAAAACTCACAGTCAGATGTGGATACCACCTCAGGGGAAAGGATGAAAAATGTATTCTAAGCAAGTAGAACTAAGAAACAAACAAACATAACCATTCTAATGTCCAGTCATATACTTCCAGCCAAAAATAGTAAGTAATGTAAAGATTGACTGTCAGGATATTCAAACTTTAACCAAATAAGCCCTAAATGATTGATTTATGATGTATTTTTTATTTATTAATATTTCTTTTATGAGTAATCACAGTATAGTGATAGTTGTACCAACCACAAACCAGATGGATAAAAACAAAACAGAGAAACATTGGTGACAATGACGTCATAAATCAAAATGACCTAGCAGACATCTCTAGAACATTCCATCTCAATACTAAAAAATACACATTTTCAATAGTTCATGGGACTTTTTCTAAAATTGATCATAAAGCAAGTCTCATTAGATACAGGAAAACCAGAATAAATCCTGCTCCCCATCATAAATGTGTTAAGGGGGATATTAATAACAATAGAAACTACATAAAACACACAAACTCATGGAAACTAAGCATCACACTGCTGAATGATAATCAGGTCAAGGAGAATGATAATCAAATCAAGGAAGAAATCAAGAAAGGAATTAAAATTTTTCTATAATTAAATGAAAATGAAAGCACAACATGGCAAAATCTGAGACACAAAGAAGGTAGTCCTAAGAGGAAAGTTTATTGAATAAGTGCCTGCACCAGAACCTTAGAGAGAACTAATAATGTAATGATCTACTTAAATGCCTTAGGAAAACAAGAACAATGATCCCTCCTCACAGTACACTGGAAGAGATGATCAAACTCAGGGCTGAAGTGATTAAAAAAAATGGACAAAATAATACAAGTAATCAATTAATTAAATAGCCAAGTCTTGAAGAGATTAGCAAGATTGAAAACCTTTAGTCAAATTCACCAAGAGGGGAAAAAACAACACCACCCAAATTAATAATATAAGAGACTAACAGGGAGACATTACTACAGATACTAAAGAAGTTGAGAATAGAAAGAATATACTATAAAAATATGTATTTCACTAAACTGGAAAAGCTAAAAGAAAATAATAGTTTTTCAAGTGTGAAAGACCCAACAAAACTAAATCAAGATGAAGTAAATACTTTAATCAGACTTAAAGCAACCAATGAGATAGAACAGTTGTTAAAAATCTCCCAATTTAAAATAAAAAAAGCAGAACTAAGTGGATTTAGCCTAGAGATTTACCACACCTTCAAGGAAGAACCAACACCAAAACTCCTGAAATTATTCAGTATAATAGGAAGGAATGCCTCCAAATTCAGTTTATGAAGACAGTATCACTGATACCCAAAACAGATAATGACCAACAATAAAAGAAAATTACAGGCCAGTCTTCTGATGAACACAGATGAACATTTTCTCAATAAAATATTTGCAATCCAAATTCAAGAACATACAACAAATATCATCCACCTCGACCAAGTCAGCTTCATCCCTGATATATAGGGATGTTCAACATATATTAATCAACAACTGTAATCTACCACATACATAGAGTCAAGAACAGAACCATATGGTCATCTCATTAGATTCAGGGAAAAAAAAAACCTTTGATAAAATCCAATATCTGTTTATTACAAAAGTCATGGAGAATCTAGGGGTACAGGGGATGTAGTAAACATAATAAAGGTAAAATACAGCAAGCCCAATGCCAGTGTCATACAAAATTGAGAAATGCTTAAAGCATTTCTGCTGTTATCAGGAACAAGAGGAGGATGTCCACTTCTGTTCAATATAGTTCTTGAAGTCTTAGGTTGGAAGAATGAGATAAGAGAAGGAGATAATGGGGATATAGATAGGGAAGGAAGATGTTAAAAAAATTCTTATTTGCATATGATTCTACACATAAGAGACCCTAAATTCTCCATTAGAAAAATCCTATGTCTGAAGCCTGCAGTGGTGGCACATGCCTTTAATCCCAGCACTTGGGAAGAAGAGGCAGGTAGATCTCTGAGTTTGAGGTAAGCCTGGTATACAGAATGAGTTCCAGGACTACTAGGGCTACAGAGAAACCCTGCCTCAAAAAACAAAAGCAAAAACCTGCTACATCTGATAAACACATTCAGCAAAGCATTAGGGTTTGTTGCTAGAGTTTTCCTGCCTGGCCCACAGTCAGGACAAATCTCTCTCACCCGCCAGTCCCAAGCCGCTCAAACCCGACCAAGTAAACACAGAGACTTATATTGGTTACAAACTGTATGGCCGTGGCAGGCTTCTTATTAACTGTTCTTACAGCTTAAATTAATCCATTTCCATTAATCTATACCTTGCCACACGGCTCGTGGCTTACCGGCATCTTCACATGAGGCTTGTCATCATGGCGGCTGGCAGTGTCTCTCTCACTCAGCCTTCCACTTCTCAGCTCTATTCTCCTCCTTGTCCCGCCTACACTTCCTGCCTGGCCACGGGCCAATCAGTGATTTATTCATTGACCAATCAGCAACACATTTGACATACAGACCATCCCACAGCACTTCCCCTTTTCTTTTCTTAAAAAGGAAGGTTTTAACCTTTATACATCTCCAAAGTCAGCTTGGTATATTTGGGAATTTGGGCGTAGCTTCTCTTACTACTTCCTGCTGGAGGGGCGCGCTGTATCTTATGGGGACATAAAGAACATTTTAGGATTATGGAGTAGTCCATGAGGGTGTATCGTCTGAGCCAGTTGCCTTGAAACGGTTCTGGATGTTGGATCATCTGGGCCATGGTGTCATTGGAGACCTTTCAGGGGGTCTTGGCTGGTCAAACCTGATGTATCTTAATCTGGAACAAATCCATAGCCTCTGGCTTTCTGTGGGAACAAAAGCAGAATCTCCTTTCCAAAGCAACATATCCTTATATCCAAATTTTGAAGTCAAGGTACCTTTAAAATATACATTTTGGCATAACTCAACAGCTTTTGTAATCAAATGTTTTTCTTCAGTTATGAATATCAAAGAGAACATAATCCAGATTCTCTGTGTGGTAGCCATCTTTACGTGGCTTATTTTTTTATATTAGCTTGAGCCTATTGCTTTGAACTGCAGCCTTCTAAGCCTGAAATGGCACTGGCGCTGTGGCTGCTGGCTCCGCCCACTTCAGCTTCCCAAAATGGCGGTGATTTACCACCAGCTCTGGGAGCTATTGTGGGTCTATGCTTTTAGCCAAGCAGTGTGTAGCCCAGAAACCTCTTTTTTTGTTTTGTACTAGCAAAGGCTAAATCCACAATGTAGCTTAATGTGCCACTTGCAGAGGCCTCATTCCCGCCATACGGCAGGTCGAGCGCACACGCCAGCAACCCGCCAGTAGCTCAAACCGGCAGCTGCCGCTCATTTGAGAAAGACAATTAGGAAGCTGTTTTTAGCTCCGTTTTAGAATCTTTTTTATCAGGTTTTAGGTGGAAACTCTTGCCACCACGTTGGACGCCATTTGTTGCTAGAGTTTTCCTGCCTGGCCCACAGTCAGGACAAATCTCTCTCACCCGCCAGTCCCAAGCCGCTCAAACCCGACCAAGTAAACACAGAGACTTATATTGGTTACAAACTGTATGGCCATGGCAGGCTTCTTATTAACTGTTTTTACAGCTTAAATTAATCCATTTCCATTAATCTATACCTTGCCACACGGCTCGTGGCTTACCGGCATCTTCACATGAGGCTTGTCATCATGGCGGCTGGCAGTGTCTCTCTCACTCAGCCTTCCACTTCTCAGCTCTATTCTCCTCCTTGTCCCGCCTACACTTCCTGCCTGGCCACGGGCCAATCAGTGATTTATTCATTGACCAATCAGCAACACATTTGACATACAGACCATCCCACAGTATTAGGGTATAAAATTAAAACACAAAATCAGTAGTCTTCCCATATACAAATGACAAATATAAAGAGAAAGAAATCTGAGAAACAATAGCATTCACAATAACCTTAAAAATGTGTTTGAATAAATTATATCAAGGAAGTAAAAGACATGTATGATGAAATTTCCTAGTCATGGAGGAAAGAAATTGAGGAAGATATCAGAAGATGGAAAGATCTCCCATGCACATGAATTGGTAGCATTAATTTTGTTAACCATCCTCCCAATATAATTCTACAGATTCAACCCAACTGTCATCAAAATTCCAGCACAATTCTTCACAGAATTTGAAAAAAAAATTAACTTCATATGAAAATACAAAACACCTAAGATAACCAAACAATCCTCAATAATTAAAGCTCTGCTGGGGTACTTGAAATTTTGGATTTCAAGTTGTACTATAGATATATAATAATAAAAAGCCCAGCATGGACTAGCATAAAATAGACAAATTGATCAAAGAAATAAAATCTAGAAACCACATATAAACCCCACTCCTAATAACTTATCGTTATACCCTCAGATTGTGTATGTTAACCCTTGTCTGAGAAACTTCTTTGTATATTAGATGATGCTTAACACAGACCCACAACCAATCAGTGTACAGAGTATAAGATGCTGCACGGTACTCAGCCCTTAGTGGTATGTCTGTGTCACACCCCTCTTCCCAGGGCTTAGGGATTATCTAGAAAGAAAGAATGAGAAGATTACAAGAGCCAGAGGTGGCCAATGACCACAATGGAACAGTATTTTCTAGTCACAACATGGCAACTGCACAGTCATAGTGACTGTGACTACATGCCCAAGAGCATACCAGCCCAAATCCCAGGATGGAAGGGGGAAGTAGGCATGAATTCTTACCCTTAGCTGAGGAGCTATTATCAATTGACTGTTGCTGTGAGTGGGAGGGTCAGTATCCAATAATTCAATTCCTGACTGGCTACTCACATTCAGTGGATGGCTCTACATCCCTGAACATATGGGCAGCGCTAAGTATATTCAGCAGGCTAAAATGAAGGACCCATGAAATTGAGAGGGTGTAGTGTTGAGAACAGAGAAGTTGGAGGGGGTTAGTGGAGTATGAACTTAAACCACAGGTATGAAATTCTCTAGCAACAAAAAAGTCTATTTGCTCTTAGTTTTACATTTCTATGCCTATTTTTATTTTAGTTTGTGTGATTTCTGTTGCCATGTCCTCAAATGCATTATCATCTTCACAGTAGTCTGTAGCAATTCTCCTTTTCCCTCCCTCCCTTCACCTCTTCTTTCTCTCTTTCACACCCAGGTTCTTGTTTGTATTTGGCAAACACCTTGCTGTTTAGTCACTCACTAATCCATTTTTTTACTTCTAAAGATTCGGTATTGGGCGTGTGTGTGTGTATGTGTGTGTGTGTGTGTGTGTGTGTGTGTGTGTGTGTGTGTTTCATATTACTCCTTAACTTTCTGATTATATAGGTGAAAGTTATTGTAACATTATAGATGCCTGTATTGGCCTAGTACTTTTAAATTGCCAGCTTTGACACAGAAGCTTTTTGTCATCATTGGCTGCATTTTCAGGTCTCTTCATATGCCTGGTAATGAGTCTGCAGTCCATATATAGGGGATTTTAACTCCTTGAGTGCTGGATGTACCTGCCTTATAAATTCCTGTGTCTCCCACAGCAGTGCGATCCTGTTAGGTCTTGCACTTCGGCTCAGGGCACTGTTCTGTCATACTTAACCCTTCCCATCATTGGGACAGCCCTTCTGTGAACTCTCCTCATGCCTGTGAGCTCTGCCCTGATGGAAGCAGCCTCCAATCCCCACCCAGAAAGTTTCTTTGACAATGACTCTTCTAATAATGGTAGATTTGTGACTTGAAGTTGGCTTTTGTGTCCGTTCTTCTCGTTTCTTTCCATTTTAGTATATGAGCTGAATAAAAACTCAAAAATTCATTTATACTGTATGAAGATAGTATTTTAGTCTTCTTGAGTTCTGATTATTTATTGCAAATTTGGTAGTGATGTAACTATTATCAGTGTTTTCACAGAGCTCACAAAAGTATTTGTTATGCCTTTGTTGTGGTGACTTTGAAATCAGCCTTTCCCCATCAGCTTTCTCTTTCTCAGTGCTCAAAACCAGCTTTTTATTAATGAAGTTTCTGGCAGCTGAGTGTGGGGGAATGAACGTGCATGCATTCATTAACATGAGCTAGGTGATGCTCAAAGATGTGATGGCAGGGACTGGCCCCATGAATACTTTTCTATCTCCCTAGATCCTGTCCTAACATCACTCTTCTTCTTTATATTTCATCTTTTCTTTCTTGGATGTGTTTTTTCTTCTGTTTATTTCTGGTTTGTCCTTGTGAACATTTTAGACTCTCTTCCTTTCTCTGTGTGGGTCTTGTGCCACTGAGCTGTTTATATTCGGAAAGCAGTACTCCGTCAATGCATTGTAATTGTGATTCCCTGAGTGTGGGCACACAGCAATCAATTGAATCCTAATACAATCCACCAGCAGTCACAGCAAGTCCACAATAGAAATGGAAGAATATGTAATAAAGAACAAACACATCTTCTAGCAAGAAACAAAACACAGTATTATCCAACCCTTACCTCAGTGAAATCTATAGGTCAACACATTTTATTTCTGGAGGAGCATAAAGTAATGGCATTAGTCATGTCAATCCATCTGTTCCCTTTTCTTCCCAAGGCATAATTAGTTGACATTTCTTTGGCAGCTTCTTTTGCATGCTTTCTGCAGCATGCACAGGGCTGTTTGGCTCTGGTGGGCATGGCTTATGGAGGCCAGCTTAGCCAAGGAGACTGGGAACTTTTATCCACTCTGAGTTGCTAAGGGAGGTGGGCTGAATCACCCTGCTAGGTGATTTCTAAATTCCTTCTTAGACCTGTAGTTTAACAGAAAAATACAAACACGTGAGGACAGCTTGGAAAAGGATGCAAGCCATTCCTGGAGAAGCTGAGTTATGATCTGAGCACAACTGCCTGGTAACAATTAATCTGGAGTATCAATCGATGAGGATTGGTAATCAACAAGGAAGCACATTTCTAAGTGTGCTTATCTGCTTGTTTCTGGAAGGGTTTGACTGAAGAGGAAAGGCACTTAATGTGAGCAGCACCATTCAATAGGCTGAGGGGGTTGGACTGAATAAGAAGGATGCTGCAGTTTCCATCACTTGCTGCTTCCTGACTGGAGACACAAAGTGAGCAGCTGCCTCATACTCCTACCTGCCTGCCCCACCATGATGGTACTCTCAAACTGTAAACCCAAATAAACTCCGTTTTTCCTCCAATTGCTTTTGTCAGGTGTTGTCAACACGACAAGAACCAGAACTAATACAGTCACCAAGGAACTTGTATTCAAGGCTGACAAGGGCTCTTGCCATAGTCACACATGCCTATAATCAAAACACTCAGGAAGTAGAGGCAGGAAGAGCATAAGTTCTGGCCAGTGATGATAATGTGCTAATACCAAAAAAACCCAAAACAAACAAACAGACAAAAAACAAAAAAACCCAACCCCAAACCAAACAAAAATAACCAAAACAAAAACAAACAAACAAACAAACAAAAACCCTAAGGCTGAGAGTGTGACTCAGCTATATAGTGCTTGTCCTGTATGTTCAAGACCTTAGGTTAGATTCTCATCACTGAGTTTTTCTCCAGCCAGGGCGTGTTTGTTTCATAGGTCAGGAACTTAGAATAGTGTATTGGTGATGAGGAGAGATATTTCCATTTCTTTTTGTAACAAAGGAAACAGACTGTACACTCCCTCTAGGTCTGGGCTGGGGAAGGAAGGCCAAATGAGGTGGAAGATGATCTGGTTAGCCATCAAAGGACCTTTTTTCTTAAATATATTCTTATCTCATACAATACATCCTGACTCCTCTTTCCCCTCCATCCGCTCTTCCTAGACCCCCTTCCTTCCCCATTCCCCAAATCTACCCCTCCTTCATTTCCCTTCAGAAAACCAGCAGGCCACCCAGGGTTATCAACTGAACAGGGCATAAATACAATAAGACTAAGCACAAACCTTCACATCAAGGCTGGATGAGACAATCCAATAGGAGGGAAAAGGTCTCAAGAGCACGCAAAGAATTGTGACATTCCCACTCCCACTGTTAGGAGTCCCACAAGAATAGCAAGTGACACACCCTTAACATATATGCAGAGAACCTAGTGCAGAACCATGCAGGCCCCACAACTGTCACTTCAATCTCTGTGAGCCCCTAAAGGACTTCCTTGTCTGAGCACTTTCAAAGTGCATTTGTAGTTCACCAGTAGAGGGAGAGAGACATTGCACTCAACAGGCAAGAGGCTTCTGGCCTTTGAACAGACTGTGTGGTGTTGGCTGTACTGTTCTGCAGAAGTGTTTATCCTGAAGTAGAAACCCAGTTGTGCCCCTTGAAAAACAAGTCATGTTCATTTCCAAGGCATTCAAAGGAAAATCACATTATTTCCATAGTAAGGAAAAGTGCACATGTCTGGAAATAGGTCGTTACTTAATCAGGATAATGTATTCTCCAGCACTCTCTTCCTAATCTTTGTGCTTAAAAATAAACTGAAATGTTAGCACTATACTTTATTTGCATTGGGCTTGCTGAAAATCTGTGGGGATCTGACCATCAGTAGGTAGAAGCTTCCAGGAGAGCCTTTTATGCTACCAGGATTCTTAACAACACATGTGGATATATATACACATGTATTTTAAGCACAGTTTCTTTTACCATCTCTCCCTCCCCTCCCCTCTTCCCCCTATTTTCTTTCTCTTCAAACTTAGTCTCACTAAGCTGGCTGAAAGTTCAAGATTCTCTTCACTTGACATCCCAAATCCCGGGCTTGCATGTGTACACTGCCATTCTGGATTCTGTTTCTTTTCTCCAGTCCCCAACTTTGATTTTATTGCTTAAGTCAATGTTTCTGAAAGTTCTTGTATGTTCTCTTATTTTCTGGGATACAGTTCTACAATATTCCTGTGAGCTCTGGCTAAGACATATCCTGTGTAATGCTTTCATGGGGCCACTTGGACATGGAAGTCTCCCTGCCTCCATCAAGTATTAGTACTTTTGAGAAGCTGTGAGCTCTTCAAGACCTTCTATGGGACTCACATTCAGTGTGGGGAATGGGCTAACTCTGCCAATTCCCCAAAATGAGAGTCAGAGTGCCTGGAGTAGTACCAAGGGTAGCACCCTTGTGGATCCAAGGAATTGCTGAGCAGGGTTAAAGGCCAGAGTGTGGGGGTGTTCATTATCGCATGGCCATTCTGTGTATGTGAGGTTATACCAGGCATGGAGCATTGCCCCTGCTAGGAGGAGACACACTTCAATGCCAGGGCTTAGGATCACAGAGACTATCAGAAACTCTGTATCTTTTTGCCACCACATTCCAAGCCTCAATTTATTCATTGGGTAAGCAACAATACATTGTCTAAACAACAGTGATTATAGAAGCTTGTGAAGTTTACATGGGAAAATGGATAAGAAATGCCTCACACAGTGCCTAGTACACATGACGCATGAAATAGAATAGAAAAAGAAAAATGCAAATTGACATGAGGGAATGAAGGATACAGGGTGAGCAGGAGAAGGCAGGATTTATTCTATTGGCTGTATGTACAAGAAGAACTAAATGAGGAAGAGAAATGGCTGGAAGGGTTGTCTATAACTTCAGAGTCCTAGAAGTTCAGTACTCAGTGAGACCTCAACTGCTGTAACATTTCCACCTTATGTGGAAATAATTTCAGCCCCATGATGCCATTGCCTTTTCTTTTTGGTTTTGCTTAGTTTGTGGTCTCTCAAGTAGAATTCACTGGCTATTTTCTTAGTTTTCTTAAACACTAAAAAGATACTGAACTGAGCCTGAGAAAGGTCCCTTGCTTTTCTGTCTCATGTTCCAGAGAAAAAGCCTCTTCTGTACCTGAGGCTCTGGGCTTCAGAAAGGATGCTTGGGAGGTTTTGTGCAGTTCTCCTCTTAATATAGATAACTATGCTTATTATTTTGAACTTTCAGGTCAACTAATGGTATGAAGAACACAAGCTTTCATGTTACCACTGCTGCTTCTCTTTCTCTAATGCTCTCCTTTCCGAAAAGCCCTGTTCCCAAACTTCCCCCATTCCTGTGCAGGAGTCTCCAGGTCTACCCATACCACGTCCCCTGACTTGTCTTTCTGACAGTATGTTCTTTTTTGTGTGTGAGGCGTAATATTGCTGTGCAGAGAGTTCTAGTCAGAGATTGTCTTCTTTTGAGAATTCAGGCGTGTTATTCACCCTTTCTTCTTCTTATGACTTCTGAAGAGAAGTTTGATGTACCTCTCATCCCGTTCCTCCTTCTTCTTCTTGAAGATTGTCTCTTGGTCTGTGCTTTCTCTGGTTTAAATATGGCAAGCCTAACTATAGACTTGCCATTTGTGCTGCTTGCCATCTCTGTACTCTCTGCGTCTGATTGATTTTATCATCATTATCGGGACAGGATTTCTAAGCTCCGTTCCTTCTCCAGCTGGTGTGACGTTGCATGGTTAGTGCACCCTTTGTAGATTCCCCTCCTCCTCTTCCTTCACTTGCCAGTGTGGTCGTGAGCCTCTGCTTATCTGCAAGCTTGTGGTTTCTCTCTTTAGCCGTGTCTCCTCTACCCACCAATTCATTCGTCACTTCATTTTTAATCTTATTTTGTTTTACTTTTTTATAATGAAGGAAATCTATTTAAATTTTTTTCCCACACATATTTTCTCCTTCCCAATTTTCCCACCTACTTACCTATTCAACTGTATGTTCTTTATCTCCCCTTTTCAAAAAAATGTCCACAAACCCAACAAGGTCAAAAATGCCAACGCAAAACAAAAAAGCTCACCAAAAAAAGCATGGAGTTTGTTTTGTGTTGGTTAACTACTTCTGGACACTAGACTTGCCCTCTAGTGCTGTTGACATACCCAGTGACACTCCATTGAAGAAAACTGATTTTCCTTTGCCAGGAAATATCTTCTCATTTAGGGGTGGTAACCTATGTCCATTTCTTCTCATTGCTGAGACCATGTTCGGCTTGAACCTGTGTAGGTCTTGTGCATACTGTCACAGACTTCATCAATTCATATGTGCATTCCTGTTGTGTCAGGAAGACACTATTGCCTTGAAGTCATCCATCATCTTTGGCTCATATGATCTTTCTGCCTCCTCTTTCCCCACAGATCTCTGAGCCTTGAAGTGAAGGGAATGATGAAGACATCCCACTTAGGGCTGAGTGCTGAAAAGTCTGTCACTCTCTGTACAATGCACAGTTGTGGGTCTCTGTGTTAAACCCATAACTAGTGCAGGAAGAAGCTTTTATGATGAGGGTTGAGCAAGGTACTGATCTTGCATCCTTTCACCTCAAGCTAATGCCTATCCTTGATGGTGAGGTGTGTTTTTCGGATGTGGCCAAAAGATAAGTTTTCTAATCCAATATGTTAGTCTGTGTCTTTTTATCAGGGAATTAAGAACATTAATATTGAGAGTTATTATTGAGCAGTGTTTATTGATTCCTGCTATTTTGTTGTTGTCTTGTAGGCCCACCCCCTCTTGATTTACTATTCTGGGATTATTAATTTTGTGTATCTTTTCATGTTTAGTTGAACTCTTCAAACTGCAATTTCCCTTCTAGTACTTTTTTTTTTGGGATAGAAAATTTTTGGATAAAAAATTGCTTAAATTTGGTCTTATTATAGAATTATTTTTTCTCCATTGATTGTGGTTGACAAATTTTGCAGGGTATCATAATCTGGGTTGGAATATGTGGCCTCCAAGAGCTTGTAGACCACATATCCAGCCCTTCTGGCTTCTAGAGTCTCCACAGAAAAGTTTGGTGTTAATGGGCCTGCCCTTATATGTCTTTTTCCCTTGCAGGTATTATTATCCTTTCCTTGTTCTGGACACTTAATGTTTTGATTATTATGTATCATGAGGAGTTTCTTTTCTAATTCTGTCTCTTTGGTGTTCCATATGCCTTTTCTACCTTGATAAACATTTCTTTCTTAATTTGGGGAAATTTTCTTCTATAATTTTTTAAAAAATATTTTCTGTGCCTTTGACCTGGGTTTCCTCTCCTTCCTTTATCCCTATTATTCATAGGTTTGGTCTTTTCATAGTGTTCCCAATTTCCTGGATGTTTTGTGTTTGGATTGTTTTAGGTTTAACATTTTCTTTGGCTGAGCTATCCCTTTCTTCTACCTTGTCTTTGAGACCTGAAACCTGTCTTCATACTTTCATTCATTCAATCTGTTGGTTGAGGCTTTTCTATAAGCTTTTTTGTATGATTTCTTGAGTTTTTCATTTTGAGTTTTATATCAGTTTGGCTTTACTTTAGTGATTCTATTTTACTGTTAAATTCTATTTTCATATCTTGAATTGTTTTCATTATTTCATTTAACTGTTTTGTTTGTATGTCCTGGCCTTCACTGAGGCATTTATTCATGTTCTGTTTAAGGTCCATGAACATATTCATAACTGCTAGTTTGACTTCCTTGCCTTGTGTTTCAGCTAAATTGCTTTTCTCAGGGCCTATTATAATAGGGTTTCTGGGTTCTGGAGGACTTATATTGTCTTGGTTGTTCATGTTTGTGTTTTGCACTGGGATCAGGCATTCTGGAGTTATGTGTGAGGTTATGAGTTATTTGAAGTTTGAGCTATGATGTTTCTTGGGAGATATCTGATCTTTTCTTTATGGAGGAGGTGTTCTGTTCTTTGATTGCTGTTACCTACTCTAGATCCTGAGCAAGTGTGGTGGTTGGTGTGTCCCTGGTAGAGAGTTTCCTGTTGGCTGGCACTTGTAGGAACTGGAGATGAGCTAAAAGGGAAGGACTTGGGAGATCCTGGGTGCACAGGAAGGACTCACTTTTCTTTAAGGGGTTGGTCACCAGGAGTTTGACCATGCTTCAGTGACAACACAAATTGGACTTCTTTTTTTTTTTATCTTTTTGGGAGAGGGCACAAAGTTTGGTGGGTGGGCCTGGGAGGATTGGGAAGTAAAAGTGATCAAGGTTCAATACTTGAAATTTCCCAATAATCAATAAAAATATTATCTTTAAAAAATAAAGCAAAAAAAAGGAGCAGAATCCCCCAGGAATTGAAGTGAGTTATGCGGAGAAGCTCCAAGCAGGCTGCAGCATGACTAAGAGTCAATCTGGAGAAACAGGAATGGAGGACAAGACAGATAAGGGCACTCTTTCTAAAGAGCCTAGTGTGGTGACAGTGGATCCCTGTTAAGAGTGGTATTGATGGTGTCAATGGGCAACACAAAGAAATGGAGATGGGCTAGAATGAAAGGTTGTAAGAAGTGGCAGGAAAAAACTAGGGGGCCCCGAGTTTGTACTAAGAGGCAGAGTTCCTGGAAATGGAGCATATTTTTCATTTCTTCCATGATGATTTTGGGTTTCTAGAATTTACACTATGTCTGTAAATATTAGCGACACAGATTTCAGCTAGGGTCATTGGACCTCCAACCCCCCCCCTTCAACACCAATCAGACAGATGTTGCCCTGGGGTGTCCCAAATTTCTGAGTGAGACTACTTCTCCAGTCCCCCTGCTCCTGAGTGTCTGGAACCCCAGGCTTTTGTCAAGGTGATGCCTAGCTCATCAGTTCTTCAGAAGCAGAGCCTGCAAGTGTCCTGTTCTCACAGGGGAATCCTGCTGGAACTATGACAGTGTCACAGCAAAGGATTCCACAGTCCTCTGATAAGGTCTAAGTTTCAGGGTTTCAGTGAGCCTGTTTTGTTGGGCTGTGACTTTCACTGGTGCTTCTCCTGGGAAGATGAGACTGGATGGCGAGTGGAGAGCCTGGAGTTATGTCTCTGCACTCTTTGCTTAGGCTCTGATACAGTGATTATCATTATATCGTATCTGATACAGGATTATATTATTGCCTTTGTTAAAGGGAGAAAGATCACCTGGGGTCAATTTCAAAATGATGTTTTTACTCTCCCTGCTGGGAGCACATGGGATTTTTCTATATTCTTCTCCATGGGAACTTGATGGCCTTTAAGACCGGGACCTAGTTCTTTTTAACTGTCAAAGTAGACCATGCCCAACCTTCAATAGTCAGCACTGTCTAATTGCCCCAGCACCTGCTGTCCCTAAGGTCAGCTTTTGTTCCCAGTGAGTTGTGATTTTCTGTATCCATCTGTTCCGCTCTGCAGCTTTCAGGGTAGTGGTTTGCTTATGCCCTTAGTTTTTGCCTGGATCTAATGAGAGTTTGTTTTGTAGTTCGTCTCCTTCTCTGGAGAAAGGGAGCATGGCTGTATAGCTCTTTGCATGTTGGTCTGGAAACAGATTTGAACTCTTCCTCTGAGAGTGAAAAGTAAAGCTATTAGATGGCAGAACCTTGTTCCTAGAAAATTCATCTCAGGACAAAGCTGCCCCTGAAATTAGCATAGTCTCACAGGACAGAGTCACTTTTGTCTATTTTGTTTCTTGTTCCTATTTTGGGTTTTTGGAAACATTTGGAGCCTGTGCTACAAGTATGAGGCCACTTTGGTTCTGCAGGGATGCAGCTGAAAGGATACAGTAATAGACATGCTTTGTCCATACTTGGGAGCATAGGTACCAGTGCTTAAGATCTGACTGTGGTGGGAGAGAAATCATGCAAAGATGCTATCTGTCATGAGAAAACAGGGACTTCTCCATATGGACTCATTTCGGCTAGGAGAACCACAGTGATATTAACTGCTCAACATTTGAAAATTCTAAGGCATAAGGCATGATGCCTTCCTGTACAGCCCTGGTCTTAATGTCCACTCCTTTCTGCATGTACAAGTTGTCTGTAAGGATTTAGCCCTCCTAAAGATGCCCAATTCCATTAGCATATATATGTGTATATATATAGTATTCAACTATTTTCATATATCCTAAGTGTTGTTCAGATCATTATCATATGGTATTATTTAGACTTTAGGGAATAATGTCAAGAATAAAATGGTGTGTACATGTTCAGCATAGTGGTAAAGGCTCACAGACATTTGTGTCTGTGTTAAGCACATTGGCAAGGGTTCCCAGAAGCCCATTTTTCTTAAATATTTTCAATCTGAAATTGATTTAATCTGAGATTTATTCCACAGGTGCATAGTGCTAATTTGATTCTCACTTCATTGAGTGACTTATGGTTGGTTGGTTTGTTTATGTTTGTTTTTGTGTGTGTGTGGTGGTAGGACTGAAATCCAGGTTGTGTCATGTGCTAGGCAGGTGTTCTACCATGGAGTTAGGACCTGCTCTTACAGATGGCTCATAAAATTAGTATTTAAATGTTTTGACCCATAGAGAATTTTTTCCAATAAAAAATATCGAATTTTAATGAATAAAAATAAAAGGATGACTCAGTGGTTAAGGGTACACATCGCTCTTGGATAGGACCCCAGTTTGAATGCCATCATCCACATTACCCTGAGCAGCTCACAACTCCCTGTTACACTAGCTCCAGGAGATTCTAAACCCTTTAACCTACTTAGGCAGTAGCACCCACACATGCACACACTTGCACAAATGTACACACACACACACACACACACACACACACACACACACACACACACACAGTCACTAGATACACAGGCATATAATGGAAAGATGAACTTTACAAAGAATTAGAATTGTTTGGCACAAGTTAACTGGAGTGAGATTTCTTACCCTGATGACACATACTTGTGACTTACAAAGCACCTTAATATAGCTGCCTTTATACACAGCATCATTACAATAACACAAATAATATAAAAAGGCCTTTAAGATTCTTTTTTGCTCACTACCTTGATTGAGGATACTATTGTCCTTATTACAAGAAAAGCTCACGAAGGAAGTAGGTATCCCAGTATCCGCACCAGAGACCCGCCCCCCAAAAAAGGAGTTAGCCATGTAGGAAAAAAATATAGTCCTTCCACTTCCTTAGTAGAAAAAAGGTGACTTGGCTGACAGTTGTGAAGAAATCAAAAGTTAATGTCATTTCTTGCTGCCAAGGTAGAGCCAAATCCTGTTCTGAGTGGACTTCAGTCTTGGAGAGATAGGAAATGAGTCTGTAGTATGAGGAATTGCAGTTGGATGTAGATGAAATTCTATACAGTCTTAGTAAATAAGAAACACAGAGCCAAATACAGAGTTAAAGCCAAAGAGATCAGAGCAAGAGCCACGACTACCTTATCTGACCACCTCGCCACCGTCGTTTCCCCGAGAGAGAGACCTTCTTCCTGTGTGACTTGTCTTTTTATTCCTTTTCTATTCTGTCTTATCATTGGCTCTAAACCCAACCACATGACTTCCTAGTCACTGCCTGTCTATACACACTTCCAGGTCTCTATGTTTGGTACTGGGATTAAAGGTTCAGGTCACCACACTTGGCTGTATTCTTGACCACACAGAGACTCTGCCTGCCATGTGATCGGATTAAGGGCATGTGCCACCACCGCCAGACTTCTGTTTAATGGCTTGCTTTTACTTCTGTTCTCCAGGCAACTTTATTTATTAATATACAAATAAAATCACATTTCAGCACAAATAAAATATCACTGTAGTTGGATCTATAATTTCACAGAAACCTATAGGAGAATAAAATATATATAATTTATATTGGTGTTTTGGCCATGGACATTGGGTCCCCTAGAACTGGAGGTACAGACAGTTGTGAACTGCCATGTGGGTGCTGGGAATTGCACCTGGGTTCTCTGGAATAGCAATTAGTGCTCTTAATTGCTGAGCCATTTCTCCAGCACCTGAACCTTGTCATTCTTAAACACTGGTGCTTGTGTGCCTGGAAAGGTTTTGCCGCACCAAGAGAAGGTAACTTAGCAGTCATGAACATCACCCTTTTGGCTTCTCATGTCTGTTTATTGTTGAAATAAATTTCAGGTGGGTACTGTCTCATCCAGACTAAAGTAAGGTAGAGCAAGGTGTCTGTGACAGGAGAAATATTGACTTCAGAGATCTTTCCAGTTCAGATGGCAAAGAAGATACTTGGGATGTAGATAGGGTGCTCAGTGCACCAGTGTAGATTGTGGTAGTTAATCTTGATTGCTGGTTTGACAGGATTTATAACAGCCGTGAAAATACACCTGAGTGTGTCTATGAGAGTGTTTCTGGGCAGCTCTAACTAGAAGGGGAAAGCCATCCCAATGTGGGCATTGCCATTCCACAGGCTTGGGTTCTAGGACTGAATAAGCATCAAAACTTACCTCTTTTTGTTTCCCCATTGTGGACACAGTATGACCAGCTGCCACACAACTGTGAGCCAAAATAAACACTCCCTTCCTTAAGTTATTTTTTGTTAGTTATTTTTATCACAGCAGTAAGAAAACAACCAATACAGTTTTCTAATCATGCCCACTTAAAGCATTGCCTTGGATGTATGACCCCAATGAACAGACAAGATGCTAACACTGATGATGTGCCCATGCATCTGTAGCATCCCCGAGACTTCACTGGTGGATCACGATATATAAGTAAGAATGAGGGTTATGAAGGCAGACTATTCTCATTCAGAAAGCATTTGTTTGTTTGTTTCTTTTGTTAACTGGTTGAGAACTTTGGAATGACTTACTCTGAAAAATTAATTGAGTGTGGGACTAGAAGCTTCAGGGAAGAACAAATAGTAACTTCACTCCTTCTCTTTCCCTCTTCAGAGCGATTGGGTCATTATACGAGCCGTGATTAGATTCCTCTTTTTTCATGGCCGTCCCTGAACACGCACTTGCAAATTTCCTTAGGCATGGGTCAGGTTCATTTACTTCTGCTCTCTGTTCTAGCTGGTGAGACTGCTGCCTGGGTGTTCACCTCCCTTCTGTGGGAAGGGCAATGATGCTCGATAGGACCACAGGCTCCTTGGAGTGCTTACTTTAGACTCAGCCAGGGAGATCCCTTTGGATTCCACTGTGCAGTCCCATCTTTCTTCCCCTTCTTTGCCTTCTCCTTTGCTCTTTGTTTCTCTCAGAGGAACATGGATAACTATGTACAGTTGCTGGTTATTGTTACAAAACTTACATAAAGCAAAACATCTCTAAAGGTAGAGAGTTGAACAAAGGTCATTAGGGACTAGGATAGGCAGAGGGTAGGGATAGACAGATGCTGGAGGAAAGAAGCAGCCCACAAAGGGATTAGTTGTAGCGTCCTTGCCGTCTTTTAGATCATAACTATGCCCTAAAGCCCACATATTAAAGCTTTCCTTCCTGGCTTGGTGCTAATAGGAGCTGGTGGAAGCATCAAGGGTGAGGTCTAGTGAATCTTTAAGTAATTTGGTACGTCCTTGATGGGGATTGTGGGACTCTTGTCTCTTCCTATTCTTTTTGTTCCATCATGTACTTCCCCAATGGTGGGCTGCCACAGCACAAGCCACAGCAGACAGGTCTCTCAGTTATGGACGAAAATAGCCACAACTGTGAGCTATAGTGGTTTCTCTTTAATAGTGATTTTTTTCCTCCTTGGGTGATTGTTGCAATGACAAAAAAAAGGTAGTTACAGTCTGTGCTAGCTAGATTTTATGTCAACTTGACACAAGCAAGGATCATCTAGGAAGGGTCAATTGAGAGAATTCCTCCATCAGGTTGGCCTGTGGGCAAGCTGTGGGATATTTTCTTGATTACTGATTGGTGTTGGAGGGTCCAGCTCACTGTGGGTGGTGCCACCCCTGGGTTGTTGATTCTGGATGGTATAGAAAAGCAGGTGGAGTAAGCCCAGAGGAGTAACACTATACTCATGTGATCCTGCATCTTTTGAAAATGGGTTCTTATGATTTTTATGCTAATATTCAAAATTCTAACTCCTTTCATCTGTTCCTTTCCATGTTTTCTTGTGGAAGTTTGTTTCCAGGCCAACATTTATACCAATGCTCATGGTGATGTTTGTATGCCAAGGCTGGAGGTTGATTTACATACGTAACTCAGGATAAACCTTCCCAGTATGTAAGAACTCACTAATGGGCTGTCCAGATAGCTTAGTGGGTAAAGAAGCTTGCCACCAAAACTGAAGACCTGAGTTCCATTCTTGGGATCCATATAGTAGAGGGAGGTTACTAACTGCCACAAGTTGTCCTCTGACCTCCATACATGCCACACCCAAAATAAGTAAGTAAATATAATATATAAGTAAAAATTAACTTCTGAGCATCTGAAAGTCTTAGGCAGGAGGATCAGGTATTTAAGCTCAGCCTGGACTTTATAGAAAGAACCTGTCTCAAAAAATCAACAAAACAGGTGGGTGGCAAGACTCAGGTATTTTCCATGGTGCATTGCCATTCTCCCCAAAATAAATGAATAAAATGTAAATAAAATAAAATAAAATCACAGATGTTTTAACTGCATAGATAGACACTGTGAAAAATCAACCAATTCAGTTGTTCTCTTAAAAGAAAATTTCTTCATATTTGCCTGGAGTGAAACATTTAGTCTTTCTTCCAGTTTATTTTTCCCCAAGTCTTTGTGACTATTTTTTTTTTTTGCACAAGGCTTTCAGTTTACTCTCCTTCCCTGGATTGGTAAAAATGGGAGCAACAAGTAATGGAGTGAGGCTGATGTTCCATTTCATGCGTCATCAGAGCTGCTAGTTAGGGTAATGGTGCAGAGTGGTGACTTTTGGAGGGAGAGGTGTGGAGAGGCACTCGCAGCATCTTGGAGAGTCTGGAGTGGATATCATAGGAAGCCAGGGAGGAGGAGACCCAGGCCTTTCTGTGCTGGATGGGGAAGGTTGAGTTCTATCACAAACCCAAGCCTAGAAGCCTTGGCTCCACTTGCTCCTCACTCAGCAGGGTTCTTGAGAGATGTAGATGGAGGTGCCTGTGACTTGTGGAGAGTCACTCCTGCTTCTGAATGCATGCAAGAAAATGAGCCTTTACTCTGTACTTTCCATGATGGATTCCACATTTGGAAATGATGCTGTTTAAAACAAATCTGGTAATAAAAAACCTGAGCTTTCATGCCAGGTTTGTGATTTAAACTCTTATCCAGAGCTTGGCCATATTCTAGGGTAAGTGGGTAGTAGTGCAGCTTAAATGGTCTGTTGAAACCTTTATAGGACCCTGAGTGTGAAGATGTTCCATACGAGCAGTCTTCATCAGTGGTATGGCATCCAGTTTCTCATCTGTTCTTTGGGAACAGAGGCTATGATTCAAACTCTTAGAACTAATGAAGTGGATGCGGGTTACTACCATCCACTGAAATCTGTACCCTCATAAACATAAATGACATTGGTAGCAAACATTATGGCCTCCCCAACTTAGTTCCTTAAGGGAATGCCTCCAGTCTCCCACTTCTCCTCATAACCTTCAACCAATGATACAGAAATGAAGACTGCCAACCAGCATGGGCAAAAGACTCAGTCCACCAGAGATTCCACACTGAAGGATCCTACATCACACCAGTGCACACCTGAGGCTTCCAGCAGGGAGAGCTTGGCTTCCCAGAGCCAAGCTAGTGGGGCAGGAGTGCAAACAGCTCTCATCATCCTGTGAGCATGCTGGCTTCCACTCTACCTCATTACTGTTTCTGAAGCTCCAGCTGCCCACAGAGCAGTCTTGCTAATATGCAGGCTCTACAGTACTCAAAGGTATACTAGATGCCTGTGTCTTTAAATGATGTCATGTTTTGTTTCAGTTTGCAATAATTACTGATTTTGGGTTTTCCATCAAAACCACCAGTCCTGGGATTGTTATACAATATAGAAAAACAATTCATTTCCGATTTTAGTTTCTTGTAGTTTTTAGCTAATGGTAATAAATATCTCATCAAGTCAGGGTGTATCCTCAGCAATGGATCATCTACTGGATAGAAATAACATTCCAAATATATGAGAATTCTTATTGGGATTCAGTGTCTTGGACTGGGAAAGTGGCTCAGTAGGTAAATACTTGCCACGGTAGCATGAGACCCTGAGCTCAGGATCCCAGAACTCATGTAAGATCAGACGTGGTAGCATGAAGCTGTAATCCCAGCACTCCTATATTGACATGAGAGACAGATAAGAGAATCTGCATAAACTCAAGGACCAGTTCACCTGGTGCATGCAGTGATGAACAAGACATCATATCTCAAATGAGGTGGAAGTTGAGGACAGGCACTTGAGGTTGTCCTCTGACCACATATGCATAATGATAAGTCCACAATTTCTGCCCATGTGTGCATGTGTGCACATGCACATGCACACATACACACACACACACACACACACACACACACACATGATAAAAAGTGATTCAGTGACTTGTAGTTTATGAAACATTAAAATAATGTGTTTATTCTATATGTTTATTTGATTTGCAATAGGAGTTCTTCTTTTTTTTTTTTTTTTTTTTTTTTTTTTTTTTTTTTTTTTTTTTTGGTTTTTCGAGACAGGGTTTCTCTGTGTAGCTTTGCGCCTTTCCTGGAACTCGCTTTGGAGACCAGGCTGGCCTCGAACTCACAGAGATCCGCCTGGCTCTGCCTCCCGAGTGCTGGGATTAAAGGCGTGCGCCACCACCGCCCGGCCCAGGAGTTCTTCTTAAACACACATTTTATAATGATGTAAAAAACAGCCATCACAGAAATGCTTATTTAAATTCTCAGCCAGCAGGTGTAATTAAACAGGACCAGACACCCTCAGGGCAGCAGAACAAATCTGGTTGGAAAATGCAAGGCCAGTGACAATCTGCTCTTCTCAGTTAGATTGTTATCAATTAACTAAAAACGAAACAAAAAATAGGATGTGACAGTTGTAAATATTTTATGTGGTGTTATTTTTCATTGTTCTGAGAAAGACTTGGGAAAGATGGAAAGGAGAAAGAAGAGAAAGAAGGGGAGGGGTGCAGGAGTAGCCAGTGAGATTAGGAGAACACTGGAAAACTTCTGAAAGAAGGAGGCCTGGGTGTGTTGGCCGGCTCTGGTTTGGGGAATTGCTATCAACTTTACTGCGTGACTTTTCCTGCTTCTGTAAGTCGGGTTTGCTTGTGTAAGCAGCTAGCTTGGAGGGACTCACGACTTCAAAATCCATCTGCTAAATCTTCATTGGATTCCAAGCTGCACATACAGGTATGTAAAATCTCATTCAAAAGGTGGTACAGGTCTCTTTCATGTGCAATGCCTACAACATACATTATGGAATCAAATTTGAGGGATAAAGCTATGTGTAAGTGCTGATGGGAGACCCTCTGAGCAGAGGGTGGGCACTGTCTGGCAAGAGCAAGGAGACAAGCACAGTGATGAGACAAAGGAAGGAGACAGATGCAGTTACCCAGGCAGATTATAGCCCTGCACACCTGGATGGTCTTATGTTCCCACACCCAGCTGCTGGTGAAATACAGGGCAATTCCCTCAAGCCTGGGAGTCAAGCCATGGTGCTCTTGGGAGTCAAGTCATGGTGCTCCTGCATTCAGAATTGTGTGGTGCTTGGGGCTGCAGGATAGTTTTGCGGCCATCGGCTTTGTCCCTCTCTGTGGAGATGGTTGATCCATCTCAGCACTTCACCAGATTTGGCTGCTGTTAATAAAAGAGCCTCCACTCACAGAGGGAACTGACTATTCCAGGCCAAACTGGATCAAACATCTTTTCCCAACTGATTTGCATCAGTTCCTCAGTGGGTCGAGGGCACAGTCATCCTGGTACCCAGTGGCACCAGGTGTTAGTTCACTGCTGCTCCTATATTTGCACTTCTGCTTTGCTCATGTGTTCCGAAGCACCCCCACTGATATGCTATCATCCCTCTGTGAAAACACCTTTCCTTATATACACTTTCAATCGAGCTGCTGAGCTGTTAGCTGATCAGTTGTTGGGGGGTATGGGGTAATTCAGTGGTAGAGGGCATCCCAGGGCTTCAGGCTCAATCACCAGTGCTCACATGTGTTCAAGTCTGACTTTCTCAATGCCTTTGAGCTGTCAGCATCCATTCTTCCTTTCTGAAAGAAGTTGTATGGCTTTTGAGAGCTTCTGTCCAGTAATGGATTTTATTCTCTGCTATTTATCGATTTGCAGTTTGCTAAGGTTTTAGAATATTCTTAATAGCAGCTGAGAAAGAGAATGTCCTGAGAACTCCTATGACATCCCAGGCTTGGGTGGGGAAAGCTCATGCTCTGGCCTTTTTTTTCTGGTGACTGCTGTTCTCTTTTTTGTACAGATCATTCTCACTGCTTTAGGGCACAATGCTGCAGAGAACATTCCAGATACAGTCTAGCGTCCTGACCAGAAGTGGTAAGGAGTACATTTGTGGCTCATTCATACCAAGAGCCCAAAAGATAGGTCTTTCTGTCAAATCTAACCACTGGGTGAGTCCAACAGAAAAGGGCAGTTTCTCTTTCCACATGGGTCAGACTTACTTGCATCTTTTCCTACAGCAATGGGTCTGCTCCTAGAAGTGAAAGCTGGCAAACAATGCCATGCATTCATGCCCTGACACTAGTTTTACAGAAGTTAGGCTAGGTTCTGGCAATGCACAAGAGACAGATTGACCTCAAATACACTCAGCAGGATCATTGTTTTCAACCCAGCAATGGACATCTTCCTATTAGGAAACCAAATTATATGGGGAACTTTAAACCTACCTGAGTGGGAACTTCCTGAATTAAAGCTGTTGTGAACACAGATTTGAGACATCCTCCTTTGCAGTGGAACTTACATTGTTTGCTCTTTTGATTGTCTAACCTTACTTACAAAGAGACTCCACTTCAGCTGTAGATCTTGGAGTTCCTGGCCCATTACACACGTGAGTCAGTTCTTTAGGTCAGTCCCTTTTTGTGCCTGTGTCTCCCTCCTGACAGCATTGTTTTTATGGAGAACATGGAGTAATGCCTAACACACCTTCTTCTGTGTCTGTGTCTTTTGTAGGGAATGTCACCATGTAAGCTTTTCTTCATAGGATGGTGACATATGCCCTAGTTAGAAACCTAGAGCATCTGGGGGACAGATCAAGCCTGGAGGCAGTGCTCCTTTCTGAGGAAGGGTTGATGAGAACCAATACCTAAACCCCCTGGTGGTAGAGGACAGGAAGGGACCAGGTGACCTTACACATGCACAGGAAGACAGTTAAGTGGGCTGGGAAAGGGGGAACTGAAGTATTGACTCAAGATTCCTTTGCTGCTTTCATTTCCATTCTCATCTCATCGGGACTGCTGTGTGTGTCTTCTGTGTGGGGTCTTTATCAGGCATTCTGAGATTTAGGAATGGGTGTGCTAGCTAGGGAATGAACACAAACATTGGGCCACCCACTCTACCCCGCACACACTCTACCTCTCAGCTGCATCTTCAGCTTCATGTAATTATGTCTTGATTTGCTGGGTTTCAAAATGAGACCTTGAAGCCACTCATTTAGTAAATGACTGTATTAACTGAAAAATGCATACCCTGAAGCGTTTCCAACTTACCATGTCTTTTTCCCAAATCTCACTCTGGCTCTGCTCTGGGGTTTCCCACGCCGCAGTTCATTTTCAAAGTTACTCAAAAGCATGTGGAAACCTGGAGAGGGGCTGGGGCCTTGCTGTCCAGTGTCACACCTGCGCCACACTCACCACCCCTCCCTCAAGGACTCGTCTCTTCATGGCTCTCCATCATACATATATTTTCTTTCTGCCAGTTTCTTTTCCTTTGTGGAAAGTGGACCCAGGACTCATGTTCATACTTGTCATGATTTTATTATGGCTTACATCTTGTTTTAAATGCAGGATGCTTGATGATGAAAGCTGTAAGTAATCTTTCTGTCGAGTCTAACCATTGGGTGAGTTATGTACTCTCCCCCACTCCAAGAGTCCAACAGAAAAGGGCAGTTTCTCTTTCCACATGGATCAGACTTATTTGCATCTTTTCCTACAGCAATGGGTCTGCTCCTAGAAGTGAAAGCTGGCAACCAATGCCATGCATTCATGCCCTGACACTAGTTTTACAGAAGTTAGGCTAGGGTCTGACAATGCACAAGAGACAGACTGCCCTCAAATACACTCAGCAGGATCATTGTTTTCAACCCAGCAATGGACATCTTCCTATTAGGAAACTAGATGATATGGAGAGCTTTGAACCTACCTGAGTGGGAAATTTCTGAATTAAAGACAGCTTTGGTATCTTGACAGTGTTCAAGCTCACATGTCATCAATGCTGTGAGTATTTTGCAACAGAGGGCATCTCCTCCCCACAGATGGTTAGAAGCCTTGTCATGGAAGTACTTGGCTCCAGCTCTGGCTGCAGTGGCATTTTCAGTAGCACTCACTGTACTGTCATGGGAACCTGATTGGTACCAGAGGCAAAAGAATCTCAGCTTTGCTGCCTGGAACCCTCGAGTCTGAGGACTAAGGTGAAGGCAGAGCATTGGTGTTGGATCCATCCCTTCAAAGTCTGAATGGGCAAGTATTGCTGCTTGCCCCCTTTGTCCGTGTTCCACCAAGGATCCCATGCCAGGCTCCCAGGTCTTTCTGCAGGGTATGATGGGCCTAACTGGAGAACTGTCACCTTGCTCACAGAAGGATGGGACAGGAGCTGTAGGAGCTTCATGACCCCCTAACTATGGAGTGTCAATACTGCCCCACCGACAGGGAATGTAATCTATAACTTGGTAAAAATTGCCAGGCGGTGGTGGCGCACGCCTTTAATCCCAGCACTTGGGAGGCAGAGGCAGGCGGATCTCTGTGAGTTTGAGGCCAGCCTGGTCTCCAAAGCGAATTCCAGGAAAGGTGCAAAGCTACACAGAGAAACCCAGTCTCGCAAAAACCAAAAAAAACAAAAAAACAAAAAAAAAATCTATCTGAGTAGTCTGAACATTAAGGAGTAAGAGATGTGACCTGCCCGAAATTAGGCTACTACCTAAGGATAAGAGGGAAGGGACAGAATTCGCCACTTCCTGCCAGCCTCAAGTGCCTGCAGAAGAGTGAGCTTTGCATAGGTTTATGTTTCTGCTCCTCAGTCCAAGGAAGAGGGACTCAGGTCCTGTACCTGGAAGGTGCTTGCACTGGCGGTGCCTGTGTATCATACCGCTTCATAGTTAGCCTGGTGTATTCTGTCATTAACTGACAGGGATGTGTAGGGATACAGCTGTGGAAAGGACCAATCACACTGTGCTGGAAAGGGTGGGAGGTTCTGACATGGCCCAGGCCTGACATGAACTTTCTTGATTCTTTGTGAAGGTGAGGGTGGAGGTGAAAGTCAGTTTTCACACACTGCAGATGAGTCACTGCTGCCCTGGGGATAGGAGAGAAATGAAGAAATGGAAGCCCAGGTAGTAACATTTGGACTTTGCAAGGACAAAGGCAAGGGGTTTCAATTAACAGTTCACCTAAGAAAAATGCCACTCTTGCAGAGCTTTCAGGAAACGCAAGAACCAAGGTAGAAGCCCTTTTGAGTTATTTCTCCAAATGCCAGGAAACATTTTTTTAAGAGATTGCTTACGTCATCATAAATAATGTTTCCAAGTCCTGGGGGTGTTTGACACTAATTAAAACCAACATAAGCTTACAATGTCTGTTTCATAATGTGGAACGTTACATAACCCAGACTCTGGAAACAAATAAGGACAGTAATCGACTTCGTGAGAGTTGGGATTTTCAGATGTACTGACTTCGCAGAAGCTCAGCACGGACAGGACACTATGGGAGTCACCCTTACAGCCACTTGGCAGCCTGTATCTGATGGTGCACTGTCTTCCCCGCGTGGGAAGCAGACTATCAGTTTAGATATTAGTTATGATCATAACAATCTGATTTTGAGGCGAATAACAGGAATTGGGAAACTCGCATTGATTTTTCTCCTGGAGTAAGGGAACGGAAGGCAAGTATGTCATCCTTTCCTCTGAATTCATTGAGTCTTTGTTCTGAGCCAAATGGACAGTAAATCCACGACAAACCGGATAGCTTAGCCTCACTGGTGGTTACTTTGTTTATTTTTCATCACATCCTAAAGATTTAAGGTGACTTAAAAACAGGAAATGAGCAAACAGGATTCTTTTTGTTTTTTAAGAAAAGAGTTTGAAATGAAGCTAAAAGAAAAGCAGGGGTAAGAAAGCAATGAAAACCATAGAGAAGGTTAATGTAAGCAGCTGTGGCCTATGGGCTGCTACCACTGCAGGAAGATGAACACAGACTTAGCTCTGATCTTTCTAGTGCTCAGTGCAGAGGCTACCAGGTCAGGTAGGGATGTGGGGCTCCAGGTACAGGTGTAGGAAACCTCCTGCTGGTTCCCAGAAAGATGACTGCATTCTGTATACCGAGTCCTCACTGTTGTCATCAGGCCCAACGATGGGGTGTTTTTATATAAACATCATGAATCTTTTGTGTCAGAAGACACAGCACTCAGCAAAGTGAAATGAACTAGCTAGAGTCTTAGGTCTACAACAGAGTCCCACTATGTCAGTGTGTAAGGCAAATGGAGCATGAGCAGGGAGGATTTGGTCCCATTAAAGTTACAAAGGGAAGAGTAATGATGAAGTTTCACGGCACCATATACCAACACTCTCCTCAAAAAGCAGATCTAAGAGGCCATACACACACTTGCACACACATGGACATTCATTTCAAGAAACTAGCTGGAGCACTGAGGAGGCTGGCAGGTCTGATGCCTGAAGGGAAGGCCATCAGGCTGGAGACCCAAGGAAGAATTGATGCTTCAGTTCAAGTCCCAGCTCAGCCTGTAGGCAGAGTCCTCCTTTGTAAGATTTCCTTCAGGAGCAGGGTGGGAGAACAGAGAGAGAGATACGGTGATGAATGAAGACCCCAGGGGAATAGGAAGAAGCAGAGTGTTAGAGAGGTCCCCAGAAATCCACAAAGATACCTCCACTTTAGACTATTGGCAATGGTCGAGAGAGTATCTGAGCTGACCTGCTCTGGTGATCGGATGGCCAAACACCCTGGCTGTCATGATAGAACTCTCATCCAGTGTCTGATGGAAGCAGATGCAGAGATCCATGGCCGAGCCCAGGTGGAGCTCCAGGAGCCCAATCGGCACGCTCGCCCGAGAGAGGAGGGATTCTATGAGCAAGAGATATTGAGACCATGACTGGAAAAATCACAGAGACAAATAGCCAAACTAGTGGAAACGCATGAACTGTGAACCAATGGCTGAGGAGCCCCCATGGAACTGGACCAGGCCCTCTGGATAAGTGAGACAGTTGATTAGCTTGAACTGTTTGGGAGGCCCCCAGGCAGTGGAGCCAGGACCTGTCCTTGGTGCATGGGCTGGCTTTTTGGAGCCTGGGGCCTATGCTGGGACACTTTGCTCAGCCTTGGTGTAGGGAGGAGGGGACTGGACCTGCCTCTGCTGAGTCTACCAAGCTCGACTGACTACCCAGGGGAGACCTTGCCTTGTAGAAGGTGGGAATGGGGGGTGAACTGGGGGGGGGAGGTCTGGGAAGTGGAAGGGGGAGGATGGGGAATCCATGACTGATATGTGAAATTAAGTTAATTAAAATAAAAATATTTTTTAAAAAAGATTTCCCTCTTTTGATCTATTCCTGCACCTGCTAGAAAGAGGCCCACTGCATTATAAAACATGTGTTTGTTTCTGCCAAAGCGCATTGGACTGGCTGCTAGGCCTATCTGAAAGCTGTCTTCACAGAATCTCTAGACCAGAGTCATGACCTACTGACAGATGAGATGAACTCTGGTGCAGAAGGGATGGAGAGAAGAGACTAAGAATGGTAACCTGCAGAGTAAACTCAGCCTGACCTTAGATTGGGCTAGGTTTTTCCCCAGTATGTCTGAAGGATGTCTTAAGGACTGAGGACTGAAGCTGTGGGTCAGGAGGAAGCAGGCCTGATAGTGCCAGCTTCAGGGCTATGTCATATCTGCTGTGGGGAAGACCAAACTGGTTCAGACATGGAGTGGGATGCTTTCCCCGCTCTCCTAGTCTCCTCTTCCCTGAGGCAGGAAAGCCCCTGTAGACTGGGAAGAGCATGCCTGCTGACTCTGATATTCCAAGTCTGGCCCTACTTCACATTTGCCTTAAGAGTTTGTGATCATCAACAACTCCACTGTCTCTCTCTGAAACCAGCCCAGCTAAAGTGTTCCCGGAATGCAATAACATAAATGGGTCAGATCTGAATTCAAAGGTTGGAAGGCGTGAGAAGGAGAGAGACAGGCCTGAGGTATCACAGACACCCATCACAGGACAGTGCCCTTCAGCAGATCCCAGTGAAATTCTAATGAGCATGTGTGACTCTCAAGAGCAGGTGGGTGTGATTCTCACTGTTTTATTCTGAGAGCTTAACAGGGTATTTTAGAAGCACAGATGTCAGCCAGTACTACTCTTAATGAGGTTAGAAATCAGTTCTTCTTTAGATGGTGTGGCCATGGTGCCCGGGGAGTGATAGGCTTAGAAGAAATTTAGAGGGGAACTTTTACCTGAAAATGCTTGTGCTTTCCTTCTTCTTAGTTAAAACACCTGGCAAGTCCAATAGTCTACATGGTCACCTCCTGTCTTATGATCTTGAAGTGTTAGTTTACTCACAGTGTTGGTTCTGGTCATAGATGAGGCCTGAGGTCTGGAGCTGGGCTGGCTCTCGACCTTTCCTTCCATACAGGTGGGCAGCAGCTCTGCCTGGGATAACCCTGCCCTGCTTTCACCGGCTGTCTAAACATGCTTCAAGTCCTAATCAAACTGCTGAGATGCTCACCCTGCCCAGTTTTGCATTATGCTCCTACCTGGCGGGAAAATCACTTCTTCACCTGGTCATCTAGTCATTTGAAAATGGCCCTTTGGACTGCTAGATAGACTCTTTCATGAATGCCCTCATCACTCTTGTGTATTTTGTTATCAGGGTGAAATTAGAACATTTCCCCTCTATGATTTACAAATTCTTATGGGAACTTAATTTTAGCCCTCAAAGACTGACAAAAAATGGAACACAGCTATGAATTATTAAAGCAGCTTTATGAGTCAACTTCAAAGTAAATAAGAGTCTGGAGCAAAAACATAGCTCAAAACCATGGAACTCATGTTCATATTCTGTGGGGATTTGGCTCCGTTTACTTTAAAATGCCTTCTACTTCCTTGGAAGGTAGGAGGCACATGGTTTCCTCTCCTCTTCTACATCTCTAGAAATGTAGAGATTTTAGTTAAATTCATGTTAGGAGCTCACTGGTTTTTCCAGGGTTGAGGCATAGTTAAGAGGAGTTCTGGGTCCTTAATGTCTTGTTTTTGGATACTTTTTTTTGTCTTCAGAAAACTGCCTTTTAGAAAAGGCCCTAATAAACCCATTCTATGAGAAATCAGTGAGCATGAACACTTCTAGCTTGTCAGCTGGAGGTAAACGAATGGTGTTTGTATTAACCTTTTATGGGTATTTGCATTTAGATCATCCACATTTTAAATGGGCTGAGGGAGGGATGCTCTAACTAAACGACTGGGACATAGTCAGACAGGGGTCAGAAGAGTCTTTATTTTATGTGCTAACTACTGCTTCTAGTCCTGTCCTTTTAGAAGAAAGGATTTAATTTGTAGGTATTTAAGCTGAGGCTGAGGATGAAAGTAATATACTTTAGGATGCAGTGCAGTGTAGGCTGCAGGTCCTGGATTCCATCCTGGGACACGGGACGAAAATACCATAGAAATAAAAGGAAGCAGCCATGAGAAGTGAATGGCTGTGATGTTCTTCATGGCCATCCCATTGACGGGCTTGCCTTCCCAGCTCACTGCCTGTGATACCCTGTGCACCCAGAGAGGTACACTCTTCTTAGGACTTGTTGAATCTAATTAGTCAAAGTCATTGTATACGTTTACATGGGAAAAACAGTGAAAGTGGCATTCACTGAAAAACTATTTAAACTCACTCTCTGGCATTATATGGCGATCATAACCATTTATTTTTTTCTTGACAGTATTACTTGCTTAACATAATTCATGCTTAGACTTATATGGAGCAGGGCATGAAGGGGTCATGAAATGATGGCATTAACAAGTTTCAATCATTTTAAACCTGTTTACTAGCCTAAATTTCTCCATGTTCCAGCACTGGACATTTAGGCAAGTTTGCCTAGAAAGTCGAACCTTGCATCACTGAGACAGAATATTCTCCTATTTTGATTAATATGTGCATTGATTGATTCGTTGTGGATATTGCTATGTAGCCCTGACTAGACTGGAAATTATGATCCTTGTTCAGGTTGGCTTGTCCATCACTGTGATAAAACACTGTGCAAAACCAGCTAGAAGAAGAAAGGATCTATTTCATGGGTTACAGTCTATTATCAAAGGGAGCCAAGGCAAGAATTCAAGGCAGCAGCTTGAAGTAGGAAAGCTGACAAGGAGCTTGCTTGGTTTTGTTTTGCTCTTTGTATTGGTTGCCTTTCTATTGCTGTGATAAAACACCATGACCCAGACAACTTATACAAGAAAGTGTTAAGTTGGGCTTATGTAGAATCCATGATGATGGGGCAAAGGCTCCGTGCCAGGAACAACTAACTTAACGCTTACATCCCCAAACAAAGCAGGAGGCAGAGGGCATACAGGGAATGGTATGAGTCCTTTGAAACCTCAGCATATGTCCCCAGTGACATATATCCTCCAATAAGGCCATACCTCCTAATCTTTCTCAAACAATTATACTAGGGACCAATTATTCAAACTTATGAGTCTATACGGGCCATTCTTATTCAAATCATCACATTTTGTATGTAGCCTGGGTCAGGTCCACCTGTCTAGGGATGCTCTGCTCACAGTGGGCTGGACCTTCCTATATCAATTAGCAATCAAGAAGATGCCCCACAGACATGCCCATAGGCCTGTGTATAGAGCCAATCCTTCAATTGAGGTTTCCTCTTCCTAGATGACTTTAGTTTTTGTTAAGTTGACAATAAAAACTAACCAGTATAGTTCTCTTGTCTCAACCTCCTAAGTTCTTGTATTATAGGCACACTCCAATATGACGGACTTTTTTTATTCTTGTTTAAGCTATTTAAGTTTAAGCTCTATTACTAATAAGGAATTTACCACTCACAGAGAAATGGCAGTCATGTTTTCATGTGCACATACAAACACATGTGATATTTACTTATAAAGGATCACATCACCTAGAATATGGTAGCTCTTGCTGCTTGTCATTATAGACAGAGAGTTCTGGGAAGACAGAACAGGTTGACACCCTGAAAGATCCACCCTCTTCGAGTCAATTCATATTTTATAGGAAACCAAAACAAAAGTGTTAATTAATCATCCCCAAATTTAGTTCTGACTCTTTGGTCAGGCAGTCAACCTCATCTCTGAGGTCCATAGCACTGTTTTGTTCCTTATTCTTCCACATTTTAGTCTCATGGTCATCTCTTTCTGTTAGAATGGGGTGTGCGTAATACAAGGCTGCTGAGTCTTACATTCCTCTCAAGTCTATGACTGGGTAACAACCACATTAAAGGTTAATTCAGAGCAGAGTATTAGCCCTGCGTATTTGTTGGGCTATTTATAATGTGTGCATGCAGACTTCTTTCTACAGCATGAGGTATGGATGTGCTTTTATTATTCAGGATACAAAGTGCCCTTATCTGTTCCTCCTGTCCCCTGTCAAATCTCACTGTGTCAAAGCGCAGCCTATTTCATAGCTTCTGGTTGGCGGTAGGGTGTTCTCTGCCACATCTAGGCAGAAACCATGCATTCTCTGTGTGTTTACACAGAGTATGCAATAGCTGTCTATCTATGCTGGCTAGTTAGGACCTGAATCATAAAGGAACAGTGAACTGTAAAAGCTGAGGATGTCTTTAGAAATCAGTCCATATAAAAGAGGAAACAAAAGCCAGGAACTATGCATATGTTAATTTAACTGCATGATAACTTGATAGAACTGTTTGAAACCTTCCCCTGGTAGACAAGTTTCTCTTTTACCTAACACCAAGTTTTGCCTTTCCTTGCTCCAGAATGAGGTCCCTAAGGGACTTTTCATTTTTGGGGGTCCATTGCTTTAGGTTCCTTGTTTCAAGTCTAATGCTTTGAGAGATGTATTCTGCGTTTACTTAAGCCAAAGTAGAGGGTTTCATAGAGACTTGTTTGCTTTTTGAGACAAGATTTCATTATGCACCTCAAGCTCAGGTCACTAGCTTGGTGGCAGGCATTTCTACCCCTGTGTGACTTTTCCTTAAGGATGTCTATTATATTATCACTGTTGAAGATGCCCTTCTTGTTTGAGCTGTTACTAGGTTCCTCCTAACTCTCCTCTACATGTCCTGGAGTTGGGACATCAATGTCCATCTCTATGTTTCCTAGTTGTAAAACTGGAGTTTTTAAGGTAAAAACCTGCGCTGGTGTTGCAGCTTCGAACATTTATGCTTGGGTATGTGTCCACAATATGCCAGTTGAGATATAAGTAATAGTAAAGTGCAGAAGGCAATGTGTTCGCTGTGGCCATACCAGGGAGAAGAGATAAAAAGGGTCCAGTGACACTAATTCTATCTTTGGGATACTGATGTGAGCTTTAAGTGGAGAAGGAATTGGAGCAGCGACCGCAAGCCCTAGGCCTCGTCAAACAATCCTGGTCAAGGTGCGGTCTGGTTGATCTTTGTTTCAGTTCCAGCTCTGCAAGGTGACCAAAGACGTTCTCTCCTGAGGGTGTCCTTCTGATTTCCATAAGATCACTTCTACTCCAAAGTGTAAGATGATTGTTCTCATGAGGGAGTGGGAGGCTGACCTGGCCTGGGAAGTGCTGTTCTTTCTGAAATCCAAGGTGAATGCAGGTCTTGGACAATAATTTATTTCTATGCCTTCAGCTAAACTAAAAGGAGACAGGCACATATAAAGCCAAACAGAGATGTCGGCCCAAGTGAAGTCATTTTTTTTCAGAAACAGCTGTAAAAACCTGATTTACAAGACCTCTGTTAAATCAGATTGATTCTAGCTTCCCACTCCGAACACGGATCACCCCAGGTAACCCATCAGGCTCTCCCTTCTGCCCCCTGTCTTCTCTTGGGTATTTCCTCCTTCATGGTTTTTCTAGCCACCAACCCTCTGGCCTGCTCTTTTGCACTACCACCCCCGTCTCCATTTCTTGCTGTTTGGAGGAGCCATATCTAGTTTGGTTGTTCTTAAAAAGAATGCTGGGGCTGCATCTCAGTCTTCTGAAGAGCACTCCACCAGAGCAGAGCAGGTGCTGAACCGAAGCCTTGTTTTAGATGCTACAAAAGACCTACAACTTGATGTTGTGGTTCAGAAAATTGGGGAAAAGAAATAGCTGTACCATGAGAAATCAACTCTGTGATCGCAACCCGAGCCAGCGCTCTCGAGTGTAATTTAATATTCAGAGCCTCATTAAGAGACCCAGGGACTCCTGAGACTTGAAACAAGTAATTATTTCACAGGAAGGCCCGCCAGCTCCTTCAGTTTGATGCTACCATCTCAGAGAGAAGGAAGGCAAATACTTGGGTTAACCAGATTAACCTTTTGCGGCAACTTAGTTCTGTTATACATTCTGTAAACTCAAAGAGTGAGCTTGATGTCGTCTACAGCCAAGGTTTTCACCCAGTTATGTCCTTTTGTCCTGTGGAGAGCACTCTGCAGAAATGAAGTTTTGGTCCTTTAAGCCTTGCCTGTATCCAAGCTGGTGCTTCTGTTGAAGTTCTTGCTCATCGTATTGTAGAGTTTATAGGTTCTGTTTTCCTCATTTTAGCTCTGTGCTGGAGCACCTGAGTCCAGATCTCTGCTCTAAAAAACCTACCTAGGGATGCCTTTCTACCTCACTCCTATTCCTACCAGGATTGTAACTGGAATTTTGTCCAGAAGTCTGGGCTTTAGAACATCAGCAAGCTAGAGTCTACCATCCATCACCAGTAAGAAGATGGGTAATAGTGAAAAGCAGAGGGATTTCTGCAATGTTTCCACTTGAGTAAGAAGAAAAATAACAGGGTTCAGGAACCTCAAGCACATCATCAGGATAATGACATGAGCCCTAGCCAGACAGAGGAAGAACTGGGGCAAATGTTTAGTACACATAATTAGTATGGTTGGTGTAGGTGTGATCAACTTGGTCATTGTCTCAGCTCAGGTCCTCCAAGGTGGTTCTAGGTATTTCACAGTTCTTTATTATATCAGTGCAGCTCACAGTCTCTAGGATGCAGCTCTGCCACAGGTGGAAGTGCCTTCATCTGGGCGGGGGTGTGGGTGGGTGAGGCTGTTTTCAAGGTTTTGCTATCTTTGAAGTAGAAAGCAAGTGCAGGGTTAGTACCATGATGAATCTCAGCTTCTTCAGCCACGTAAAAGAGACCAGCAGATGCAGCACCAAGACAGATGAGAGGGTTTCGTCTTGCACTTAGTTACCTTGTGGACCCAAATAAGCTACTTAGACAAGCAGCTTCTAAGTTCCGGTCTCAACAGCTATTTTTCTTGTGTTCCTCATGCTCTTTATCATTACAGAATATGCATATGTATGTTTGTGTGTCCCCTCCCCTGCCCCGTACGCACGCACGCACGCACGCACGCACGCACGCACGCCCCAGAATCCAATTCCACAGAAGAGTCTTGTTTTCCTCAAAATGTCCAGTGTCTAATGTTAGAAAATATCAACCAATAAAAGGAGGAATGAATGGTTAAATTCATTAATAAACAAATGCCTCCTCTTCTAGAATTGATTTGATTTTTGATGCCAGGTAGCACATTTTATAGATTAGCAAGTTTTTAGTGTATCTATGCCTTTTAAGAGAGGACTTACTATAAAACTACTATTAAGGTGAAACACAGTAATAAAGAAATCTGCTTTAGTGTGTCAGTTTCCCTTTGATAGTCATTTACAAACCCGTGATTTTGGCCAGAGCTTTGTATACTATGATGCGTTTCTGGGCACATTGCTGTGCACTGGACATGTGTCATGGGCAAACCTGAGGTCTGCCCTCTCCTGCCTGCAAGACTTAGTAGTCTTGTTAGATAACTAAACAGTATTTTTCTCTTTCATTCAACTCACATTTATTATTCTTCCCTGCACTGTGTCAAAAGAGGAAGACAGAGGAAATGATGGGACATTTGGAGGGAAAGGAGCTCCTCCCCCTGGAGTCTACATGAAGTCCCTCATCAGCTGAGAACCAAGAGTCCCAGCACAATGAGGGAATACTTGCTGCAATGGTAGCTGACATAGAGATGATGCCTCTTTTATGTAGAGATATTTTAGGTAAAAATGTGAAAATGGCGATAAAACATGCTTAAGGCTTGAGCATATATGACCTTGAATATGAAGGTCTTGCTCCTTTTCCAGGTATTTTCTGGGAGTTTGTCTCAGCCACCACCCCATGCAAGAAAACGCTCCTCAGCAACCCCCTCTCACCCCCCGCCAAGAGGTCACTTGAAAAACTGCCCAAGTCTTAAACTGTGAAGACTCTTGAGCTGACGGTCATGTTCAAACATGTTTTCTCCTTTTCTGGAACAGCCCTCTTCTTATTGATTTCCATGCTTCCATGGATCTTATACATTCTCTTAATAAACTACAGCACTGCTTACTGACTTATCCTGAAATTCTTCTCTGTGCCCAAGTCTAGAGTCTTGGTATCCCCCAAGACCCCGGAGAAGTCCCTGCCTCAGCTGGCAGTGCAGAGCTGTCTGCAGCTCCTACCCCACTGCTGCTAACACTGTGATGTAGTTTTCATGCATCTTCATAAACACTTTCATAAACAAGTCCCACCTTGTTTCGGTTTGAAACCCAGAAATGCTTTCCATTATGAAGATGTCACCAGTGTGTGGAAAGTGGAGAGGGGTGCTAAGAAAACACTTGACTGCTGGGTGTAGGGGTTACAAGCTTTTCCTGGACTTTTGGTTTTAGACCTAGGGCTTGAGGGACTTTGAACTAAACCCAGAAGAAAAAGCGTAACAATTTATTGATTTTTTAAACAATTTTATGTACACAGAAGCTTTTGTGTGCAGAAGTTTTATGTGCACCCCTAACATATAGGAGGGTTAAAATTTGAGATCTTCTAACATACCTGAATAGAGGAAGAGAAGGAGAATGTCTTAATTAGAGTTTCTATCGCTGTGATAAAACTCCATGACCAAAAGCAACTTGAGGAGGAAAGGGTTTATTTCACATTATAGCTGTAGTCTACCATCCAGGGAAGGAAAGGGTTCATTTCACATTATAGCTGTAGTCCACCTTCCAGGGAAGGAAAGGGTTTATTTCACATTATAGCTGTAGTCCACCATCCAGGGGAGGAAAGGGTTTATTTCACATAGCTGTAGTCCACCATCCAGGGAAGGAAAGGGTTTATTTCACATTATAGCTGTAGTCCACCATGCAGGGAAGGAAAGGGTTTATTTCACATTATAGCCTATAGTCCACCTTCCAGGGAAGGAAAGGGTTTATTTCACATTATAGCCTATAGTCCACCTTCCAGGGAAGTGGGGATAGAAATTCGAGTTATCACCCTGGAAGTAGGAACTGATACAGAAACTTGCTGCTTGTTCCTCATGGCTTTCATAGGCTGCTTTCTTATAGCATCCAGGACCATCAGCCCATGGGTGGCATCACCCACAGTGAGCTGAGCCCTCTCCCACATCAATCTTCAGTCAAGAAAATGCCCAAAAGGCTTGCCCAAAGGCCATTTTCGTGGGGGCATTTTCTCAATTGAGGTTCCCTTTTTCTAAATGACTCTAGTTTGTACAGAAGGGACACCTGTGGGAGAGCAAATTACTCTTGGGAGAGAATGTTAATGAGGAATTTGTAGTTCTCTTTTGGGGTTTTATCTTCATTAATAAAGTTATTTAGAAATGGACTTGAAAGGAAGCTTGAGGACAATTTTATTGGAGTCTGAGGGAAAAGGAGCAGGGCCCACAAACTGCAAATCTCAGTAGCTGTCTGGGGGAGGGAACAGAGAAGAAGAGAGAACATTGTGCTTTTTGGGGGCTCTGAGGAAACTGGAATGTTCAGCAATGGAGGTCTGCAAAGAGCTGCATGTTGAAAGGGAGCGATCTTCAGAGAGAGAATGGGGAAAGCCTACAGAGTCTTTGGGAATTCATACTTAGGCTTTGGGTCAGTATTAGAAAATTAGAATGAAGAGAGAGAGGTGGTCCATTTTGTGTTAGAACTCAAAAGAGTGGGCAGGCTTAGTGGAGTTGCCATGAGAGAAGCTCTGTGACTGTCATCCTGAGAGACGGTCTTCTAGGAATAGTAAGTGTATTGTTTCTTTAAGCGGTAATTATTCTTCCCATCTCACTAGCATGTCTTCAGGTGAATCAGATTTCCTATAGGGTAGACTCCTGGCTGGGTGATTGACAGGCTCATATGGGTCAACTCTTGAGGGAAGAAATAGTTGTATGTAAAGTTGAATCTTTGGAACAGAGCAGAATAGCAAGTCTTCACCCAGAGTCAGAGGTATAATTTAGATTTTTTTTTTGACCAAGAGAAAATAGCTTTCCCCTAATGGTATTTTAATAAAACTAGAAAACTGACCTTTTCACATGGTAATTTAACTCTTAAGGGGGGCAATTGTGATGCTTCAAATTCTAGAGTTACCAAAAAGAAGGAGGCAAGGACCAAAGCTGATTTCAAAGGAAAGGTCCATCCTCAGTGACTCCCAGGGCCAACAATACTCTGGCTCCCTCTGCAGAGGAGACTGGTGGCATCTGCTGAACTCTTATTTTCTTTTCCGAAGTCATAGCCCATCTTTCAGGGTTGATAGAACAGAGCCGAGCTTTACTTTGGGGAGATCTTCAGGAAGAAAAGGTTAGAAAAAGTTCCCCTTGCATTGTGGATTCTCCAGCGTCTCCAGTCCCAAGCATCCCTATGCCAGTGCTGCACATTCTGTGTATGTCAAGAAAAGGAGGGGGGCGGGGCATGAGAAAGGAAAATATCGCAAACTGATAAAGAGCAGGTGGAACACAGGCTCATTTTTCCTGGTTGATAAGGCTCCTTTTCAGACAATGAAAAGATATTGATACTGATACGTGTCATCAATTGCTGTGTATCAGAAAATTAGCAAATCACAGATGTGAAGTTGAAAACTCCTCCTACTCCATCGGGATTGGTTGAGATCAAACTGTTGAAGACCTGGCAGGGAATGAACACAGACATTCTGCTTATAATCTGTTTGAGGTGCTTATGCTCTGAACTGCGTTGAGCTGTGACTTTGGGAGGGGAGAGGAGAGAGTGACTACATCGAAATACTCACCTAACGTTTTAATAGTGAAATGAACAAGTCAGCTATAAAATGGACGAAGCACACTAAAGTCATCCTGAGATTCCAGCAGTAAAAACCAATTCAGATGCATCAACTAAGGCATGAGCAGGTCTTTGTATGACTCATCCTAGAGCCCCTCCCCACCCAGGGAATATAATGCACACACAAGGCTGTGTTGCTGTGTCCATTAGTGCCCCCTTTCTCTGTATGGTGGTGAAAGGTGCACCCACCGTATAGAAGTCTTCACCAGCAGCTTTGGTTTCTCCTAGGGAGTTGGAGCAGCATGTCCATGACACAATTAAAGGGTCTTCCTGCCTTTCCTGGTTATAGGTGTAGATAGCTGCTCTCTGAAGCATCTCCACTCAGTACTTTTTCTTAGATGGATTTGAAAAATGGGTTTAGATTCTGTGATGAGAAACCCCAACAGCAAAATGAGCTCTGTTTATTTCCATCCACTTAGTGATGGAAATTTATTCTACAAAAATTATTCTTATGGGAAGAAAATGTAATAGACACCATAAACCAAAAAGGGCTCAGACAGTTGTGTGGATTTAGATCTGGGCATGTTCTGGAACGGGATAAAGCATTTTTTTTGTTCTTTCTTTGTATGTCACAGGGATCTTTGTCATGTGACCTTAGCTTTATCCCACATCGTGCCTATATCTCCCTTGTAACTGTCTGGTAAAGATTCTCAGATTAATGTGGGATAGAAGGTAGTTAGGCTAACCATGAAGGGCAGGTGGTCACCCATATTATGAGCAATGGGCACAAGAAAGGCATGAAAATTTTATTAATAAAAGTTGCTTGTGATATTATAGCCCTGAGAGTAATCCCTGCTTCCCTAGTAACTTATCTGATTTCATGGTCAGGTTCAAGGGAGCAAAGCCACATGTGTAGAAGTGAACAAAAGGACTGTATGAACCAATGGAAAAGGAGAGAGGAGACCCAGCAACCTCAAGCGTGCTGGCATGGCCACGCTCTCACTCTCTCTCCCTCTCTGTCCCCCTCTGCCCTCCCTCCTCCACCCTCTTTCTCTCCTTTCCTTAATTCTTGGCCTCTCAGGTGTATTTCTGTCTGGTCAGTATGAGGCAGAGGTCACCCCTCTGGAATTAATGAAGGCCTTGACTTCTTCATGACTCATTACACAAAAGGAGGAAAGTGAATTTGAATGATATTCCTACATTATACAGCTGGATTCAGTGGGAAGGGTGCTGGTTTCTATCTTAATGGAAAAGAGACTCTAATGGGGGAGGGGGCAATGAAAGTTAGGAGGTGAGAAGAAGCTATTTCTGAGCCCCCATGGCCAGTGGTCCTCCCACCGTTCATGAAAAGGCTTGGGGAGAATAGCCAAGGGCTTAAAGGAGAGAAAGCAAGGTGACATAGGAACTCCAAAGGCAGAACTCATTTTCTAAGGCCCTGGCTTGTGTCTTTAGTGTACATACGCCTGTTTTATCAGGCTCCTCAAAAATACGCTTCCATCAGTTTCTATGTGATGTATGTCTCAGTCATATCGTGCTGTTAAGCCCCGGCATTTTAATATGACAATATTAGTTGGATTAGCTGGGGCCGGGTGTGCACTTGAAGCTGCCAGAGTCAGTGCCTGTAGTGTGGGGAGCTGGTCTTTCTTGAAGCTCCCACGCTACTACACATATTCTACCAACTTCCCTTTTCACTTTACATGCTGCCCCTTGACGTCTGTCCATGGTCCAGACACTCATGGACATCACACCTGCTCTCTGCATAGCATTTTTGCCAGAGGTCAAGGGGTTGCCGCTCATCTGGGAGCAAAGATGACTCAGCTGGACATTCAGCTGGACCCATCCTCAAACACAGCCACCTGTGGCACCCCAGGCTCTCCTAGGGGTGCTTGTCTTCTCCTGCCAGCCCTGCCTCTGCATTTTCACTTGAAGTTTTGGCCCCATCTCCACCTACCTACATTCTTATCATGTGTCCTCTGTGGGAACCCTTCCTGACCTGCTGTCCAAGTGTCGTCCTGTAATGATCTCATGCTTTTCCAGGACACAGCATCTCTCCTGTGGCCAGGTACATTGAACAAAATTCTGGGCTCTCACTCTCCTTCATTGGCGAACGGTAATTATGCAGGCTTTGGGGTACAGTGTGATGCACTCAATTAACATCAATCTAAGAATCTTTGCAAGGCAGTTACATGTAATATACAAGTCTGATGTGGAATAAGGCTAAGGTCACATGACAGAGTAAGACCACCATGATATACAAAGAAAAGACAAAAAAAAAAAATGCTGCGTCTCTCAACAAGAGAAATAATGACCCGAGTTCCAGAAGGTGCCCAGATCCAATTCTACTGATCCTCTCCCTCTGTGAAAGAGAAAACAGAAGAGAGAAGGGGAGTGGGGATTCAGGGAGAGGGAGAGGGAGGGTTCTGAAACATGCCTGAATACCTTGGGTGGTTAATATTGTCAAGTTACCAGAGACAAACCTGTACATGTCTGTGAGGAAGTCTCTAAATTAAAGTTAGCTGAGGTGAGGAGACATGCCATCAATATGGGAAGTATCACTCTGTGAGCTGGGGTTCCAGGTTGAAGAAAAAGAGGAAAGCAAGCAGAGTGCCAGCATCCATCTCTCTCTGCTTTCCGACTGCAGATGTCATGGGACAAGCTCCTGCTGCCATCCCTTCCCTGACTGCACAGATCATATTCAACCTGGGAGCCAAAGGAAACTCTGTCTTCTCCCAGCTGTTTTTCTCAAGTGTTTTGTCAAAAGAACAAGAAAAACGACTAATGCACGACCTCCATCCTCCAGCTTACAGGCCATCTTGCCAGGGGTTACCCTCATGTATTTCAGAAGCTCTCTAGGCAATCCTTCATCAGTCCAGGGGATGCCTAAATTATCCATCAGGAGAGCTCTTTGGATAAAAGATTCACATTTTTTTTCTTTTCCTTGGTGTTGTCTGGTAGTTGTGTGATCCTGGCTTGTCCATTCTTTGTCCTAGGTGTATGCTCCTATATAGGTGAAGGAGGAGGCAGAGTAGCACAGTGGATGCAGAGACACACCTGAATGACATCATGCATACACATAAACACACACACACACACACACACACACACACACACACACACACACACACACGAGTGAAATACCATGGGTTAAAACACAAACAAGACAATGCATTCACATACCTGAGGGACACCATGGATTCATATAACACAACTGAAAGACACAATATATTCAAATACATACATCTGAGTGACACCATGGACTCTGACACACATGTCACACAATGGATTCAGGTACATATGTGAGTTTCTGATTCACACACATATCTGAAGATTCCAACACACACTAGAGTGACATACACTCTCTATCTCTCTCCCTGCCTGCCCCCAAGTGTTGGAGGTCACAGAAGAAGTGATTACTCACAGAGAAAAGGGATAGAGTTAAGGAGTAAGAATCTTGAGACAATTTGGAAGGTTTCTGGAACTACCTGATGGGCGGCTTAGGAAAGATGGAAAAGATGACATAGAATCAGAGGGAATCAGAGTCCAGTTTTGAAGAGGAAAATGTCCAAGACAAGAGTTTCGTTCTCTTTGAGGAATGAAACATCAGAGCTGTATCTTGCAATGTGAAGGGCACACTGGTCCTTCCTCTACCTTTAAAATCTGTCACTCTGGGGACCCCAGCAGTTAGCTCCATGGTATTTCCACAAGGAACACTTATGACAGGGAAATTCTAAACTGTTCCTTCTATGGACTTGCAGAACTCACTGTTCCATTGATGGGAGGGATTAGACTAGTTCCTCAACAGATTAATCAAAGAACTGCCTTGGCAAGAAGATTAGTACAAAGCTCAAGTACTTAGCAACTGTATGCTCTTAGCAACAGTTGATGTTCCAATTGATAGATGAGGCCCCCAGAGATGACTCCATCCTGGAGGGAAAGTCTGTATATGAGGGTGCTCAAGCTAAGTGCCAACAGAAGCTGATGCACAAGCCTTGGCATGTCAAGGCAACTCTCTGTCTTGCAGATAGCAAAGGGGGCCTACCTTCCCAGGTCACTGATGTATTTTTGAAGGTTTATGTGGATATGAATTTTGTGATGCCCAGATACCCTTTTCTCACCTGCATCTCTCTAGGTTTTTATCAGGACTGCTTTCCTTCAAAGATTAGACTTCAGATGCATCTTTAGTTGCTGTGTTTGGAAAGGATTTCTTACTAAAACCCTCTAGCACCAGCATAGCTGAACGCTTCCATGAAACAGAATTCAGTTTCCTTTACTTCAACAAATTGGTGGCAACAAGAAACATCTTACCATAGCTCTCAGTATTGCTAGATTACTATGACAACCATCATTTGGTTTCAGAAAACAAAGCAAAACAAAACAAAACAAAAGCCAAAGAGACTGATCACGTAGAACTAAAAAACCAAACCAAAAGCAGCGAGCAGGTTATGATTTATATGCATTGCAGCCACAAATTGCATGTTGTAACAATCACACTATCGAGTGATATTTTCATATTTTCTATAGGGCATTAAGCCCTGTCAGGTACATATTAACCCCAATTGACTTTGGTAAATTAAGTAGACTGAATTTATTCTGAGATGTAGTTTTCCTTTTCTGGATGACCTGTGAAGTTCAGGTAAGGCATCTGGGTATCTGGGTGATTCTGAGTTTTTCACTCTGTGAATTTTTAGCAGTATTACTGACAAAGGGTCTGGTGAAAATATCCTGGAGTATTTTCTGTCCAGATCCTATTAGAGACAGGAGAAGTTGAAGGGCAAGTCCCTGGTTTGGGATGTCCTGGAATGTTGTACTGATTCACAGACCACCACTCAAGTTTTACTTTGGAGACACTGGCTGAAGTTGCTGCTCTCACACCTCCTTATAAAATGAGGACCTTACCAGCTGCTACTTCAGGGGAATAAAGAGAAGGAGCACTCCCAAACCACAGCTCAGTGTGCCTCCAGTCCATGGCTCAGCCACTCTTTCACATAGAGTATCTCTGTCCATGAATTATGCACTAGGGAGGGTATGGGCTAGTACTCTGTGATTATTTTTAAATTAGATGGATGCTCCTCCTGCATCCCCGGGAGGCCTGAGATGTGCAGTCTGTAGAACAAGTTGTAATGGGAATGGTGAACCCTGGTTTTTGAGGGTAACTTTGGCTATTGAAAGTGTAGTTCTGGGGATGGAACCCAGGGCCTAATATATGCCAGGCAAGCATTCTCTGCCTAGCTACACCTTCAGCCCAGAGAAACATTTTCTAAGGCTATGGCTTCCTCTTGTACACAAACCCTCCCATCTCCATAGGCTTTGGGTCTACAACTCTTCTGAGTCCCATTAGCAACCCTGTCTTGTTGGTATCTTAATAATCTCAAGGAGACGACAGAGCACCTCCCTGCATCCTGCTTTCTGGCTCCACCTTTTACCTCCACAGATTAATGCTTGAAGTACCACCCGTGAAGCTTGCTCACTGATGGATCCACGTGGTTTCCTCTGCTTGTTGTTCTGCACCAGCTCAGGTGGAACAGCAAGTTGTCGGCAGCTACGAGCAGAGTTACTGTAGCTTGCGCCTTCTGCCTATGTCAAAGCCCTAAGTAACTCTTGCCAGGGTGTGCAAGAAGCTCAGTGTGTTGCCAGTATACAAAAATGTATGACCTCCAAGGAACTTCTCCAGAGAGAGTAGCTTGCTCTCCTTGCTTCCTGTCTGCCATGTAATAGAAATGCACCTCTCAGTTGGGGCCGTGGAAATTGGTTGGCCATGAGTAATATGGTACTTGGGTAGAATGGAGGAGCAGAGCTTTCATCTGAGCAATTCATTTTCCCTGAAACCTAAAAATAGTGTGACACGTGGGAAGCTTGTGAGTGCTTCAGAGAGGCCACTTTTCAATGCTATTGTACTTACGTAAGCGCGCTTCTTCTGAACAGTGGCTTCAGCTGAAAGGAGCTCTGTGCACTTGAGTGTATGTGCTTCTAAGGCAGGAGGCTTAACTTTGAATTAGCTGAGCTGCAGGATCATACCCGAAGCTGTTTTGTCCCAGCATTGACCATGTGTGACATTTTAAAAGCATACTTTTAATTAAAATACAATTGTATCACTTTCCCTTTTCATTTCCTTCCTCCAGCCCCTCTCGTGTCCCCTCCAGCCAACTCCCCCTCACATTAATACCCTGATTTTTATTATTGTTACACATACACACACACACACACACACACACACACACACACACACACACACACATGCACAACACATTGGTGCACAAGAATATAAATACAACCATACAACCTGTGAGTCAGTTTTTGTTGTTTTCATGTATATGGTTTTGGAGCTGACCACTTAACATTGGTTAACCAATTAAAAAGCTCCTGTCTGGGAGAGGTACTTCACCTTCTCTCAGCAGTCATCAATTGACTATAGTTCTTTGTCTAAGGTTTGGACAATGTGATGCTTTCCTGCTTTCTTGTTAGTTAGCACGTCTATTGATACTGTCATTGTTCGGGTGTTTTTTTATGCAGCTGTTTCTAGGAGACTCAGTCTCACAGCAGACTTCCTGGTATTCTGGCTTTACTTCTTTCTGCTCTTTCCTCTGCAGTGTTCCCTGAGCCATGGAATCCGTTGTGCTGCAGATGTATCCATTAGAACTAGACCCCCCATGATCCTTGATCTCTGTACTGTATTCAGTTGTGGTTTTCTGTGATGGTCTTTATTTGCTCTAAAGAGAAACTTCTTTGACTCATGACAGGTGTAGATTCACTTAGCTGTAGCTATAAGAATAACAGTTGAGTGCAGTTCGGAATTAAGCTTGTCTAGCAAAGTAATTGCAGTAGATCCAGGACCTCATCGGCCAGTGGATGTTGGTTAGGTTTCTAGTACCAAGTATGATTTCCCTCCTGTTGATTGGCTATTAAGTCCAATCAAACAGCTGTTGGTTACCACCAATGTGTGATTGCCACTTTTGCAGATGTCTTGCCTTGCTGGCCATTCTGGTTCATAAGTGTCACAGGTCGGTAAGAGTAATACTGGTTTTCTCACTTGGGAGCTTAAACCGTACTTTCTGATAGTACAGAAGCTAGACCACAGGAAAGAGGGTTTAAGGTTCGATCCAGCCCTAATCATCTGAATCATCTAAGCCCAGTAGTGTGCAGTGCCTTCAGCAACAAGGACTCAGTTTCAACCCCCGAGAGGGAACTAAGGGCACGAGCAATGGCCTGTGTTGTTCTGAGAGTCTGGGAGTCACTTGGTCTTCCATGACCAAGTACTCAAAAGAGATTTTTCATACCTGGTCCTGAGGTTTTTGTTAGTGTATGTTTCTTGTGGGGAGCATTATCAACCCAAGTGGTATTGCATCATTTAAGCTCTCTCTCTCTCTCTCTGTGTGTGTGTGTGTGTGTGTGTGTGTGTACACATATGTATGCATTGTATTTAACTTTAGGTAACTATGAAATACTACGATTTCTTGAACCCTTGGTGTTATTTGGCCATCTTCTCTCCTTTCCTTCTGTACTGGCCTCCACCTCCCCTCCCCAGCTGTAACTCTTTCCCCATTTCCCCCTTTCCCCTTCCTATCAATTGTATCCTACCATTTCCCTTTCAAGCCTCCTCTCCACCTTCTTGTTGTACTCTCCTGGTTTCAGGGTTTGCTCCTTGTTATATATTCTCACCTGAAGACTTGGAGCTAGGAACTGCAGATGAGAGAGAACATGTGGGTTTGTCTTTCTGGGTCTAGGTTTCCTCATTCACTATAATCTTTTCTAGGTCCATCTCTCTACCAGAACAATTTATGATTTCACTTTTCATTCTGGCTGGATCGTGTTCCATAATGTACATGTACCACATTTTCATATCCTTTCATCAGTTTAAGGACACTTAGGTTGTCTTCATTTCCTAGCTATTGTTGATAGAGCAGCAGTGAACGTGGCTGAGCAGTATCTGTGCAGTGGGATGTGAGTTCTTTGGGCATATGCCAAGGAGTGGTATAATGGGGTCATATGCTAGATTTATTTTTTTTGTTTTTGTTTTCTGAGAATTCCCCATTTGGAATTCCAGAATGAGGGTGCCGGTTTGCATTCGTACCAACAGTGAACGAAGGGTCTTCTTTCCTTACAACCTCTCTAGCACTTGTTGTCAGTTGTTCTGTTGGTCTCAGGGTGAGGCACAAACTTTTCGTAACTACCATCCCTTGACAACAGTCTAATCTTCTGTAATGCACGTCACAGTGTTTCCTGGTGCTGTCATATGAAGCAGCTCATCAGCATTTTGAGAAATAAAAACTCCCTTCCCTGTCCTGTGTGGCAGAATGACAGCTTTATCATCTCCACTGTAAGAACTAAGAGATGATGGACCAGAATGATGAAAGGACTTTCCAAAGCTTCCACGTGGATGTTAGTGTAAGCATTTAGGTCCTTACCTGATTGTGCCCTCTTCTTCCTCTGTCACTTTACGCAACATAGAAGTTATATATGAAGATGAGAGCATTCACTTGCTATTACCATGACTGTGAGTACTATTAACGTCTATTAGGACTGTTTCTATTGTTCCAAGATTTCTTTTCATGTTTTCATCTGGGCGCTTACTTGCTGTTTACATTCAAGCTTCTCTTGTACTTTGACAACCCATTCTCCCTTTGAAGATTTTCACTATGACTCCATTTTACTTTTAATAGGGTGAGAGGTTTCAATTCTATGGCCTTTAACAACTCCTCCTGAAAGAGATGCTGCTGTTGAGGCCAGTGAATTTACAAGTACAGCAAGTGGCCTTGAGCTCTTGCCAGAAGGAGTAGCCTGTTCCTCCCATGCCTTGTTTTAATAACTAAAACACCTTGGACATCACATCCGAAAGCACTGGAGCCCTTGATCTTTTGGGCAAAGAAAGCAGTTTGTTATGAGCCTGATGCTCGAGGAGCAGCAGCTATGACTTCCCTGGTCCTTGTCTCTTCTACATCCCGGATGTGTGCTGCTGCAAAGACTGCAGCCCAGAAGTAAAGAGCTCCAGGCTAGCAGCACTGGGTCCCAAGCACAGGTCAGGCAAAGGATGACCTAATGGATGTTGTTGATGATGCAGGCTCCAGTGCAGCTGACCTCCAGCTCCCACTCCTGTGCTCACACTAGAGTGAACAGGAGCCAGTTGTGTACCTGCAGCAATGCAAGCATGCTCAACAGCAGCTTCAGACCTTCAGTGTGCATCTGGAAGCTCATCTGGAGACTGGCCTCCCACCCGAGTCCCTGGCCATGAACCATCGCAGTTTCAGGACCCTGGCAGGTTGATGTGCAGGCTCATTAGAGGTGCGATCTTCCTCCAAAGCCCCTAAGCGGGATAGCGTCAGTAAAGGAAAGTAGGATCTGAGCTTTACCTTGACCCAACAGCAACAGAAGAGATCTCAGAGTATCTAACATCTTAATTCCAGATGCCAGTGAAAGAGCAGGGCTGAAAACAAAAGAAAACAATCAGGCGTAGGTACTTCTACAGAGTAAATTCCAAATAGGATGAGCAAAAAGAAATCTGTGCAGTCAAACTTCTAAAAAGTAAAGAAATAACAAGACATAAAGCCTCGTCCAAGCAGACAGACAGAAATGCAACTTCACAGTAGGGAAAGAATTTGAAAGCCAGTGGGTTTGTCATTAAAATAGGTAAAAGTGGCAAAAAAGAAAAGGAAAACTGGAGCTCGAGAAACATTGTTTAAAAGCTAAAGAAAAGTAAAATAGCCTGTGCATTCTATACCAAGCAAATATATCATTGGGAAGGAAGTAAAAGTAAGAGAATCCTAAGATGAAGCTAAGAGAAAATAATTGATCTCCAGCAGATCTACCTATATAATATAGAACTCTCAAGGTAAGTTTTCTACACTGAATGAAGTTATGATGAACTGAGTATTAAGGGCTAAGTACACAGTTTGTCCCCTTTTTTCATGAATTTTAAGCAAATATATTGAATCAAAACTGCATTGTATAGTCTGATGTGCTCAGTGAATTTAGAAGAAATTCTGAAGACAAAAAGATGGAAGAGAAAAAGAAAAATGCTATAGCATACAGTTGATATGGTGCTCACACGTATGTTACAAGCTTAGTAAGCACTAAACGTCGTGTAGAAAGGTTATCCGAAACATTATTGAGAGTGGGCCTGATGGGTAAGGCCAAGAACCCTAGTTACATGAGATCTGAGGCAAGAGAAATGCACATTCAAGGTCAGCCTGAGCTAGTGAATGAGCTTATGGCCAGTGTGGGCAACTTAGGAATTCTCTGTCTTAAAAATTAAACATTGAGAAATGACTGGTGATGGAGAGTATTTATCTAGTATGTGGGAAGCCCTGGGTTCAATTTTCAGTACCACAAAATAGAACAAAGCAAGTATTGATAAATCAAAATAGAATTCCTTTTTTTTTTTTTTTTTTTTTTGAGACAGGGTTTCGATGTATAGCCTGGAACTCGTTCTGTAGACCAGGCTGGTCTCGAACTCACAGAGATCTGCCTGCCTCTGGCTCCTGAGTGCTGGGACAAAATAGAATTCTTAAAGGTATTTATATGTACTATTAAAAAGCAAGAAAAATGAAAGGGTGATGAAAAATATAAACATAGAAAGAAAGAAAGAAAGAAAGAAAGAAAGAAAGAGAGAGAGAGAGAGAGAGGGAGGGAGGGAGGAAGGAAGGAAGGAAGGAAGGAAGGAAGGAAGGAAGGAAGGAAGGAAGGAAGGAAGGAAGAAAGAAAAAGAAGGAAGGAAGGAAGGAAGGAGGAAGGAAGAAAAAAGAAAAGAAAGAAATGAAGGAAAGACAGACAGGGAGAGTGAGAGAAGAGGAGGTAAATAAATAAACAAATGAATTTTCAGGCTTTATCCCAAACATTAATAGTTACTTTAAATTCAAGTGTCTAAACAGGAGATAAAAGGCAAGGATTGTCAGAACAGATGCAAAAATAAGAGGCAAATACCTAAGTGATCCCTGAGAAACTTCACTTTAAATACAAATTATACGCAGGTTAGATGTAAGATGGTGGCCACATGTGTTGCTCATGCCTATAATCTAGTAGGCAGGAGGACTGCCATAATTTGCATGCCAGCCTAGGCAGTAACAATATTGAGTTCTAGGCCAAGCTTGAACTATAGAGGAAACTTTGCTCCCCAAATGAATAAATAGAACAAACAAACATAAACAAAAACAAATAAATTTTAAAAAAGGGAAGAGACACAGAATGGAAGTGTTATCTCTCAAAATGCATGCAGGCTGTGGGTTTATCAGACCAAGGGATTAGAACTGCAGAACAGGACATTGCATGGCAGTACAGGGTCAGTCTATCAAGCAGGCTGAAGACTAGCATGTACATTGACCAGAAAACATAGTTTCTGAAGCTAAAGCCTTTAGAGATGAAAGAAAAAATACTCAGATCCACTTTACAGTTGGAGATGTCAGTACCTTCCTCTTGACTTGACAATTTGTAGAACTCCAGAAAGGAAGCCACATGATGTTTCTGAAAGTCAGGAAATTTAAAAGTTGCAGAACTCATCAATCATTGCTAGACATTAAGAATAAGGAGAAGGCAGGCTGGGTGCTCTATCTGTGAAGGAGGCCTGTGGCCACAGAACAGTCCTGTGTTCTGACTCCAGTGATGTCTACACAGACAAGTGAGATTGTGTAGAAATACACACACACACATGCACAGCCCTGTAAAGTTGGTGAAATCTTACTGAGATCTGCAACTGGTTCAATGCCAGTGCTCTGGCTTTAATATTGTACTTTAGTCCCTCAGGATTGCAGTTTCAGGAAAATGGGCATATAGGACCTCCCTCCCTCCCTCCTTCTTTTTTTCCTTCCTTTTTTGTTCTTTATTTTTTGCAAGCCTTGTAATGATTTCATAATAACCTTAAAACAAACGAGGAATGCTTACACTGTGGAGCTCAACAGGATACTAGATTCACACCTGGGTTTGACAGTGCCTTCCCATCGTCACACAAATGCATCCTTCTTTCTAGATACAATTTGGGATGAGATTGTTATGACAACAATCTGCAATACACCAGTCTAGTGTGACTTAGAAATGAAGCTTCCTTGTCTCCTGTGACCACAGAAGCAAAGGTGTTGATGTGGAATTCAGCAAAAGTGTTGATGTAGGATGCAGGCCTGAGGGTCTCCTGGCATTCCAAGTCTAGGCTATGTGAGTTTGTCTGCAGAGAGACACTCTATGACAGTAAGAGGCACAGTAATTATGCCTAATTGTTCTGAGATTTTACTCAAGGCATATGAGGCTAAAAATAGGGCCATTTGTGTTCTGGTGCAGGTGTAACAGCTGGGAAACCCAGCAACAGGGACTCGAGGCTTTTATTGGTGGATGGGGCTGTGACTAAATATTCTTATTCGGATCCACTTTATTCTGTTACCCATACATAGAACATTAACCATTTGTATCAGCTAGATCTCCTTCAGAACTGTCTTTGAAAGCAAAGAATTTACATAGTTGCTTTTTTATGGTAACGGAATGCCCATTTTCTTTGTGGAACTGTCAATAACGATCAAAAAGCAAAAGAAAATAAACTGGAGAGAAATATTTATGGAAAATATAGTCTGCTTTTTATGTTCTCCAGAAGTTTTTGCTCATTCAGATAGTGCGTGTGTGTGTGTGTGTGTGTGTGTGTGTGTGTGTGTGTGTGTGTGTGTGTACATATGCAGGAAAACTCATCTATTCTCCTGGGTGAGTGTGTGCATTTATATGTGTATTTGCTTTGTGTGTGGATATGTGGATACATGAGTATATATGTGTGTTTCATGTGTACTGGTATGTGCATAGGTGAGCACATCATCCTATGGCTCCTGCTGGAAACTGGGGACATGAGTCTCATTGTGGTCATCTCAAATTGTCCTACTTTATTGTTTGACCTGCTCTGGTATCTGTGAGGATACATCCTTGTAAGTGGTTTTGTCACCTTTAGCATTTACATACTATACCTGAAGTCATGACCCTCCTTCCTTGTTTTCCTGTGTGTTCGGATTACAAATGTGTTCTATCACACATGGCTGTATTTGGTTTGTACACCACTACTACAGATGTGTGCAGTGGGTCCAGTGATTCCTGTCTCACTTTGTACCTGAAGAAACCGAGGCTTTCAAAAGGCATTGAACTCCAGCCACCTGCACCCTGTTGGCCCACAGATGTTGACTGATGTGCAGTGGCGGTTCTTTGCATGATAAGCAGGCTTGGACTTTGGCCAGATTTGGGGAATAAGTTTTGCTGTGAATGCGTTTTAGGCAATTGGCAGCTCATTCTCGTTCTAAATTTGGCAACTCTTACTCAGATATGTTTACTCAATGTAGAAGTTCATGGAAACGGAGGAAATTGACTTGGGATTTTACTCCTCTCTGACCATCTGATATTGGGTGGCTTAAGCTGCAGTACAGCAACCCTTTTTATGACACACGTTCAGTTGCTAGGGAAACAGTCACTGCTCTCATCATCGGCTCCATATTTGGAGGGTCTTAATGCCACTTGCTTATTCAATGCACACTCTCCCCTCAGAGGCCTAAGCACCCTGGAGTGCACATTTAAAAAAGGCTCTTCCACCTTTCCTGCCTCAGCAGGCAACCCTGCACCTAAATGACAGTGTGCTCTCAGGGCTTGCTGTATGCACCAGTGCCCTGGACTGCTCCTGTGGAAGCTTGTGCCCATTGTAGATGGTGCCTTCTTTCAGGGAGTGCTTGGTTACGCTCATGGACGCTTCCTGACCAAGTAAATGCTTTTCCTTATGCTCAACTCTTTCTATGCTCTCTATTCAAACTAAAAATGGAACGGTTGAAGATGTGACACCTGAATCACCTTGGCTGAAAATACAATGTAGCTGAATTTTACTTTCCCATTACCTTGCTCACATTGTTTTAAAATCAGATGCTGGCTTTGCTTTCAAACCCAAAGGGAACCTTTGAAGAAATAGAGAACAATGAACCACGTGAAATCCGTTCTGTGGACTGTTCACTTTTTCTGACAGGTTCCCAGTTCCCAGCCTGTCCATCTGTCCACACAGGAGTCTTGGTGCATTGTGTGTGTGTGTGTCCCTGTGCTTGTGGGTCTCGTGCAAATAGGGGCACAGGCTCTGTATCCCTGTGGTTAAGTGGAAAGGTGTACATAAACTCCTGGCATTGGAATTCACTTGCTTCTAGGAACAGTTTAGTCAATTGACTTCCTGGAGTCCCTCTCACCCATGACTGTTTTCAAAACAGGTACCCATGGCTGCCTGTGCTTTTAAATTTTAGTTCTGAATGCTTCACTTCGGTTGATGGTAGCAGCTCTAGGATGTTTAGGATGAAAATGTTACTTTTCCATTCAGAGGCCAATTGTTGTGTGTGATAAAGCTTGCCACTAAGTTACTCTGTGACAACACCCATGCAAAGCCTATCTGTGCCATACAGAGCATGAATTTTTTAATCACACATCTGTACACCAATTCAAGCATAAAGGTACTAGTTACATGGTTTAAGAAAACTTGAAAATTCAGACATTTACAAACTTTTTGTGTGCTGTCAGAAATCAATGTGCTTATTCATTTAAATCACCTTACAGTGTTGGAAAAGGCATCCTTAGCCACACCCCCTTTCTGATCTTCAGCTCCCTGTGGTTATTTTCTGAGACTTCATTTACACTTCGATGAACTGGATAGCTAACTTATCATCCCTAGTCTGTCTATTCATAAGGACTAGTTATTAAAGTGCTAACATTTCATTGTTAAATTCTCTTAGGGTTTCAGTCTCTTAGGTTGAGATTCCAGTCCAAGAATACTACACCATGGATGGCCAGTTCTTCCTCTCATCTTCTGAATCTGAATGAGATGGAGCCGGACCCTCTTTAGATGCTAACAACCCAAGGGGAAGAGGCTTTGGTCACCCAAAGCACTAAGTAAGATAGACATTGCCAGAAACTGAAAGTCATCCACAAACAATATCCCTACCCTACCCACAGCAAACGCCATACTTCAAATTGACTATGCCATGCAAAATGACACAAGAAAGGCCAGGGGTACAGGTGGCAAAAGAAGTTTCTGGGACATAAGAGACCAAGAGAGGATGTATTGATTAGACTAGAGGAGAGCAGTGGCTCGGCCCAGAGAGCGGATCATACAGCAGAGCCAGGGGTGAGAGGAAGTAATTGAAGAGGCGATTACATAGCTTGAGCTGTTCATGTGGCATCTGACACTGTACAGGTAGGCAGGCTTCCCCTAGTCTGTTAACCAGTATATCTATGGTGTAGATTGCTTAGGTGGCATAGGTCAGGAGGAAGGCTCCTGCCTGTTTAAGACACCATCAGCCATGAATGATTAAGCTGCTTGTACCCATGGCCAGACTGCTAAAGTGGGGGAATTTTGTTTTTATTTTTGAACTTTTGTCCCTACATGCACATGTAGTATGCCTTAAGATAAAATTAGAACTAAATGCTGAGCCCTCAGTGAAAAGCTGAAGAGCATCTCAAAGACCACGAATGAATCCCATGTGATGACTATGGTGACTGATTCCTGAAGTCAGGGCATGGTGCTGCTCTCTCCTCAGAGACAGGTCACAGCTACTGGGTAAGTGCATTTTTGTTTGCTGTGGGTATCTCTATTTACAAAGGCATTTGCTGGGACTTAGATCAACAAGGTTGACCCAAGCAAGAATTCTTTCTAAACATATCATAATCTACAATGTTCAGAGGAAAATTAACCACAGTTAACTATACTTAAGATAGTTAATACAGAATTTTAACTTTGAGGCAAGGAAAGCAGCTCAGAAGATTAAGATACCTACTGTGAAGATTGACACCCTAAGTCTGACCCCTGGGACCTATAGTTGAAGGAAAGAGCTAACTCTTGTAAGTTGTTCCCTGACCTCCACATACACCCCATGGTGAGGATGCAGGCACAGACACACAGTAAACAAAAAGCAAATAAATACATAAATGCATAAATCATCAACGAATACAAATTTTGTGCCAAACAAATCATGCTTCTGAGGTTTGTGAAGTGATCTGGCTCTTCTAAGTGTTATTTCATTTTAATTGACAACGTCCAACCTTCAGAAGCTTAGAAAGGATGAACTGAGTTTTTCTCCCTGCAGTAAAGTGCTTTTGGAGCTGGAGGTGAGGGAGTGTGAGAGATGGACCACTAGCTGCCACACTGCACAGGTGCAGAAATTGGGATTCAAACAGATGAGTCACCACATCAATCAAGCTTTTTTTTTTTCCCTTGTCCAAAACATCTGAGGAAAAAGCAGCCTATGGCCTCAAGGACTTGTTTTGGCACATTCTCGGTGTTTTTGTAGTCAACCAGCTCCTTGCTTTGGGCCTAAGGTGAGTCAGAGCATCAGGGTGGTAGTGTGTGTGGTAGAGAAATCTGCTTAATCCACCAAGGCCAGGAAGCAGAGGTGGAGGGGAAAAGGAAGGGTCAGGGATAGAATGGACACAGACAATGAGTCAGTACTTCTAACCTGGACCACCTCCTTGTTAATATCATCAAATTAGGAATCTACCACTGGATTGATCTGTTCACTAGATCAGAGCCCCCATGATCCAAATACCCTTTTATAATTAGATCTTTCATCTGACACCTCCAAATGCAAATGAAGACAAGGTTGAGCTTACTGGCTTCATGAACAGGCTGGAAGTTCTGCTTTCTCAGTGGTGAAGCCAGACAGAGGTGGGGATCAACTATCTGTTCCCTGCTGCCAGATTCATGTCTGCTTCCCTAGCTCCTTCCACAAAGCCAGCCAGCATTTTCTCTCTATCTGCCACAGCATCACCACTCTGTGATTTCTGCTCACAAGGGAGTGGTTTAAATGAGTTATAGCATACCTATGTAATAGACTATCCATAAAAGAGGATCTTTAAATTATTTTGAGTGTGGAAAATATTCAAAATTCAATTTTACATGAAACAAAGCACATGGGACAAAAACAATAAACCTTAATATTAAATATATACAAAAATATGGAACAACTCACTAGAGTATTGTATTCACAAGAAGTTATCTCAAGACACTACAAATTTTGTTGGCTTTCTATAGAAAACAGCAGGTCTTTTTTAATGACAAAAGGGAATCCAATCATTTAAATGTATTTTTACAAGTCAAATAATGAATAAGTCCATTTGTAGGGTACTCTTTGCTATAGAGTTAGTGATTTTGACATGATCTCACACTGTGCATTAATCGTGTAACTTTTGCAGGTAGTAGGAATATAGCTGGCTTGAGCACATTGGTAAAATTTCCTAGTATTGTTGCACTTGATATTTATTTGAATTTGCTCAGACTTAATAATATTACAGTTCGTAATCTAATTAAGCACCTTTCTAGCATGCTTTCTAACATTTCCAAAAGCTTTGAGAAGAGGACCCTAACTAAACCTCCAAACACTGCAATTTATTACTTCTTAGCTTCTTGCTTTTCAACAAAGGCTAATAACCAGTGCGATTGACTATTCCTGTTTGTCAATTTGGCACATCTGGAATTAACTAAAACCCAAGCTGCTGAGTACAGCTGTGAGGGATTTTTCTTGATTGAATCATTTGAGGTGGGAAGACCCACCCTATATCTGAATCTTTTAAGTTAAGAAAATTCACCTCTAATCTGGGCTATACCTTCTGAGTTCAGCCTATGTAAAGGACACAGAAGAAGGATGCTCATGCTCTTTGCCTGCTTGCCTTCACTCTCGATGGTAAGTTCATGCCCTCACTGGTATTAGAGCCTACTTCCTTGGGATTCTGGCATATACTGAAGATCAGTGGAGACATCAAGTTTCATGGGCTGAATAACTATTGGATTCTTGAATTTTCATCTGTAGACAGTCATTGTTGGAATAGTTGGACCATAACCTGTAGGCAAACCATTCTATTAAATCCCATATACAGTCAATATAATATAGTGCCAAACACTTTGAATGCCAGATTAATTCATTTCTTTTACTATAGCAACATGAGTGAAGCAGGATACTTTATATAGGAAAGATGTTTATTTGGGCTTGTGTTTCTGGAGGTCCACTGTTGAGGACCATAATCTGTTGATGGCCTTCTTGCTGGTAGAATCCTGACTTAGTACAGAGTCACCTAGTGACAAACAGGAATTGTCTATTTTTCTAGTGCTCCTCCACTTCTGGGAAGGCTGCCAGGATTCAGTAGTGGAGCCCATACCTTTATAACAGCCCATCAAACCCCTAAAAGCTGGAGCTTTTAAATCTGTAGTGTGATTATTTTTCTACTTTTTCAGTATCTGAAAATAGGGATTAAGTTTCAGCTGAGGTAGCTTGAGTGGACACACCCAAACACTTTCCCAACTATAGCACATGCGTAGTTTTATTTAGTATCAGCCCATTAGTGACAATGGTTTAGGGAATACCAAAGCTTCAGGTCTTGGCTTCCAAACTTGAAATAAGTATTTATGTAGGCTCATGCCCAGCTCTCTATTGGCTGTTTCCAGGAGGCATTTGTGATAGGCTCATGCCCAGCTCTCTATTGGCTGTTTCCAGGAGGTGTTTGTGATACCTGTCTGTGTTTCTATTATATTTGTATTAAACATAAACTAATGTTTTGGAGGGATTATAGATCCATCCACTTGCACCACACCAAAAAGGACAGTTCTGGAGGCTTCCTAGGTATTTTTCCATTTTGTCATGAATGAAGCAGAGAAACCATATGGAAGACTGTGTTCCCCTTGTGAGCCTGTTCCCCTCCACCTAAAGATGTTCCTTCAGTGGAAAACCAACTATAAGATAGTTCAAGAGGCTTTTCACAGTTTTGCATGTACTGGAATTTTCCTACAGGTCATTGTGCATGCTGAGTTCCATGAGTAAATAATTGTATGTAAAGGATGATACAGAAATGGATTTAAAAGGAACTATTTCCATATGCTTCTGAAGATTGGCGTTCTCTGAAAAAAAATTCTTTCAATAACATCTAGGCTGGCAATAGCATTATATAAATAAATGTTGACCAAATTATGTGGCCTGCAGAGTTGTACTTGCTATGTACACATCTTTTTTAGAAAAGGTTTTATATGGCAGCCAACAGCTGGCCTGGAACTGACTACCTAGTCTAAGTTGGCCTGAAACTTGCGTCAGTTCTCACCTCAGCCAATGCAAGTGTGAGCCACAGGTCTACACTTGCCTCGCCTCGCCTCGCCTCGCCTCGCCTCGCCTCTTCTCCTCTCTCCTTCCTTCCCTCCTTCCTTCCGTTCTTCCTTCCTTCCATCCTTCCTTCCTTCCTTCCTTCCTTCCTTCCTTCCTTCCTTCCTTCCTTCTTTCCTTCCTTCCTTTGTGACTGAAGCATAGTAACATGAACTTGCCTAACTTTTGTTCAGATACAGAAATTTGCATGTTTGGAAAATATCTCTTCATCACCACATCTCCATTCATAGAGCTTTTGCCTGATAGAGGGTGAACACAGATTTGTATCCTCAGTGCAATGCTGGCTCAGCCAGGACCCGTCTTACATACACTCAATGCTTAAGCAAACTAAGGGATCAAACCAGAATGCTTTTTTCTCTAGGAAATTATTTTATTGGTAGATCATTTTTCATAACTGACAAACCCTAGGTAATGTACATATTTCTAAATATTCATTTTAAATTAAATTCATAGACTTGAGTCAGTGACTCTTCTGACTTGGAGGGTAATGGGGGAACAGATCTCAGTGGAATAGTCCCAAACCCTAAATATAAAGGTCCTTTATGTGCTGGAGCTTACTATAAAAGCCCTAAAACTTGACATTCACCTCCACATAGGACTAATTATTCCATTTGAGTTGAAGGTTAATTCCTAATGTTGCTCTACTTTGAAATCCATTCTTGAGATAAGAGATGTTCCCTGCTAAGTCTTTTAAAATAAAAGTTAGTAAGGAGAGCCCAGGAAACAGAGGGGATAATGATGTTTAGGCCCCAGACAGAACTTGGGGAGACCTTCAAAAGTTGGAAGCTGGGAAAGGAATGCATTAGGGAAGAAGAAAGGCCAGCGGCTCCTTAGACAAGGAACCTTACTTGAAGCCAGAATGACTTGTATACACCTGGCCTGCTTCCAGTGAGCACTGGAACAGAAAGAGAAAGGAAGTGTGGAGAGGAGTGGGTAGGATGAAGCCCTGCTCCTCTGAGAGAGAGAGCTCAAACCCAAGCCTGCAGCTTTGGAAAGGGTATCAGTAGAGTGGGTGCTAGGGCTATGCTGGAAATAGATCCTGCAGGATGGGGACGAGCTTGTGTGAGGAACGAGATGCAGTTCACCTCAGATCTGATTACCATGTGTGGATTTGGTATGGCTCAAGCCCTCCAGCTCTCCACTGGGATTTTGAAGCCTTTTAGCTGGATATAAAGTTATAAACAGATTTACAAGGCTTTCCTAACAGATTCCGGTGAGCTGCTACTGATTGCTGTGGAGGCTCCTTCAGCCATTGTGGGGCCTCAGTAAATGCAGCATGGCTTTGAGAAGGATTGGAGCTGGAGTAGAACCCAGGACCCACACAGAAGATGGTCCTTTGGTCTCAGTTTTCCAGACCTGCAAAATGAAAATATGGAACAAGAGGTCAATAGACTTAATTTTCATGGACATAAGGGTTGTTCCTGAGAATTAAAATCATTTCCGATACCCTGGTTCTTAACTCATGAAGAGTCGCTTGGAAAACACCTGTGTTCATCATGATGAGCAGTGGGAAATATTTCTTGTGCTCCAGGATTTTCTTCTGCAGTCTTCTGTTACAGGAGTTAGTGTTGGGGAAAGGCGTCTACATATGTTTAGGTGCAGTTCTGAGCTGGATCAGGTGGTATATGGCTGTGATGCTACACTTGGGAGGCCGAGGCAGGAGGATCATCTCAGGTTGAGGCCAGCCATGGATACACAGTGCGACCTTGTCTTAGAAGCAAACAACTTTGTTTGGTGTGCCTGAAGATTGCTTTTGAACTAGAATTAGAGACTCCTACGTTCTGCCTAGTATTCTAACAGGTCATACAAAGTAGCCTCCTAACTCCCAGTGCCAAGGCCTTCAGAGCCACCCAGTCATTCTCCAAATCGCTGATCAAGGCTTCATTTCTGAGGGTCTTATTTTTGTTAAATGTAAGATGCCTAATAATTAAATGGTTGATCTGTTGAATAATACTTTGAGAAGGTAGAGTGCTGCCTCCCATTGTTGAAGTTAATAAAATTATTATCCCTAGGGGATAATAACAAAGGGACATAATTGAACTGTTCACTAGTATCTATTTTAAGAGTATATTATAAAATAGTGTCAGCGTGACAATAGCACCAGATTCTGGATCAGTGGATCTCAAAATATTTGATCCCCTCTGTGTGGACTTTTTCATCTGGCAGGGAAAATGATGTGGTCAGGTGGTGGTCCAGCCAGAGTGAAGCTGTTTGCAGTTGGGCTGCTAGGGGACTACTACATGAGGCAATCTGGGGGGCTAGACATGAGATGCTTTTAGATCAGGAGCATCTGTCTTTCGTCTGATTCTCCAGGGATCCAGAACAAAGTAGGTACTTCACACATTCTGATCATGAGCTGGGCTGGGCTGGACTAGACTCCAGAACTGCCCATGGATCGGGCCAGGCTGCAGCAGAGCAGATGTGAATGAAGAGATAAAAGAAACTAAACTTAGACTTCAGTCAGTGGTCCCTTCATGATGCTTGGGTTCCTATCAGAAGTGCAGAAGTCCATTCTGCACTGCATCAGGACATCAGGGAGAGAGGATCCTATGAGGCATAGAAATTTATTGGTTTAATGGGCCTCAAAGTTCAAGATTGAGGGTCTAGCACCAGGCAAAGATCCTCTCTATTCCTTATGTCATAGCCATAGCAGGCAGGCCTTGGGGAGCTAAAGGCAGAGAAAGGACTTTCATCTTTATAATATATGTATTTCTATACTAGTATAACTGCATTATGAGAGTGGGGCCTTCCAGCCCAGTCATTTCATCTAGTGTCACAATGGCATTAAGTTTCAACATGAGCTTTTGAGGGAAACACTGAAATTAAAGCCAGAGAGTGCCCCTGAATACTAATGATGCCCACAGATGTCCTGGGGACAATCACATCTGCTTCCCCCATATCAGAAGAGATGGGAAAATCCCTGTGTTAAATGCACCAGCCCAAGGGACTGGCTGCACTGAAGGCAAAGCCACTGCTGGTCCCACATCCCTGGGGATGCTTTCAGCTTCCTTCTGTATTTTCTGAGCAGCTGCACAGCTGTTTTCCTAGAAACTCTACATTGAGGCTATGCCTACTCCTCAGAGCCGCACCTGGAGACCAGCCGACCTCCACTCCCGGGATTTACCCTTCATAGCCCTCTCCTGGCTCTCAGTTACTTTGAACTCCTCTTTTTCTCAGCAGGAAATCTGATCTCTCTTCCTTGAGCTGACTGCTCTGTGGAATTTCTTCTTTTCTGGATGTACTGAGTATACCTGTGTTCTCCTCCTCACCTTGCCCATCCTCTTCCCCAGCACCAGTCAGAGGGCCCATTCTCACCTTGTTCCAGGATATGCTTGACTTGTCTTTTTAAGGCGTCTTTCTCTGCCCACTGCATCAAAAATAGCATTCTTCTGCACCATTACTCTCCATTCTCTCAATCTACTTCATGTTTTCTTTAAAGCAACTGACTTCTATATATAGCTTTTTGCTTTCCATTTGTTTGACATCCTGGAAGAGGGTCCTGATTGTGCCAGTCTGTCTGAGCAGCTCTTGCTGCAGTGCCTGCCCAATGGGGCATCTCAGAAAGCCGCCACCAGTTAAATGAAGCATGTGAGGTCCCTCTAGATTATGCGTCATCACTTTACTCCTTTCCACCCCCTTCCCTGTGTTGGCCAGCTTTTCCGAGGCGTTTTGACTGTTTCCCTGTCTGTAGTTTTAGTCTCTTTTCTTCCATGTGCAGGCTTTACACAGAACTGCCCAAGTGGCTTATGGACATCTGTCTGATTGACTGGCCTCTATGTCACTGACATCCACTCTGTCCTGCTGCTGTGACTCTGTCTGTGCCTCTGATCCCCCATGCTTCAAAGCACCTTGCTGTGTTTCCTTCCCTTCTTCCAGACTGGCTTTGTTGTTCACTTTCTTCTATAGCACTGGCTCCTCTCTGGAGCGCATAGCTGTGTCTGCAAATGCCTTTCCCTAGATTCTTGCTGTACTGCAGAATTGTACTGTGGCTCTGCGGTAAACCCTTGCTGGTACTGATTCTGATACTCACTGGTCAGGAAGCAGAGGACTGTTCTGGACTGGAAGCTAAGGAATCATGGGCATTTTGGTTGACAGTCACTGTCCCTCAAAGGACTCATAGCCCAACAAGAGGAGATCCCAGGAGGAGGGGATCATGACTGGTGATGCTCTGAGCTGGATGTGATCTGAGCTGATGGAGGAACTAGTTGCCCCTGGCAGCTGGGGAACCCAGAAAGTCCTCGAGACAGTAGATACAGACGATTTGATTTTGAAACAGGTCCTGATGTGGTGTGGAGACTCCAACCATCAGGACACAAAGCATTGCATTTGGATAGGACTGGACATGTAGTACAGTGGAAGAGCTCTTGCTAACATATGTGAGGCTTTGGATTTAATTACAGCACTGGCTGTGTGGTGGGGTTGGGGTGTTGGCAGCTGATGAAAGATATCTAGGATACTACCTGGACATGCATCCTACCAGGACCCAGGTGACAATCCATGGTATTTAGCATCTCTTTGTTTATTCAAGGGTGAGAGGAGATTTTATGGATGTTTGTGGGCAGCTCACCTGCAAGTGCCTGGGCTGGATTCTTTAGATTGATTGTGAGGAACATTGTGGGGTTGAAGTGAGAAACTGTAGATGTGGTATGTACTTTCTGTGTCCTCCTGTAGACAGATACAGACCACTGCACAGTTCATTCCAACAGCCATATATTTATTGGTTATTCACAGTACAAATTTTATCACCAAAAGAAGAATAATGTTCTAGCAAAATGTTGTGGTTAACTTTATCTTAAGGACAGATGAAGTAAGCTTCAGGAATTATTTGCTTTTCTTGGTATTTCCAGACAAGTAATTATATATATTTCCCAACATTAAATAATCTTCAAAAAGTTTCTAAGATGGATGAATTTCTTATTCAATTTCCAAAAATAAATGTTTTCTAAAGACTGAATGAGTTTATATTCCTAGACCTCTAAAGCAAATAATTGAGATTATCTCTCAGTTTCTAAATAGCTCATGTAGTTACCTAAAGTATTTTCTTTCAGCCGTCTTGTCAAATTCAAGTGGCATTTACCTCCCAAGAACACAATAGTCTTTATCTGATACCATTCATTTTATTTCCATGGAAACATTGTGGGATTCTTTAACCACCATAAGTCATATTAATCAACTGTGGAATTTCTTAGTCTTTGCGTCTTGAGAGTGGTCTGTTGGATAGAATAAACAAAGTCATCTGTTACTTTAGTGTAAGAATTCCTACTGGTATACCTATTCTTGATAATTGCACATGCCTTTAAGGCCTATAGAAGGCAGTGCCTGGTCTGCACAGCTGACCTATTCCTGGATTTGACAGTGAGACATCATGAGTTGGAGGAGTGGAGGCCACTGAACCAGAAACACGTGACCCAACTGACCATTCCTCTCCCTTCTGCAGTTGTTACCAACACCTTTTTTGTTTTATTAATTTCTAAATAAAGTTCCCCTTTTCAAAGTCATAGGTATCTAGAACTTTGTGTATAAATAGTGTGAGGTCATAAAACCTGTTGAATTTGGGAAACAACATTCATAAATTAGGGGCATTTTATTATTCCCTGACTTTATGGAAATATTAGGGTTTTCTTGTTTCTTTGACACATATGCATAATCAACATAATGTGTATCATGCAGTGCTTATCATATGCGTTTACACACATTTATGCACACACATGGCTATGACTGATGGGAAAAGGAATTCTTTGCTCTCTATAGCTGCTGTCTTGGTTGCTTTTCCTGTAGCTGTGATAAAATACTCTAACCAACTTAAGGGAGAAATGACTTATTCTAGGTCACATGTTAAGGTACTGTCCATCATGATGGGGAAGTCGAAGTGGCAGCAGCATAAAGCAGCTGGTCACACATCTACAATCAAAAAAAAAAAAAAAAAAAAAGAAGCAATTGACCGTGTATGCTTGTGCTTGGTACCTCTCTCTCTCTCTCTTTCTGTTTCTCTCTGTGTGTGTGTCTGTCTGTTTATGTTTCTGTCTCTATCTGTGTGTGTGTGTGTGTGTGTGTGTGTGTGTGTGTGTGTGTGTGTCTGCATCTCTGTGTGTGTGTGTTTCTTTTGCTCTTTCTTGTCTCACTGTTACATATTCCAGGAATCTTTATTTTTAATTTTATTTTATTAACATTTTTTCATTTATTTTACACATTGACCACAGTGTCCCCTTCCTCCTTTCCTCCCACTCCCTCCTTAACTACTCCCATCTACCCTCCCTCCCCATCCACTCCTCCTCAATCTACATTCAGAAAGGGGCAGGCCTCCCATGGGCTTGAACAAAGCATGGCACATCAAAGTTGAGCTAGGATCTAGCTCTTCCCCCTGCATAAAGGCTGGGTGAGGTAATCCAGCATGTGGAACAGGTTCCCAAAAGCCAGTTTAGAGTCAGAGACAGGTCTTGTTCTCACTGCTTGGAGCCTTATCAACAGACAAGGCTATACACAACTGTCACACACATACAGAGATCCTAGGTTGGTCCCATGCAGGCTCCCTAACTGTTGGTCCAGAGTCTATGTGCTCCCAGGAGCTCAAGTCAGCTGTCTCTGTGGGTTCCTCCATCATAACCTTGACCCCCCTGGTTCATACAATCCCTCCTCTTTTGCTTCAAGAGAACTTCCAGAGCTGGCCCAGTGCTTGGCTGCAGATCTCTGCATCTGCTTCCATCAGTTACTGGGTAAAGGCTGTGTGTTTGCAATTAGGGTAGTCACCAATCTGATTACAGTAGTTGGCTAGTTCAGGCACTCTCTCCACTATTGCTAGGAATCTTAGCTGGGGTCATCATCCTTGTGGATTCCTGGGAGTTTCCCTCACACCAGGTTTCTCCCTAACCCTGAAATGCCCACCCCTCATTAAGATGTCTCTTTTGTTACTCTCCCCTTCAGTCCTTCCCCGAATCTGCCTCCCACCCCCAGCCTGCCCAACCCACCACCTCAAGTTCCCATACACACATACCCCCCCACTCCCATCCCCAGTTTCTCTAGGAGATCTCTTATATTTCCCCTTCCTAGGGAAATATATGCATCCCTCTTTGGGCCCTCTTTGTTTTCTAGCATCTCTGGGGCTATGGATTGTAGGTTGGCTGTTCTATATTTACTCCTAATATCCACTTATGAATGAGTACATACCATGCTTGTCTTTCTGTGTCTGGGTTATGTCATGCAGAATGATTTTTTTTCTAGTTCCATCCCTTTGCCTGCAAATTTCATGAGGTCACTGTTTTAAACAGCTGAGTAATACTCCATTGTGTAAATGTACCACATTTTCCTTATCCATTCTTCAGTTGAGGGGAATCTAGGTTGTTTCCACATTCTGGCTATTATGAATAATGCTGCTCTGAACATAGTTGAGTGAGTGTCCATATGGTAAGATTGAATATCTTTTGGGTGTATGCCCAAGATTAGCATAGCTGGGTCTTGAGGTAGGTTGATTCCCATTTTTCTGGAGAAACCACCATATTGATTTCCAAAGTAACTGTCCCAATTTGCATTCCCAACAGCAGTGGAGGAGTGTTCCCCTTACTCCACATCCTCCAGGAGACCTTTCTTAAGGAATGGTCCTATCTACAATTAAAACAATCTTCCCATGTCAATTAAAGCATTCAAGATAATCCCCCAGAGGCATGTTCAGAGTCTCATTTCTTAAGTGATTCTAGATTCTGTCAAGTTGACACCTAAAATTATTACACTGCTTACATTAAAGCTGTTTCTAATGGTTTCTTATCTAAACACTCATACATGTTTTTACCACATATACTATATAATATATAAAATTCATGAAAATAGATTCCTCCCACAAATATGGGAATAATGTTCTTCTGCACATTGCCATTTTGGCATGGTGACCAAACAAGAGAGCTTTTTAAGTTACACACCCCTTCTTGATGTTTATGGAGGAAGGATATGAATGCCTTCCTAGACCAGCTGAATGGCCAAAGCAAGTCACAGGGGTCCTACAATCTATCTAATGGCCTGAAGGACATTCAGGAGAGCCGATGGCTGCACTAGTGACACATGTACAGACAAGAATGATGGAAGAATTTAAGCATGTCAGTAAGGAGACCTAAGAAGTAAGCCAGGAAGAGACTTACAGCTACAGAGAGATGGCATCAAGAAAGAGAAGCAAGAACAGAGGAGGAGGTGGATGAAAGAGGCAAAGTGTGTGGAGAGAGAAGGCACGAGAGAAGACTGCTAAGACAGAGGGGTGTGGCCCAGCTACCTCTCCTTCCTCCTACTCATTTTCAGTTCCCTTTGCATTAAACTCATTGTGGACCACAATATATTTCCTGTATTATCTGCCCCTGTATTTTGTGCTTTTCTTTCTACTCAGGTTTTCATATGTCTGTCAAACAGCTCACTGCTCTTCGCAGCTTACACAAAACGCAGCTGTTGAAAGGGCTCCCCATGCCTTTCCACAGCAGCATCCCTTCTCGGCATAAGTCACCCTTTAGCATGTGCCCCTCCCTTCCCGAGGAGTTCTCCCAATCTGCCTCTTAAAGAATTTTGTATGTCCTTCAACAAAAGCCTCTTGGTGATGGAGCCACTATTGTGGCAACTTCTTCCTCTAGCTGGGAGCGATCTACATTCACTTCTGTGTTCTCTCATCTTTTCTGGACTTTGAAAATACACTGCTCTAAAATAATGAATCATTAGTATTTTCTGGGAGGAATCAAAGTCTGTGTTGAAAATTTCATATATTTAAGACTGTCCCTCACCCGGAAAACTTCAGAGCTCATGATGGAATGCAGTAACTGATAGGTCCCAGCAGATTCGTTTAAAGACTATCTTCAAAGATCATTCTAGTCACAAGCTGTCTGATATTTCAAAAGGAATAGTAAGGAACAAAAACTTCTTCCTCTCCCCATCTTCCTCCTTGTCCTCCTCCTTTCTTTCCTCCTCCTCTTCCTTTCCCTTTTTGAGATAGACTCTCACCATGCAGCCCCAGCACTTACCATGTAGCTCTGGTACTCACTATGTGGATCAGTCTAGACTTGAATTCATAGAGATCTACTGATTTCTCTCCTGAATTCTGGGATTAAAAGTATGTGCTGCCATGTCCAATTAGCAAGAAACTTTTTGAACTTGTTATTTCCATTGTTAAATATCCTTTTAATAGTCTACAGCATGCTGGGTTATGTGGTTACATGTAATTGCCTAGCTTGATGTATTTGTGAAATGATAGTGATACTTACGATGGAAATTGTCTGGTCAATAAAATTATTTTATATGAAGTGCTTTTGTTTAAGAGAGAGGTAGGGAGGTGCATGAGGGGACGGGAGTGTCTCTACATTTCCATAACCAGTAAGAAGTAAGAAGCTGAGTTACTCTATGAATTTTACACAGCCTTAAAAATTCCCAGAGCTCCCAAGTATTGTCTTAAGGTTCTCTTTGGGACTGACTATGCAGGTCATGCTGTGAAACAGCCCTGACCTGGTTAAATGGGCACGGCCCTCTTCCTGTTCTGAAGGACTTGGTTAAACCATGTTTGTATCACAGACACTTGCTTTGTCTCCTCACCTGTGTTTTAAGTGGCTGAACACTTGATTTAATTTTGATTGAATTCATACAGAGAGTGTTACCAGGGCTAAACGGGTGATGTTAGTGTTGGTTAAAAGATGCAAACTTTTGGTTATACGATGAATAAATTTTGTAGTTCAAATGAAAACAGGAAATAATACGTTATATATAAATTTGATAACAATGCAAAGTAAGCAGTCATATCATACATGTACAAGGGTACCCACGTGTGGTGATATATTAATTGGCTAGATAGGTGCACATGTATACCACAATTTTCTCTACAATAGCAGTCCCCCTCAAAATTTCCTTTCAGTGACACCACTCATCCATCCATTTCTGACAGAAACTGCAAGCTTGTGGCTTTGACATTGTGGTGCTTCATAGTCTTGTAAAAGACTTAAAACAGCTACAAAAAAAGTTTGGCTTAAAGGAAATAGATAAATGAGTTTGTATATAAGTCCCTTCAGTTATTATGTGTTTTGTGACCCAATTATCCTTATCTTCTTTCTTTCTTTCTTTCTTTCTTTCTTTCTTTCTTTCTTTCTTTCTTTCTTTCTTTTTTCTTTCTTTCCTTCATACCAAGGGAGGGGAACTATTCCTTTCTCTTTAAACACAAAATTGATATTAATTTTGTTATGTAATTTTTTCATAGTTTATCTTTTCTCTCAGAAAATGTTTCTTTGTTGGGGCACTGAGCACCACCTGAGCTGTAAGGCAATATGAGTATCTCTTACATATCCTGGAATCCCATCACAGGAAGTAGAACCTCTGGCCAGGGAGCATCCCAATGTCTGTGATGCTGATATTACCTGGTATTCCTACTGCTCAGGTGCCAGGAAAATCACAGTACTATATGAAGACTATGCCTTTAAGAAGCTGTATATGATTAACAGGAGAAGTTAAGGCATAGGTCCTATCCCAAGAAACTTGGGAATATCAAGAACCGATCGTGTAAAAACAGTTGCACCTTACCCAGACACTTCCACTGCTCATCTTGGGATCAGTAGCACATCCACAACACTGATTGCAGCTACAGCTTGGAAGGAACTCAAGCTGTGACACACATTGAGTGTGCCCATCATTTGTGAAACATTTGCCAATCAACCTCACAGACTGTTAATGAGAAACCAAGCAGGTAGAAATGTTTAAATATTCAGGAAGACAAGGAAACTGCTAAAGTAAGAAGAGCATAATTAACTTATAGTAATTCTGGCAATAGATGTGAATTCTGGAATAGCAAGGATGACGTTTGATTCTTCATGTGAAATAGCTATCTTGTCTATCCTATTCACCCTCCCTCAGTACATAAATTATATAGTGTTGCAAAGCCTGGAGATCAACAAATCACGATGCTCTGTGATTTTAAGCGGTGAGAAGCAAAAGCCAGCCCTATGCTAGGGTGTCCTCCCTACTAGCTTGAGAGCATCTTCAGGATGGGGTGCAGTGAGGCTAGGCAGCTCCTGTTAGTCTTCCCAAGCAGAGATGGCAGGGTTGAAAATCTGGGGAGAATGAGAAAGTTGGATGGTTCAGAACAGGCTGAAAAGAAAGAGCTTATTCAAAGAATCCAAAGGTCTGCCGAAGATCTCTCTCAACTCTGAAACACAATGCACTTGATGCATACAAGAAATATGACTTATTGACTGTAAAAACAGATCCCAAGAGCCTAGCAGCTCACATGACTGGACCTACCTATTCCCTGCAGTAGAACAGGAACAGGAAACCATTACATTGGGAAGAGAGGATGTCATTCAACCACAGTCCTTACTTTGGGCCGACTTTATAAACATTTTAAATTTGAACTTTGATTTAGTTTAATCTTATCTTTTTTTTTTCCCAAGACAGGATTTCACTGTGTAGCCCTGGCTGTCCTGGAACTCTCTTTGTAGACCATGCTGGCCTTGAATTCACAGAGATCTGCCTGCCTCTGCCTTGGAGTGCTGGGGTTAAAGATTTAATCTTATCTTTATGATGGGGTCTTACTCTGTTTTCTAAGCTGGTCCCAAACCTGTGAACTCAAGTGATCCTCCCATCTCGGCTTCTGAGAATCTGGGATTGCTGTTTTTATTTATTTCATTGCAGTGGTTTGGATCAAATCCCAGGTTTTATGCATGCTAGGCAATCACTTTAAGATTAAGCTATGTCCCCAGACCCTTAAACTTTTGTCGTTTTAATTGACAGCATGTAATAAATCCCAAAGGATCATGCTCTTTGTACATAACTAGACCGCACTGTGGAAAGCACAGGATGTTTATAGGAAAGCAAAACTTTCAGGACTCAGCGAGGTAAAATTCAGGATGGCTGGAATTTAATTGAAATTTTCTAGATAGACAAGTAAAAACTAAATATGTGAGCTATGATAAAGAAAAGCAGTCAAATCAGAACTGATTCAGGGTTGACATCAGTGTTGGGATTAGTATTCATGTGCTTAAAGTCATTACTTACAACTTCTGGTTCTGGCCAAGATTCAGCAGTCCTCTGCCACCTAGCCTTTCTAACTAGAAATCCACACACACACACACACACACACACACACACACACACACGCATGCACACACACACACACACACACAGAGAGAGAGAGAGAGAGAGAGAGAGAGAGAGAGAGAGAGAGAGAGAGAGAGAGAGAGAGCTCAAAGGGAGCAGGAGGAAGCTGGCTATTCTATCACTGGCCAGCACTGAGTTTGAACACAATGTCAGGAAAGCAGGCTGGCTGCCACTCTGTTTCTCATCTTCCCCATGCCCAGTCAGCAGGCTCACTGGGGTTGAGATTTCACTTTCAGCCTCCTTCATGTGATCAGTTTGAAGAGCTGCTGTGACTTGGGTGTGCCTCCCAAGGCCAGGTGATGGACACCCAGTTCCCAGTGGAACAGTATTGAGAGGTCAGACCATGTAGACGTGATTAAGGTCATGATTCCTCAATGCTGGTTTAGGGGTACTTTTGATGGACTAGCTTAGTTACCACAAGGGCAGGTTTGTAATCAAATCAAGTTTGCTCTCTCGTTCTTTTTTGTCAATGCTTTCTTTGCCCTCCTATCCTGGAATGAAACAGCAGGAAGGCCTTTGCCAGGTGCCAATAACTTTGCATTGGATTTCTAATTCTGCAGAGCTTCAAGAAATATTTTTTTTCCTTTAATGGTGACATGCTCTGTGGTTTTCTGTTGTAGTAGAACAAAGTGGACCTAGACAGCAGTGCTGCCCACCCAGCGTCAGGGAGACCATCAGGAGCCTCATGTTACATCCCAAATCATGGATATCAAGAATATTCCAACTCCTTTTCCCCAAGAAAGCCTTCCTGGAGCCAAGAAGGCCTCTGAACTTCCACCTCCATTCAACCACTGGAACACAAAATAATTTAGTGGATTGTGTAAGATTCAGTAGGAAACCTAACATTCAAACCTGCTTCAACTCTACCTATTCAACTATACTTCAGCATGAAGACTGCGTGCTAGGAAAGACAAATAAATGTTACCTGCAGTCTCACAATTAAATTCTTCAATTATGAAGTATATAATAGAAAAAAAAAACTCTCATCACCTCATGAATCAGGACATCATGACTTGTATAAGAAAAGTCAGCAGACATGATCCTGAGACATATCAGAGGGTATTCTGTCTGACAAGGATCCCAAAGCAGCTAGTGTAAAGTAATGGAGTTCACAATCATGACATCCTGGAGCAAATTGCAAAACAGAAAATAAATTAAACCAAAGAAACATTTTATTTAAGAAGGCCGATTCTAGAATTGAAAAGGATAGTAACTGACATTTAAAAAGTTCTTGCTAGGTGGGCTAATATTAATAGGAATGAAAAAATGAACCACATCAGTGAACTTGGGTACAATTTACCAGAGTTGGCCAATATGAGCATAATAGAGAGAGGAAAAAGGGAGGTGCATCTTAATGTCCTGGAGGTGGGGCAGTAACCCAGGGGCTGGCATTCATATGATGGGAGGGTTCAGAAGAAGAGAGGAAACAGAAATATTTAGAGATATAATGGGCAAAACTCCCCAAATTTATTCAAAGATATAAACTATGAAAAGTTAAGAATACCTATGGTAAGCCACCTCATAATTAAACTTCTGAAATCTAGAGATAAATAATACATCTTGACAATGACCAGAGAGGTATGACGTGTTGTGTATGGGAGAATAGTAACTTTTGGGTTAGTACATTTTTATAGGAAACAGTACTGGGCAGTGAGAAGTGGGCCAGTCATCTACGAGCACTGAAGGTAGGACCTGTGCTCTGGGAGGTCCATACCCAGGGAAAACACCCTTCAGAAACAGAGAAGTGCTTTCTCCCAAAAAGAAAGACCAGGAACTTGCTGCCAGCAAATCCATCTTTCCTGTACAATTAAAAGAAATTCTCCAAAGGCAGTGGAGATGGTAAAATAATCTGAAGGCTCGGGAGATAAAGAACATTAGAATAGATCAAAACAGAGAAAATAAAATAGACTACATTGTTACTGTTATCTTAAACCATGCTAGATGGTTGAAGCAAAAGTTATATCATTTGGTATCATGTTCAATGTATATATGGTAAACAATTAAGAAAGTGTGTCCTCAAACTGAGGGGATAAAGGCTCCCTAGTAAAAGTAAGGCTTCCTGAAGGATCACTTGCTGATGCCATGTGATTAAGTTGCATTTGTGTATTACTATATGCATAGTAATGATTATCAAACTATACCATGTGATATAATAAGACACTAGATACTAACTGGCATAGAATTCTTTTTAAAAAGTCAATTTATGGGCAAGTAAGAAGAGAGAGAGGGGGAGAGAGAGAGAGACAGAAAATAAATATTGAAATGACAAACTTAAGTCTTACCAAATCATTAATTCTTTTTTTAACTAAGAAAAATTTTTCATTCATTTTACACATCAGTCAGAGATCTCCCTTTTTCCTCCTTCTGCCCCCATCCTCCCCCTCCCAACCCACCCCCACTCCCCCCCACAAGAAGGCAGGGCCTCCCATGGGAAGGCACATCTGGTAGAGGCAAGTCCAAGCCTTTCCCCCTGCTTCAAGGCTGCACAAGGTGTCCCATCATAGGTATTGAGCTCCAAAAAGCCCACTCATGCACCCAGGATGGATTTTGATCCAACAGCCAGGGACCCCTCCAAGCAGATCAAGCTACACAACTCTCTTACCATACAGAGAACCTAGTCCATTCCCATGCAGGCTCCACAGCCATTGATCCGACTTTCATGAATTCCCACTAGTTTGGTTTGGTCATCTCTGCAGGTTTCCCCATCATGATCCTGATGCACTTGCTCATAGAATCCCTCTTCTCTCTCTTTGACTGAACTTCTGGAGCTCTGCCTGGTGTTTGACTGTGGATCTCTGCATCTGCTTCCATCAGTCATTGGATAAAAGCTCTGTGATGACAGTTAGGGTATTCACTGGTCTGATCACTGGGGCAAGACAGCTCAGTTCAGGCACCCTCTCCATTATTGCTAGTAGTATAAGCTGGGGTCATCCTTGGGGATTCCTGGCAACTTCCCTAGCACCGGTTTCTCTCTGTCCCCATGATATCTCCCTCTATCATGGTATCTCTTTCATTGCTTTCCCCTTCCATCCCTGTTCCAGCTCAATCATCCCATTCCCTTATGTTCTCACCCCCTATCCCCTACTCTCCATTGCCTACCCCTCATCCCCAGTTTATTCATGGAGATCTCATCTATTTCCCCTTCCCAAGGCAATCCATGTGTCCCTCTTTGGGTCTTCTGTGTTAGCTAGCTTCTCTGGAGTTGTGAGTTGTTGTCTGATTATCCTTTGCTTTACACCTAGTATACACTTATGAGTGGGTACATACCATGTTTGTCCTTCTGAGTCTGGGTTACCTCATATTTTTTAGTTCCATCCATTTACCTGCAAATTTCATGATGTCATTATTTTTCTCTGCTGAGTAGTACTCCATTGTGTATATGTACCACATTTTTCTAATCCTTTCTTCAGTTGAGGGGTATCTAGGTCGTTTCCAGGTTCTAGTTATTATGAATAATGCTGCTATGACCATAGCTGAGCATGTATCTTTGTGGTATGATTGAGCATTCCTTGGGTATATGCCCAAGAGTGCTATAGCTGGGTCTCGAGGTAGATTGAGCCCCAATTTTCTGAGAAACCGCCATACTGATTTCCAAAGTGGCTGTACCAGTTTGCACTCCCGCCAACAGTGGAGGAGTGTTCTCCTTGCTCTACATCCTCTCCAACATAAGCTGTCTGCAGTGCTTTTGATCTTAGCCATTCTGACAGGTATAAGATGGTATCTCTGAGTCATTTTGATTTGCATCTTCTTAATGACTAAGGATGCTGAGCAATTCCTTAAATGTGTTTCAGCCATTTGAGATTCTTCTGTTGAGAATTCTCTGTTTAGCTCTATAGATCATTTTTTAATTGGATTGTTTGTTATTTTGATGTCTAGTTTCTTGAGTTCTTTATATATTCTGAAGATCATCCCTCTGTCAGATGTGGGGTTGGTGAAAATGTTTTCCCATTCTGTAGGCTGTTGTTTTATCTTATTTACTGTTTCCTTTGCCTTATAGAAGCTTCTCAGTTTCAGGAGGTTCCATTTATTAATTGTTGTTCTCAATGTCTGTGCTACTGGTGTTATATTTAGGAAGTGATCTCCTGTGCCAATGCGTTCAAGACTATTTTCTACTTTCTCTTCTATCAGGTTCAGTGTAACTGGTTTTATATTGAGGTGTTTGATCTACTTGAACTTGAGTTTTGTGCATGGTGATAGATATGGATCTATTTGCAATCTTCCGCATGTTGACATCCAGTTATGCCATTAATTCTTTTATCATCAAGTGTTCTGAATAAACCAGTTAGAAGACAGGAATTTTTAGAATGGTTGTCAGTAAACTTGCTGCCTTGTCTGGACATGAAAAGCAGTGTATTGTAGCTTCTCTTCACGAACCCATGAAGCCCTTTGCACCCTGTATCTTGCCTCACAAGGAGATCTCCTCAGGGCAGTATTTCCACAAACACTGGCATGCCAGCTAACTCTGAGAACTTTGCGAGCAAGTGACCTAAACCCATCTGATATCTGAAGAGGAGTGAAAGAGACTTACTTTGATGGCCACTAGGCTGGTTTCATTACCTGATTCTGATCTACAAACTTTCCTGTAGATGACCCCCTTCTTTAAGTAAAATCAAATGCTCCTGGGGACTTGTGTAAACTTAATGCATTGTGGCATTTTAAAGACTTTTGTAAACTTGATGCACTGTGAATATGAGGCCGTATTCGTGAACTGCTGAAAATCTTCCAAACCAGGCTACATTATGCCTGTGTTATGTAGTCACCACAGCAACAGTGCTCTGCATGCATATCAAGTTAGGGTACTGTAAAGCACTAAAGATGATTTTTTTTTCTAGTCTGTTCTTTTCTCTTAATGTAAGTGCCTGTCTGACTTTTACCTGATACTCTTGTTAAGTAAAAAGTTTGATGTTTGCTTTGAAAAAAGAAAGTGGAGGAATGGGTAGGGGAAAAAAGACCAAATAATACATTTTACAAAAGAAACTCATTTCAAATATAGTTATATAGTGTTCTAGCTTTATATCTGTTGCTCTGACAAAACACGCTGACAAAAAGCAACTTAGAGGTTGAAAGATTTATTCAGCTTACAATTACAAATTATAGTTCATACTGACATAGAGTCAAGGCAGAAACTCAAAGTCTTATCATATTCACAGTTAAAAGCAGATCGGAACAAGTACACCCATACTGCCTGCTTGTTGCTCAAGATCACCTATCTTCCTTTACGTTGATGCAAGTCAAGGACTATGGAATAGTACCACCCGCAGTGGACCAGGCTGATTAACAATCAAGAGAATCAGCCAAAGCCATAACCACAGGCCAGTGGTGGCCAGATGACAGTTAAATCATCATCTATATGCAAACTGAAAATTAAAAAAAAAAAACAGGAAAAGATACTGTACAAGTATTAAGAAGTCAGGGTTATCTAATACAAATACCATATAGAATATACTTTAGAATAATAGAGAGGAAGAAATTGATAGAGAAAAGGAGGGTGTGGAAACTCCAGAGAGTAAGTAGCAATTTGAAATTGTTAGAACACGAGGTGATTAATGATCTTTCCCAGAAGTTTGCTTAATACTGAAGATTTCACCAATTAATGAAATCCAGACAGCAAGCTGGCCCAGGGAGAGTCTTAGCTTGCTGTTAGCTAAGTTTTAAGTGTTACTCTGGCATCCAATATACTTTGTTGGAGACTCTTGTTAATAGAGGGCTGAGTTCTGATGTGAACTCATTGCAGGCATCTGTTTATACAGAGTCATGAGTAGGTTATTGAGTAATAAAATAAGAGAAGGCAGAACAGGGGACCAAAAAGAGGGGACAGCATGGCATCGAGCATGAGGTCAAGAGCTCGAAGAGGACCCAACAGCACAGCCCATATGCCACCAACAAAATGTGCTGGAGGAGTGGTGAGATGGGAGAAACATAACTGCCTGGCCTTGGCCTAGCAGAGCTCAGGGTTTCTGCAGAAAAAAACCAAGAGGCACCCATGAGACGTGACGCAAGCGAGGTGCAAATGCTAGCTGCCCAACACATTAGGTTGACAGACACAGACTCTTACCGACTCCACTACCTGTGAAAGATGGTGCTTTTCTCTCCTTTATTAAGAGAACAGCAGGTCATGGGCCTCCATATGGTTTCCGGCAGCAGCACCTATGGGCAGGGAAGCTTCTTTTGCAGTGGTGTTAATCACTGCAGACTCATGACTGAGAATGAGAGACATTTCTGTGGCAACCCCCCTCAACAAAAGAAAAGAGTGAATAAAGGAGGGAAAGGAGAGAAACAGTCCAGACAAGGAGCTGTTGAAGAGAATCTTTAGGGGTTGTAATAGAGATGCCAAGGTATAGCTGCTCACAGTTGATGGTTTCATAGGGGTGAGGGGGAAGGACTGTTTTCTTTAAGGGGCTGGACACTAGGCGTTTGACCATGCTCCAGTGGGTATATAGGCAACACAAATTGGACTTGATCTATTTTTTTGACGGGGGAGAGGTGCAAGGATAGGAGGGTAGACTTGGGGGAAGCTGGGAAGTGAGTGTAATCATGGTACATTTTATAAAATACGCAAATAATTAATAAAAATATAGTGTGTGTGTATGTGTGTGTGTGTTTGTGTGTGTGTGTGTGTGTGTGTGTGAGAGAGAGAGAGAGAGAGAGAGAGAGAGAGAGAGAGAGAGAGAGAGAGAGAGAGAGAGAGAGAGAGAAGAGCAGGTGCAAAGAAAAAGCTCCAAAGGGATGCCTTCGAGGGTGACTCCAGACCCATGCAGTTCTTTGTCGTGGCTGCTCAGCTGCTCCTTCCTGCCTCTTTGTTGTTCTCTTTGTGTACCAGATCTGGACTGCAGACGTAGTCCACTGTCAGGGGTTTTCAGCTCAGGTTGGTTGCTATCCTCAGGCCTGCTGCAGGTGTGCACTAGAGGGTCTAACTCCCCTTTCTGTTTGCAGTCTCATCATTTTCCTCCGTGACTTTTCAGCCAGTCTTCCCATGCAGACCACTTCCTTTCCTGTATTCTTCTGTCTCAAGTGCTCTTTTGGCCTCCTTTACCTGCTCCTTTGCAAGCCTTTCCAGCTCTGAATCCTCCTACCTCTAGGCACTAGTACTTTTTTGCTGAGAAAATTCCTTCAAGCCCCGTGGTTGCTCTCTGTTGGGCTGTGGGGCTGTGGGGCTATGGGACTGTGGGGCTGTGGGACTGTGGGGCTGTGAGGCTGTGGGGCTGTGTGCTGTCTCCCTGCATGACTCTAGAATCAGCTGGGAGACACACTGACCTAGAGGAAGCTTGACATGCTCAAATTAATTAAGTTGGGGCCACCTAATTGGGCCATCCTCAGCATCTTGCATGCTGATGCACTCTGCCTGGAGCTTGTTTGCTAACTTACTCAGGATGAAGGGAATTTGTCTCCACTGCAGACAAGGGAAATAGCAGATGAGAGGAACATTCCTACCCAATTGTGGAATTAAGATTATTTTGGGAACAGCTGCTCATAGAAGAATCTCTTTCTGCCCTGGGGCTCCCTCCTTCACTGCTAGAACAAATAGAGTAGCAGCCAATGATACTGACCCCTTGTTTAAATCTTTGAGGATCATCAGTTTATGGCAGAATTAAACATCAATTAACCTCCTTAGTTACGTATTATCTGTGAAATTGAATATCCTTCCAAGATAGTCCAGGCTGAGGGGTTAAATCAGTGGATTTGAATATCCTTCCAAAGAACCTATAACAGACTTTGAAAGTTGAGCATGCAGCTGCCCGCTCTATTGTGTGTTCAGTTGAACAGGACCCTGCCCAAGCTTCAAGACACCTTTTCAGTTTATATACCCATGCCATTTTGTAGCTGTCTGTTGTACTTTGAAGCACAAATCTGGTCTGTCCAGTAGCTGGCTTAAAGATCACATAATTTTTTGCCCATTTTGGCTCCTCTTATTATCTGTCTCATTTTTATTAGAATTACAGGTGGGCCAAGAAATGGTTGTTGTTCGTTTACTTAACATAAGTCTGGAGAGTCACCATCAGTGTTAATCTTAGCCATCATCAGACACATGTCTTAGATTCTTAGATTTTTGAACACTGAATCTCATTTGGAACCTCCCTTTTCCCTCGCTAATAAGGTTTTGAGTAACAACCACTCATCCTCCTTAGTGGTGAGTCTCATTTTCATCACTCACATGAAATACCTGGAATGGGTCAGTTCAGTTCTAGGATCAGGGTCAAAGTTCAGGCAGCCACATCACTCTGGAGGAATGAGGGGGTAGAATCCTGGCAGAAGCAAGTGGTCGTATCTCAAATTGGAACCCAATGAAGAAGGATGGGCAAGGCAGTAATACATCTTATTCAACCATTATGTCTTGAGAACTACTGAAGGGTGGTGTAGAATACTGCATGCCCCTAGTGCCCTGATGACCCTGCACCAGGACCCCACCTCCCAGTAGTGCCACCCTGTCAACTAGGTCTTCAATTACAACTGGACATAACTCAGTAATAGCTAATGGTGTATATTATGCAGTTTTTACCAGAGATGTGAGCAGTCTCAAGGGTTGTCTGGGAAATCTACCCAATAGTTCAAACATGAGCCATGAGGAGATCAGGAATATGAAATATGTCCTGTATGTTAGGATGTGTTATTTGTTCTGCATGGCTTTGCTGCAGCCAATGGGACTACAGCCTGGGGAGTAGACCATTTCATAGAAGGGAGAGATATAATGTCATTACTCATTAATTCCAAGTCTTGGATGACCTCACTGAGTTTCTAAATGAAGTAACTCTGATGCAGTCTTAAATCAAGACTGCACACGGTAGATATGTGAACTACTGAAGCAATCCTGCTGCATAACCATCTGAGAAAAACATAGTGTCTGTAACTCAACCTGTCAGCAGGTGAGCTGGCGGCTGACTGATTGGGATCAATTCTCAAGGGATTGTCTCCCAACCGAAAATGAAGAGCAAATTTACACCATGTGTCTTTGGTCCTCTAGAGTAACGCTCTTGACAGGGCACATAAAGATGGATTCAAAGTATGTGCCCAGCCATCTGAGCACACTGAAAATGTTTGCCTACATCATGTCCCCTAATTTCTTATGGGAAAGACCCAAGGCCAAGCCTGACATCAATTGGCAGATGAGAAGCTGGGCATGGCAGCACATACTTGTAATCCCAACACTGTTGAGGCTGATAGAAAATTCCAAGTTTGAGGCCAGCCTTAACTACACAATGAGGCTGGCTCTAAAATAAATAAATCACCAATCCAACACCTATCAGGTGAGAATCCCTTGCAGAAACCTACCATCAAGTGACAAAGGACTTATCTGCAGGTAGAGGAGAAAATTGGAAACAATAACGCAATCTGCAAAAATCACTTTCCTCATTGTTTCGATCAGTGGAGACTGGTTCAAAGGTGCCTTGGAGCCAGGGAAATCCAAGTCAAGGAGCTCTCTGCACACTGCACAATGTCTAACTGCAAAGCCTGCACTTTTTGTGTGATGTTGAGGGAGAACAAGTCTTTCATTTCTAGGACACAAGCCAGAATTTCTTTAGGACTATATATTAAGCACAATTGTATAGATCTCCCCACCAAACTGACACCTTAAATATCACTCAGGGCAAGAAGGGGAAAGAGATTTTAAGGAGAGGAAATGCAGAGAGGGCAAAAGGAACACACAGAGGAATGATGTGAGAGAATAGAGGAGCAAAGCCACAGTGGTGGTTCCAATATTCCTGCTCCATTAAGAGGTCAGTGTAAGACCTCCTTTGCAGTTGAACAAGAGACAAAGTGAGCCTAGTCAAATCAAGACACCATGTTCATAGATGGTGAGATATGGGTTGAGATATGTTCCTGATACGCTGGGTGAATCATTCTTTCTTAGCACTCATCCACAGGCTCCAAGGCATGGTCGCAGCTGCAAATCCCTGGCTGCCACCAAATGAGACAGGAGGTGCCCCACAATGCTTCTGCTGTAGTTCACGCCTAGGTAAATGGCTCCAGTTCCCAAGGAGAGGACAATAACCATGAATAAATCTGATTATTATACAGAACACTCAAGGCTGAAATGTATCATCCATCAAGGTGAGGTCAGCAAGTGTTAATTCTGACTCATGAATAAGTGATATGAAACCTCTCCCAAACCCAAATGTGTCTTCAGTCAATAAAAACATTTGGCCATCACAGACAAAGGGGTGAGCTTAGCAAGTCAGGTAAGAAGACTAGCGTCTGAAGAAAGTAAAGCATGACTATATGCTTGGGACTTGAGAGGGAGGCAGAGGCTTCATGCTCTGGTCTCACTTCCCTCTCTGCTTTGAGCCCGCTGGGTTATGAAGCATGACCCTTCCTCCTTTCAGGTTCAGTTCCCCTCTAAACATCCACTCTAGTTTCCCCAGACTCGGAGCTTGTCCAGGTAGGGATAAGTGCATCTGGCTGAAGTCAAAGCCACTCTTCCTTTGCGAACGCTACGCCACTCCAACGTGGCTCTCAGTTTTCTTTTCTGGAGCTCATGGCGTGATGGCCATGTGAGCCTTGGGTGAGAGTCACAGGTGTGGGGTGCTCAGGGGTGGGCTGGGCATGGATGGGGCAGTTTTGGTGCTGTTGATCACCTGCTTCATGTTAGGCTCTGGGGCAGGATGGAAATAGCCACCTAGACGAGCTGACTGGCTACACAACAGTACAGGTCTAGTCTCTGTTGGATTCTGAATACCACTCAGCATTTTGTTTTGGGTTTTTGCCCAATTATTCCTAAACATAGAATTGAACTGTTTGTCTTTATAATAAAAATCTCCTTTGTAGAAAATTCAGAAGTTACAAAATATTAAAACTAAAAATTCTGTTCCCCACCTGAGAAGTAGATATGCTTCCATACTTCAGAATATTTTTGTACCCATTTCTCCATATCCACCAGCTACTTGCCCATAGGTAGATTTATAACCATCCTGCTTCCTCCTGTGAGCTCAGCAAATGTTCCCGTCTTTTCATTGGCTCACTTTCCCTATAGCTGCCATTCTAGAGCCAAATGTCTCCGTAAGATACCTCAGTTCATGTCTGCCATAGTTCAGTCCTTGTGCCACAGCACGTTACAACTGACTGGGTAACTTATAATTAACAGATGTGTCTTACAGTTTGTAAGGTATATGCAAAGCCAAGCCTGTGTGATTTCTGACTGCTTATGCTTCTCATCCCAGAATGCCTTGGGAGGCTGAGGCAGGAAAATCACTGACAGTTTGAGGCCAGCTGGGCTAATAATGAATTCCAGAGCAGCCTGGGCTACAGCGCAGGACTGCATTTTAAATATAAAGCAAAATATACAAATAAGCAAGATGACACTGACATTGCACCCTTAGAGAGAAGAGGGGGTGAGGGTGCTGTGTTCTCACAGAACAGCAGAGACGGAAGGCAGAAAATAGCTGGCCAGTTCCTGACAGCCCTTTCCCTAATCCTGTTTCTGAGGGTAGGGATATGAAGGACTCCTACATTCAAGCTGCAATAATTCCTTTCATCTTACCAGACTGCTCAGCTTGTTGTTCCACTATGGAGATCCCGGGACAGAAACAGAAGTCGCTAGCACTTGCCTGATGCGTGGAGCCTCTGTGCCTTCTCTCAGATCTTGCCTTCCCCACTCTGCTGTTTCCATTTCTGCTTTTCTGCTCTCTGCACCTCCAGGCCATTTGCAGCACTAGCTCCAGGACCTTCTGCTATCTACCCGCTAGCCACAGATGAGGACTGTCCTGGTTTCCACCCAATGTTCTTAGCCACAATTCTCAGTCCTTCCTCAATCTGCGGTGTGTCTTAGGGCATCTGCAGGTGTCTGAGTGGTAGTGCTGTGGATGCTTATCTTATGAGGTCCCCATGACCTCTTGCTCCCCAAGCTTATGGATTCTCTCCATTTCACATTCTCACCCACACACTGCCTTCTGTGAGTCTCAATGCCTGGACATTCTGCTGATTCCCTCTGCTCCTTGTCAGTACTTTTAAATGATGAGTCATTATCTGCCCCCTCCTTACAGATTGGGAGGTGCTTTCCACATGCTCTTCTTGATTATTCCATCTACTTCAAAACTTCTACCTATTTAATTTTATACTTCAGATTATTTTTCTCTCAACTGCACCATAACTGCTTCTCACTGTCTCAATGCTCAGGCTCCTCAAATGACTTCTCAAAACAGAACACTCTTGCACTGTGCTGTTATTAAGTCCTACAAAGCAAAAGTGATTCTGACACGTTCTGCAGTCTGGATATATACTAAGTGAACTAAGCCAGGCAGACAGCTACTGGAATGGTCTGAAGTCACAGAAACAGAACATATAATGCTGGTCTTTTGGGGCCTGGGAGCGTTTTAATGGGAGATGTTATCAGTTCAGGAAGGTGAGAGTTCTGTGATGGATGCTGGTCATGATTAAGCAGTAAAGCCAAGTTGCTTATTGCCACTGATTTGTGGAGTGAAGGATGGTTATAGGTTGACAGATATTGTCTATATTTTACTGCAATTGAAAATAGAATCCAGCATGATTTTTCTCCTCTCTGCTGTGTCCACTACTTGATCATCATGGCCTAGAAGTAGTCTGTATTTTGAGTATGCCTTTGGCTAATAGATGCATAACCATTCGGCTCTGGCAGAGGCTGCACACTGGTTCCCTTTGTGTAGTCCCAGCCCCTGCCTTTCCTTAGAACCTACAGTTTCTGACATACTAAGCTGTGCTTTCATCCCTTGGGAATTTGCACTGCAGATCACAGCTTAGACTGTCTACTCACAAACTGAAGTGCCGAATGCCTAACTTTTGCACATGCATTTCTTGTTACAAATGGATGAATAGCCTTTCCTGTGGTGGTATTGTGTTCCCCAAAATATTGTGTATCCTAATAAATTTATCTGGGGTCAGAGAACAGACAGCCACTAGACACAGAGGCTAGAAAATGGTGGCACTCACGCCTTTAATCCTAGCATTCCAGAGATAGAAATCCCTCTGGATCTCTGTGAGTTCAAGGCCACATTGGAAACAGCCAAGCATGGTGACACACGCCTTTAATCCCAGAAAGCCAGCCTTTAATCCCAGGGAGTGGTGGTAGAAAGCAGAAAGGTTTATAAGGCGTGAGGACCAGAAACTAGCAGCATTTGCCTGGTTAAGCATTTGGCTGGTTAATCGTTCAGGCTTCTAGCAGCAATTCAGCTGAGACCCATTCTGGATGAGGACTCAGAGGACTCCTGTCTGAGGAGACAGGATCAGCTGAGGAATTGGTAAGGTGAGATAGCTGTGGCTTGTTCTGTCTCTCTGATCATCCAGTGTTCACCCCCAATAACTGGCCTCGGGTTTGATCTTATTAATAAGAACTTTTAAGATTCATGCTACACTTTCCCTTTCTTTGAGTAAATTTATGGAAATATGATTTGAATACAAGAAACATTCAAAATGAATTGCTGACTAATTACCAAAGGTAAAACCATGAAACAGAAAAAAACAAAACACCCCATTAACCTAGAACTAAATATCCCTGATCTTGGGCCCACCACATAGTTCTTAGATGAGAGCTAAGCCTAGGTGAGAAAAGGAAATGATGATTTGGACTTCATCAAAAGTTAAAACTTCAAACTCTCTGACATGTAGTCTATGAGCAGGGAGAGAATATTTTCAATGCACGTAATTGACAAGTGAATTGCATGTAGACTCCATAAATAACACTTGTAACCTAATAATAAACACAAGAACAGATTATAAAAAATGCTGTCAATGGATCTGAATAGATTTTTCTCCATAGAAATGCTATCAATAGCTAAGCAAAACAACATCATTACATATGTAAATTCTAAATGACAGTGAGACACTGTTTCATTACCACTAGGATGTCCCCAACAACAACCAAACGACTAGGCACACATTAAAATGAAATAAATGAATGCTGGCCATGTGGGAAGGGTGTGGGGTGCATATCTCATATCTTGTGTAGCTAAGGTAATGGCTGCAGCTGCTTTGGAAATAGTTTGGCGGTTTGCAATACTTCCCATCTGACCGATTCTGCTCCAAGGGACACAGAGGGAAAGGTGCATTTATCTACAGACAAATACAGGAACAATGGTGAAAATCATGGAACAAACTGGTTTGTCCATGCCATGGGCTAAATAGTAGTAGTCTCCTTACCCTCTTCCTTTTGTTTTCCAGAAAGCATCTTGCTATGCAGTCCAGACAGACTTCAAACTCATGGTCCTCTTCTCAGCTTCTGAGTATGAGGGTTACTAATGTGTACTACCACAACTGGCACCAATGTCATGAATTTTGACAGCAAAAGGAATTAAACAGTGACTCATGTTACAATGTAGACACATTTCAAAACCATCATCCTAAGCGCAAGAAAGCAGGCACAATATGCCAAGTGCAGTATGGCTCCCCTGACCTAGAATAGAGCCTAGCAGTGGTTTAGTTCCCCATATAGGTCCAATGAAGAGCCTAGCATTTTTCCCAGGCATGTTCACATGTGGCTGCTGCCACCACCCTTCTCTTGGCCTGTGGCAGCATGCTTATGTACCAGATCTTCCCTAGGAATGAGCCCTGCCAGGGAAGCTGAAGTCAGAGGTACTTGTGATGTCACAGCAGTAGTGATTGAAAGTCTGAGAAAATCCAAAACCAGAGTGTTGGCAACATTGATTGCATGTGGTGACCATGAGAGCAAGTCTGCTCAAGATCTCTCCATTACTTTTTGGTTTCTGGCGATTTTTGACATTCTTTGCCCTATAGAAGCATCACTTGTTTCTTTTTAAGCATCCTTCTCCTGCATGCATGCCTATTCCAAGCTTTCCCTTATCTAAAGACACCACTCACCTTGGGTAAAGGCCCACCTTAATGCCCTCACATCAATAGAGTCATCTCCAGGAAGACTTCGTCCATAATGAAGGTCACATTTTTTTGAACACTGGGGCATTAAGTTTCAACAAATGAATCTATAGGCAACTAACCAATAGATGCTTATTTCTATTTTCCATACAGTAATGACACTAACACACTTTTGGTGCAATTTTAAAATGCACTATAGCTTCCTTATGCTATAGTGTTTTCCAAAGAAAAACAAAGACCCTTCTCATAATCTGTATTTCTGTACAATCCCACTGGCTTACTCACCCACCCCAGTCATTCTGCCTCTAATTGGTCTGACATTCTCTTCTCTTACATCTGGCCCTGTGTACCCTCAATCTCTGTGAAGTCAAGAAGCTGCCCAATACCTCAACACCTTCTCAGGATGATATTCCTATGAATGTCTGTTATTATTTGCCTTTCTCAATACCTACAAGAAGCACCCCTGCATCGTTTATCTGCAGCATTGGGAGAGGTAAAAAATAAAGGTTTACAATTTACAACTCCTCATATTTTCTTTCCTTTTGTTAGACTTTGAGCAGGACCCTGTCATTTTTATTATTTCTCTCGCCCTCTCAGCCTCCCTCCTGTCTATTAGCAATAGTATTCAAAAAAATATTATCACAGACTTGATATGCTAAGGACACTGGACTAAAGAGGAAGCCTCAATATTTCTCTTATCTTCTTCTAGCTCTTTCTCTTGAAAAGCAAAGGGCAAGCACTTCCTCTGAAATTCCCTGGTCTTACTAGGGAAGTTCCTGGAAGAATTGCAGCGGTTGCAAACTCCCTGCCTGATCACTTACTAACCTGAAAGAGCTAACTCACAGGGAAAGGAGTTATCCCCCAAATCAAAGGCATTATCTAGAGAAGTGTGATGGCCACCATCTCATCTGGAAAGTTGCTGGAATAACCTGATCTATAATACAATAGATTTTGGGGGTTGCCTTTCTTCCTCATCTTTCCATAGTCTGACCCTCCCTCCAGGGGTCAGGTTCCTATCAAGTCCTGCCACCATGTCCCTACAGAAGTTAGAAGCCAAAACTCTATTTTGTAGTTCAGAATGCTACTGAAGCTTCAACTAGTTCTTTGATGTACATTGATACATTAAGGCATGTTCTCTTTTGTTAGTCTGTCTATTGATTGTTTTAGATTCAAATTATTAAAATTCCACGAAGGGGTAGCAGAAGATTCTTACATGCCCACATGGGTCATCAGTAATGTTCGTCACAAAAGTAAATGAAAAGTAACAGAATAGAACAAATGTTTTTACCTTGAAATCCATATTGAGGTCATCCCATTCTGCTCTGCCAATGTAAGAAACAATATTCTTGATTACCACAGCTTGCCAGCACCTGTACACACATACACACACACACACACACACACACACACACACACACACACACACACACACACACCAGTAAACCAGCAGTATGTGTGTTGGGTTGTATATTGCTTCTGTCACATCATTCTTGTTCTTGGTCGCTTTTGTGATTGTGTATACTATAAAGGAACTGGAAGAATCCATGGTACAAAATAAAATGGAAAAGAAAAACCTTTTGCTCTTGCCCTAAGACTGGGCTTTGGCTGATGCCCATGATGATTACTTCAGTGTGTGCTATAGTGATTGACTATCCTGGAGGACTCAGGCTTGCCTAATCAACATGCTCAGTGCTGGTTGCTCTCTGTCATCCTGCATCATTTGCTGTTCTGTTTCAAGCACTACATAGTGCTGATCTTCATGGTAGCCCTCTTAATTTTGGTGGAGACCTGAGCAGGTCCATAAACCAAAGGAGGCTTGATAGTGGAGACGGCATTTGAGGGCTGTCTGTGGTGAGACAAGGCAATTGGCAAGGCTGGACGTTTGTGAACACCATCATGCAGAAGAGCATAGAAGCCCAAAGACACTCAAGTACTTAGATGCAGTAAAAAACAAACAAGCAAACAGACAAAAACAGCTCAAAACTAGTGTGGACAAGCCAGAGCTTGAGGTAACACAGTGGCCAGGAAGTAACTGTAGCTGCATGGGAAGCAGAGGGGATTAGCTCTGGCAATGAGATGCTCTGTGCAACGTCATCTGCAGATGTAGGAAGATCACTGAGGTAGGACTTGACCTGTCACAATCTCAGGAGCACTTAATGAAGTTCCTGGACATCAAAGGCATGCAGATGACTATGCTATGCTCACCTGTTCTCTGGCCTTTTATCGTATGTTCTACAGAATTCCAAGAACTGGGTACTTCCCTTACAAGGTAGACTGAGCAATGATCAAGTCAGCTGCATGACAGTGAGGGCATTTCCTATGGGAGAATGAAAGAAACACCCCAGAAAAACTGTGTCATGGGTTCAAAGGGTGTATCTATGCAAAATTCCAAATACCTGAGGACTGACGTGCATTCTTCTACAGATCCAATATTTGCAAAATATATGGCAAATGAATGAACACTACTGAATTAGTCAATTTGTGAATAAATGGATTTATTTAATAAATACCTGTCCATTGACTAACTGCTAATCTTTCTTGAGAATAATGCACAATACTCTGTACCAATCTGTACCAGTGTATTCATCTGTCATTGCCAGTATGCTTGTGTGTATAAGCATATCTATGTGTCTGTGTATAGAGTGTATGTATGTGCATATAGGTATAAAACATAAGACTCTTTTAGTGTGAGAATTGTAACTAAAAGTGTCCTTTTCTATTTGTCAATATTTTGCAGTGGATTCAGCCTCTGTGTGCCGATTACTAGAGGTGTGTGTGTGTGTGTGTGTGTGTGTGTGTGTGTGTGTGTGTGTCTGTGTCTGTGTCTGTGGTGTGTGCCTACTACATGATCTAATGTGCATAAAACACATGTTCTCACATGCAGTCACTGTATTACATCCATGAATGCAACTAACTGGGCACTGAATGTGTTTGGGAAGCAGCAGCAGCTGTACTGTATGTGTGAAATATTTCTTGATTTGTTACTGTCTACGCATTACAGTATAAGTATTCTGCAGGGCATTTACATTGTATTGGAGATTATAAGTAATCCAGATGTGAGTCTATAATGCAGGAGGATGAGCATAGTTTATACATGAGTATTATTTAATGGAAGAGACTTAGTTGCAGATTTTGGTATCTGCAGAGGTTGTGTCCTCAGATCTCCCTGGATAACAAGGGACATGTGTTTATGTGTGTATATAAACATACACATTTATGTATTTATTGCTTCTGTTCTTTATCTTTGATGCCACTTAATCAATGCAGGACACTCTGCAGCTGCATACTTTCAGCTGTCCTCATTCCTAGACAGGAAAACAAATGGCATACTAGCCTGGGACAGGCATAACCAGGTAGCCTGGTGTTAGCAGCTTAACTCTAGCTCATGACAGTGCTGATGATGCTGACCAGAGACAATAATGACTTTGCTGTCAAGTTTAGCAGCTGGAGTCATGAACTGTGCAGAACAAAATACAATTTTTCAAGCTTTCATTTTCCCAGGAATTCATATTTTCCCAGCAATGCTGACCCTTATGTTTCAGTTTACTTGGCTTTGAACCTCAACTATACCAGTCAATTCCATTTCCTGTGTTTTCTCACACACACATACTCTCTTTCTGGTCTGGCTGGTCCCAGAAGAAAAACATCCTTAAAAGGTGAAACAGAGAAACAGGGTCACTGGAACAAGCCTACCCAGTGGAGCCTGTCAACAATTGCTCCAGCTCTGTGAAGTCTAGCATGCCAAGATCAAGTTCTAGATGTTTCCCTAGGCTCTTGTCATGCACTGGACCTTTGCAAGCACTTATAACTGAAGGTAAGCTTGCTAGTGAACTCAAAAGGCTGGAACAGAATCTATAGATGTTTGCAGATGTCTACCACTTGGCACTATTGAGCTCAGCCTGAGTTACCTTGCCTTCTTAGGATGGAGATTTAGGGTCAGAGCATATTGGGAGACAGACAAAATCATTGCTGCTTCATGATACCATAATATTTACACATTTTACATCACAAAGGTGATTATAAAGCAAGTGGATCACAACTTATTTAACTCTCAGCTTTAAATTATGTCAGTGAGATCTCTCTCTCTCTCTCTCTCTCTCTCTCTCTCTCTCTCTCTCTCTCACACACACACACACACACACACACACACACACACACACACACACACATTCATACACTGTATTATTGTCAAGGTTTCTCCCCCTCCCAATCCTCCCAGGTCCTTCCCACCTCTCCACCTACCAAATTCCACATGCTTTCTTTTTCTTTTCTGTCTTTTCTTTTCTTTTTCTTTCTTTTTTTTTGTTTTTTTCGAGATAGGGTTTCTCTGTGTAGCTTTGCGCCTTTCCTGGAACGCACTTGGTAGCCCAGGCTGGCCTCAAACTCACAGAGATCCACCTGGCTCTGCCTCCTGAGTGCTGGGATTAAAGGCGTGCGCCACCACCACCCGGCTTTCTTTCTTTTTAGAAAGCAAACAAATAGGAAAACAAGCAAAAATCCAAATTAAAATATAAATAAACACACATACACACACACACACACACACACACACACACACACACACACACACACAGAGAGAGAGAGAGAGAGAGAGAGAGAGAGAGAGAGAGAGAGAGAGAGAGAAAGAGAAAGAATCCATAAAATACAAAAATCAGAAACTAAAACACAAACAGAAGTCTAGGAAGACAAAAAATAGTGCCTAAACAAAGCAATATGAGGCAGAAAGACTATGAAAATGCCATTGAGTTCTTTTTGTGTTATCTATGTACTGCTGGGGCCACCCTTAAGTGTGGCTTATATACCCAGTGAGTCTCTAGTGGAGGAAACTGATTTTTACTTTTCAGTCAGGTTAAGTAAAAGTGGGGAGTATGTTTACTTCTCACTCTTGTTACTGGGACCCCATGTGGTTTCACCCTGTGCAGACCCTGTGCATGCTACTATGGTTTCTAAGAGTTTCTATGAGCATCAGTCCTGTTATGTTTGAAAGACACTGTCTCCTTGGAGTCATCCATCCCCTCTGCCTCTTATGATCTTTTAGCATTTTTTTCCCACATTGCTCCCTCAGCCTGAGGGGAGGGGCTTGATGAAGACATGGCACTGATAAATTATGAAGTCTATTTCTGATTAACACAGCAACTAATTAATTGACATGTTTGGTTATCATACAATCTAATACAGCTTTCACAATTCAAAGTCACGAGAGGAGGAACATGTACCCGTAAGCTGTGCAGCCATCCCACAGTAGCCTCATTGTGGGGTCTCTGCAAAGGCATGAGGAACACAAAGGACATTTGGAATTAATTGTTCTCACACTAAAAATAGTCAAGCTACTACGCATCTTGAGGCAGCTCACATATGGAAAACCTGTATTTTAATATCCACCATTACTCACAAAATCAAGAAAATATGCAATTAACTCGATCGTTGATGCCATAACCAGTACCTTGTGAATAGAGACCTTTTCCTACTTTAAATCACCATCCGGATGCTACATGCAAGCTGCTTTCAGTGGCCTTGAGTCAGCTTGGCTGGGCCACAGCTGAATGTCAGAACTCCTTTGGACTCACTACAATATGAATAGCATCAGATATTATATTTACATTTAATGGTCCCCTGGCTCCCAGCTGAGACATGCCCAAGCTGTACTAAAACAGTGCTCTTCGTGATGAGTTTCAAACAGTTCTTGTTTATTTACCAGCACCTAACCGAAAATATGGGCATTTCTCCCGTCAGAAACTTCCATTCATGACTCTTGCTGGCCCTGCAGACATTGGCTTTTTCTTCCTGCACACTTAATCTTCCATCTGCAGGTATGACGTGTATCAGCATCAATACTGAAACAGAGTAATTCAAAACATCTGTTTACATTCACCAGGAGCAAGTATTAGAGGAATTAAAATAAGCCAAACTGTCACTCATCAGCTTAAGGAAACTAAATGCAGAAACATCTGAGTATCCTTAGAATAATGGTTATTTATATTAATAGACTACATCGCCATCTGAGTACTTTATCTGACACAAAATTTCTCAATTTTACTGCAAAAGCTTATTATTCTGAAGTTAAAGGCACATGTTGGATTGGTGATCATGGCTGTTTTTGGCTTTGAACCCTAGGACAAGGCAGGTGCCTGTTCTGAGGTGGTTTTTCAGTCAGCTGCAGGGAGCTGAAAACTTGAGATGCTGAAGCCATGTCCCATGACTTCCTACTGTCATGTGAGACAGAGTTAAATGGCTTGTGTTGTGACCCACTTGAAGCAATTTGCAGCAAGTGTTGGCAACCAGTGGAGTACTGGAAGTGAGGGGGAGCCTCACTCATCAGAACACACTCTCCTCAGACCATGACAGAGCTTGGTAGGAAGTGTCCATATGCCTGCACTTTAGTACACAATTGCATGCTTTCTGAATACAGATTGTTGGTTTAATGAAATAGAGTTTCACGATTTTGATGAAGTTAAAGGTTTAGATGGAAATATATATGAATAATTTAAAGATGGGTGTGTGCTTCTGACCCAGTGCTGCTAGAATGAATGTCATGGTTGGACTAAGGAGTCAGGAAAGAGAATGCAAAGGGGATATGAAGACTCCACAATAGAGCTGTCATAAAGAAGATGCATAAGTGAAGGAAGGAGTAGAATTCCAAGGCTCTCTGGTTTTCATTTAGAAATAGGAGTCACTGCTGCGAGTTTTGATACATATCTTAGGAATTCATGAGGTTGCCATGGCAGAAAGAAAGCAGAGGGAAAGGCAGAGACCTCAGCCAGGTGAAGATGGGTAGAGTTAGCCATGGAAAGGTCTCCAGCCCCAAAGCCCTCCAACTCCTAGTGGAGCACAGAGTCAAAAAGAGCGGCTCTGTAGAGCTGAGCAGAGAATTAAGAAGGACCTGTTTTTGTCTCTGCTGTCCCTGGCAGAGATGATGCAGTTGAGGACAAAAAAATATCCTTGCTGGTCACTGGATGGTCTCACTAGCATCAGACTGAGACAGAAGCAACCCCCGGTCGGCTGCTGAGATATGAAAAAAATTCATGTCCTTATGTGTGATTGAGTACAGGTCCTCTGCAAAACAAAACAAACAGTGGGAAAAAACTGGAAATGTTAAATAAATTATAATATGTACCATTTAAGTGTATCAGGAGACATCCCAGGAGCTATGAGCAAGGATGCAAATTTGAACAGAAAGTAGGGGTATGAAGGCATTACAAGGTGCTCCTGGAATGGCATTTGCCTCTGTGGGTGTGGGTTACCAGTCACATACAGGAGACTTGAGAACTAGGGACTCCACAAGCCAGAAGCTTGAACTGGGTCTTCAAAAAACTGAACACAACAGCTATGCAGAAAAGGGTGTTGTGAAGCATCGGTCCCCAACTGTTGACAGTGTTAACAAGGAAATGCTTCTGTCTTTTCCAGGCAGCAGGTGGCCAAGAAGACATCTGCCCTGAGAATTTATATCCCATGCCAGCACTCATGTGAATCTGAGGTTTGACTTTAGCCAACAGAAAAATTGTCACTGGAAGTGATCCAAAGCTGCCAACCAATATGAATCTCCAAGTGAAAGCATGCAGGGACTTCGGAAGGGACACATGGGATACCTAGGTTACAAGGAATTTCTTCTCACTTGCTCAGCAGATCTTTATGCAATTCCCCATCTGTGCTGGGCACTGTCCAATGTGCTGAGTATTTGTCTGTGAACCAGAGAAACCGGCCTTCCTGCCTACATGCAGCAGAAGCAGTAGCTAGGGAGAAGGGAAGATAGAAAGCAGATGGGTAGGTGCAGGGGGTGACGGCTGCATAGTTAGGCAAGCTGTTTGAAAAGGAGATCTGAGCAAACACTGAGCTAGGGAAGTCAGCCAGAAGGAAAGAAAATGCAAAGACTGACTGAGTAGGTTTGTATAGTTTATTGAGGAAGGGCGTAAGTAGTGTTGCTGCTAGAACTAACAAAGTTTACAACATTGAGATATGGCATCAGAGATGTAGCAAGCAGGCAAGGCAGAGCGCGCTTGGTCCACTGTACAGTTTTGAACTGAAGAATAAATGATGTGACAGATTCTCAGTCAATTGCTCAGGCTGCTCTACTGGGAAAGGGACTGTGGGAGAAGTTGCCATTTAGTAGGCTGCTAGAGTAGGGAGGGTGGAAAAGGCAGGCTTGAGATCTACCAGTGTCAAAGGAAGAGAGATACCCTCTCTCTCATTCCCTGTCATCCCAATTGTGGAAGCAGTTTTGACACGTGTGCTCCCGAGGGAGAATTCACACCAGAACCAAATAGAACAAGAATGAAGCCAAAATTTATTTCAGCAGGCAAGTAGTCAAAATCAAGGAACAGCATCCAGGGTGGTGGGTGGTCTATTCTGAGCATCAACCTCAAAGGCTGTCTCTAGTATCTGACCAAGAGTCTTTGTCCCCCATTTCTCTTCCTCTTGTCCACCTCTGGAGCAATCTAAGGTGGTCTCTTTCCTGGAATGTGTGGATGCTTTCTCACAAGTCATTCTTACTCACAATTCACTCTGGTATAATTAGATGCTTTAGGTACAGGACTATGTATAAAGGTATAATTACCCCTAAAGCTGAGAAGTGTACTAGAGCAAAGGGCAGCAATGCCTTGCTCATGTTCCTGGTGGGAAGGTTTATAAGAGCTAATCTGAGCCTGCTAAGACTGGCATTTTGTTTTAACTAGAGCTTATCTTTCCTCTTACCTATTCAGCTTCACTATCTCACACTCAACCACAAGTCCTCTTACTTATTTTCCCAGCTTTCTAAACCTCATTGTTTTTACTCTAAACATTCATTTTGGCCATTACAGATCCAGGGTATATTTCTAATCTAGAGGGGGCAGGATTTAAGATGGCTTGCTACAGAAAGTAATGGATGAGTGAGTTTTGTATCCCTGGGGATTTGGGCTTGAAATCCTGTAAGGATGGAATGTCACTGTGTGAATTTAGAAGACTCTCTGTCTGGAAGGTAGAATCAGAAGTTCCTGACACATGTTGAGTTGATTCTGGAGTTTGTCTTACATTTGTGAGGAGATCTAAATTAGGAATTCTGAAATTTAACTAGACCTCAAAACCATCAAGTTATAAACAATCCTCCAGGGAATGGGCACAGATAGAGAAGGACCAATGTTTCATAGCGAGAGGGGCTACATGGTATTAGAGAGTGAAGAGTCTGAGACCCTTAGACATTAATATTAAAAGGTAGAAGCAGAGAAGTTAGAGAGGAAGATGTGCCCATTAAGTAGGCAGAGGGGTGGAGAGGTCATTTCAGAGATCACAGATTCTGCTAGATTTATAAGTCTACGAACTAGTTTTCTCCCACTTCCTGAATTCTGGAAGAAGACATGGATTTTATAGGTTGGAGGGAATGGATACTTCACTATTCACAACCAGGGCAAGCTACATAAGTTGATAAACCAAGTAAAGAGAGAAAGCACTGGGTATATTCTTTTTTTTAAAAAAAAGGAAATAAAATTTCTCTATATTCTGAGAGAGAAGTTACTCCCTCTTCCAGCATTTTGATTGTATGAAAATCTGCCTTGTATTTGTGTGTGTGTGTGTGTGTATGTGTGTGTGTGTGTGTGTGTGTGTGTGTGTGTGTGTGTGTGTGTATGTGTGTGTTTCATTAGTATTTTGGTTTGGAAATGAAATTTGGAAAAATGCTTATGTATTAAAGGTTTGCTCTCCAATTGATGGATCCAGTCCATGAGAAATTGTTGTATACTGTGAGCTCTGGTTGAAGCAATGAATTAATTCTTTGATCGATTCATGGTACCAGGGCATTATTGAGAGGTGGTACCTGGTTGAAGGAATTATGTCACTGAAGATATAACCTATAAAGATTGACCTTGCTCTTGGACCATTCTTGCTATTCTCGGATTCCTGGACACAATGTACTGAACAGATTGGTTATACTGCACACCCTTGCTGCCATGATTCTTTGCTTCACTGTGGGCCCACAGCCATGAGACAAGATGGCTATGGGCCGAGAGCATGAGCCAAATAAATCCCTCTTAACTTGTTTTTGTCTCAGATATTTGGATAAAGTGGTAAAAATCCAACTTTAAAGAAGTATTTCAAAGGAAAGGAGTACTTTATACAAGTCCATACAAAGGTACCATCTAAATATTCTTGCTTAAGTTAATGTTAAGTTAGAAAATAGCTAATTTTTTTTAAATTAAGTGTAGTGTCTCAGTGTTAATTTTGCAACTTTTCTAACAGCATCACTCCAACAAATTCTGGAAAGTAACCAGAAATAGACATGATATCAGAGATGAGCAGGTTTGGAACCTGAAAATAGTACAATCATCTTAGATACAGCAAGTCTTTTACAATGTGTGTCATCACTGATGCACGGGGTTGTCTTCCAGGGAGGAACTCCATTGAAAAATCCTAATGAGGAATCCCATCTACAATCCAAGGGCAGTGAGTTCTCATAAGTATACCTACATGGGTGGTACCTTGGTTTAAAGCAGAAATACTCATCTCTAGTTTATGATAAATTGAAATTTTTCTTCCTCATTAGCATCAATTCATATTGTCTGTTCTCTTTTAATTCAAAGATCCCTAATTTTAAGTGATGCTCAGTTAAGGAAATGTAAAGTTGTAAATTGTACAGCTCACATAACCTAAGTCACACCCTTTACTATTTAAAAATATGCAACTCAACCTCATGATCAAAACTACAGGTGTTATGCTCAACTGGATGAGCAGAGGTGTGGGTGGCAGAGTGTAGTAAGAGCTCCATGGTATGAAGAGACAGAAGCCACTCTCCAGCTGTAGCAGCTTTGCCCCATTAACGAAGGTCCTTTAAAAGGACTGAAAAGGATGTGACTTAGGTTATGCTGGTTTAAAAGCACATTGTCTAAGCATTATGGCTGTTTTCTATAGTCAGTTCTCAGTATGCCTTTGGATAGGTAAAATAATTTAGAAGTCATTGCATTTCATTCTGATGGCATATTAATTAAAGATAATTTCAGGGTAATAAAACTATGATAAAACACACACTCATATATGTCATATATATGTATCTCTGTAGGTCTCTAACTCTATGTCATATGCCTTTAGTGACTATTGTTCAAATAAACTCATTTAAAAATAAAAGACAGTATGAAGCGACTCACCAGTTTACTAGCACATCCAAAGAATTCAGTTATGCTGTGTTTTTATGCTATTGGAAGATCTGTTGCATGTAGAGTGTTGCACACTGGCTGTGCTATACTTTTTTTAGTTTAATACATCATATTTCTGAAGTTCAAGTTAGACTCAGCGTGTTCTAGACAGCCTGACTAATCTTTTTCAAGGACAGAATTTGGTAGTTCATGAGCTCTTCCTCTAATTAATTGTCATGACAACATCTACAGGAGCAATAACCACTGCTGCTGCTGCTGCTGTTTACCTGTGGACCGAGTTTTAGATATGGGAGAAGTTTAGGAAACTTCCTATCAACAATGTAGTTACTAGATGCCTGTTGAAAATTAGATTGACAAAGAAGGAAGAAGCCAGTATGGCACATGCATTTGTTTTTAGTTTGTTTGAGCAAGTGGGTAGATAGTGTATATAATGGAAAGAAGGGCACAGCACTGGATATGATTTGGATGTCTCCTCTAAGGGCTTATCTATTAAAGAATTGATCACCAACCTGTAGTGTTATTGGAAAGAGGCGAAACTTTAAGAGGTGGACCTAGTGGGAAGAAGTTAGGTCACTGGGGAGGGGGTGTCCTTGAAGGGAGTCTTTTACCTTGAAGATAGGCCACAGGAAGTTGAGGAAACTTCAATGAACATTGCTCCCCTTCCTTTCAGATCCCAGACTTCTCTTCTGCTATCCCTAGAGAAGTCAGATGTCCTCCAGTGCATACTTCTTTTGTGTTACCTTTGACTCATTCAGGTTAACCCTCTCTAAGGCAACTCAGAACAGTAACAGGTAGTCTACCAAGGTGACACTGGTAGGACTCTGGACAGTGAGGTATGTAGGATTAGAAAAGAAGACCTAACCCTTATAGTAGGACTAAATGGCTGTATCCTATAGCAGAAACAAGAGAAAAACACAAGTTTTTAAGGTCATAGACTTATATGATACAAGAATCTACTGATTGAAGACCTAGAGATCTAAGGTAAACTGTGTTGTTCTGTGCTTAAAAATATGTAGCCTGGCCAGCTCTCTAGAAATATAATGAAACCAAGAGATGGTTTTCTAGTGGCAAAGGACATTGGGGTGAGAGTGGAGGGAGGCAGTGACAGTTATCTGTTCCAAGTCTTCCAGGCCTTCCATGCAGCAGTCCTTTCTTCATAGTTTGAGGTAGGAAGTCTTCTAAGAAATAGATTCTTATTTTGTTAGATTATTAAAAGACAGCTGTAGAGAGACAGAAGGCAGAAAGAAAGAGAGACTTAGTCTGATCTTAGGTGGGACCATGCTTATCCATGGCAAAGGAGAATTTTGTCACCCATGTGTGTGGGTGGCCAAAATACCTACAGAAGGAGATGGGAGGTGGCCCCTTTTATAGGGGTGAAAATGGCTTCCGTACTGGGCAAAGAAATCTGAGAAGTGTAGTCTTTCTGCAGGAAACTATCATGACCCACTATAAGGTAGTCAGGAAATTTCCTTCTGGTCAACTCTTACACAGAAAGATGGGTATGAGAGAGTAATGTTTTTAGGCTTCAAAGTTCCTGGTTTTAAAGAGAAGTGGTTTGGGATTCTATGACTTTCCCTTGGGGAATGAATTCTACTTTCTCTGGTTTGCCTTGAGGGAGTATACAGAGTGAGACAGGAAGCAACAGAAGCTGGAGAGGAAGTTGTACTTAGAGTCTCTTCCTGAGGTCATTATGGACCACCGTTGTTGAGTTGCAACAGATTTATCCTCAGGTTCACCAGGCCTGTAGGAGACTGATTTTTAGACTTGTACATATCTGATTTTAAAGCTGCTTCTCTAAATTACTCTAATTTCTTTGTTTGAGGTTTTTGTCTCCCAATATACTATGAACTACCAATGATGTTTCCTTCACCTTTGGGTCTGAGTCCCTGGCAGAGTTCTTGGTCCATGCTAGGTAGCCATTTGGTGACTGCCTGAAACAAGAAGTAAGGAGGAAGATGAGGAGGAAGGGAAGGAGGTGGGTGATATTCTGTCATTGAATACCACCATACAAATTCAGTGAATAGAAACCTAGACAGCATTCAAGCCTTTTGTGGGAAGAGGGATGGTTGAAATGTTGGGCACTAATATTAGTCATTAAAATGAATAGATTAGAATCTTAAAACACATTGTGTTAATAGCCAAGATTTCCCCCAGCCTAACCATAGTTCAGTAATGCCTGCAGAGGAAGTTATCATCACCTAAGGCTTATGTAACTTTGTCTTGGAATAGTTTTCATCTTCCGTGACCTGGAAGCACCTTACCTGTAAGGTCTGATAGCATAAACTTGCTGAACCAGATGTAAATGTCGATGTCCTGTGGTTTTCACAGTTTCTGGCGCATGTTTAAATTTGGTTTAGAGAATGCATTCTTTTCTCAAAGATAGTAAATGTTTTCTCCATTTCCTGTGCTGAGGATTCTAGTCAATTACTTAACTACACAATAATGAGCAATATTTCTACTTCCAAATATGCATTCTTGTCATTTTAATGAGGTAAATGCCAAGAGATTGGTACCAGCAGGAAGAAACGTTGTTGTTTAAATAGCTGGGCAGGGTTGTGTTATTTTTTGTTGTTGTAGCTTCTACTTACATGTTCTCAGGAGATTGTCAAAGGACAGGAACTTCCACATAAGTGCTGGATTAGTGAGTGACTCACTTCCAGAAATCCAGCTTCCCATGTTCAGTCATCTGGCCTTCTGCTCAGAATAGGGGAGGAAAGCAGTATCTGCCCCTTTCCTCCAGGTGAATGCCCACCAGTCCCAGTCCTGTTTCATGCACTGGGAAGCAATCATCTGGCTGCAAACCAGGGACCCTACTATGCCTGCTATTTCAGCCAGGGATCAGTATACTTCTGATGTTTGCTGAGCATAAATTGTTACAACCTGTAGTGAGTCCTGACAACTGATTCAACACACACACACACACAGACACACACACACACACACACACACACACACACACACACACACACACACACACACACATTTGAATGAGAAAGAAAAAAATCACGCAAATCTTAAAGAAAATAACTTACAAATCTGAGAAACTTATCTTACTAATATTGGTACTAGTCTGTGCAGACAAAGTTTAGCAAGTGAAAGTGCCCACCACCTGTATTTTAGTATTTCCTGCTAACTGAAGTAAGGAATGGGGGAATAAGGAGGAGAAAGGAGAATGGGGTAAGAAGAGGAGTGGAGGAGGAGAGAAAGGAGAGATGGAGGAAAGTGAATAGTGAGACAAAATGGAATAGAGGGAGGGAAAGAAAGGAAGAGAAAGGGGAAGTGGAAAGAGGAATGCAAAGGAAGAAGGCGTGAGAGAGAGGAAGGGAGGAGAAAATAGATGTTATTATTTCATCAAATTATCAAGGGGCCTAAGAGAAATGAGCCTTAATCAAGTGGATCTGTTTATAAGATTCTCTTTAAGACTCCTTGCTTTCAATTCAACTCCTAAACCTTTCTTTATGCTAGTTCTGTGGTCTTCATGAAGCTTTATATTACACAAAGAGGTATTGATTTAAGGTATCTAAAGATTTGGATAAATTGCCATTTTTTCAAGTCAAATAAAATTAACTAAGCTCTTTTACATCCACACAGTATGCCCAAGAGTTCTAGTTCTCAGTGCTCTGGGGAATGTTAGATGAAGACATATAGGAACTTTCCTCATTACAGTCTGAATGCACCATCTGATCTAAACTCCATAGAAATAGTGGCCACAGGAAACCCTCAAGATGTAAACCAGATATGCAGGATGTTGCCCAATACAGAGAATCCTCTGATATCCATAAACTTGATGGTACTGGAACCCAGAGGATCTCAGCAGCAGTGGTCCTGTTAGTAATGGCAGGGTGCAAGCTGGAGACAAGAGTTCCATGCTGCTTGAAAAGTTCATTTCAAAGACTTCACTCAAGTGAAGATGGGCTTCTTAACTTTAATAGTGAAAGAATTTTACTATGCCCTAGTATGAAGTAGTGTTGGAGTTTATCACCAGGGTAGTTTAACACAGACTGAACTGTGGGGATTATAAGAAAGAAAAGTATTCAAAGAGACACACACCTAGGCACTTACCAAGAGACTCGTGTTAGTTTTCTTATATATGTGTGTGTGTGTGTGTGTGTGTGTGTGTGTGTGTGTATACATATATATAATTTTAGTGATGCTCCACTTATATCTTAAAAAATTACTAAGAAATGTTTTTCTTTTTCTTTTCCTTTTCTTTTTTCCTTTTCCAATAATTGAGATTATAGGATGGTGTCCAAGTTGCCTTTGGCAATATTGCAATCTCATAAGGCAAAACCATTGGTCACGAGGTTTACAAGAAGTGATTCTTTCTAATCAGGTTCCTAGAAAATTACAGGTTTACATCTGGAAAGGAGAAAGGCCATACTGGAAGGTCATGATTTATTGCTATTTTAGCATTCTTGTTTGAAACAACTATATATAAAAAGAATATTTTGTCTCTATATTGTATATAACAACTTTATATAAAAAGAATAATTGTCTCCATATAGGCAGTTGTCTTAGTTGATGTTAATTGTGCTGGTATTCTTGACTTAGCTAGTGGGCTCTTCAACCGGACTGTGGAGAAGGTCCTCCTCCTGCCCCTTTTCTTTCTTCTCCTCCCTCTGTCTCCTCTTAGTTTTCCCTCTTTCTGTTATGCCACAGTCTGGGTTGAAGTTCATACTCTCCTTTCATCAGCTTTTAGGTTCCAAGATGGACTGTTCTCTCTAATGGAGGCCATTCAGGGGTCCCGGGACAGTTGCCTTCCCCAGCAACCTTCCTGGAGAGAATTTGGGATTGAAGTGCTAAGCTAGTATGAGGAGAAAGTTGTAGGGTGCCATGTGCCAGAAAATGAATCCCTGCAGCCTCAACAGAAGCCAAGTGTTTTCATGGTGCCTAAGGTTGTAGGGACAAGATGAAATGGGTGTGAGCTGGTGAGATTCCTGCACAGTTCTGAATGTCAATGAGGTCATAGAAAGAATATTTTACAAATGCTTGACTGACTCAAACCAGTCTAAAACCAAGTCACATCTCATTACATCCAGAAGTGATGCAAGTTTAAAATGTAAACCAGGGCAGCAGGATGGAAGCTCTATAGAAATGATCCATTTGTATTGACACCACCCCCAACAATGGAGAGGATTTGTTCACCTAAACACACAGTCATGCTCTGACCATTCCAATAATACTTCTGTGAGCTCTGACGTTCTTCTTCTGCTGCCAATACCAGGTCTAGAGGTGTTGATACCACCAGCTACTCTTTCTGAGAACTTGTGCCAGGAGGCAGCCTGTCTCTCCCCAGTGTGCTAATTTAATTAGGCTGGCCATTCCTGGGCCTGCCATATCAAAATGGACAGTGCTGGTCCTCATTCCCAACTCCTCTGATCTCTTCTTTCCAGAGTCCCATGCTGCCCCAATCCTTTTTCTTGAACCTGATGTCTGAACAATACTCTTCCTCCCTTTCATCAGAACCCACCCCTCCTATACTCTGTCACCTCTTGACCCCTGTTATTTCCTGCTCTATTTTCTGATGCTCTACCGGGTGTGCTGTAAGGAGCAGATGTGGAAAAGGAAGCCACAGTCAGAGCTCTCTTTTTCAGATGCTCTTCGTGTCTGAGAGAGATCAGTGTGCTGCGTCCCTGAAAAACTGGCCTTTTCCTCACCAGAAAAAAAAATCCTTCAGAACTAGGGACATGAGCCTCTGTGAGATAACAAGGAATAGAGACTCTAATATATCATTACCACTAGACAGATCAGTAGGACAGTTGCTTCTGAGTTTCAACATCTTTGGTGTCTTCTTTTGCAGACAGCAATTTCTAGACCTCTGCTGATTCAATTCCTTCCCTCTAGGGCAATGGTTCTCAACCTTCCTAATGTTGTGACCCTTTAATACAGTTCCTCATGCTGTAGTGACTATAACTGTGAAATTTTTTTGCTACTCCATAACTATACCTTTGCTACTGTTATGAATAGTACTGTAAATACTTGATATGCAGGATGTCTGATATGCAATCCCCCAAATGCATTGTGACCCACAGGTTGAAAAACACTGTTCTATGAGCTCCTTCATCTGCAGAGTGCTTGTGGTGACCATCCATGGGGAAGGGTAGGTGTTAATCACCCTCCTGTATCTGGCCCTCCGGCAGCAGGCTTTGAGCATGTAGCAGTGATGTCAGTAGCCATTCGAAGATTACTTCACCCATTACCTCTTCTTCAAGGCTTATGTCAAGCAGCTTTCACATAAGTCCCTTTCCAGGAATTTGCCCTTGGTTATCCTCCCTGGAAGTAGCTTCTTTTGTGTCTCCTCATGTTCATTGTAGCACCTTATCCAAATTGCTTGAATTGAATTATGGACACCTAAAATCATATTTCCTCAGTCTGGTGATGGCCAACCCATTAAGGCCTGTATTGCACCTAGCTCATCACCCACCCCCAACATTGATTACTACATGGTTGTCATAAAATAAATATTTGTTCAATAAGTAGGTGTGTCTAGACATCTGAGAGTCTGATAATGAGAGCTGTGTCAACCATACTAGTAGAGATATATTATGTATTACATATTAGGTTGACTCTATGATATTAGATATTTCTTTTATTTTGTGTATACTGCTAGGCCCTGAGTCCTTCTTAGCTACCTGTGGGTCTCCCAGATGCATGGGCCTGTCCCTCCATTGAGTGGGCTTGCCTGGCTATTCTTTGAAAGCCTGCATGCTCCTGAGCCACTCCTAACTTCATATACTTAGGTATCACCTGAGTCTACCACTACATAAAATAAAACAAGTAAGAGTGAAGGGATAGTTCATTTGGTCAAGCACTGTGCAAGCACAAGGACCTGAGTGTGAGCCTCTAAAGCAATGTGGAGAAGGTAAGTGTGGTGGCAAGTTTGGAATCTCAGTTCTGGGGAGATGAAGGATCCCTGGGGCTTATTGGCTCTCTAGCCTAGTTGAATTCCTGAGCCCTAGACCAGTGAGAGACCTTGGGTCAAAAACCAAGGTAGACAGGCACCAAATCCTCTAACCCTGTCCCTCTCCAGAGCTCCAGCTGCATCTTTTTAGTGAAGTTTAGTGCACTCATCCCCAGTCCTCCACAACCAATATTTCTGTTGGTTCTTAGAGCCTTATAGTCTTTGTTGGTTGCTCCTGACTGACTTGAAGTTCAGATGATGGATTATCCATCCCATACATGGCTTCTTCTATGTCTAGCTCATGGCTCCACTTGTGAAAAATAGGCCATTTTTTTTCTGAAACCCTTGGAAGCAGCACTTTTAAACAGTTGTATTGCAGTGAAACATTGGCTAACATAGTTCTTATTCACTCCTAAAAATGCCTCAGGACCTGGTTCTCCACTCTCCATGGCCTTTGCAAACAGCCCTTACCAATTTGACTCCTCTTTAATATGCAGATCTTTCTAGCTCCCTACCCATCAGGCCCTGATGTTGCAGAGGAGATATGCCTAACTTCAAAACCAGTTTCCCTTGTTTCAGGGAGAGGTGGTGGGAAGGAGCATAGCGTGGCTAGACTCAATCATTTCTCTAAATTTGTCTAGGTTGAGACAGGATAGTAGAAATGATGACAGCACTTGTGTTGTATTGAAATACAAGAGAGAGTGAGAATGTGTTACGGGATGATTGGTCACTAAGCTCTGGGCTTCATCTCGGGGCAGCTAGCAGCATCACTTCCCAGCTAAGGAATTCACTTTTTGCTACCTCACAATGGCACAAGCTAGTGCAGGGGGTCTTGGTCCATTCCATCATCTGCTTCATTTTGTTCACCTTCCTTTCCCCTTCATCCTCCAATGTCTGCAAGGAGAAAGGAGCTTTTGATTAATGTACCCATCGATGTATTTGCAACTTCCTTACAAGGCTGAGCAGATTCAGTGATTTTGAATTTAAGTAGGCTTTTCTTCTGGCTCCCTAAGCTCTTCCTCTCAGCTCAAATCACTTTAGCAAACACCAAAGGCCAAACTAGGAGGTGCTGCTGATGGTGTAGAGAGCAACACCACCCAAAATAAAACCTAATCCTGAGCCTTCAGACTGTGAATGACAGCTGGCTCCCAGTGCAAACTGATGCTTTTCCTTTTCCCTCATGACAAACCATGTGAAGCCACTCAGAAGGGGCCTCTGTGGAGAGTGTCAGACTTCATGACTCAGGCATAGGGAAGCAGGTGGCAGTTAAAGAAAGACTCGAGTGAAACTTTTCTGTTCTGATAGTTTGGAGAGTTTTTTGCACATAGGAGAACTCAAGTTGATAATGGCATCCATTTCTATGTTGCTATGCTCCATGACTGCTCATGTTTGGGCTATTGCACATCACCTCTATAACAAAAGTTAGTATAGATGGTGCGGAGGTCCATGGTCCAGCAACTCTGGATCAGCACAGTGTCTGACACTTCAGGACTTGCCAAGCCAGCACACTATACCTACTTCTTTCCCTTCCAAACAACAGGTGCTTTTCACCACGACCTCTGCCCCCTTACCCACTGAGATTTTGGTTGTATAACCAACCTCCCTCCCTCACATGCTGCGCTTGACAATGTAAGTGAAACGTGCATTAGTTACTTTTCTTGTGACTGTGACAAAATGCCCTGCAAAAGGGATGTGAGGAAGGACCAGTTTATTCTGGTTCACTGTTTGAGGGCATATTCTATTATGGCAGAGAATATTGAAGTCATGGTTACATTGTGTCCACTGCTAAAACAAAGGGAGAGATGAATTCCTGCACTGGGCTCTCTTTCTTCCTTTTAGTCTAAGATCCAGCCTAGAGAATGGTGTCATCCATATATAGGATGCACCTTTCTGCTCAATCTAATCTAGAAATTCTGCCACAGATATACCCAGGGGTTTGTCTCCTTGGTAATATAGATCCTTTCATGTTGGTATTATTAACCATCACAACTCTACACCATGTCAAACTGAAACTCAAGTAGATAATTTTCAAGTCACAGTTTTCCACCCCTTGTCAAAACCATCTCATAGTCAAAATGCATTTCATCCAACGTATAAAGTCCCTATAGTCTTTAAGAGTTCTAACTCTCTTCAAGTGTATGTGCAGACTCTCTTCTGAGACTCAGGCAATTTCTTAACACTGAGTTGCTGTAACATAAAACAAACAAGTTTCATACTTCTTACAGTCAATGCCACAGAATAAATGTTCCCTTTACAAAACGGAGAAATGGGAACATAGCAAAGAAGTATCAGACCAAAGCAGTACCCAAATCAAGAAGGGGATGTGAAATCCTTCAGATCAGTGTTAGGCATCTGGAGCTCCTTGTGGAATTATCTGAGATTCAAAGGGCTTGAGTAGCCTCACCCTCCAGCTCTGCAATCCTGTAGCACACAAAACCTCTTCCACAGGTCAACTCTACTCCTTGAATGCAACATTCCTCAGCCAACATTCCAGGGTCCTGGCATTGCCGCCATCCTATCATTTCCATTGAAACTTGGGCTTTTCCTTCTCAGTTAATGCAGTAGACTCTGAGCCCCCCCCCCCTTTCTATGGTTGTGGCTTCAGCAGCCTTCCAGAACCTTGGCTTTAAGCCTCCATTCCAGCTTTTATTTTGTCTTGGTTTTTAGTTAGGGTCTCATTATGTAGTCTTTGCTGCTTAACTGGCCTTGAACCCCCTATATAAACCAGACTAGCCTCAAATTCTCAAACATCCACCTGTCTCTGCATCTTAAGTGCTGGGATTAGATGAGCAACACTATGTCTGGTCTCATTTTTTTGTGTGTAGGTATAACTAGTTCCATATGGACTACGTGCTGACCCTGGGGCACATTGTCGTAGGTGGCTGTTTTTTGATCAGGGAAACCCCTCAACACCTGCCTCAGTTTAGGCTCTCTTCTTTTGATGAATTTGGATTTTCACAGGAGGTTTTCTTCAATGGGTGGGGTTCTACCCTCAAGATTACCTTTCCAGCTGCCCCAGTGCTGAGAAAGCAGCTGGTCCTTGATGGGGCTCATCTCCTTAACAACTACAACCGTTTTCTCCTCTTTCTTCTTGTCTGAAACTTCAAACTTCTTTCCCCAGCAAAGGGCACGCTTTTCTTACCATTTTGCTCCATTTGTTGCTGTCTTTCATTGTGCACCTGGAAAAGAATAGTGAGCAGTAGATGACTCAGCTTGAAGGCTAACCTGCCTTGAGATTGCCTCCACCAAGCCATTGATGCATTCCTTTTGAATTCAACTTCACTCAGGCTCCAGACAAGGACTGAGAATATCCAGATTCTTTGCCAGAGTGTAACCTAAATGGCTCCTAGCCCAGCTCTCAGTAGCATCTGTATTCCTCTGTGAATCCTCATGAGTTCGTCCTCTACTCTCTCAGAATTCCCACCAGAATAGTCCATTTGGTTCTGTTTATAGTGTTCTAAAGGTTTTCTCTAGCTTAGTGTTCTGAACTCCCACATTCTTCCCATAGACCAGATCCAAAGACCTACAAACCACATGATCAGGTTCATAAGATCAATGACCCCAATTCTTTTTTGTGTTTAAACATATTTTTATGAGTTCATTGAACATTTCATACCTGCATACAATGTATTTTGATCTATTCACATTCTTCCTTTATCTCCTCCAACCTCTTCCCAAATTTGCCTTTAAAAAAAAATAACCCTATGAGTCCAAGTTGTCCTTCCCATATACTAATGCAGGTGAGTTTGACCACTGGAGTGTGGGCAACTTAACAGGTGGCCCTACTTCTCAATGCTAATTTTATACGATGGAAAGGTGTTTTTCTCATAAATTAATACCTGACAAAAATCATCTTGAGGAAGAAAAGGCTTATTTTGGTTCACAATTTGAGTATACAATACCTAATTACAGCCATAGCTTGGTGGCAAGAGCATTGCATTCACAATTAGGAAGCATAGAGATGAATGGCTCTGCTCAGCTCGATTTTTATTCAGCTCAGAATCCCACCCAAACCATGGAATCGTGCTACCCATATTTAGAGTAGGTTGCTCCACTTCAGCTAATCCAATCTAGAAACTGCCTTACATAATACCCAGAGCTCTGTTTCCTAGGTGATCTAGTTCCTGTCAAGTTGACAATATTTTCCGTCACAAGATGCTCAAGTCTAGGACAGCCAAGGTACTGGGAGATGGCTGCCAGCAAAAGAGTAACAAATGGAGGGACACACCACACCATGGGGATAGCATAAGAACTTGCCACTGTGAGTCAAAAGGCAGAAAGAAAAGGTCACCTCTAAGTAGAGGCCTTTAATGTTGTTTTCATAAAAAGAACAGATAAAGGTAAACATCCCAGAATTGCTTAACTTAGGTAATTGCAAGGCTTCTAACCAGAGAGGCTCTTCCCAGTCACTTTGCACCTAGACCTAGACCACGACCACTAGACATTGTGAATTGTTAGCTGCTATGTACAAGCTCCATAAAGGAAGTGCAAGGGCTCTGGATCCATTGAATGTGGATGTTAGTCCTGGAAGTTGTCCACTCTGTGTAATAACTAGTTAGTCCTGGGAGGTCTGTTCCCCCAGCTCAGTGGGGCCCCGGATGTCAGAGCATATAAAACAAAGATACATGGTTTAATGTACTTGGTAGTCACCCTGATGCATGAAACTATACTGGCTTTCACTGTACGATGCTCACATCCCAGTCTCTGCTTCTCAGCCACTGATGTGGCATCCAGTTTTGTGGCCCTCTCCATACACCTGCAAACTAATAGCTCCCAGGTTTGCCATGCTCCCTGCCTTCTCAGCTAGCTTCCCCAGGCCTATGTTTAGTTACATCTTCTCCATGAAAATCTTTGATTTGTTATTGGGATGGGAGTGAGCATCTGTATAGGATGTACTAGGCTCAGAGCTCCACCCCTGGATGTTCTTGTAAGAAATTCCTACTTCTCAGGTGTTCCTTTTCATTAAAAATTCAAATAAAATCTAAGACTCTAGCACACATTGGTTTGCCCTCTTTACTCGCTTCTCTTCTTTTTCTGTAGAAGCTCATTTGTTATGCTGAGCCTCACACATTCTAGGCATGCATTCTGACCCTGAGCATTACCTTCATTCCAAAATCTATATTTTATTCAGAGTTGCTTTGTATGTGTGAGCTTTCTTGAAACCTCTTGCTGGGCACATCTGGAAAGGACAGGTTGATATCTGTGCTTTATCACTTTTAAGCATAATACATATAATTTATTGTTCAAATGAGACAGACTGTACAGCATGGTGAATTGCCATGTGAGCTAATGGGTTATGTTAGCCCCTGTTGTCCAGGATAGACTCTGAAACTGGCTTGCTCCTCACCTTTCACTGCCCACAAAATGAGCATGTTTACAGACCTGACCAAATGGCATGTGGACTCCCTTGCTGTGGAATGTACCTATATGCCTTCAAATTTTCAGCTCAATCCTTCAACAACAGGGTCCCGTGACTCTCACCATATTTTCTGATGTATACACCTATGCACATTTATGCAATTCATCTATTTATTTTTCTGTTGGGTATTTGGGATGCCTTCACCTCTGCCAACCAAATAAACTGTTTTGCCAATAAGAACAACAAAAAGCAAAAATTACTTTACAGTTCTCTGAGTGGGCATTTACTGATTTTGTTGGTTGCCAGAGGCAGTGCGGTGGTCTCCTTCCATGTCCTGCTGTGACTCGGGCTCCCATGTTCCCCATGTCATGTTGTCTCCAGGTGAGGTTATGGCCCAGTTAAGGTAGTATATAGTAAGGGTGAGCTGAGAGTAAAAGAATATGTGAAAGTTGGGGCACAGAGCCCTCCCGCAGACCACTTTATCTCTAGTGGATGTTTCTGGAAGGGTTGTATATTTATAGCTTTTGCAAGAGCAGAAGAAAGTAGCTTCAACTGCTGGGTCGGTTTTATAGTTAGAGTTCATCCATGCTGTTTGGTTAAAACGCTGTCTGTTTGGTGGGGAAACATGTACCTAGGGAGCCAATCAAATTCCCTACCAGCCATCTGATTTTTACAATAATGGTTTCTTATCTTTTATTTCTGTATGGTTGTCTCAAAACGCAACCGTCTGCTGCTCTTGATAAAGTAAAAGCAAAATTTTGTATGTGTGTCACTCATTTTCTATGTATCTCTTCTTACATTGTGCTTATTAAACTCAGTGCTTGCCTCCCCAAGGAAGTGTCCACTGCTTCTACCCATTACAGGACGTGGGATTCAGCCTGGATTTGTCATTGCATGCAGGAGTTACACCTGTGTTGAGCACAAACTAATTTTCTTTCTTTTCTTTCTCTTCCTCCCAGGATTATACCTTAACTATGTATTTTCAACAATATTGGAGAGATAAAAGGCTCGCCTATTCTGGGATCCCTCTCAACCTCACGCTTGACAATCGAGTGGCTGACCAGCTCTGGGTGCCCGACACATATTTCTTAAATGACAAAAAGTCATTTGTGCACGGAGTGACAGTGAAAAACCGCATGATCCGCCTCCACCCTGATGGGACAGTGCTGTACGGGCTAAGGTCTGTCTGCTCTGCAGGGCCAGTTTTGAAGTTTTGTGGTGCATTGGCATTGAGTTTCTCACTTGAGATGATTATAGTAAGTGAGACCATGTCCTTAAATTAATTGGTAAATATCCATGAAACATTCTGAGCTTTGCAGAAAAGAAAATCTCATCACTCTAAGATTTGGGGCATTATAGTTACTATAAATAGTCACCGACAGTTGAAAAGTAGCCTTCTTGTATAATTTGTATATAATTGGGTTGCCATATCTAAGAACACAGACTCCCATATCATAAGCACAAAGACCTGTAATTAATATTGCCTTGACACTTGAGAGGCTTTAATGGGTTTTTTCAAAGCTAGTTGCACTACTTAAAAGATGTCTACTGTGCAGATTTAAGGTATAGTCTCAGTGGTACTCTATGGAGGCAGTGCCACTGATATTTATGGAGCAATGGAGTGAGAGCCTTACACATGAGATAGAGATCTCTCCAGGGCGTAAGATGTAGTCACTCACCTGAAAACCAGGCTGCCTCCTGAGCTGCACAGAAGAGGCCCAGGACTTCCCTGTTGGATAGGAAATGACCTGATCTTCCTATGATGCTCCATTCTGCTGTCTTTTAGTTGTATATGATCAATTTGCTGAACAATAGTCTTAAGTCCTCTATGTCTGAATGGATTTCACACTGATTTTGGTTCTGTGCTGTTGTTTGGTGTGAAAGTGAGTATGTGCCTATCTAACTTCCTTGATACCATGGACTAAAAGCAGCCTTGAGGCCTTCTAGGAGTAGCCCACAGCTTTGAATGGAGCACCTGTGGGTCTCTTGGAGGAAGACCTATCTCAGGTTGTTGTGAGTCCAGACCTTTTTCAGAAGACCCTGATAGCTGAAAGTAAAACCCAAACCAAACGTGTTGAAATCTATATCCTGTGACTAGCAGAGTTTCTAGATTGAGTAGAGGAAATTATTTAACTTTGCCTTAACTAGAAGATGTTGAATATCTTTTTTAACCAACCACAGTATTGTAGCAAAAGTTGAAATTTCTGCCAAATCAGACATATATATGGGAATGATGGCATATGTCAATAAAACTGTGGTGATCTTTCTCCAAAGTCTAGCCTGACGTTTCTATGGCCGGGATTTGCATTTTATATTTTTGTCTCACACTGAGACACTTGACTTCAGTGTAAGAGGTCTGATAGTACGCTGGTCTCCCTGGAAGAACACCTACCACAACATCTTTGGGATTTAAAATGGAAAGCCATTTACCTTCCTGCCCACTTCCCTCAGCCAAGTAGAGGCAGGCAGCATGTGTTTATGCCATGCCTTTGTCCATATATGTGCAGGTGAGTGTAGGTATCTGAGTTCGTGGCTGTGTGTGCATGTGGATGTATATGATGGAGGGTAGCTGGGAGCAAGTATCAACTAAAATTAACATTCATTTTTTTAAAGACAAAGCATGCTCTTTGGTTTCTCTTCCTTTATTTTTTTTTTTTTTTACTCTTCATTTAAAAAATATTTTCCTTGTGGTCTCTTTTTCTTCATTTTGCATGTATTTATTTTGGGTGTGTATTCATGCAAAGAGGGTAGAAGACTACCTGAAGGAATTGTTTCACTCCTTCCACCATGTGAGTTACCAGGACTGAACTCAGGTTTCAGGTTTGCTGGCTAGTGTCTTTCCCCATGAGTTCTCTTGCTGGCCCTGCATTCTTTATTTTCTTGACAGAAGTGAACTATATCTATTTGTCTTTGTTAAAATCAAAGGATCTTAACTTTGGGGAATAGAGTTATGTAACACACATGCAAGTGCTGTAATAAGTTCACAAATTTCATTCCAAGGTATTAAATTTTGTGCCAAATAAGAGGTAAGAGTAAGGTAAAATAGAAAGAAAACCAACTAAACAAATAAAGTATTTTTTAAAAATTGTATCTTTAGCTCACACTTGGCCTACAGATTAAGTACTACTGCAATAATAAGTCAGGGGACCTTTCATAATAGCCTTTGCACAGCAATCTAAATATAATCTTTTTGGTTAACTTTCCATCGGTTACCTGCTGTCAGGAAGCAGCTTCCTGTGCAGCCTAATTTTTCCAGGTGCAGTTGTCTAGTGCCTCTCAGTCTTTATTGAGATCTTCCTATTTCTGTAACAATTCTTCAGATTTCTGTGGACCTACACAAATCACCGTAAGTACAAACAGACCAGCATATACTGTGTATACAGTGTCTGCACTGCAGGCGTCTGGCTTCTTAGAAGTTGGCTAGCCTATACACTTCTATCCCGATATTCAAAACAGTATGTCTTCATAGAGTTTAACTTGAGCTTTTGAACAAAAAGCACATTAATAATTAAAGATGCTGATTATTGTTTAAAGTTCACATACACACATATTCATCCTGTGCTGCTCTATGAAGTATAGTCCAGCCTCTCCTCTAGAAATTGCAATGTTTCTCTATAAAATAAGGCACAGATGCTCTTATCAGTGTCACTCTCCACCCTTATCCTCAGCCCTTCTTTCTTTTATTGTTACACTTGATGAATCATGGTAGGAACACAGCAAGCCAGAGCCAAGCTAGTATCTCAAGCTTGGATTGTATACTGTATCTTTTGGTAAATAAGATCAGATGCTCCTCAGTTTATAGTATTGTGACATCTTTTTGTTTTGTTTTGTTTTTCCAGACAAGGTTTCTTTGTGTAGTTTTGATGCCTGTCCTGGGTCTTGCTCTGTAGACTAGGCTGGCCTAGAACTCACAGATATCACCTGCCTCTGCCTCCCGAGTGCTGGGATTAAAAGCATGTTCTACTGCTGCCTGGCTCTTTATTAACTCATCAGAAGTCGAACATATTGTAATCATAATACATAGAACCTTCCCAGCCTACAGAATGTCAGTACTCAATGTTGCAGTGTGCTATATGTGTTGGCTGTCTCTGTCTGGAGCTTGAGATTGACTAGGAGCTGTGGATTCTGCTGACGCCCAGCAATGTAACAGGGGCTCCTGGGAAGAGAGCAAAATTCAAAATCCAAAGTCAGTTTTCTCCTGAATACCTTTTGTTTTTAACGTGGAAATACCAGAAAGCTGAAATTGACCCTCTTCGTCAGTGGTGTCTGTACTGTGTGTGGGAATGGAGGAGATATATACCACCCAAACTCCCCATAGTTTTTACTTGTTGTCCCTGTCCTCATGAGGTGCTGCTGTGGAAGTCTCACCCAGAAGAGGGTACTTTCCCCCTGGCTGTGGGTGTATGTTGGAGTGATTATACCTGAGACTTGAAGTTGAATTTTCCCACTGTTGGACACTGAGCTCTTTCTTCATCCCAGCTATTGCCCACACTGGTGGTCAGCCACTACTTTGAGTCTCTGAGTTTCTTTTCCATCACATATAGCCATGATGCACCAGGATCAAGGGGATTTCTTCATTCTCTGGAAAAGATGAAGATCTTTGGCTATAGACCAGAGGGAGCATACATTAGTGCCTCAGATCAGCCTTGTTCTGGGAAAGTATTGATCCTTCACTCTGCTGATGGACTGGTCCACAACTTCTTGAGAAAAATAATGTTCCACTGGTAAAGAAAGGTTAGTGGCACTGCGAACTGTTTCTTACAACTGTTCCAGTGCCTTGAGCTCAAGTTTTGCATGAACTCATTAGTGGTCACTGACTTGGGCACAGTTGACCACAATGGCACATTGAGCCTCTGGCAGAGGCCAGCTTGCTATGAAACTGGGGCATCTCTGGATAAGGCACAATGCTGTCCTGACATGAACACATCTTTTAACGTTACCTTTGGGCAGTCATTCCTTTCAAGGTATCAGAAAGGTCTTGGATGCAGAGGGCATTTGGACTCAGTGCCTTCATCTGCCCGCCCCTACCTGCACGACTTCTCTTCTTTGCCCTGCTATCTGTCAGAAGGTGGAGTTATCTTCTATCTCTGTCTTCTCTACCTTCTTTTCAATCTCTGGATCTTATTTTGTTTAAATGTCTTTCTTTGCCCCATTAAACATTGCGTTGCTCTGTGCTAGGGGTTGATAAGGAAGTTACAAATATAATGTCATTTGCCTTATAAAGCACCTGAGGTTGGATGATGGTCATCAAGACATAACTAATATGTGTTCATTTAATTCCCAGGTAGGGAGGGGTGTGTGTGTGTGTGTGTGTGTGTGTGTGTGTGTGTGTGTGTGTGTGTTTGTGTGTGTGTGTGTGCATGTGTGTGTAAGGAGAATCTGTTAAGTACTTTCCAGAATTGTGTTATACATTGAAATATGACAAGTGAAACCTGTACCAGTTTATATTTATATTTAACAACTATTCAAATGATGACCATTGCAAGGTTACTTTTTGAATGTCCTAAGTAGATATTGTTTCTTCATGCTGTGTTTATATGACTATTTTCTGTGACTGTTATATATTAATTTTCTACATTTATTCATTTTTAAATGTTTATTTTTATTATACATTAAGAATTTATAATTACATCTACTTAAGGGGTAAAAATTGATGTTATGATTTATGCATGCAGTGTGGAATAATTGAATCAAACTAGGTATCACATTCCTCCTTAAATATTTAATCTCTTTTGTGGTGAGTAAACTTGAAACTTCCTTTTAGGAATTTATAGTTAGCAATTTTGAAATACACAATGCACTCTTATTCTCCATGCTGTGCAGTAGACCTTGAAAATAATCTTCCTTTCTGAGTTTTTTTATCATTTTAATGTTATCGTCTTCTTCCTTCTTCTCCCAGACTTTCTCAAGCTCATTCTGCTACTACTTCTGGGTTTGATTGGGTTTGGTACTACATACACATCACAACAGTCTGTTTTTCTGTGCCTGGCTTATTTGATGTAGCATAATGTTTTCCATTTCCATCCATGCTGTCACAATGGACAGAACATTCATTGTTGTTGTTAACTAGACAATGTTACATTGTTTATACTACACTTTTTTCTCTGATAATATGTTTTTCAGTAGTTTGGTTGATTCCATAATTTCACAATTGTAAACAGTGTTGCACTCAGCACGGAGTGTAGATATCTTTGACAAACTAGCTTTTAATCTTTTGGGTAAATACAGAATTGCTAGCTCATTTTCAGGTTTTTGTTGTTGTTGTTTTAAACCCTGTATACCACTTTCTATAATGGCTGTGTCAATTTACACTCCCACTAACAGAGTGCAGGGTACTCTTTTCTTCCTGTCCTGGTCAATACTTCTTCCAATTTTCATGATAGACATCCTTCTATGTGTATAATGGTGTTTTATTCCACTACGAACTTCTTATTATCAGTGAGTCTGAAAATTCTTCTCATGTCTGTTGACCATGTGTTTACCCATTTTGAGAATGTCTCCTTTAAAATGAATGTAAACTCTCCTAAAAAGAACCTTCCCCTGTGTTTTCTGGCTTTCAATAATCTTACTTCTGTTAAAACTCATGATGTGTAGAAATTTCCAGAAAATATGAACCAATTTATTGAAATGTCTTAAAGAATTCTACATTAGAGAGTTAGCAGTATGGAGCCTGTACATTTGTATGGGCCATGTTGTCAGATATAGTCTATTAAATATGCCAGTGTGCAGGTTGATGTTTTCTGATTTCCTTTGTGTTTTGCTATTATTAATGAAGAAGATTTTTCATTCTGCATGCTCTGTAATTAAGTATATGATATAGGGTTAGTTATTCACAAGAAGGTCAATTTTCTTTTAAATATTTGCATGCAAATATCCTACACATAGAAATATTTTGGGCAGAATTTTCTCTTTTTTTTATTAGTTCTTTAAGAATTTTGTACAATGTATTTTGATCATGTTTACTTATTCCTGAAACTTCTTCCAAGTCTATCCCCCTTCCTTATACCCAACCAACTTTGTGTCCTTTAAAAAACAGTCAAGTCCAATTTGTGCTGCCCATGTATTCTTAGTTGTTTGGCCTTCCACAGGAGCATGGTCAACCTACCAGGGGCTCTACTCTTAAGGAAAACCAATTGTCCACCTCCCAGCAGCTAAACATTGCCAACAACTCCCCCAATATGGGGATGAGACTTCATTGCCACCTCTCCTCTCCATGACGAAATTTGGTCTGGTGTCCAGAAATCACTGTTTGGCTGCAGTTAACCACATCCTCTGGCTTTTACAACCTTTCTACTTCATATTCCATGGTGATTCCTGAGCCTTTGGAGGAGGGTTATGATATGGATGTCCCATCCAGGGCTGAGAATCCTGCCATTTTTTTATTTCCTGAACCTTGATCAGTTGTGGATCTCTGTGTTAATCTCCATCTACTCAAAAAAAAAAAAGGAGTTTCTCTAAGGAGTGTTGAGAGTTGCCTTAATCTATAGGAATAATGAAAAGTCACTAGGAGTTAGATTAATATTATGCCCATTTATCAGAATAAAACTCTGGGGCGTATGGCCTGTTTAGTTCCATGTTCGTAGCCTGATAATGGTACCAAACATGAGTTTCTTCTTGTGGAGCTGGCCTTCAATTCAATCACAATGTAACTGTCTTATCCCATGATGTTCTTGCCATCACTACACCAGTGGGCATATTTTGCCAGGGAGGTCGATGTTGTGGCTTGCACTATTTATAAATAGGAAAGATTCATGATTACTTTTATGCTCTGGTAGTATACATAGCACCTTTCAGCACTATGAAAGTTAGTCAATGGAGATGAAGCTTCCAGGTGAGTACCAGCTTGATTTCTCCATGTTCTATGACTCCATGTATGTGGTGTATTCAAAAATGAGAACAAGTGTAGAAGGTAACCAATAGCATTGGCTAGCCTATAATGTTGGGTGCGAGGTGCTTACCCACCAACCCCACAGTTCCCCAGAGTTTTCTTGAGTGCGAGCAGCAGGAAACATTAGATAGAAGGATTTAGATTGTGAACATAAACAGATAGAAAATAAAGGATAGCCGTGAGAGGGCCTGAAACCTATTCCAATGAGCCCTGAATGTCTCAGCCCCAGGGTATTTATAGAGATGCCAAGGGGTGGATCAAAAGACCTCCCCACCAGCACAGCCAAGTGCAAACCATTTCAGACACCTGCACTCAGGCCCAGGGTCCAATCATCCTCTTTATGCAGACCTACTGGGTAAAGCCATGAGGAACCTGAAAACTGGCTCCCACAGTTGGGGTCTATGGGACTACTACCAACTCCAAAAGAGAGAGCCCATTCTTGGCATTGAGCTTTTTATTTATTAGTCTGTGGTTTCTAGTAAGTACATTGTTGCCCTGTTATAATGTAACACCAATTTAACTCTTATGAGTGTGTATGTGTGTGTGTGTGTGTGTCTGTGTATCTGTGTGTGTGTCTGTGTGTGTGTGTGTGTGTATATGTGCACGTGCATGCATATTAGGAAGTTTCTACAATTGCAGGCTTCTATATTTTCTCAAAAGGTCTTTAGTGTTATTTATCCCTCCCCATATTCTTTCCTTCACTCTGACTCCCACCCCACGCCTAAATTAAGCCTTTCTGTTTCATCATCCACTTTACTTCGTTATATCACTGTCTCATTGCAAAGCACTCCCTATGGCCCCTTACCAATTTCCTGGGCATTTATGGCTATTTCTAAAGAAATACACATATCTGACAAATCAAAGCTAACATCCATAGGTAAGAGAAAACATGGGATATTAGTCTTCCTGGCCCTAACTTATCTAATGCAGTGATCATTAGGTCACCAACTGGTGATTTCCAGCTCTATCCATTTACCTGAGAATTTCATAATTTTGTTTTTCTTAGCAATGAGATAGCATTCAACAATGATGATGCACTCCATTTTCATTATCCATTCATCAACTGATGGACTTCAAGGTTGTTTTCATTTATTGGGTATTATGAGATTAGCAATGAACTTGGATGGGCAGGTATTTCTGCAGTAGGTGATAGAATCCTTTGAGTATATGCCCAAGAGTGTTACAGCTTGATCACGTGGTAGATCTTTTTCTCTCTTTTTGAGAAATCTTTTATTTCCTTTGTGGCCACACCAAGTTGCATTCTCACCATCAGTGAGCAAATGTTTTCCTTTTCCACATGGCAGCATCTTTTGTCATTTGTAGTTTTATCTTAGACATTCTAATTGGGATAAGATGAAATCTCAAAGAAGTTTTAATTTGGATGTTCCTGATGAGTAAGGATGTTGAACATTTTTCCAAAATGTTTCTCAGCCATTTATATTTCATCTTTAAAGAACTCTGTGTTTAGTTCCATGCCCCATTTTAGTTAGGCCATTTTTGTTGCTGTTGTTGTTTATTTGTTTTGGGTTTTTTATGTTTAGATTCTTGAGTTCTTTATAAAATGTAGGTACTAACTCTCTATGGGATGTATAACTAGTAAAAAAGCCTTTTTTTCCATTCTGTAAGCTGCTAATTTGCTTGAACGATGGTGTCCTTTGGTCTACAGACACTTTTTTAGCTTGATGAGATCCCATTTTCTAATTGGTGGTCTTGATGCCTGCACTATCAGGGTCCTGTTCAGAAACTTCTTCCTGTGCCAAGGAGTCCAGTTGAATTTCCTACTTTGTCCTCTGTCAGACTCAGGGTGCCAGATCTTCTGTGGAGATCTTTGACCCATTTGGAGTTGAGTTTTGTGAAGGTTGAGAGATAAAGAAGTATCCAGTTTTATTCTTCTACATGGTAGTTGTTCAGCTTGACAAGTACCATACTGTTGAGGATGCTGGGCTTGTTTTCCTCTCATGTGTATTTGTGGTCTTTTTATCAAAAATCATGTAGCTTTAAGGATATGGGCTTATATTGTAGTCCTTAGTTCTATTCTACTGTTCAGTTAGTCTGTTTGAGGTCAGACCATGCTGTTTTAATTACTGTAACTCTACAGTATAATTTGAAATGTGGGGATGGTGTTTGTTTTTGTTTTAGTATATGTGTATGGAAATTAGATTTAATTTCATCCTTAAATGCTTATCAGGTTTTCTTGTGAAGGAAATTTGTTCCAACACATTAAAATGATGAAACATTTTCCTTCAAGGATTAGGAACAGTCACACTACTTATTTCATACTGGACTTATTGTAGGTGGAACTTTTTGCCTGTTTTATCTGGTTTTTCAAATTCTGCTGTAGAGTTGCTCAGAATATCCTCTTTTTAAAAAATACATACTACCTTGAAATTCCCTACTATTTTTATGGTCTCTTCATGTTTTCTTGTCTGCCTTGAAAATTCATGTTTTTCAGGAAAATGTTTTAGTTTGGATTTTCTAATCAATTATTACCATGAAGAGCATATTGCTTTATTATAATCTTGGTTATTTTTTTGAGTTGTCAAAATATTTATTTTAAGCTAGGCCATGAAGCTATGATTCCACTCCTATGATTCCAGGACTCAGAGGGCAGGAGCAGTGCGGTTGCCATAACTTATGTGACAGCCTAGGCTGCAGAGTAAATGGCTGCTTTATTTTTACCTTTGCAGTCTAAGCTTTGATCATCTCTGCTCTATTTTCATGAACACCCTCCTGTCTCTACAGATTATTCTCTTAGGGATTGGGAGTGGGAGAATGGAGACTAAAAGCCTTCAGGATTCTGTTCCCCATAGAAACATGGAAACAGAGAACCTCTCTGAGGCAATTTTGTACAATCCCTGAAACAGAAGCCCAGGGTACATAGCAATGGCCCGAACACACAATCAAGAAAAACTGTGTTCAGCAGGAAGGTTTGGGCAATATTTGCTTTCTAGTTCTCAAACACCTCTTTAGCAGAGTTAAGAGCATCACATTCCATTTCTTATTTCTTCCCTAACATCAGAAGGAAGAGATGAGACCTTTGTTTTAAAAGTTATATTCCAAATTGTATATGGAATACATACAGCAAGGAATGCTCTGTTCTGTTGAATTCAGACTGTAGCTAATGAAAGAGAATGCCCCTGCTTGTAAAGGCTACAAAATGACAGTGATGCTCAGATGCCCCTCCTGAGAACGGGAAAGAAACCATGAAAAGCTCGGAGTAAAAGCTGGAAAAATAGAAAAAAAATATTCCTATAGACAAGGGAATTTAAAATTCATAACCATTTCAAGGAAAGGCATATGGTCCTAAAAGTCCTGAGAAACCTTCAGTTTTGTTTAGGTCTGGTGCCTTGGCACAAAGCAAGCCTAAGAGCATGGCTGCAGCATGCTCCACTGCACAGCCAGTCTGCAAAGACTGAGAGAAGTGATCTGATTTTCATTCACCACACTACTATAATCAAATTCCTAACTTCCAGCAAAAGGCCTACAAAGAAGGAGAAAAATTTGTTTACCTCAAAGGAACAAAATGAATTGACAGCTTCTTAGACATTACATTTCCTAGATAAAACTTTAAACCATCCATCTTAGCACCCCAGGTGAGAGAGAAGAGAAAGATGAACAAAGAACTGAGGGAACTGATGACTGTATGTGAGTGAAATGCACAAAATCAACCAAGAAATAGAAATTATAAAAAGAGACCAAACGGAAGTAATTAAAGTGATTAATCCACTAACAGGATTCAACCGTAGATTTGAACACAAAGAAAGAATACATAGACTTGAAACTGTGGCTACTAAAGTGGTTGAATCTAAGGGACAGGAAACAGGAAGAAAGAAGTCAAGTTAACAGAGCCCAGCAAACTTGTGAGAAAACAATAGTAAATCAAAATTTACAGGAATCCTAGGAGATGAGAGAGAGTGGAGACTTTTGAAGAAATAATGGCTGAAAGCATCACCAATTTGATGGATGATATAAATGTAAAAATCCAAGAATCTCAGTGAACTCCGGTAGGGATAGAAACAGAGAGATCTATGACGAGGCACATTATTACCAAAATTTCAAATGCTAAGTACAGAGACAATCTTGACAGCATCAAGAGAAAAGGATTCATCTCTGATACAGGATTCTTAAAAAGATTACATGCCATTTTATCACCAGAAACATTGGGTGCCAAAAACCAGTTAGATAATGATTATATAGGCTAGGAAAGCGAAGCTGTCTACACACAATGCTGTACATGAAAACGGCTCTTAAAAGTGAGAAGGAATGGCGATTCTCCCAGATAATAAATCCTGAGATAGTTTGTTTCTGTTTAATAGGCCTGCTTTAAATGAAGTGTTCCAGTGAGTATTCAAGTGTTCAGATTTAAAGGGACAGATACTGGACATTAATGCTAAGACATATGAAGCTGTGATGATGTCCAGTGATAAAGAATGAAAACCAATGTTACTAAAAGATTTGTAATTCCACTTTTGAACTTTTAGTCTCTATCGGACTTAAATGATGGATTCACTAGCATTTTGCAGGCTGAGGTGGGAAAATCACAAGCCTTTACTATGTTGTGGCAAGGTCTAGGCCAGCTTTGGCTATATAGCTAAAGCACTGTCTCACTGACACCACTCACCACCAAAAAAATACACACAAGGAGTTATAATCAATGTTACTGGTATACCGTGTTCAGAGACACAGTTTCTAATGCCAGTGGTATAAGGGGTGCTGAGATAATTGAAGATTATGTATTAGAACAAAGTATATTGCTATAAATTTGGGATGTTAAATTTAATATGCATGGTAACCAAAAAGAATGTATCTGTGAACTAGCTGCAAATGAAATGAGCAGGAAATCATGTCGTGCTAACAAATCTGCTAAACAACAAATAAAGTAGGTGAAAGAAATGAGAGCAGGAAAAACTCCCAATCATAAAGAAAGCAAGTAGCATTGCTGTAGAAGTCCGTCCTTTCTTATTAGTAATTACTTTAAGTGTAAATGGATTAAACCAATCAAAGGCTAGAGACTGACAGAGCAGAGCATCTAGAAATAAATCAGGATCTAATTATACACTGTCTACAAAAGGTAATCTGAAGGCACAGACTCTAAATACAGATTGGAGTCAAGATCTAAGTAAGTTGAAAGTGAAAGCATGAAAATGTGTATTTCATACAAATGGTAGCCAAAGAAGATGTGAGGCAATGGCGTTGATCTAAAAGAAAACCAACTCTAAGTCAAAAACTCTAGCAAAAGATGAAACACTAGACGTTGATAAAAGAGCCACCAAGAAGATACAGCAACTGTGGACATATTAAACCTCAGAGCAACAAAACAGAGGAGGCAAAGTGTCACAAAATGGAAAGGAGAGGTAGCAACTATACCATTTCTCTGTGCTGAGTTCCGAGAGTAGTTTGTCCAGGTAGACCATTCACTAAAAAGGTGAATCTTCTCCTATCAGAGACTGTAAGAAACTGAAATAGGGGGAGGTGGCCACCAAAACCTACAGCTGGAAGTCCCATGTGATAGAGTGAAGCACAGTGAAGGGACACAGGAATGGCTGAAGCCTTTCCCGAGGGCGCACTCCTCATGGCCCCAGAATCCCACTGAAAGTTTGGTTTTGTGTTTACTTTGTCATGTCCTAGGATGCTGCAGATTTTCTTTTTGTTCCTGTGGGCCCAGAGATTTGAGATTTCTTACTGCAGGATTTATGGAAACTTTTGTGTTAGGGTAGAGGGTAGGGAAATAAAAGTCCCTGTGCTCTCCTTACCACCTCCCTGTGGAGAGCCAGACACAAAGCCAAGTGTAAGCTTAAATGTGCATAGGGGAAAAAAACTGTTCATGAATAAAAGCACGTTTCCACTAATGGTGAATGTGTTTTCAGTGCTTTGCAAGATAAATAAAATTATCAATCCCCCTTTTTATAATGGAGTGGAACACAAACTGGGTATTTTGTAAAGACCAACCAACACACTGACAAACTTTTATCTAGGTTGACAAGGAAAAAAGACAGAAGATTCAAATAACGGAAATCAGATTTTTTTAAACATGGGGCTTCCCTAACAATTATTTACAGACAAACAAGAGGGACATAATAAGCTTATGTGCTATAAAATTATACAAATTGGATGAGAGGAACACATATTTTAGAAACACAAAACCTACCAAAATGGAATTGTGCATAAAATAGAAAATATGAACTTCTCAAAGTGAAAGTTCCACACTGAACGGCTTCAGTGGTCCATTCTACCGAACACTGAAAAACTAAAATTAACACTAGTTAACTAAAGTATTTTCAAAATACTGAAGAGAAGGTGGGCTCTTGCTCACTTCTCCTTTGTCCTGTGAGGCCAGCAGTCCAGTTGTATCAAAGCCAGTGCCAAGAGCTACAGGAGGAGTCTGCAGATAGCATCCCTTGTGAATACTTATGCAAAAACCAACAAAGTATCAACAAACCAAAACCACCAATATAAACCTTAATCAAGTGGCAAAATGTTGCAAAGTAATTTCACATGAAAAATCAGTGTTATATACTGTACAAATAAAATGAAGAAAATAACACATGATCATTTCAACTCAAGTAGACCAAATAAGACAAAATTTAACATATTTTTATGAAAAGACTTGCAGTGCACAAGGAGTAAATTTGATTAGGTGACTTAGTTGTGTATGAAATGCATAAGATCATAAGAGTGAAAGACTGAAAACCTCTCCCTAATCAAGAATAAGATACTCAGTTGTTACTGCTATTAAAGTAGGAAAGAATGACATAAACTTACTTTTCACAGACAGCATGACCATGTGTAAAAGCCAAAGGATTGTATAAATACTCCAGTCTATTGTAGCTAAAAATGAATTCAGAAAAATTGTGGAAGACGAAATGCACAGGTAGAAGCCAGCAGTATTTCTGTGTCACCATGAATGGTCTTAAAAGGGAGGTAAGAAAGCAGATCGCCTAACAAGATACGAATTTCGTTTTTCTTTGTTAATGAGGTTTAAAAAATACGTTTAACTGAGTATAAATTGTGTGTGTGATGAGGGTTGGTACTGGCACATGAATTCAGGTACTTGCAAAGCTCAGAGGCTTTTGGATCCCTTGGAACTGAAGTTATAAATGGTTGTGGACTGTCTGATGTGGGTGTTGAGAACTGAACTCTGATCCTTTGTGAAAGTAGTATGCACTCTTAACTGGTGAGCCATCTCTCTGCTCCAAAGCTATTTCCCAGGCTGCTCTCAACTCTTGTGTTATCCCCCTACCTCTGCCTCTCCTTCATATCCTACAGGTGTGGTCCATTTCAACCTTCACGTTTGCTTTTTTTAACATGTTCTCTCTAGGTGGCCCAGAATGACCACAAACTTTCAATCTTCCTGCCTCAGGTTCCTGATTGCTGAGGTTATAGACATGTTGTCACTATACAATGACATTTTAGTCACAGAATGAAAGACTTGTACACTAAAATCTATGAAGTGTTGTAAAAGAATCTGAAGAAGATGTAACTGAAAAGGACAAGTTGTGTCTTGGATAGAAATACGTATTGTTAAGGTGACAGTACTACCCCAGCTATCTCCACATTCACCATAAGCCCTACCAAAATGCAATAGCATTACATTTGTAGAAATGGAAACTCCTATTCTAATTCCCTATGGAATCTCACGTGATTACAAGTGTCTGAAATAACCTTTCAAAAGAAAGATGGAAGCCTCACAGTTAGTAATTTTAAAATTTACTACAAAACTATGTTAGTCAAAACAAACCACTTGTCATAAGGGTAGACATACTGTCCAGTGAAATAGAATGGATAACCCAGAAATAAATCTTGAAATATATTGAACTATTTCAAGCTAATTTTTTATTATGTTATGGTGGGGCATTTTTCCTGCACGTTTCTCTATGCCCCATTTTTGTGCAGTGTCTAAGGAGGCCAAAAGAGGATGTTGGATACTCTGGAATTGGAGTTACAGACAGCTGTGAGCCACCATGTGGGTGCTGGGATTTGAACACTAGATCTAGTGCAAGAACAAGTGCTCTTAACTGCCAAGCCATTTCTCCAGCTCCATGAAATGAATTTGGACAAGGATCCTAACAGTATCCATGGGATAGTAGGAAGTTGTCTTAGTGAATGATGCTGGGAAATACTGGAAAACATATGTGAAGGAGTGACTCTGACACTACAGAAATCAACTCAATGGATCCAAACCTGAAGGGTTAAAATTATACAACTCTTAGAAGAAAAGAGGCATGGGTGCATCACATTGGACACGGCATTGAATTTCGGTTATGACACCAAAAGCACAAGCAGGAGAAATGAAACAGAGAAGTTGGGTAACTGCAATGTTCAAGGAACTTCTGTGCATCCAAGGACACAGTAAACACAGGCAAGCAGCCCCCAAGCACCATAGTTAGAGCAGTATAGTGGGGGTAGTGTGCTTTTAGAGAGACTCATCCCTAAGCATCCTAATCGGATCAAGATAGTAGGAGAGATGCAAACTGCTTTTCAGATTCTTTCAATCTTTTCTGCTCTTTCTCTAAGAGGGCTGAGCCTTGGATATTTTCCTTAAGAATTCCTTGGTCTTGGTTCCTGTGTAACTACTTTCCTGGCTGGGAGTAGAGAATGCTGTGCTCTTCATTTTGTCTTTCAGCACAATGCTGGTTTGGTCCTTTGTGTAGCTCTGCCCTCAGATCCTTTACAAATAGATAGGAGAGAAATTGGCCTGTCTCCTCCGCCAGAAGTGACTGGGTGCATAAAGGCACTGTCTCTGTTGTTTTAATGCAGAAACAGACACCTCTGTTTTAGGGAAAATTCTCCACTAAGGAGTAGTTACCAACTGCTACATCACTGCAGTTTAACAAGCAACTGGAAAACCTTAATGCACATGGTAAGTGTGCATTGCTCATTTTTCTGGAGGGTTAACAAGTATATCTACTGGCCTTGGCTAGCTCCCCCACAGGCTAAGATGAGTGGTCACAGCTAGCCTACTGAGGTGGTCTCTGAAAAGATAATGCACCTCAAGCCTGTCTTCATGTCAGTTCTCCTGGACCAGTAGACTTATCTGGCATAGCATTCTCATGTTAGAGGAAGGAACAGGAGACCAGTTCCTCTTGTGACTAGCAAGCTGTCCCATATACTACCCACCAGACAAAGCAAGTTGCAGGGTTGATCTAGAATTAAGAGAGATAAATAATGCCTCTGTAGTGAGGCTAATCCAGGGGCTGGGGTCAGGGCAGGCAGTTTGCCCTGGTGATTTTCCATCAGCATCCTCAAGGAGCTTCCATAGCAAAAGGCTTTAGACATTCCTGTAAATGTATTTCCCTACATAGTCTATAAAACACAAAAGGTTGGATAACTGAATCACTGGTTTATGCCCTGTGGCCTCTACATTTCTCTGTCAGTACTTGCTTAAGAATGTGTAGGTGCTCAGCCTAAGCCCGTGAGCTCCTAAACCTCAAAAAAATTACAATTTCCTCTGTTACCCAAAGCACCTGGCTTCCAGACACTCTGGAATGTAGATGAGTGAGAGATGACATGGGCAGCTGGAAGGAACTGGGAGTAGTGGTTACCTGGAGATGGACAGTGGGCATGTAGAGCTGCCTTGACCACAGAGAGAGAAGCTTGTCAGAACACTTGTGCTGAACCATCCCTGGTTCTGTCACTGTGACAAGGTTGAAATTAGAGCAGAAGGCATGCTTCACTGTGGTCTTCATTGAGGTGAAGCTGTCAAGCTCATGGCAGGCAGTAGACTGGATTCTGTAGGGTTTCACTCTGCAACAAAAAGATTCACAGCAGCTACTTAATTTTGGAAGCAGGGGCTCACCTGAGACTCTTGAACAGTGAGCCATCCTTGAAAACTAAACCCATGGCAACTATAAAAGGGTCCAGGGCTCTTCCTGAGAATGCCTGCCTGTGGGCTGGTGTCCCCTGCTGACTCACACCCAACACCTTGAAATCAAGAAGGGCCAAGATACCTTTCTCTGCCAATAATTCCAATCTAGATTGCTTCCTTAATCTCCAAAGTCATTTATACTGTGATTTTTTTGTGGGTCGATTGCTGTGGGGCAGGGGGTGTTGTTTTGGTACCAAAAGATGGCTGTGGGCAGGACAGGTTAAGCTCTGACTTAATAGACTCAAACCAAATAGAAAAGAACCCAACCAGCCAGTCAAGTGGGTGGGGTGTGCCCTTTTGCAAATGGTGCTTAATGCAACAAATACATTGACATAGGGGACAATGAGGAGAGATAACAGGACCAGAGTTTTTTTTTTGATTCTGGCTGTATTTGAGAAGGTTGGCAAGATCAGCAACTAGTTAGCCAGGGACATCACAATTCATACTCACATCTGTCTTCTTCAGGATTTGGGGGTAATCTAAGAAACTAATACAAAGGTAAGGAGGCATCAAAGATTCGCTAGAGTGCACAGTACAGGCTGCCTGGATCCCAGATCTCTCTGCCCACTAGGAAAATAGGGATATTCTGAGCAACTTGCTCTTCCAAGCTCTGCTTGCTCATCTGCAAATGGAAAGGATAATAATAAATAAAAATAATAATAGACTTTACTAAGCAGTTGGTGAAATGGTAAATGTTTAAGTACATGGCACAGACCTAAATAGAGCTATAGCTGGCTGATGTCCTAGTACAAAAACAATCAAAAGAACATTAACAAAGAAGAAAGAAGGAAAGTTAATGAAGAAAGGAAGAGAAAAACAAAGGAAAAGAGGAAAAGAAGAAATAGATTATACATATATGTTACTTTAATATTATGTATCTTTATTGTCATTATGTATGTATTCACTATACACAGATAGATAAAAAAGAAAGAGAATAGGAGAGAGAAAAGAGAGGGATGGAGGAAAAAAGGGGAAGAAGAAAAGAAAGACAGAAAGCTACCTATCAGGACATGGGTGGGAAGACTGGGGATTATAGGGCCAGATGCCACAAGGACTTCTCAAACTGGGCAAGCTCCATTCACGAGGCTTGAGCTCCCAACTCTGCACTCTGAAACTCCCTGCCCTTCTCATTTCTGCTAGGGCTCAATGGTGCAAGTTTCCCAGCAGTCACTCCGGCTACTTGCCAAGCCTGTGAGAGTTGAGCTAGAGGTTCTGCCATGCTGCACAGCCTTGCCCTCTCTCTTCCTGTCCTGACGTCATCCCTTGCCCCTACTCTTCTTTCTCCTGCAGCCCAACAGAGCCTGTTCTTTCCTTGGTCCCTCAGTTGTCTGCTTTCCTGTTGCAGCATGCAGGCTCTTGGGTCTCATTCTCTACACTCATGGAGTTTTCTCAGTATTTCTTCCAAAGAAAGAAAAATTATGAACACACATTTTGCATTATTTCTAAGTTAATAGATACAAATGTTGTATCAGGTGTGGGTTCATGTGGCAGTGGAAAGAAGACACAGAGACAATCTAAGGATGAGTTTTAGCCTTTTCCAGCTGCAGGAGATCAGCCTCTGGCGGACTGACTTACTGTCATTTAGCAAAGGGCTTTTTTATTGTTATACAATTTATATCTTTAGCAAATCAATTTCCATATAACAAAACTTCTTTTCCAAGCTCTCCAAAGAAACAACACCAAATACAAATTCTCAGTTAAGGGACATCCTGGTTTGCTGGGTCCTCCTGAAACCAAGTTTGTGTAGGCTTTGAACCCCTAGGAAACTCTTAGATAGGATTTACATATTTTAGACAGAAGGTACTGGACCCAAAAAGTAGCAGTCACAAAAGGCAGATCAAAGCTAGGTGCTAACTCTGGAATCAAACCAGCTGCAGCTCTGCAGGAGCTCTCCCTACATAAAAAGATCATTATTACACCAACATGGGAAGGTCAGAATAAGTCCTAGATGGCAGAAAGAGTTGTTGGAGAGAAAGACTTACTTCCTCACTTATACGGCTTTCCTATCCAGTTTTGAAACATCATTGTCATTCAGACTCTATGCAGTGTCCTAATGAGTGGGAGACTGCTAAGCACAATGCCCCTAGCAATGTATGCACATGTGCATACGTGTGTATGTGCTTTCAGGTTGTTTGGGGGAGATGAATAAGACAACAAGTAGTAAAAGCTAATACTCTCAATTGTAGACTCTGTTCTAGTGAATAGGATGAAACTTGGGTAAATAATTCCATGATTCAGAAAAATGTATTTCGTTTCCGGATTGTAGATGGAGTTCACTCTTCACTTCCATTCTGTCATGTGTGCATACTTCTAAATATTGCTCCACACACCATTAACACAAATATATTTTAAATGTCAATTTAAAACAGTTAAAGGAAGTGAAATTAAGCATAGCATTGCTTTCTTGATAAAGCTGTCCTGTAACATATTCAAGTAGTGCATTCAGTGAGTTCCTTACTCATTCAAAATTCTCAGTGTGCCTTGAGGGAAACTTTGGTCAGGCGGACTTTGGGAAGGGGGGCTTATGTGGATGTGACTTGTGTCTGTCTGGAAACAGTTTCCCTCCTCTGTTCCTCAAGACACCTCTAATGCCATTCCTAACTCTGTGTTTCAGGATCACCACCACGGCAGCATGCATGATGGACCTCAGAAGATACCCACTGGATGAGCAAAACTGCACACTGGAAATTGAAAGCTGTGCGTATCATAATACACCTTCCTTTTTCTTGCCCTTCACTTTTTAAGTCTTTTGTTGTTGTTATAAGTTAGCATCTATACTAAATTATCCATAATGCTCTGATAATTTTATCTATATTAAAATTAGGCTTCGGGGGAGTACCTCAATGGTAGAATGCTTGCCTACTACACACAAGGCCCTGTATATCATTCCCAACATACAAAACAAAACAGAGTATTAAAGAATTAACTCTTACCAATTTTTTTTTTTTTTTTGGTTTTTCGAGACAGGGTTTCTCTGTGTAACTTTGCGCCTTTCCTGGGACTCACTTGGTAGCCCAGGCTGGCCTCGAACTCACAGAGATCCACCTGGCTCTGCCTCCCAAGTGCTGGGATTAAAGGCGTGCGCCACCACCGCCCGGCAACTCTTACCAATTTTACTGTCAACACAAAGAGAGAAAGACAGAGACACAAAAAGAAGAGAAAGAGAAGCAGAAAGATCGAAAGACAGAAGTGTGTGTGTGTGTGTGTGTGTGTGTGTGTGTGTGTGACTCAGTATAAAAGAGTACTTCATTCTAATCTGATTAAAGAGTCTGTTTTCTGTGCTGTATATAGGAGAAAACAAATGTTCCCCATCTCAATCCATTCAACGAGAAGAGAGCAAACACTGAGATGCAATTTTCCTACAATCTGCTTCATCATGCTTGAGTGGCTGGACTGCTGGGACCCTGGGCAGTCGGAGTAAAACTCATTTCCCATCAGAATCACAGCCTTACAAGCTGGCCATTTCTGCATCTTGGCAATTTTCTTCAATTTGAGGAGTGTTCAGATGCCTTATTGATAATTCAGTGCTGTGTGCCTCTATGGGAGAGCTGAAGCTGTGTTGCTAACATCTAACAAGATGTGCCTCCTGCCACCCGAATGGTACCACCTATTGATCCTGACCTGTCACACACTGTTTTATTACTAGTCTTAACAAGTATTTGTTCTGAGTCTCTCACAGACTGGTTTATTATTAGTCTCAACTGGTGTTCTACTGAGGTTTCAACACTTAAGTGAAGTGGCCTTTTTGGTATCACTGGAAGTATTTGTGGTGGAGGAGGGTATATGATACTTCCCTATGTTGAGGGAGTGCACAGTGGGAGGCTGCAGCTGGCCATACTGTCCCCTTCCCTTCTATACTGTGCCAGGGTCCATGCTTCCTGACAGCTGTGATTTCAGGAATTAGGAATATAAAATCCCATCCAATGATGAAGGATTGAAACCTCTGGGGACTTTGGCCAGAGGAGCTTAGAAGGCTCTAAGGAAAGTTGGTGATCCCCATAGTTCCTAGGATTATCCTAGGAAATCAAATAGCTTCTGTGTGGCTAGACACCGTAGTCTCTCCTGAGATTATACAAATTTTAAGGAAGTGAAGATGAGTTTATTTAGGAAGCAGCTTCAGCTCCAATTTCCTGGACACATAGTGTGACCTCTGGGTGTATGGCCTGATCTCAGTGGGTGATGAGCAAAAGAGATCCCCTGGGTAAGGGAGAGCTTGTCCTGTGAAAGCACCCCGTGACAAGAAGGGGACCCCTTTCTGCCGGCCTCTCTGTCTTGGGAGTGGAATGGAAAAAATGGGGACTTTGTTTTCCAGCTGAGTACAAAATCGTTGATCCGTTAATTAATCCCCACATACTTTGCAGGCTTCGACTGTATGCCGGCACTGTCGTTTAGCTTTGATTTTGTTTTTTCTTTCTGAGAATAAACCCAGGGCCTTACACATGTGAGACAAGCACTCTCCTGTAAAGCTGCACGCCAGCCCTGTGCAGGCGCTGTTGTAAGAACAGGTACATGTAGAACACACAGGCAAAATGCTTTCCTCCCTGTTCACGTGATCCAGAGAGATGGGAAACAGACAAACAGAGCAGTCAGTGTTTTGAAGAACAAAGGATTGTGGGAGGTTGTGGGGTTGCTCAGGAGGTGGGTTCTTATGGACAGCTTCTGCAGAAAGTGTTCAGTAAGTCACAATGTGACCTGGAGAAGAATGAACTGTTTGAACACCTGTGAAAGCCTTCTGCAGAAAGCACAGCTGCCCTGGGCACAGGAGCTGCTCTGAGCAGTAAAAGGCCTGTATATGGACGGGTAATGGGAGAGGGAAGAGCATCATACTGGAGTAGGGCTTGTAAGTTCCTGGGGTCCTTGTGAGAAGTTTAGGCTTGTTTTGCCCATTGCATAGAAAACAACTGAGAGCTTTAGGTATAGGAGTGGTGTAATTGGCTGAGCATTTTATTAGAGAAGACATTGTCAGGTCTGAAAGCCAGAAGGAAGGTACTAAACAGCAGGTCCCACACTGTGCTCTACACAGAGGGATAGCAGAGTGCTCTAGGGTTGTGATCACCACTGCGAGAGCAGTCAGTGCTGAGGAACTGGGCTGTGAAAGCACCAGATAGATTTGCTTTATATATGTTCAAATCCAAAATTCTATTACATAGCAGTGATATTTTTCATCAGATCTGAATTTTGGTGGTCTGTGATTCCAGCTCTTAGCAGATGGTGTAGGGCATCTAGTCCTGGTTCATGGGACCTGACTCAAGGGGGAAACAGGAAGGGAACATAGGAAATAAGGGAAGGAGGGAGGAAGGAGGGAGGGAAGAGAAGGAAGGTTGAAAAGAGAGAAAGAGGAGGATGGAGGGGAAAGTAGAAGAAGGAAAGGGGGGAACAAGATGAAGAAAAGAGGGAGGAATAAAAGAGACAAAAATAACGAATACAAAGTGAGAGAAACAGAAATAAAAAGCACATAATCTGCTGTGATCTGGGAGACTCCTGGAGGGTTAGATAAGACTGTACTTTGTTTCCCATTGACTCACTCATTCTCAAGGAGCACTGCTGCCTTTCAGGGGAATGTGAGAACTGTCCCCAGAGCTGGGTGAGAGATACAACCCTTCTTGTCATCACTCTCTTTGTGATGAGGGTACCTGCACCAGGGTAACTCAGGCAGGAGTCTCCCAGCAAGAGCATTTCTGAAGTGGGCAGGCACCTTAAAGAGCTCTTGTCACTAGACGCTGATTGGAAAGTTGCCCCTTAGTCTCTACAGCCATCCCTGAATCCTCCATACCTACGTTCCCCCACCATCTTATTCCTCACTGTGAAGATGTGTTCAAATCCTCAGCTGGGTTTTCTCCAGGTGTCTGTAATCTCGTGCTTTCCACTCAGAACTCTGTTTCCAAGCTGGAATCTCCCACAACCCCAGTTCTTTTCCTTTCAGGACCATCCTGGTACAAATCATATTGTGGAGGTAGCACAAGAAGACCTAAAAGCTAATTTCACATTTCTCACAGATGTGTACATTAACTATTTTTTAAATGTAGTAGAGCCATTATTTCCTTTTAACGAAGATAATTTCTTGGGCTACTCGTGGTTATAATATGACAGTGTCTCCTATCCACCATGTCCCTGCTTCTCTCTCCTGGTAGATGGCTACACCACGGACGACATTGAATTTTACTGGCGCGGCGGGGACAAGGCTGTCACTGGCGTGGAAAGGATCGAGCTCCCACAGTTCTCCATTGTGGAGCACCGTCTAGTCTCCAGGAATGTTGTCTTCGCCACAGGTGACTCCTGTGTCTACTCTCTGTCCCTCTAGGATGCTGGCTGCACTGATGGTGTGGTCTCTTAGTGAAGTGTATGCTGGCTGGCTTGCATGTATTGTCAGCATTGACCATCACATGAATTCCTTTAGTGTGTATACAAAAAGTATTGGTACATGTGAAGGACCACCTGAGAATGAGACACTCCCCAGGGTATGCTGTGGAAGATATGACAGTGGATGAGTAAGTAGCTGGTTCATGTTTGATGTCCTAAGTAAAGTTAGAAAAGAGGATGTTGATGGCCTTGAAGATAAAGAAAAGGACTAGGATGATAGGAGACGTTCTCCCAGGAGCTGGTCACCTTCTCATCCAGGACAACAGAGGTTCATGCTGCCAACCCCGCCCTTTACACATGGTCTTCTTCAAGCACTGTCTGGTTAAGGTTACCATGGCCTGAGAAGATTCACTGCCATTTTTCTCTAGCTATCCATAGCCAGAGAAGATGTCTTCTGCTCTTCTGTCTGTGCTTGCTGGGGTTTGATTAAGTTACTATCACATGTATTTTATGGCTTTGGTGGTATCTCAGTTGCTTTTTGTTCTTGGTGCATGTTCTGCATGATAATTGAGATGATAAATGACAGTATTTTGCAAACTATAAAGAATAGTCATGTCAACAAACAGTGCTGAAAATGCTAAGGAAAAGCAGAACTGTCCATATATTTGAACAAAAGCCAACGGCTATGAAGCAGGCTCAGGCTGTGATGGTCTTAAAGAAACTGGCCCTTTGCTGTCTGCCTGGTGCCTGTGGGTGATTGCTGTCTCCTCTGTTTACTGGGTCTGCTTCATCTCACCTTCATGTCACTTTGTTCTAGGAGGCCCTCTGCCCTCTTCCTTCCGTCACAGTTATCCTGGCTGGGTCAGGTGGCTGCTGTACAGCGCCTCAATCTACTTCCATCTCCACTCACAGCTTATTCTTCCCTTGACAGCAAGAATGTGTGTCCCCAGGAGTGACTGATCCTATTCACAGCACACCCAGCCCTTTCCAAGCTTGCTTCCTGCCTGAGATGGGAACATTAGTAATTCAGTACCTGTACAATGGCTCAACGTTTTGACCTGTGTCTCCCTTCTCCAGCCTGGTTTCTATGAGTCAATGTGTTAGCAGAGACAGTAGCTAGAATTCTTAAGTCAGGTCCCTCTGTATGCAAAGCTGCTTAGCTATGGTCTGCAGATCTGGGGAGACACACTGAAGTGCTTGCTTTGGGTGGAGAGGGAGAAAGATCAGGATTTCTGGCTTAGCATTAAGGAACTTTGTGCACAATCAAGAAAAGTACTATGATGCATTGAAGAAAGTTACTCATTTATTATGTATAAAATTGTGCCCCAAGACTTATGTGCAAAAGGTCTGCACAGAGTACACTGGTACATTGATAGTATTCCCACAGCAGAGAGATTCTGCTGGTGCCTGCCTTTGTCTACAAAGTTTCCTTTGTGACCAGACCATACTTTTATAAGAATCTCATACAGTTCTGTCTCAGAAGCCCAGGGAAGGGTGTGGACTGGGCAGCCCTTAGCCTGGCTCTGGACTGGCATTGTTCTTTGAAACACCTGTTTTGATTTGTTCAGAAAAGGAAGTCAGACTAAGTATGGACTTTACAGTCTTCAAGCTATACATTGACTTGCAAGGCCATTGCAATGCAGTACTATCTTCCTTCCAGACTGATTTGAATTCTGCATTCATTGAGTACTGCATAGGCCTTGATATCAGTTCTAAAACCTTTCACTCCTAAATAGCTTGTCCTTTTAAATTTTACCAACTGAGACACTCACGAAGAAATAGCATAGCCTCCATCATCTTAAAGATATTTTAAAAGCCAAACACAATCCTTAATTTTTCCATGTCCACTAGAAAAAATTATGAATTAATGCAATTCCAATTAGTAATGTGGTTCAAAAGGACTTTATCACCTAGAAACAAACTGTCTAACAAGGATTAGGAAAGAGCAATGTCTCTGTTCACTTGAGAAGTAGCTTGAGTCATGCATAGCTGTTGAATTGAGAGTATACACTGGTTGGCAGTATATAGTAAAATGAGTCATTTCTGCAGAAGAGATAATTAAATAAATATTTTACATAGAAGAGGTAACACAAAACTCAGAGACATGCTATACTCAAGGACTGAAATACAGTGTGTCAAAGAAAAATATCCTCATAAAGCCTCCCTGTCCCTGAATGGGTCCTGAGGAGTGCACTGCTTGTAATGAGGTAGCTGTGCTCTAGAGTTATGGAAGGACAACTGAATTCATTAGTGCCACAACAACAAACAAACAAACAAGCAAACAAAACACTTTAGTTCCAAGCAGGGATCCCAGTGTTCTGAAAGGTGTTTTGATACATTTAGAAAAGAAAGTCAGGCTTCACGGTGCTAACAACCCACCACAGTAACATTTTTGTGTCAATTTTATGCCAGTAATGTCCCTGGGAGCCCATACTTTAGAAATGGATTAGCTTATGATAAAGTAGAAGAAAATTGGAAGCCGGTGATATTGATTGGTAGTATAGCATCAAGTATGTTCAAGGGCCTCATGTTCAACTGCTAGCACTGCAAAGTAAATGAACAAATAAATTAGAAAATTGAAGGGGTGTTGACATAGGCAAACTGATGTAGGAGTGCCAGAGCATAGCTACAGCGATGCTCAAGGCTCTTCATGCATACCAACCACCATGTACTGTTGGTGGAAGTATTAAGACAACCCCACGTAGTTAAAAGGGAGGTTTATTTTGTAGGGTAACTTACAAGTGAAGGGATAGGTTACAGGGTCCGGGAAAGGTGTAGTGCAGTCCAGTGGTGTTCTCTGGAGAACTCTGCTTGGTCTACCTCCAGCATCCAGGATCCAGGAACCAAGAGAGCCAGCACATCTGGATCTCGGGTCTTAAGGGTTCCTCTTTTGGACCTGCCTCGTAGGTGTCACAGTTACCAGAAGCCTCAATGGGGGTAGTACTTCCAGGTCAAAGCTGGAACAGCTACCCACTACAATGTACCTATGACACTTGCCCATCAGTAGTTTTCTGAACTTTAAGTGGTTCCCAAGTGTTTATGTTATGTGAGTTCTTACAAAAACAGATCTTTCATCTTACAAAAAGAGTTGTACAAAGCATGAAGTTGAGAGAATCAATATTTACTGGACCATTTGTGCCATCTGTATTCGACTCCTTTGTAGTTCATCTTGTACCAAAGGCCACGTGTTCTAGATGAGCCTGGGCTACTATGCAGGCTTTTAGGAACTGATACTGGGGTTGGAGGCCCCCACATCCTAACCCAGGGCCCTGGAATGCCTTAATACTACACTTAGAAGTCATGTAAAAAAAAGAAAGAAATCAACAACCTACCACTGAGCCTTCCTCTGCTCAGCTGCTGTGTTAGCCAGAGGCTGCCAGATTCCTTAAGCCTTGACTAACTCTGAAACTCTTTCCCTGGCCTCAATCTCTGACTCATGATGAGTTCTTCAGTTTAGCACTCTAAACTTTTTTCTTAGTTACTGAATTTAATTCTCTTGCCTCAGCCATTCATACTTTACTGCCCTCCATGCTTCTGCTCAGATTCTAGCCTCCATTTGATATTTTCCTTTTTATGTCCTATGCTAATGCAGTCCATTCACACTCTGCAGTGAGCAGTCCTCCTGCCAATGCCTCTGCTCATCCTCCTTGAGCTTCTCCTCCTCTTTCTTTCTTTCTTTCTTTCTTTTTTTTTTTTTTGGAAAGCTATGAGTCACATCTGTCTGGTATTATTTCTTGTCATCTGCCAAGTGTTAATCTACACTTTATCAGATGTTGTAGAAAACTCTTTTAAGTAAATGTGTTTGTTTTTAACCATGTACTTGGGATTTCAACAATTTAACCAAACTTCAAACATGGGTTCTCCCTGCAAAGTCCACCAGGAAGAAGAACAGAGAAAGTAGATTATGCTCATTAAGCACTTGGTTAAAGCAACTGATTCTTAAGGAAATCCTAGTCTGTTAGCTGTGCTCCTTCCTCATTCTGAATTCTAGTTTTTATGAAAGTGCTTATGAGCTTGGATGATTCCTCAGCACTTACAAGCAGCAATGTGAATTCAGCTCTGGAAACCTTGGTGTTCTTTCTAAGAAAGTACAAAAATATGGGAAGGAGAACTAGACCCATAAGGACAGTGAGAAACAAGGTGAGAGAGGAGTGGATTATCTCACATCTGCATCTGGTCCTTAGCTAGGCTTCAGACTGCCTCCAGCAGCTACTGAAAAAAAATGAGCATACTAATGTGGCCAGTAGACATCAGTCTACCTTCGTGAGCCTCGGGAACTTTTATGATGAAATTCCAGGAAATAAGTACAATCCAACCATGTCTAGAGTTTTGTGATTCTTTTGGTCAAGACCTGAACTGGTATTGGAGCTTCTAAACAAATTTTGAGAGTATTGTAAGCACTTCATTTCCTGAATTTAACTTTTAAACACTCTCACTTAACAAATAAATCTGAGCACTCCCCTCAGAAAAGCATTTAATAAGACAAATATTATAACTTCATGGTAAACTCAGATAAGAACATGGATCACTGCAGAAGTAGCAATAAAAGAACCATTTCCATTATTTTACCTAGTTTCTATTTAGTTAAATATAGTAAAGCTTAAGCATTACTGAAATATTTTGGATGTACCAACAACATTTAATGAATATATAATTTTTCAAATGTCAAACCAAATTGGTCCCAGTTCATCAAAAAAAAGTAGCAATAATGTAGAAAGAGTACAGCCAAGGGTAGAGCAGTTGTTTGGTTACACAGGCTCCCTGGGTTCCATTCCCAATGATAGGGAAAAGGAAAGAAAAGAAAAGGTGCATGGCGGGATGAGAATTTTTAGTGGACTGTCAACCTTTAGTTGGTAGATATTCAAAGGGGCCCAAGTTGAGTGGCTAAGACAACACCATGAGGAAAGATTTGATATTGAAACTTCCATAAAGAGATGCATGCAATTTTAATATTCATAATGTTTCTGTTTGAACACATACACAGAAATAGGTTTTGAATACAGGTGTGGGTCTAAGCAACTCTGCAAGAAGTGAATCCTGAACTAACTGCCCCCCCATCCTCCTTTGAATAGAAATCCTCTATCCTTGAAAACAGCCACTGTCTTATGACTCTGTAGCCACCATCACCTGTTTCTGAGCCTTGTTTAAGGGTGTAATAGAGTCTGGACTATTTAGCAACAGTTCTCCTCCTCAGCCTCACATTGGAGATTTGATTCATCTTCACATTATACTTCACTCATAATTTTTACTATGCTATTCTGTAAATAAATCATAATCTATAGAAATACTCCACTTCTTGTGCACAGGTAGGAGTAATGTTGCTTGAATAACTATAAATATATGCTGTGGGATGTTCTGTATGGCAAATGTGTTGCTCTGATTGGTCAATAAATAAAACACTGATTGACCATTGGCTAGGCAGGAAGTATAGGCAGGACAAGGAGGAGAATAAAGCTGGGAAGTGGAAGGCTGAGTCAGAGAGACACTGCCAGCCACCATGATGAGAAACAGCATGTGAAGATGCCGGTAAGCCACGAGCCATGTGGCAAGGTATAGATTTATAGAAATGGATTAATTTAAGCTGTAAGAACAGTTAGCAAGAAGCCTGCCACGGCCATACAGTTTGTAACCAATATAAGTCTCTGTGTTTACTTGGTCGGGTCTGAGCGGCTGTGGGACTAGAAAAAAAATAACAGAGTGAGGTAAGCCAGACCCATAAAGAAAAACATTATATGCACTCACTCATAAGTAGATATTAACTGTAAAGGATAACCCTGCTACAATCCACAGACCTAGAGAGGCTAGGTAACAAGGAGGGCCCAAGGCAGGGACACATGATCTCCCTGGAAAGGGGAAATAGAGAATATCTCCTTGGTGGACTGTGGGCAGGTGGGGATGACTGTGGGCCAGGCAGGAAAACTCAAGCTACAAATATATGTGCAGATGAACGTTAAGTACATGCCTAAAATAAGAATTGGGAATGCTCAAACTTAACTTGAAATAGCAAACTGCTTTCTGAAATGGCCATACCAAGGTACACACACACACTAGTCAACCTGAGGGTCCTTGCATCATATTCCATCAAGGTGCACACTAGCCCAACTGAATGTCCTTGATTGACATCATACCATGGTGTACACACACACACACACACACACAGAGCCAGTCTGAGGTCCCTGCCTCACACACTTGACATAGATATCACCTACTAGTTGTAAGTTAGGTCTTGTGTTTTCTATTTATCTAGCTGCTAATGGATTTAATGCATTTTCTGGTGTCTACTTGGTGAGCATCTTTGATGAGCTGCCTATGCAAGGATTTCGTGTGAATTGTCTGTCTTTTTTTTATTTATATATTTTACCAAATATATAAATATTTACCCTCCTTCCTCTCTTTTCACTCCCTCCTTCCACTTTCCCTCTGCCCATCTCAGTCTACCCTTGGCTCAGAAAGGGGCAGGCCTCCCCTGGGCATCAGCAAAACATGGCTTATCAAGCTGCCATAAGACCAAGCACCTCACCCTGTATTCAGACTGGGCAAGGCAAATCAGCATAAGGAATAGGTTCCCAAGAGCCAGCCAAAGCACCAGGGACAGCTCTTCACCCATTGCCAGGGGTCCCACAAATAGTCCAAGCTACACAACTGTCTCATATATGCAGAAAACCTAGGTCAGTCCCATGCAGGCTCCCTGGTTGTTGGTTCAGACCCTGTGAGTTCCCATGAGCCAGACTAGCCATTTCTGTGGGTTTTCTTGCAATGTGCCTGACCTCCCTGGCTCTCACAATTCCATCTCCCTCTCCTCAGGAGGACTCACTGAGTTCAGCCCAGTGTTTGGCCATGTTTTTCTGAATCTTCCTCCATTAGTCACTGGATGAAGGCTCTCCAGTGACAACCTGGGTAGTCACTAATCCAATCACAGGGGATGGCCAGTTTAGGCTATGTATCCACTGCCACCAGAAGTCTTAGCTAGGGCCATGCTTGTAGACTCATGGGAGTTTCAATTGCACCAGGCTTCTACCTGACCCCGACCCCATAAACCCCCCCTCTCAAGTCATCTTTTTCATCACTGTCCCCTTCCACCCACACTCCAACCCAATACCTCGAGGTCTCATCCCCACCTGCCCACAGTCCACCAAGGAAATATTCTCTATTTCCCCTTTCCAGGGAGATCATGTGTCCCTGCCTTGGGCCCTCCTTGTTACCTAGCCTCTCTAGGTCTGTGGATTGTAGCAGGGTTATCCTTTACAGTTAATATCTACTTATGAGTGAGTGCATATAATGCTTTTCTTTATGGGTCTGGCTTACCTCACTCTGTTATTTTTTTTCTAGTTCTGTCCATTTGTCTTCAATTTCCTAACATCACTGTTTTTACTGCTGAGTAATAACTCCATTGTGTATATATGTCACATTTTCTTCATATATTCTTTGGTTGAGGGATGTCTAGGTTGTTTCCAGCTTCTGGCTATAACGAATAATGCTGCTATGAACATAGTTGAGAAACTGTCCTCGTGGTATGATTGAGCATCCCTTGGTTATATGCCCAAGAGTGATATAGCTGGGTCCTGAGGTAGATTGATTCCCAATTTTCTGAGAAACCACCATACTGATTTCCAAAGTGGCTATATAAGTTTACACTCCCACCAACAGTGGAGGAGTGTTCCCCTTGTTCCACATCCTCTCCAACATAAGCTGTTACCAATGTTTTTTATCTTAGCCATTCTGACAGGTATAAGATAGTATCTCAGAGTTGTTTGCATTTGCATTTCCCTAAGGATGATGAACATTTCTTTAAGTGTTTCTTGGTCATTTGAGATTCTTCTGTTGAGAATTCTCTATTTAGGTCTGTACCTCATTTTTTAAAATTGGATTATTTGGGTTTTTTGATGTCTAGATTCTTGAATTCTTTATATATTTTATAGATAAGCCCTTTGTCAGATGTGGGGTTGGTGAAGATCTTTTCCCGTGAATTGTCTATCTTTTTAAAATAAATGACAGACATAATGTGTTATGGGATGTATGTATTGCAACATCTTGCTTAGAAATTGTGTATGCATATGGGTCTGCTCTGATTTCTGGTCTGTGTATTATTTTATTTATTCATCTTTGAAAGTAACAGTACTCATTGCATTATTTAAGTTGGCAACATCCTTCCCACTCTTGGTGCTTATTTATTGTTTGCTCTTGGTTTGGTTATTCTTGCTTTTCATTTATTTATAATCTCACTATCAGATGATTAATTTTTTACTTAAAATTGGTTGATGTGGCAGTAGATGCTACAATGCCCACATTTGGGAGAACAGAAGCAGAAGGATCACAAGTTTAAAGCCAGTCTAGACTATGAATGAAGGTCTTGTCTCAAAAAATTAGACAGACAGACAATTTACATAGCATTAGCTATTGGAACCAACGTTAAAGAGTATAGAAGTATATTGGTAGGTTCTATGAAAATATGGCTCAACTTTACAGACGAAACTTGGGAATCCGTGTATTTTGGTGTTTGTTAACACCCAGAAACCTATCCCTTATAGACACATGCCAAACTGTATTGTAAGTTATCTGTTTACAGTAACAAAACAGTGCTTTTAATACTCATCTCCTTCAGTTTTTAGAATAATTTCAGTGTCTGCTGATACTTTTGTTTGGCTGTTAATCTAAGAGTAAAAAAAATTGAAGGGACATTTATTATATCACATTACAGAAAATATGGATCAGATGCATCTGTTTTTTTCTGGTAACAGTTAGAGGAAGCTTCGTCCAGCACAGTGTGCCTTTTTAAGAAAAGATTTTGAAATTCAAAGTCATTGTGTGTAACACTAATGAAAATGTGTGCAGAGCATGCGAATCATAGACAAGTTACAGAACAGGGATTAAGGAAATACTGAATTAAGGAGATGTTAATAAGTGTGCTTAGCTCACAGTAGAGAAGCAGCTACTTAGAACTCTAGGCTATGGATCACCAAATCAGGACTTTGTCTTTCATACTGGTTCTGAATGTCTGTCCTGCAGACTACCAAAATGTGTAATGTCCAGTTTTTGCCAAATCTGAAATTTACTCCGAGTTTTTGCCTTTGTGTGTGTGTGTGTGTGTGTGTGTGTGTGTGTGTGTGTGTGTGTACGTTCTTTGCATTGAAAGGTTAAAATTTTTACAAGATTCATGGAGAATAGATATTTAATGATTCTACTTGATTTCTCTTCCTTATTTTTCTGGAACACAATTGGATAAGTGTATTCTGACTTTATTTCAAAAGATTTTGAAATATGGGCAAAGGCTGGGATAGCCAATGGTGAAACTGATGGACAAAGGCTGCAACAGCCAATTTGAAACTGTTCAGAGAGGAATTCCTTAAAAGTCAGTTTTCAAAAAATAGCTTCTTGTTTCTTTACTAGAGATTATGGTAAACTGAGCTTCCCTTGGAGACTGTGTGCCCTGCTGTTAATACATGCACTTAAGCTTCTTCTAAGAGTCTGTTCAGGGACCCCAAAACTTTAGCTTTTACTTAATTTTTATTGACAAGTTTTTGCCATTACTCCTTTATTTGTAAAGACATTGTAGGTATAGAGAATCGAAGCAGTAATGATGGGGTTACCATCTGTGTCTTCTTTTTTGTTTAATCTCACCTTGAACTCAGTGAGAAATCACCCTTCCTTCCTCCCTTCCGCATTTTCTTTATTTTAGGAATCCTTGCAGACCCTTCACCTGAATTTCTAAGCAGGGCCCTACACCCAGTTCCCGAGTTCTAAACAGCAGGCTGAGAACAAGCATCCAGTCTGTGCCAAAAAACAGCTTGAGTTTGACTGTGCTGCCATGAAATCACTTGCCTTTTAGAGCTTCTGACCTCTGTCCCACCATAGAAGCCAGGAGGTTTCAAAAATTCTTTAACCTACATCCTTATAAAATTATTTATCTGCCTGCATCTTTTGAAGTTAGCTTTAAGACACTAACAAACACGTTTAAATATTCTCAATGGTGAGAATGCTTTGATTTAAAAAAATAAAGAAAAGGAGAGAGAGAAAAATGTATATTTATTGTCAATATAATACACCTGTTACTTGATATTAGGCCATGTAATTCCTAGTAGTAAACATATAGTAGATTTTCTTCTTCTGATTGATTTACTGAGATATTCATGTATTACATAATTCACCAGTTTAAAGTCTACAATTCAGTGATGTTTGATGTATTTGTAGGCCTCTGCAACCTTAAACACAACCAACTTTTTTTTTTTTACTGCCGCTGAAGGGAGCCATGTAGCTTTTAGCAGTTATTTTTCCCACTCTTCCTTCTGTAAGCCCAGTCACTAACCCACTTCCCATTTCTCTGTGTGTGCCTATTCCATGCGCTACCGGTAAAGAGTCTCACGATCGAGTCCCTTGTAAGTGGCTGCTTTCACATGTGTCATTTTAAAGTTTTTTTGGGGTTCACTCATGGTGTGCTATGTGTCATTTCTTGATTACTTTTTATTGCTGAATGATCTTCTATTGTATGAGTGGACTTGGCCCTTTTTACCCTTTCAGCAATTAATGAACATTTGGCTTGTTTCCACTTGGTGGCTATTAGGAATGTGTTTGCTGTGAATATTTGTGTACATCTTTTGCTGTGGACATTTTTTCTCTTTATTTGTTTGTATTTGTTTTCTGCAATCTGAGAATTTTATTTATTTTTAAGTAATTTTCCTTTTTTAATATTTCTTAATACATAAAATGAAATATGTTGACATTGGCCTCTTTCCCCCTTTAGGACCCCCCATACTTCCTCCAACATGTCCCTCTCCTAACTGAATGTCTTTTTTATTTTTTATTCCCCACTCAGTCCAATTTGTGCTGCCAGTATATATACAGGCACAAAGTCACCCACTGGAGCTTGGGAAACTTACCAGTGGCCACATCCTCAAAAAGAATGACTATTCAGCTGCTATAACCTATTAATAGTTCCTTAGTAAGCTATGTAACTCAGAGATGACCCACATCATCTATCCTGGGATTTCAGCTGCCATGATCTTGTGGAGGTCTTTTGTAGGACCACAGCATCTATGAGTTTATTAATATGATAGCCGTGCATGGCAGGTCCAAAACACATCACTTCCCAGCACTCCTCCTGCCATCCAGCTCTTACATTTCTTTCTCCCTCCTCTTCTTTGATGATCCCTGAGTTTTGTTGGTGGTGGGATTAATACAGGTGTCCCATTTAGGGCTGAACCCTCAGTCTCTTATTTCAACACTTAGACCAGTAATGCATCTCTGTATTGATTACTGCCCATTGTTAAAAGACGTTTCTCTGACCAAGGCTGAGAATAGACCAAGTCTATGGGTAGAAACATAATGAAATCAGAAGGGAGTTATTTACCCAATAATAGTTGTGCTGCTGTTACACCAATGGGTGGTCCTTTCCTGGCAGGCTGGTATTATAACATGCAGGGTCCTGTGCAGGTGAGGTCATGAGTATTGTTTTTCAACCAGCCCCACTCCTTCTGACACTATGAACACCAGCCATCAGGAAAGACATTTTGCAATGGGCTTGAAATTGATTTCTCTGTGTCCTGTAACCAAAGATTTCACTGTCCTCACCATGTAGTTATGGTGGGTAACAAAGGCAACATGTTTTGTTGAAGACCTCTGGGGCCTCCCTGACCATAAGTTGTAAGACGGTATCCCATGTCCTGCACTGCAATTTTAATTTGATAATGCATAGACGTGTTTTTCATTCTCCAAGGGAGTGAATCTGTGTATTTAGAAGTGAAATTACTAGCTCATGTGATGTTCTAACCTTTTGAGAAACTTTCAGACTGTTGACTAAGATGAAGTGGTGTCTTATTGTGCATTTGACTTGGATTTTTCTAGTGAGAAATCTAGCTGAGAAGCTCTTCACCTGACAAGTGTCCCTGAGTCTATTTTCTCAGAGAAATACCTATCTTAAGCCTTTCCCAATCTCTTAATTTGGTTATTCATCTGGCATATTTTTGAGGAGGAGTAAGTATTCTTTATATGCTCTAGATACAAGATTTTTTTTTATCAGATATGGGCCTTGGAAATATTTATTTCTATCCTTTGGCTTATCTTTTAACTTTCTTGATTATAATCATTTTCAACATAATGGTTTTTCATTTTAATGAATTGTAATTTAACACATTTTTCTTCTATTGCTAGTTGTATTATTGTTCTGATTTTATACACAAAAAAATAGAGGAGCTGTAAGATTGGAAGCCTCACAAACAGGAATAATCCAGATTGACCATGAAAATGCATATTTGAGCACCTGTTCTCTGTGGCAGCATTACATGAGTCAAAAGCACACTTTTACTGTGGAAGGCTAAAAGGGCACTCAGTCTGCTTAAGGTGTATTTTCAGCCTGAATTCTGTTTTCCTTTTCCTTCTCTTCCATTTCCCATGTTTCCTTTCCTAGATTTTTTTTCAGCACATATTGAAGTGACTAGTAATAAGAGAAAAAAATTAATCACATGACCCCTAAGTTATCGCTGTGTAGCTTAGGTTGGCCTTGAACTTCCTGCTGAGTGCTGGGATTGCAGGCATGTACAGTGTACCCAAAGTGCACTATTTTTAATTTGGGTCCACCCTGCCAAGTAAAAGGTAAATTGTAAGTGAATAAGATAACATGACAAAGGGCCCAAGAAAAGCACTGGTGCTTCATCAAGAAGACAGTGATGAGAGTCCTTCAGAAGCTGCCTGGAAAAGGAAAAGGCACATGTATATAGATCCACTCTGCCTCAGCTCTAGAAATATCATCGTGTTACCTTACAAATACATTGGTAAGGCTGTTATCAGTCTACAGAGCTAGCTTGACAGTCTATGTGCACATTTTTAATGAGAGCTTCAAAAATATTGATGCCTAGAGAGTGAAGTAAATTTAGGATGATTGGAGGTCCAGAGCCTGGTTTTGGCATAGCTCTCAATGTGTCTAGGGAGAAAGGGTTGAGATCAGCATCTTTGCTGGATACTTTTGCCAAGCAAGCCATGAGTTGGAACAGTATGCTGTTCAGGGACTGTACTTCTGCCTGTTGACTCAGCATCTACTGGGGACCTGCCTATATCTGCATTGGCACACAGGCACCAGACCAGGGCCCTGCATTTCTGTTGTCATTTTGGAGCTTCTATTGCTCTCTTGAAGGGTACTCACTGCTTTTCAATTTTATTAGCCATTGGCTATGATTCTATAGGAAATTTCACACACACACACACACACACACTTCCCATAGCATGTGTTGTGATGTTCAGCCTTGCCAACAGCAGCACATGGTCTGTCAGAGCTACATGAAGACTTGCACACTCTGTAAGATGCGTATGAATTGGCAGAAAGCCTTACTTAAAAGAATAGCTCTCATCTCTGATGTTTCTTAAGTTTACTGACATTCAGGAATCTTTTTCCTGGCCTCTCTTTCTTCATGGGGACTCTTTGCCTTATAATCATTTCTTCCCCTCATCCAAATGAATTTTTTCATCTATGGGTATTTGATATCATTATGTGGGAAACCCAAATCACTCAATCCTATGTTGGTGCCTGCCTAATGTACCATGTTCCTCAGTGTTGCTCTGGGTAGCTTGGACTTGCCCAGGCTACCTCTGTGGGAGTCTCCTGCTGTGGGTCAGGTGTTCTTGGAGACGGTTCTTTCTTCATGCTTCGACTTCGCTCTGCTTACTTCTTATATCTCAGAGTAGGGTGTAGGGCATGGGCTAAATGCTAAAATCATGTTTCACTTTTTCAAAACAATGCTTTTGCTAGACAGATATATTAGAAAAAAACAACACATTTTCTTAATTCTAAACTCTTCGTCATGGCAAATTTCCAGAAATTCATGTATTTTTGAAACTGGATTTTCTGATGATCTTGTAGAATTTGGTTCTGTCTTTCTGTCTATGTCTCCAGTCCTGCCCAAGAGCCAATTTCAGTGGTTCTTCACTTCCCTTGTATTGGTTTCAGCTTATATTGGAATAGTTTTTCTCAAGTTATACTCTAGAAAATATTAAAAATTTGACTGGGGAAATGGAAATTTGAGAAATCTGATAAATTTATTTGCATTTTAAAAATATTTGTTACTCTTTCCTGGAAGGGGATTAAACATTCTCATTCTGATGACATAAAGGTTGGCAATGAGGCATGGCCAGTGGAACAGGTGGTAAGTATATGTGGCACCTCAGTTACAACATCCCACAGTTTGGGGACAGAAAGAACTGAGCGACTATGTAGCTCGGTAAAAAAGTTCATTGTGCAAACCACTGCAATTTGGGAGCCCTTGTTCTTGTGGTGTAACATAACCTATAGTGATTGAAACAAAGATCGTTTCATCCACAGTGGAGAAACAAGAAAAACAGATTATAACTTTCATGGTCTAATGCTTACATCAAATCACAAACCAAGACTCAGTGCTGAAATTACTTCACTAAGATCTTAACGCTGCCATATGATTTCAAACTAAGATTCAGTGAAGACATTGAATGCTTTGTATGTTAAACTCAATTGCAGAGTCTGGAGAATGAGCTAAATGCTGCTATTCTCACACATTGGTGTATGGATGCACTGGGTATGTGGTTTGTGAGGCAGGCTTTCATTCAGCATTGCCATTGCATTCTTCACAAGCACCTTGGAGAATGTACAGCTGCGGACAATGATCTAATTTCTTTGAATGTCAGTAATTCTATTTTAACAAGAAAGACAACAATTCAAGAAGGTGACCACTGCCATTTGGAGAGAACACACAGTAAGGATTCATGCAAATGGAATTGTGTCAAGACCTTCCACTATGGCTAAGGGAAGGCATTTTCTAAAGACAGTGGATTTGAATCTGCAGTCAGGAAGTAACGGGCAAATACTGAGGCACTGAAAATACTCTTGACTGAACACTAGCATGCTGATGCAGAGGCATGGTAAAAATTAAAGCAGGTTAGTTGTGAGAACATGAAGAAACCTTCATTCCCAAGCATTTTAATCCATTTAGCCACACAGGAGAGTTTTGAGTATAAGATAGTGCTAATTGTACTGATGTCAGTGCAATGGAGAGTCTGGGCCTGCAGATTACAGGCCTTCATGGGAATCTTCAGTGGCATGGCATGGAAATAGTTCCCCATGACAGGGAGTGGACTGTGCCTCTGTGCTGACTCTGTTTTGTAGATGTTTCAATCCACTGGTGGTATTTGAAAAGTGGGGCAAAAATTTAATATAGAATTTCACCTCATGCTAAACTCTGAAATAATTGCCAACCCTCAGAGTAGGTTAGTAGGTGAATATGTTATAAACTGAGGCTGAAACAAGGCTTAGCAATCATAAAGAATCTAGTGTGGTGGCACATTCTTGTAATCCTAGCTTCTGGGGAGGCTGAAGGAGGATCACAAGTTCAAAGCCAGCCTTAGTAACCTACAGAGACACTGACTTCATGTAAAAAAAAAAAAAAAAAACCTTTTTAGAGACAGGACTGGAGCTAGAACTCAGCATGGGGTGCTTCCCAGAAGACCTGAGCCCCTGCTTCCAACCCACAGCAGTCACAAGAGAAAAATAAGTGTATAGGTATCATTATGCACAAAAAGGCAAATGTCTCTTAAGTCCCCATTCAGACCCCTTAGAAGTTTCAAAGCATGTAACTGGGAAATAGCTTACCTACACTCCAAGTGAGGATTTATACGGTCAGGTCTAAAATAAAAAGGTGAAACAAGAAACACTGAAATGGGAAGACAATTATGAGACAGTAAGATAAATACAGAGAACAAATAAAGATATGAGAAATCTTCAACCAAAGAAATTAAGGTTGGGAATGTAGCTCAGTGGCAGATCTCTTACCTAGAAAGTGATTGAAATGGCAGGTTTTACCTTAAGGGAGTTGTTAAAAAGTTAAGAAGCACCCAGCAGGGTCATGTTTGCAGGGGGAGGTAGGAACTGGGAAAAGTGCTGATGGGGACAGTGCACGCTGGGCCCCTCCTACAAAGTAAGCTAGTAACTGTCAAAAAGTGTCCTACCTGCTAGCCAGCTAGTGCTAAAGAATCAGTCTAACACAAGAGCTCTGCACGAAGTCGTTCTTAAGAATACTGTTTATAGCTTCTTCAGAAGTGGAAATCACCTAACTCCGCAACATTCGGGAACTTCTATTTATAAACCAGTTTTCATGTATATGTATTTGGTGGAAAATTGGGAAGCATTTGAATTGTGTTTACACATATTTTGTGTCATTTATGACAGTGTTGATGTTATGTTGACAATGTGATATGTGCATTTGATCAGGCCTTTCAAAGCAAACTACACAGACACACTAGAAACAACGGAGGAAGTTCCATGCAGTGAATCTTAAAACGCTGAGCCTAGTAAATGGTCTATTTTTCTTTTTATATAATTCAGGCTGGAAGTGTGGGTAACAGTAAAATAGGCAGTCAGGGGCTAAAACAAGACGTCCTCACATAAAATAATAGACCAAGGAGTGATTGATCCTGCTGCAGAAGACATGCATACAGGGACAAACATACAGGAGCATGGAGCAAAGTGTGGAAAACGCATGTACAGGGTGCAGCAAGGGGAAACCTTCCAGTCTTGAAGCAAAAGTATAGGAAAGTCAAGGTCACCTGAAGTAAGCCACAGCCTTTGAAAATGAGGTTTTCAACAGTAAAAGATTCTTAAATATTCAATGACCAAGATTAACTCAAGGTCAAAGAAGGTGTAATGAATCTGTGTTGTTGTTGTTTGTTTGTTTTTTGCAGTGTTCAGATGTGTTGCATTCCACAGCTTCACTGCAGCCTTGGTTCTGTACACACACATGACTTTGCACTGTGTATGCTGTCATGCCACACAATGCCAACCGAATGTTGCCTAAAACACTTGGGCTCAGATTCAGGAATGTGCATGCTAGGAACGTCAGTGTTTTGATTGCACATACTAAGTTTCTAGTGTTTAGAAACATAATGATTTAATTATGCAAAACAAAAAATTTTCATATTGTCATAGCATTATTCCTCAGATGTATATGTCAAGCTAATATATCTTTGTATTATATTGTGTTTGAATGTTTGGGTTTTAAAATGGCTGTTTGAGTTTCATAAAAAAAAATCATTGAGTTTGGGTTTGAGTTTAGGACAGAATTCCTAACTTTCTGAGATGGCCTTAAACACGCTTCTGATTTGTACCTATTTATGTGAAGTGCCATTTGGAGCACTGAGGATAAGACATTGCTTAACTCTGAAACCATCCAAGATGCTCTTCACCTTGCAGCATCAATATTCAGCCATAATTCAGTCCCTTATGTAAGAAAAGCAAGTGTGTTCATCTCACTGGCATGCAAACATGCTTTTTCCTTCAATATATAGCAAAATTACACACATCAGAGTTTTCTTTTAAACTGAACTTCTTATGATTTATGATAAGTCAACATTGACTATACACCTGTATACTTGAAAGCATGCAAACATTTCTCAGATAAGAAAAGGTAATGTGGGAAAGTCTAAGAAGCTCTGGTTAGACCACCTTGGGAAGACAGACCCCTGTCCCTCAACAGATTGGGGGAGGAATCAAGAAGTAGAAAGTGGTTAAAAAGTCCCTTTGGGCTTTCACTTTTACCAGCCTCATTCCTATCCCAAAGATTGGGTGATGAGACAATTGTAACAGTTGCAGTTGGAGATGTATTGAAATGAAGGAGAAAGCACAGGTTACACTTGCCTTATTCTGAGAAAAACTACAAAAAACTACATATGAACAAATACCATATGAATGTGACATCATAATGCTCTGCTTTTGCATCCCTGGTGGCAGTAGTGATTAGAGCCCAGGATATAAATCCCGGGATGATCACTGGAATTTGCATGTAAAAAGTGCTTCTCTAAGGTTCTCTTCCTGCTATTGCTGTGGCCAGCAGGGCACCCTAGTGTGCACCACAGCTCTCTCTGGGACTGCATTTGCTTCCCACCCCTCCAGCTCTATGTGTTACTAAACTATCCTTTCTCTTGTAGCTCCAGTCCTCTGCATGGGCAGACAGCATGACTTATAACAGTCATTTTGCCTAGTGAATTCTTGTACCAAAGTTACTTTCTCTTCAAAGGATAAAAAAGTGAAACAGCACATTTGTTGTTATTCCATATACTCCACTCCTAAAACCTCCCCAGAAACAACTCTCAGTTGAGCATTTGGCCTGTGAACAATGCCCTCATTGTTCATTATCTTGCCACCTGACATACACTCCTTGCTCCAGTCCTCTATAGACATCATTCCAAGCTGCATGGTAGTGGGTGGTATTCCAGTTCCTGGGGTTTGCAGGTGCATGCTGGTGACCTTTGAAAGGGGAAACAGACTGCCATGGCTCTTCACTGTGCCCTTGTGTGTTTACTATAGGTGCCTATCCTCGACTCTCCTTGAGTTTTCGGTTGAAGAGAAACATCGGTTACTTCATTCTTCAGACGTATATGCCCTCAATACTGATCACAATCCTCTCCTGGGTTTCCTTCTGGATCAATTATGATGCATCTGCTGCTCGAGTTGCCCTTGGTATGTGCTAATGTGAAGTCCTATCTAAAATGTAAAGTGACCACATCATTACAGTATTAAGGGAATTTAAAGGCCAGAGTGCAACTACAATTTCTGCACATCGTGACACCAGCTTCACCCACATAGACACATTTTATCTTGAAACAGTAATTTCATGCATGAGTCCCTTGATGTGTTAATTTAATTATAAGACTCAAATGTGAATTTGCATGCCCATGAAAGGGAAAATATGTTTTCAGACTATCTGCATCATACAACTATTTTTGACACTTGATTTTAAAGTAAGGATTAATATTTCCTGGTAAAAATGGTTCTACAGACAGAAAGATTTGATTAATTTGAACTTTCTTCTCTTTCAAGTCATGGGAAAAAATCATCAAATATTGTAGCACAAAATTGAAATTACACAATGTAATGAGCATTGAAACAAGCAACTAATTATGAGTAATTCCCAAGAACCTCAGTGAAGTTTGCTGCCCATTGGCTATTTAATAATGGGATTATTAATTGATATGTAATATATCTTCTAGGTTCTGCCACTATTTTTAGGATTTGCTTATTAAAGGAAAGCTTATATTTTCAGGAAAACTATTCTCTGCTCAGCTAATATTATGAAACTTTATGGACAAAGTCATCCCATAAATACATCAGTGGAAGAGGTGATGAGCTATGCCTAGACCAGTCTTTCTCTGGGTTCAATATAGTTTCTGAAGATGGAACTAACAAAGGAGCTTTCAAAAACTGCAGGGAAAGAACTAGCAACACATTTGCTGGTAATGTGCCTAACACAAAGGCATAGCCCGGGTCTCCACTTCTCCCTCTCACCTTCTTCTGCTGTTTGCTAGCTTCTGCCATTTTATTTTCCACGACAACGTGCATCTGTGGATGCTTGTGCTGGATCTACAGCTATGTAACTTGCACAAGTGTCTTCTGGGGTCGACTTTTTCCATACCAGAGTTCTCGAAGTTGTCCTGTTTATAAAATAGCACTCTGGAAAGAATCCAATATCCAAGGGCTAAGAATTCTAGATTCAAATGGTTATGTATTCCTAAAGGGTAAGGTTTTTTTAAATCTTAGTTTTGTGCAACCAGCAGAGGTTGTCTGCAGGTTTTTAATGTCACTGGATGCCTTGCAGGCTTAAGAGGCAGGTACGAGGTGTGTGACAGAATGGGTATTTGCAGAAGTCTAGTGCACCTGACTCCCAGAGGGCTACAGAAAGCTCTGATCCTAGAGCCAATGGGAGATGTCCAGGTAAGAACCTAGCATTGGTGGCACCATCCTCAGAGGGGATTATGTAGTTTTTGGGGAATCCTGTTAGTTTTCAAAAGACAGTTATAATACCTTGCCCTACCATTTGACTTCTTGAATTGTTATGTCATCTTTTCCACTCATATGCACAGCCCTATAATGCCATTCACCCCGTGGTAGGCCACCGAGGGGGACATGCTTTCATCATTCCTAAGCAAATAGATGCTGGTGATTGCCTCTTGGGAGTGGGAAAAACAGTAGTGGTGAACATGGCAAATTTTTTGAAGAATGGTGAGGATGTCTAATCTTGTAGCTTTTGCATGGTGTTTCCACATTTATTTGTAAACTGTAATTATCCCATTGCCACATTCAAATTTTTAAAAGTCCCCAGGTGCACATGAATGTAATGTTAAAGGAAGTCTTAAAATATTCTGACATCTGAGATTTCCAAACATTTCACAAGCAACTGTGGTTTGCAATTATGCATAAAAATAGTTTCTTGGCTCCTCTGTTCTGTGCTGTTAACAGTCTCCTAGGGTCAGGGTCAGGGGAGGGTGCTGAAGAAGCCTTACCTTGCTTCTCTACTGCTTTTCCCTTATGGAAGGCTGAGATCTACAGCCCCAGACCAGCTCCGGGAAACACAGGGTAAACAAATGTGCTTCTGTGAGCAGATGGGCATCCAGAGGGCTGCAAACCAAGACAATAAACATAAACCCTCCCTTAGAGTCCTGGCTCTACCCCAGAAACTTTACTATTGATATGCGTGCATATATGCGTGTGTGCATGCGTGTGTGTGTGTGTGTGTGTGTGTGTGTGTGTGTGTGTGTGTGTGTTAGTGAGAATGAAATGAAAAAAGTCACTGCCAGTCTCTTCCCTTTGAGGCCTTCTTAGGGGACTAGATCCTTACATGAGAATAGAGGGCAAGTGTTTAGCCCACACCCAGGGGTGTTGGTTGCATTAATGGAAAAGGATGGGCCTTCAGGCATCTTCCTTTTGCCACATAACAGGTTGGTTCCAAGGCAGGTTCCAAGCTTATTCTTTTTTTTTTGGTTTTTTCGAGACAGGGTTTCTCTGTGTAGCTTTGCGCCTTTCCTGGAACTCACTTGGTAGTCCAGGCTGGCCTCGAACTCACAGAGATCCGCCTGGCTCTGCCTCCCGAGTGCTGGGATTAAAGGCGTGCGCCACCACCGCCCGGCTCCAAGCTTATTCTTGCTGTAGTACTTGGAGGTTAGTTACCCACCCAAGCACAGCTTCCCTGTGCTCAACAAGACCTAGTCATGTCTCTACTCAGCATGTCCTCTGATCACTCTGGCCTTGGCTCACTTAATTTGTAACCTCTGTATAGGAAGATGTATGTCCCCTGCTGTGGGAAGGGAGGTTACAAAATCAGCTGCTTCTTTGGTCTTAGGGACTGCAACCAACTGCGGTATGCAGACACAAATCCTCTATGCAGAACTTCGAAAGAACTCAGCAGAATGCTTACAGAGGAACTTCTTGGTGTCAGAAAATGAGACTCCAGACAGGACTAGAATTCTCACACTTCCCTCCAAGCTAAGCTTCCCACCCAGCTTGTGGGCACTCTTTCCTACTGTGGAGGGAAATGTTTCCAGAGTGTGTCTGCCCTCTGGATTTGGCTCTGTCGGTCCTCCTTCTTTGAGCTTAGAATTGGGTTTCCCTCAATCAATAACAACTCCCCAGCTTCTGCTTCCAGAAAGCCATGGAATGGGAGAGGCAGCCGCTCTCAGCTTCCCTAGTGGCCAGGTCCCTGCAGTCACCAGCCACAGTCAGCTTCCTGGTGTATTGTAGCCAGGCACTCAGCTCTTACGTTACTTTCTGGGACTACCTGCATTTGTTCTAAAAACTCAAGGGAGAACATTCTTCCAGATGGCCCAGACATCTTGCCTTCCACTCTCTCCAGATGCCCTTCACTGTGTTTGAGGAGTGCTGGGTGAGGCCTGTGCAGGCTTACTGCTCCCAAGTGTGATGTGTTGCCACAAGACGCATAGCTTGTTCCAGTGACATTAAGTCCAGTGTCTTAGAATGCATTGCAGTGGGATGGAGACTAGAATCTGGGATAAAGTATTCATATTGTGCTTGTTTCTTAGGGATCACCACCGTGCTCACCATGACAACCATCAACACTCACCTTCGGGAGACTCTGCCCAAAATCCCCTACGTCAAAGCCATCGATATGTACCTGATGGGCTGCTTCGTCTTTGTATTCCTGGCCCTTCTGGAGTATGCCTTTGTCAACTACATTTTCTTTGGAAGAGGTCCCCAAAGGCAGAAGAAGCTTGCAGAGAAGACAGCCAAAGCCAAGAATGACCGCTCCAAGAGTGAAAGCAACCGGGTAGGCTCTCCATGGCCTGGGTACTCCAGCCCTGCAGTACCTAAACTCCCAGGTCATCTCTGGGGAGCTGGGCAGGTGGCCTTGCCCACCATGCTGTGAAACGTTCTTAGGGCAAGCCCCCAGGGCTCCTAACAAACTAACATTGGAGCAGGTGTTGGAGAGGCCCAACTTCTCTTCCTACCTCCCTTTAAAAAGAACAGAATCAGGAATAACCTATACTCTGGAGTGTACGGCTCTTGCCTGACATGGAAAAAAGTCATTTTTTAAAAAAGCTCAATATTCCCTTAGTTGTAAGATTACCAGTCCACTCATCCAGCTTGCCCCGATGGTGGGCAGTGTGATAGGCAGTCAGCTCACTGGTCCATCCTTTTTGCTGGTGGCAGTCACATGAGGAGAGCATTAAGCATGAAGGCCCCAGGCAGCTTAGGCTCAGGAAGTCTGCAGAGCTGCTGGCTCTGGTCTCTGCATAGCACAGCTTCCAACTCCATCAGAGAACCAAAGCCCTGCTCAGGAGTGCTCACCTACCTGTCACAAAGGGACTAGGCATTGGATACATTGACTCATAAAAGTATTATATTATTATAATGAGATTTTAATGAAATGTTATAGTTTCAGTTTTTTAAATATATACCTTTACATCTCCTCAAATCCTCAGGAATGTATTTTTACCAGGTTAAATACTAGACGTACTCCTTCTTCCCTTTCTTTTGGTTGTGCTGTTTAGTTCATCTTTCTAAACCTACTTCTTTTTCAAGACCTTGGAGGCTTCCTTTTCTCTTGTGCCCCTGTGTCAGCATGGATCCCTAATGCTGCCTGACACAGGGAGGCAAATGTGTATGAATGGATGGAGTCCTGTCAGTGAATGGAAATGGCCCCTTCCCATCGGTAAAACATAAATGAAGTTGCTCCCTAAATAGAACTAGGTTTTCCACACACAAAATAATCTTCACTATCTTATTTAAAAATCTCCGCTGTCCCAGACTGTTACGTTTCTATGGAGATCAGACTGTACTAGGAATACACAATATGTCTTGGCCTTGGTGTTTCCAAGGAAACTAGAATTAATCACACCGTGTTGTCTCTGTGGCCAAGCACATGTACAAATTCGTCCATGAACAGTGTTCTTTCCCATTTTCTTTTATATTTAACAATTGCAGCTTCCTTTCCTTTTCTCTAACCGAGACTGTTTAACGCCGTCAAGCCATCATCATTCAGTAACATCTTTTTGAATATGAAGTACAAAATTTAAAGAAAAAAAACCTACATTCACAAATAAAATTATCAGGATTAGAAAGAATATAAATTAGAGGCAGAGGAAATTCTAAGTTGACTCATGAGGCCATTTTCAGTCTTTTCCCATAAATCTTGTTTCTCTTTTCTGAGCAGTTGCAGTGAAGCCTTTATATATTCATATTTTTTCAAAAATACATGATTCTCATTCCATTCTTAATTTTGAAGCCAGCATATAAACATCAGGTGTTCTCATTTTGGACATCTATTTGATGCTTTTACAGTTCAGCATTAAAAATTATTCCTCCCTCACTTAAGAGTTTAGTGATAATTTTTTAAGTAGAAATAGACTTCCCCAAAAGTTTGTATAAAGTAAGAGCCACAGACTTCATACCAGACAGAAAAGACATGGAATAAGAGGTAGCAGTGCCACAGTCCACCCAAACAGTCCCCTTTTCGTGTTCAGTGGTTGCCCTTGGCCCTGGTTATCGGTGTGATGAGCCACAGTCTTCAGTTTTCCCTGACAGGGAACTGCAGGGAACCTGCTTCTTACTGCCTTTCCTGAGCAAACAGCCTCCCATGCCTTTGTCATGGGCAGAGTGCCCTGGAGGCTTTGCAGACCATCAGCTGCCAGCAACTGCTGCAGGACCACTATTGACCCTGCTGTAAAACTATTAAGTAGGTTTTTCATGTACTTACTGGTTACACATACATGTTCCAAATATTTCTGTGTTCTTTTGGCTTCTCCCTTTGGTACAAGCCTCTTAACTTTAATTCATCTATGCATACTTCATGTTTGTTCCAGATTTGCCTCTACACCCAAGAGCAAGCCTTTAGTCATAATGCACACATGATATCTGCAAATCTTGTGATATCTGGGGTGTTAACCAATTGGCATGGTATTTTAATGTCATGACACAATACACCCGTGTGTGTGTGTGTGTGTGTGTGTGTGTGTGTGTGTGTGTGTGTGTGTGTGTTTGGGGAGGAGGATTGCCAGCAACTGAACCTATGCCCCGTATGTACTAAGCAGAGCTCTAATTCTTGTCAAGAAATCAGATTCACAGACTCAATATTATCCTTACTAAGGAGGAAGAGCTTGTGCCACCCACAAATGGCAAATCTTGTCTTGTTCTTCTAAAACTAGAAATTTTACTTAACTGGAATCTGGAAGGTAAGTAAAGAATTGACTGGGTATCAATCTAGTGACATAGTCTAGGAAAGAAAAACTCTTCTGTGATATTTTCTGGATGAGATGGTTTTAATTTTGGAGAGCTGCACCTGTCCAGGTTCAGAGCAGAAGAAAAATCCACATTGAAATCATTGGCTCTAATTATAGTCAGTGTGAGCTGGACCCATCAAAATAACAAGAATTCATGAAACAACTTAAAAATTACAAGCCACCTGTCATTCTGAAAAAAGCACTTCAGACTTAGATCTCCCACAGTCACTTATTTCTATTTTGAGACCTAAATTCTAGAGGTAAGGACAAGAGGAAGAGGTCATCCTCTCTTTTAGGAACACTGATTTAAAAATTAGATTTCTAAAAGTTAATAAATTTTAATACCCTTTAAACATTTCAGACAAAAAATCCAGCGATTTTCTGCACACTGGTTCATGTTTAAATGGAACCCATGTAATAACTTCATAAGTTAAGCATCCAAGCTATATTAAACTGAAATATAATTCAATATATTTTTGCATTCTTTTACACTCCAGAATAAGAATTATTTGTGATAGTGTTTCAATTGCAGGGCTTCAACCTCTCTGAAATAGAGCTGTGTAAAATTATATTGACTCTTGAGACCCGTCTCAGGAGAACCTAAAATAGCTACAAACCTGTCCTCAACATTCAGAGGAGCCAAGAGAACTTCAGCAATCCATCAAGTTTTATTCTTTAATTTGCAAACTGCTAACAAGTTTCTAAGGAAGAGTAGGCTTCCTTCACTGAAGTTCAAAGAAACAGATTCCCATCTTCATTAGATCATTTCCCAAATGCACGATGGTGGCCCCGGGAATCTAGGGAAAACAGGACACTGCCTCAGAGATCTGTCGCTGTATGTCAGAACACCAACCTTGTCTCTTTCATGTGTAGTCTCCCTGTATGGTTTTTTAATTGCCACATATACCACCTCTGCTTTTCCTTATTCTATTCATCTGCCCCTTCTGACATCCTCTCTGCCTTCAACACTCAAGTCAGATGTTCCTCTCCACGGAATCTTCCTTATTTCGTCCCTAGTGGTGTTTGCATCTCACTTCAGTCACTCCATGCCCCCAAACCACTGTTTTGGTTGCTGTTCTCTCAACTTCCATGGAAAATGGCAGATCACTTAAATTATTTCCCCTACCAGGCTGCACCTAGTTTCTTGCTTCTTCTAAAACACACACAGCCTGACTCCATTGTGGCAGACGCGCATGTCAGGTGCATTTATCACTGTGGTTCTGCTCCTACTGGACTGGTAGGAGCTACCCCACCACAGTATTGTTCATTTGTTTTTCTTAGATTCTGATAGAAAAGGAACTTTTCTATATCATGTTTAATAACTGGAAATGTGTTTAAATTCTTTTTTTTAAATTTTATTTAATTTGTATTGGTGTCAAGATTTCAGATCCCCTGGGACTGAAGGTACAGACAATTGTGAGCTGCCATCCGGGTGCTGGGAATTGAACCCAGGTCCTCTGGAAGAGCAGCCAGTGCTCTTAACCACTAAGCCATCTCTCCAGGCCGTGTTTAAATTCTTTTGTAAAATGTATTTGTTGATTGTTGGAAGTTCTCACCTAGTAGGCTGCTTGGGAGGAGGAATCCCTGCTTTCATCTTCATGGTGCATAGCCTGGCCCATGCATGACCCTGGTGGGAAGCAGGTGTGCACTTACTTTTTTTCCTGAATAACCCCCAAATAATGCAGACTCCTCGTGTATATCTCCAGTGAGGCACTGGGTGGCTCGCAAGCCATTTATCTCTATTTTCCTCTTTAAAAACAGGGTGGGAATGGGGAATATTTTTCTATAGCTACTAATGTTTTCTGTGTTCTTTTCTACCTTGGAGGGAAATTGTTAAGCTTTCTGAAATGCTAAATAATGTAACAAATGTTTTGTTACAACGGAAAAGAGTAAGTTCTACATTAGTACTTTAAAAAAGCCAGTGTCTCCCTCTTTGGGACATTCTCTGACTAAACTTCGGGGACAAAGTAGTTTTTAAAGATTTCAGCTTACCATGTAACATTTTAAAATGTTGATCATAGAAAAAGAATTAAATTAAACTAATTTAATGTAGACCCCACTTAATTTAAGTACATGGTGAGTGAATGTACTGTCTCCATGATTTAAAGCCAGATATTGGGTAGAACAATGGCCATCTTCACCACAGTCAAATGAAGTAATGAAATAAACTAAATGGCAGGATCTACCTGGCTGAGTCCCTTCCCAGCCCCTCTCTAAATCAAGATGCCTTGGGAGCATCCTTCCTTCACCGACCTGCTCAAATCCTTTGTGCCATAAAGCACTCTGGGCTGTGCCAGAGAGAGGCCAACACTAGTGGGACAGACTCTGACCTGCACACTTGCTTTTGACGATGCTGGACGCAAAGACCATCTCTGCCATCTTTTCACGGGCTCCCTCTACCTCATGAGAGGTAGTTCAAATTGCCCCCATCCCTGAGGTAATTCATTTGTGGCTTCAGCTGTCTCATCCTGCTGGAACCATGAACAACTCAGTCTGAAAAATCACTGGAACAGTCTGCCTGGTTCTGAAGACAGCAAACAGCCTTTGTCATTGAAAGGATTTTATTATCAATCATTCTAAGGGAAGATTGGGGGAAAACAAAAACTGAGAGACAATACAAAGTCCTAACCAATCCCAACTTTCTCATTACTATAAGATTAAGATATAAGCACCATTAACTCTTAGTGCATCCCAGTTTCATCAAGACTGGATGGGGTAAGAGAGAACTGTCTCTCCCCTCCTCCTCCATTAAAACTTCCAAGAAAAAAAAGGCAAGTTTAGTGGCCCACACCTGTAATTCAAGCACATAGGAGACTGAGGTAAGAAGACTGCCATGAGTTTGAGGCCATCCTGTGCTCCAGAGCGAGTTCTTGGTCAGCCTAGGCTATGCTGAGACCCTGCTTTGAAAAATGGACAACAAACCCACCACAAATCAGAACTGCCCAGATCCAGAACCAAGCTTCTGCTGCTGCAGGCACACTAGCCACCTAGAGACCAAAGATCAACTCTGGGATCTGTCCAGGAGCAGGAAGAGGACATCTGTCTGCTCTGTTAGCATTTCTTTTCAGACTGCTATTGGTCATAGAAACCTGTGTATTAGACTCCCTTGTCACCTCTCAGATCCAGCTCTTATTCTTGACCCTGCAAGCATGCACTCGACTTCAGAAACATCATTTCTTTTGTCTTTCTAGAAATTGCTTTTTGCACTCTATTCTAAAAGCATAGGGTTGGAGTTCCTAAGCATAATATTACAGAAAACCTTACTGGCCCAGGCTTATTTACCTTCCCATTCATCACCAAGTGTCCTCTATTATTATGATTAATTAGATGGTGGGAAGATGATAATGGCAGAGAAAAAGCAGCAAGAACTCCACCCACCAAGAGGCATAGCATGGGTGGATCCATTATCTTAAGAACTTGAGTTTATTCAGCTACTTGACCTTACACAGAGGCTTTACTTTGGGTCTTTGCTTGTGATGTGTTGCATACTTTGACCTAAAAATTCTCTCTCTCTCTCTCTCTCTCTCTCTCTCTCTCTCTCTCTCTCTCTCTCTCTCTCTCTTTCTGTGTTACTTCTCATGGTAGGCAAATGCACATCTCATATTTCCCCTCATCCTATTAGCATTATTGAGGGTTGCTATGGCAGATTACCATAAACTTAACAGGGTAAAGCAGCACTCATGTTTATCACACATCTCTTAGGTCAAAAGTACTAGGAGGGTAGAACTCAGGTGAGAAGCCCCTATCTCACAGGCTAAAACCAAAGCAGCTGAGATAAGAGTGCACAATCAGCAGGGGGCTGGACTGCCCAGCTGTCATCATCGGGGGTCAATCTTTGCTCCTATGGGCTGTCCTATTCCCTCATAATGAACCTGTTCCTGCAGGACCTCCCACCAAAGGCAAGTTGAGTCCTCCTTAGGCTGGGTATTCATCTGCTGACTTGTCCTTCTGCTTCTAGCTAGAAAAGTTCTCTGCTATGCTTAGGAAAGAATATGTGATGATATTGCATCCATCCAGCAATTTAAGATAAACTATCTTGAGGGCTCTACCCTTAATTGCATCTACAAAATCCCCTTGTAACCTGCTTGCAAGCTCTGGCAAATGAGAATTGATCTAGCTAGGGCACAGTTAAGTTACCTTGAGAGGTATTCTCAAACAGGAGTGTGATCAGCTCAGTGGCAAGAGCCCAAGTGGCCTCTAGTATTGCAGCCTTAATGAGCCTTGGCTGCTTTGCAGTTAGTAGCTGTGACTCTGTGGGCTTTAACCTTCCCAGTGCTTCACATAGCTCCCTATCTCTTCTTGGGGAAGAGTCAAGAGTACTCTTTGCCCACCTTACCACCCTCTCATTTAGCTTAGCATGTTCAATGAGAGTAAGGGATGCCTTCTATAAGCTGGGAAGACTCAAATGAATATATCAATAAGTCATTCTACAGAACCACTAGCAGTTCGTAGAAAAATCCATATACTATGAATCTAGTACTAAAAGAAAGGGTAGGCTAGCCAGGGACAAAGAAAGGAAAAGGGATACAGTGCTCCAGGGAAAAGGAGGGACAGAGATGAAAGGATATAGAGCATGCAGGAATGAGTGCTCAGGGAAGCAGGCCATAACAGCTACAGTCTGATCCCAGAATGAACTCCACCAGGGACCCCAAGCCACAGGTTCCCCAAGGTGCATAGTCCTTCATCCACAGAGAGGCTACTGAAAATTCGGTGGCAACCTAAAACACACACAAACCCCTGGCCTTGTCACAGAAGGTCTAAAGCTATATTTAGCAAAGAATTAAAATTTATTATTTTAAAGTTAGACTTCACTGTAGAAAGAGATGTGCTGCTTTAAATGTGGTGCTTACTTGCTAGTTGGACTCCTGGAGCTCCACCTGGGGCCTGGCCATGGATCTCTGCATCCGCTTCCATCAGTCATTGGATGGGAGTTCTAGCACGACAGTTAGGGTGTTTGGCCATCTGATCACCGGAGTAGGAGCGAGAATTGTTGAGACCATGATTGGAAAAAGCACAGGGACAAACAGCCAAACAAGTGGAAACACATGAACTATGAACCAATAGCTGAGGAGCCCCCAACTGGATCAGGCCCTCTGGATAAGTGAGACAGTTGATTAACTTGAACTGTTTGGGAGGCCCCCAGGCAGTGGGGCCTGGACCTGTCCTTAGTGCATGAGCTGGCTGTTTGGAACCTGGAGCCTATGCAGGGACACTTTGCTCAGCCTGGGTGAAGGGAGGAAGGGACTGGATCTGCCTCGACTTAATCTATCAGGCTGAGCTGAATCCCGAGGGGAGTCCTTGCCCTGGAGGAGATGGGAATGGAGGGTGGGCTGACGGGAGGGGGGGCAGGAGGAGGGAGGACAGGGGAATCCGTGGCTGATATGTAAAATTAAATTAAATTCTAAAATTAAATAAATAAATAAATAAATGTGGTGCTTGCAAAAGAAGATTTCTGCCAGGGCCACAATTAGGCAGAACCCCACATCTGTGTCTACCCCAGCAATCACCAGGAGCATCAGGACTGTCCCTGTGCTTCTCCACAGTGATCTGGCAGTTTAAGTAATCAGAAACAGGGCTGGCAGGCTGACATGTGCTGAGGGAAAGATAGCATACCTAGCAGATGTTGGACCTGGGTCCAATGCCAGCATTCAAAAGAGAGCAAGCTAACTTCCTAAGAATACCCCTGTATCTACTTGAAACCACAGCTGTTACCAAATGTTACATGTACTCTGCCATTCCTAAGACATACTTAAGGTATCAGTGGTACAGTAAGAGGTCCATGCCTAAGACAAAGTTAAGGTATCAGTGGTACAATGAGAGGTTCATGTCTAGGACAAAGTTAAAGTTATTAGTGGTACAGTGAGAGGTTAACAACAGAGCATGGTAAGAAAATGGAGTAATCCTAACAATGCACTCCTAGGAAAGCTATGTGCGTGATCCGTGACTGTGCTATCTGATGCTTCCATGACTGGGAAGAGAGGCTGAGTGACACAAGTATTATGGCATTGCCACATCTAGACTAGATGGTACCTGCTGAAGTGCAGCCAAGGAAGGGAGAGCGCCACCATTTCCACTCACTGCACAATTATGAACAGTTACTTGCACAGAGGTAAAATCCTGGAAGGGGTTTGCACTTCAGTTTTCTCTTCAGTAGGGACTCTGATCTATAACACGAAATATCAATTTGGTAAAGCTCCCTTTCTCTTTTCATGTCCTCTGTAAGAACTTTCAAATAAAGGAAATATGGTCTCTAAGCTGCAGTTAAATTTCCAAAATGGTCTTTTTCCTATAAAATGATGCAAAGGGTTGACAGATGTACACATTCTCATAAACTATATTGCATGATTCTCTAACATCATTCTGCCCTGGGCTTGCATATAAAAAGTAAATTAATGGCATGCTAGCTCCTAAGAGTGTACCTTTTTTCCCCAATTAGGTGGATGCTCATGGGAATATCCTATTAACATCGCTGGAGGTTCACAATGAAATGAATGAGGTTGCAGGCAGCGTTGGTGACACCAGGAATTCAGCAATATCCTTTGACAACTCAGGAATCCAGTATAGGAAACAGAGCATGCCCAGGGAAGGGCATGGGCGGTACATGGGAGACAGAAGCATCCCGCACAAGAAGACCCACCTACGGAGGAGGTCTTCGCAGCTCAAAATCAAAATCCCTGATCTAACCGATGTGAATGCCATAGACAGATGGTCCCGGATCGTGTTTCCATTCACCTTTTCTCTTTTCAACTTAGTTTACTGGCTGTACTATGTTAACTGAGTGACTGTACTTGATTTTTCAAAGACTTCATTTAACACTGAGTGAAATATTACCCTGCCTGTCAAGTTTTTATACCAGTACACACACACACATACACACATACACACACACACAATTGTATATATATGTGAACTTTCTCAGCATATATATAAAATACACGTGTATATGAGGATGTATGTGTATGTGTTTATATACGCAGGTGTGAGTATCTGTGTATGTAAAACAAATACGCATACATACCATACATTTTGCAACTATGGACAATTTAACACAGGATGCATATTAAAGAAAGTCATAGCTTTTTTTTCTTTTTTAATTGAAAGGGACAAGTATCTAAATATTATGCCTCAAGAATGAGGGCGTGAAACACAGTCATCCCAAAGTGTGTCTTTTATTATCATAAGTTAGATATTTTCTCTTAAAAGCCAGAAAGGAATTCTTAGTTAATCTTGGGGAACTCCCACAGTGGTAGTTGTACACCTCATATCCTCTCTTTCAGTTTGCAGCCAAGGCTTGTTGGCTTCTATGTGATGGGCTTGTTTCATCAGGTATGCTTCTCTGTAGTGGGTGAGCATGTGAGGTGAGTCTGGCAGCGCTCTTACCTGGTTCTTACTGGTAGGTAGCTCCCATGCTCATGTCTGAATGTCCATCTCTTGAAAACTCACTGGGAGTAAACGGTGTCCCATTGTAAGTACTCCACGGCCCCATACATGTGGGGGATTTCTGTTAACATTAAGTGGGTCCAGCTTAACTGTCTTGTGGGAACACAGTGGCACATTTTGATAATGAAATTCAATCACTAAAAATGTGCTCTACATCTTGTCCAGATTTCTAGGTCCGCTATTTAACTGGAAGCATAGACGTCTCAGGTTCTTTGTTACTCTAAGGTAAAACCATCTAGAGTGATTCCCCCTTGCAGTTATGTTATCATTCTTATAACATTGTATGTTAATATAAATATATTTGCATAATATGCATACATATGTATATTACCAAGATTTTGTTTCTTCTGCTTGCTATCATGGCAGCATGCAACGTCATATTTTTCATTCTGTGATGTAACTACTTTCTGTTATCTAGAAATTAAGATGGAATCTAAAATGTTTCTACTGTTCACTTTTGGAAACTTAAGAAACATCCTCACAGCCTTTATTTCCATACTGACATGTCTCATAAGCACACCCAACTCCTCCTAGACTGACTAGGACTCTGCAGGAACACGACCAGTACACACATGATCATGCAACACCCCATGACCGTTCCTGAGGCAAGGAGGACAACCTGACACAAACACAGTCTCTTTTGGTTCCTTCTGATCCACAGCCTCATCAGTATTTGGACTTTTTAAAGCTCGTAGAAATAAGACAAGGTGCACCGGTTTCATAGACGCAACCTTAACTTACTATTTAGATGAGCTCTTTCTAAAGAAAAACAAAGATGATATATTTTTTGTAAACTATTTCTATCACAGGCATCCATAAACCGACTGCAGTTGTGTAAACAGGTGTCACAGCGAAGCATTTGAAAGACAGGATAAAAAGCAAAATGTGCAGTAAAGAACTGCTAAATTAATAACCCCAAGCCCCACACATGCGTCACCCTCAAATCTGGCACCATTGTTTACCACGCAGGCAGCACCACCTCCTTCCCCAGGATGCATGTGGTGTGGACTGCCACCACGGACTGACACTACTTGATTACTTGGTGGCTATAGCGATCTTCAATATGTGGGAGTCTGACTGTTGAAAATACAACATTAGATAAAAGCTTCATCCACAAGATCTCACGTAGGGACAGTTACTGAATTTTATGCCCTTTGCCTCCTCCCTTCTTGTCTACGAAGTTTTCTTCCAATTACTGCTCTTTGGCTTTATTTTCTGTCTGGAGATGAGCCTGTGAATTTTGGCCTTTGGCTTTTCTCTGGAAATTTTCTTTTTCATGGGTAACAGTGGGAGGAGGCAACAAGTTAAACAGATTTGAAAAAAAAAAATCCTGTAAGTGGCCTTATCATTGTAACATGTTAAAGAAAAACAAATGTTTGCAAAGACCTTATCCCTTTCAATACTTCAGGCATCTCTCTGTGTATCCTGTAACTGAAGATGTGAGTGCCACATGTAGAAGAGGGAGCCCAAAATGCAAACAGTGTGGCAGGAGTCAGCGACTGATAATTTATCATACTAAGAACTGTGACTTTTTTTTCTGGGAGAAAAGTGACTCTAAACTTTTTTGATGCATCGTTGAGATACCCACATATCAGAGGCAGAGACTCCACAGGGCTCAGAAGAGCAGCAGTGCACTCCCTGGGAATCTCTGGATATAAATTTGCATGGTGTAGTCATAATAGCTTTTGAGCTTTTTATATGCATTTGGCACCAAGACTGGGATCCACAACTTTATAGACACTGCAATGAAGTTACCATAGTATCTAGACTCTAAGTAGCATTTGTAATTATACACATACACAAACACACACACACACACACACACACACACACACACACACACACACACACACACACACACACACACAAATACATACATGTATTCTGTAAAAAAAAAATCCTTTTTAAGATCCTTGGGTATGTGTTTGCTTTACTCCATTTCAGAAGAAAAATACTTTTCTCCTAATAAATTATTTTATGGCTTCTCTATTTTTTAAAGCTGTGAGAAGTGTTGAGACGAGAACTCTGGCTGTTCTAGCAGAAGAGTGGGATCTCATCCCTGTTCTAGGAAAGTAACCTCTTGTCCTTTTACGGTAGCCGTTTGAGCCAGTGAGTGAGTGCACAAAGGGATTCCACCAGGACCTCTGATGGGAGGTGGCTGTTACCCATGCCTAGAGCTCTTAAGAACAGAAAATTTAATTTCTCATCAACTCAATAAACCATTAATTTTCTCAGTAGTACTGTCTTTCCAAAATGAAATGCTTCGCAGTGGGCTCACGGTGTTGATGCCTTGATGACAGCCCTCTATTAGTCATTGTCAGATATGTCTGTGACAACTCAAGAGCCCTCCTCCATCAATCCCAGCAGAGCAAGACTTACCAGAGCGGAACCATCTTTAAAACAGTAGTCACTCCTGCTCACCAGCCCCAGGACTGTTGAGGGGTTGTGATGTCAATGGCATGGCCCACTCAATGCCCCTGAATCTCAGATGAACTAGAAAGTGGATCATAATATTATTCCCATTAGGTTTCAAGTGACATGTCCATCTGCAGAATTGTGTGTTTTGATGCCAACATGGGGACATCTTCAGTTGTTCCCACCAAAAACACTTCTCTTCTTTTGAAACGTGGAATTGACAATTTCGCCAATGAGATGATCTCAGAGGAGACGGGCACCTTGCAGTTGTAGTTGTGTGCCCCATGTGAACACATTCTGAAAAGATGTGTCCAATTTTGAACCTCCTTACTTAAAAGCATAACCCTACTAAAATTCATATTTTAGCCCTCCACCTGAAAATGAGTTCATATTTCTGGCCATTTTCTATAAGCCAACTGAACCACTGGTAAACTACTTTGTTACTCTTGGAACGAATGCTGGCTTTCATGTCAGTGTGAACTTTCCTTCAGTGTAACGTTGACTCTTGGGGCAAGGAACCGCCCTGGTGGAGAAAATTTCCCAGGACACTGGCGAGTGTGCCTTGGACTGATTACCTCTTCTACTGCATTGAAAGGTGCCATGTTTTCCTGAATGACTAAATCCCCTTACCTTGTAACAGTGACCTCCCAGACTGGCTCACGCACCATACCTCTCCTAGGGATGGCCCACAAACATGTCATTCATGACTCATTTTTCTACTTCCCAAGTCAGTAGATGTGTTCAAGGTAAGTACAGGATTGTTCTAGTAGGAATAGGCGGTTGCTGTCCTGATTGAGAGCCACGTCGATTTCATTTCATTGTAAAGATAAACTTAAACCCGGTTTTGCTTAAGCACATTGGTGTAATTTTTTGGTATTATTTGACGTGAAAAAAAAAAACAGCAAAATTGAGTGACAGATACAATATGAAACTTGTTGAATGAATTCAAATTTATTAAAAAAGGACTAACTGACAAATGTGAAGACTGATTTTTTTTCTCTTCCTTAACACTCTCTTGTTGAATAGTGTGGTTATTTTAATCCAACCTTGTTTAATTGTCCACTTGGGTTATATGAAAATAAAAAGAATTTAAAGCCCCAAACTGACTACCCAAGAGAACAGTTGAACTATTTCTTGAAAAAAAGAAAGAAAAAAAACATAATTTGTGTGATTTTTATGTGAGGATCTAAGTTAGTCACTAGTACTGAAAAAAAAATCACAATTTAGTTTAAAATTTGAACTTCAAAGAACAAATAGCCGCACAAAGAGTAACCTATTCTAGTCTTCAAATTAGCGTTTGAAGAAACACACATTTTCATGTCAGAAGCCAGGGAGCAACCTCCCCACCTCTGGATGACCACCCTTTGAGTTTTTCAGCATCGTAAGGCCATTTCCATTGCCTCTTTTCTAGCATGAAAGTGAGATCGTATCATGGAATGAACAAATGAGTGAGTGAATGAATTAATTAATTCAGATTATGGGCACTTCCATGCAGACAGAGGTTACTGAGAGCCCTGTCTCCCTCCTGGGAATCCTGAGCGTCTCATGATGCTCTTAGCCAGATGCTGCTGAGCAGCTGCTCTACATCCATGCACAGCAACTTGTAACATAGTCAGGAATGATACAAGGACCATTTTCACCCCTTGCTCCAATATGTAAACTAGTCTTGTATTTCAAGTCTTCTCTGGAGTCATGACTTAGTCATGCCTTAAACTAAGTTGTTATCTGTGGTGAGAATACCTCTGTGGGAACATTTCTCACCTAGGTCACTGGGCCAGTCCTGGTGACAAACTTAAAAGACCAATAACTGCTTTCTTAGAAGTATCTGTTTTGCTTACCAAAGGGTCCAGTGGCCCCCCAGGGAGCCTCCACCCAGACTATTCACTCCTCCATCCACGGCTGACAGAGCCTACATTCACATGTGACTGCTTCACAGTTCTAGCTTAGAATTTCTTACTTGGTAAGCATGGAGCTTATCACTGCTCATCGTAAAGGGGATACACTTTGGAGGAGACTGGCTCTTTAAAAGCCTCCACAGTTCTAGAGTAGGGACTTGTACCAGGTGGACTAAAATAGCAGCCATTATTGATTGAGACATTTCTAGTGTTAGAGAGACTCATTCCATGCCTCTTGGTTTTAGATAAGCAGATTCAACTCAGAATCAGCAGGCTGCACATAGAGAATACAAATACTGAACATGCAGCCAGCTGCAGCTGGGCAGAAGTACGGTGCATGTATGCACTAGACCTTGACTTCAATCTCCAGTGTTCTTTTTTTAATTTTTTTACTTTATTTTTTTATTAAGAGATTTTCTATTCATTTTACATATTAACCTCAGATTCCTCTGTCCTCCCTCTTCCCACCCCCCAGCCTTTTCCATCCCCCATTCCCATCTCCTCCAAGGCAAAGTCTCCCATGGGGTGTCAGCAGAGCCTGGTGCATTCAGTTGAGGCAGGTTCTTAAGAAACAAAATAAAGAACTAAATAACCACATATTGACATGAGAGAGAAGAGTGGGCCTAGTGGCCCTGTGCTTCTTGAAACAGATTAAGGGACCTGACCACCAGTTGACTAGAAAATATCTCTAAGAAGTTAAATCTCTTCGTCTTGCTACACTGGGTTTAGGTATTGACCTCTTGTTTAATTAATTTGCTGTCATTTTGTTTTCAAATTTAAAATGTAATGATGTATACAGTACAGTGTTACCTTGTATACAAAGTGCGTTAGCATCATTTCTTCCTCTATATTTAGTGCTTCCCTGCTCCTCTCTGGCAGTATTTCCTACAGTACATGACAGGCTAGTGTGGTGTATAGTTGCCTACTGTGCTGCTGGATGCTCAACCTTACACTGGTTGGCTTGCCTTTTTCCATCCAGCTTCCTTCCACTCCTCCTACTCTCTGGTAATCGCTATTCTTCTTTTCTGCTCTGAGATCAATGTTTGCAGCTTCCACATATGAGAGGGAACACATGATATTTGTTCTTCTATGTCTGGCTGATGTCATTTAACACACCCTAGCTCCAAATCCATGTTGCTGCAAAAGATAAGCCATCACTCTCTTTCTGGCTAAGTAATGATACTGTGTGTATAGGCCACACTTTAGCCATCCATCTGTTGATCCCAGGGTGGTTCATTGTCTTGGCTTCTAAGGATGGTGTAGAAATAAAGGCTTTAAAAAAAAACATAAAAACACTAAAAACTTCCATCCTTAAATGGGTTTCTCTTTCTCCTTTTCTGCCCCCAATCTAACTTTAGCTGTATCTTTAATTTTTTGCTATCAGGTTTGAAAATGTTTATGCTCCAGTTGCAGTCACAAAATGTCGATGTTTAACACTATGTTTACAAACTTCTGCTGAAAGTTGAGAACCAATGAACACTCACACTTTTGAACTGTGCTCTGTGAGTGCAGTTAAAGGCTTACTGATCCTGTTAAATGTGTAAAAGTCATTACTGCAAGAAGAGAGAAGAGAATTGCTTTACCCACTGCAGGCTTCTGCCTTGAGACTGGCACAGGCCAACGGCACAAGCCAAGCTGAGAGCATCCAGGAGCTGCACTTCACTAGACTCCGTCCTGGAGAACTTCACTGGGAAACTAATTCTAAAAGTTGAAAACAAACTACCGACGTAGAAATTTCAAAATTATACAAATATAATTCAATGCAGAGCTAGGCAGTTAGTCGGGTTTCTTTAAACCTTTTTTGGTTTTGTGTCTTAACCTCAAATGAAAGGAAAACAGAGCTAACTAAGGTCCAGGTCAAATGGGTTACTTTTTTTTTTTTTTTTAACACTCTTCCACTTGATTCAAGCTACACAGACTATCAATTCTGTAGGTTGAATTGCTTCCCATCACACATCAATATAGGTCCTGGGGTCTCTGGTTTCTAGTTATTCCTCTCCCTTTCTCCTTTCCTTTCCTTCATTCCCTCTGTCTTTAGCCTTTCCCTTATTAATTTGAGAGCATCCTTGTTCATCTCAGGCTGGCATGGAATTCACTGCATAGCTGAGACCAGCCTCAACTTCACTGATGTGAACCATGATGCTCACTGTGCATCTTATTTTTTCTCCATGAAGAAAGACACAAAGAACCTACTCTATTTATTTTTGGTTTTTTGAGTCAGGGTTTCTCTGTATAACAGTCCTGGCTGTCCTGGAATTTGCTTTGTAGACCAGGCTGGCCTGGAACTCACAGATATCCATCTATCTCTGCCTCCTGAGTGCTGGGATTAAAGGCATGCACCAGCATATCCAGCAAGAAGCTACTCTTATCTACCACTTCAGACATTAACCTTACTATTGAAATATTTTCTTCATGAAGCCATCTTCTTCCTGACTTCCTCTACTAGTTAAAATTGCCTGTTTGGAGGCCTGATAGAAAACTCGGGTTCAATTATTTCATTCCATTAAACCTTTAGATTATTTCAATAATGTTTTGGCTCCTGTCTTCCTCTTTCCAGGCTCTATCCATCATCACACCTTAGCTCATACCCAGCTAATGTCCCAGAAAGGTGTTATGTGACCAAACGTTTTTCTTATATCTGAATTTCTCTGGAATCCTTTATGTTCACTAGGGATTAGAACTGACTCGAGGTGATAATTTCCCTCACTTGTTGAGGCTTCTCTTCTGCTGTGTTTGTCATGCAGGGAGGCTGGTAACAAGTGTGATGCTGATTGGTCTCTTTAAAATACAATGTTTTATTAGTTCGTTGATAACATATCTTGATCATATTCACCCTCACATGACCCCTAATTCTTCTCAGATCTACCTCCATCTCCACAAAAAGCTCCCAACTTTGTGTCCTCTTTAAAAAAGGACACAAACAGCCCAATTCGTACTGCCCAGGTACTTGTGGGTGTGTGATCATCCACTGCAGAGTTATTTGCTTACCAGGTGCTCATCATCAGAGAAAACTCCATCTCCTTCTCCAAGAAGCCATCAACTGTTAATAGTTCTCCAGCCAGAATCTCCTCCTCATCTATGTTAGAATGATAACCAGTTTTATCTTAGACAGGTCTTGTAGGAGGAACCACAGCTGCTGAACTTCAGAGTGCAGAGATTCTGTCATGTCCACAAGATCTCATTTCACTTTGGTACTCCCCAAACCCTGGCTGTTGTTACCTACCCACCCTCTCTTCTTCCATGGTCCCAAAAGGGGATAAACTCTCCACCAGCACTTATTCTTTGACTTCAACCAGTTGTGAGTTTCTTCACTAACCATCATCCAGTGCACAAACTTCTCTGATGAGGTCTTGAGCTGCATTAATTTATGAATAGAGAGATACAAATTTAGAGGGTAGTTTGGCATGATGTCCATTTAGCAGAACTACAGTAAGTTCATCAGTGGGTCTTCTGAGTTTCTTAATAATAATTGTGCTTAGCCAGACTTACAGTAACAGGTATGTATTGATTCTTGTTGAAAGTCCTGTAAATCTAATCTGAAAGTGGTTGTGTGTTTGAATATTAAATAAAATAATTAATAAAAGATGTGTTTACTCCCATAACTTTCATGTCATTGTTGCTGTCATAGGCATATCTCTCCATGCACTCCAGTCATTATTGATGTTTATAGGGTTCAGTTTCTCCTCCAGATACCTACTATGAAAGTTGGCCAGCACAGAGGAAACTTCCTGGTGATTACCAAGTACATTTCTCAATGTCCTGTGACCAAAGTGTGTGGGGTCTCCAGCAATAGGATCTTACCATTAAGTTCTGGTGGGCAAGAAAGAAAATTGGTAAAAGACACCTGTGACCAAGAAATAGAGAGGAGGTGTACCAAACCTGGCACTGGGCTTTTTATTGGCAGTCTATGGCTTCTTTAAGGTTTTCCTTTGTGTAGAGTTACTTCCCACTGAATTAGTCTATATGAATATATATTCGAGCAGCTTATAAAATAGGTATCCATATGGCCTTTTCAAACATTCTTAATGCTAGTTATTCCTCCCCTGAGTCTTTCCTGTGTCGAGCAAGGTGATCTTTTTATTCCTGATTCCATCCCCAACACAACTGCTTCTGGTCCAAGGGCCATCTTTTCACTGTTTCACAGGGTAGATATTTAGTGTAAATTTTTAATTGTCATGTTGGATCTTAAGCAACCTTCAATCTAAAGGACTGTGTCTCTTGCTTTAAACATTTTTCTTCTATTATTTTGAAGAAATTTTCATCTTCTCTTTTGTAATACTGCTAGTCAGATTTTTATTATAACCAGTTTGATTCTTGTTTTCCTTGATTTTCTGTAACTGATTTTGATTTTTGATGTAATTGAATACCTAAGGATTTATTTTGTCTCAAGGCTCTGGAGGCTGGCAGAAGCCAGTGGTGGCACCTAGGGAGAGGTGCATGATTTTTCAATTTATGACGAGAAAGAGAGAGAGAGAGAGAGAGAGAGACAGAGAGAGAGAGAGAGAGAGAGACAGAGAGAGACAGAGAGAGACAGAGAGAGACAGAGAGAGAGAGACAGAGAGACAGAGAGAGACAGAGAGAGACAGAGACAGAGAGACAGAGACAGAGAGACAGAGAGAGAATGGGCACTGGAGAAAGATAGAGAAAGGACTGACTCCAAAGTGCTTTAGTCCACTCCTGGGACAAAGGATAATCCATCTCCACTCCCACAATGAAAATTAGTCCCAACAGCTCCCACCGCCATACAGTGAAAACCACTCCCAACAGCTCCTACACCTCCTCACTGCAGAACTAACTCAACAGGAGCTTGGGCAGCAGCAAACCCCGTTAAGAAGATAGCAGCTATAGATGTATAATGTTTCTGATTTGTTCTAGGATTTGTTGCTTGTTTTTGATTTGTGTTTTTTTGGGGGGGTGGTTTTTGTTGTTGGTTTTGTTTGTTTTTGTTTTTGTTTTTTGAGACAGGGTTTCTCTGTGTAGTTTTTTTTCACATTAAATAGCTTTATTTCTGTTTTTCTTTTTCATTCTATAGCAAGAAAGAGCTATATATTTCCCACTCATTAAAGGTGCTAGCTTTCAATATTTTTTTTATTTTGCAATACAATTCCGTTCTACATATCAGCCACAGATTCCCTTGTTCTCCCCCCTCCCCCCCCCCCACCTTCTGGACAAGAGCTCCCATCCTGCCCCGGAGTTCCCATCTGGACAAGAGAGAGAGACTTCCTGAATCTGTCAGCTCTGTCTGAACCAAGTGCGCTGATAGGGGATCTCTGTGTAGTTTTGGTGCCTGTCCTGGATCTTGCTCTGTAAACCAGGCTGGCCTAGAACTCACAGATTGTTCTAGTTTTTTTGTTATTATTTTATATGGGGGAGAGGTTGTCTACCAGCAATGTGTGCTGAGAGGTTTACTTTACCTTTTAGTACTTCTATTTCATCTCCCAAGTATCATTTTAGAATTATAAATAATGAAAAATTGCAAATAATTAAAGTATGGACTTGAATAAAATTTGGAATGTGAAACATCATCAGCATCTAAATTGTGGACATATTCATTCCTAATCCCATTATCCAAGCAATAGCTAATGCACTTTCAATTACTGATAGACAAGATATTTGACTTCTCTAAATTGTTGCATAAAATGGAATAAAAAAATATGAATTTTCTTAATACAAATGAAATTCATTCTGATGTGTCTATCAGTAGTCCCTACATTTTATTGTTGGAGAGTATTCCATTCCATGTGTATTCCACATAGTGTTTGTGTGTGTGTGTGTGTGTGTGTGTGTGTGTGTGTGTGTGTGTGTGTGTGTATGTAATCATTCATCTCTTGATAGTTTATATTTTTTCCATTTCTGAATTTTACCTATGAAGCAACCATGAACTTACACATACCAGCCTTTGCCTAAAATTCTGCTTTCACTTTTCTTAAGTAAATACCTGAAAGCAGATATTACAGTTGTGTGTAGTGGTCAACTTTGTGAAACTATCCAATGACCCCAAAGTGCTTTTGCCATTGTGCATTTACACTTCAGTTCTTCCACATGTTCTCCAAATGGTGTACGGTCAATTTTGACATGTTCTCCAAATGCTGTACGGTCAATTTTGAAAATTTTAGTCACTCTCTATGATGTATGCTGATGTTTCCCTTTGTTTTAATTTTCATTTTATTTTCAACTTCTCAAATTTAAATTTTATTTTTAATGTAATTTATCAAATTCACACTCATCTCCCACTCACTCTCCTTCAGTCCCTCATACCCCCCATTGCTATTCCTTCCCAACTTCATGTGTTAATTTTGTTAAAACAAGCACCTTCTGAATTCTTATCTTAATGCTAAGTGCATGTGTGGAACCATGGGGCATATGAACCTCTTGGAGCATGGGTAGCCTCTTGGGTGCCACCATATCGTCAAGGAAAACCGGCTGTTCCTCCTTCAGCAGCCATCAATTGTCAATAGATCCTCAGCTAGGGGTAGGAACAATGAACTTCCCTGATCCATGCTTATACTTTTGACTTGATCTTATGCAAGTCTTTGCATATACTCACTGGGAAGGGCATTGTCCTCCTGTTACAGGGTAATTTCCTTTGCACTCTCTCTCTCATATATATATATATATATATATATATATATATATATATATATATATATATATATATGAGAGACTTCAAAACTAGTAGGTTAGTATGTTTCCCTCTGTTGTTTCCAAAGGAATTTAGTGTTAGTTAGCCCTCTCCACACCCTCTTCTCTACCCAGCCCTCTTATCTCCCCTATTTAATCCTTCTTGTTCCATTATTTCCCTTTCTTCTTTGTTAACACCTCCATTCTGTCCTCACTTGGTAAGCATACACTGATTTGGCCCCTTACAATTTTTCTGTCTTCAATTGGTACTCCATTTCAAATACACATATATGAAAATTTTAAACTAGCATCAATATATGAGGGAGAATATGCACAGTTTGCCTTTTTAGGCCTGGGTTACTTTATCCAGAATAATTATTACCAGCTTCATTTATTTGCCTAGAAATTTCATAATTCTTACATCTGGATAAGATTCCATTGTATGTATTTGCTACATTTTCATTTTCTGCCCAATATATAGGACATATAGGTTGTTTCCATTTGCCCCTCATTATGAACAGAACAGTATTGAAGAAGCATGGGCAGGTATCTCTGTAGTAAGATATGAAGTCTTTTGTACTCAAAAGAATAGTATAGCTGGGTCATGTGGTAGGACTATTTTCAGTTTTTTTTGTTTGTTTGTTTGTTTTTTGTTTTTTGAGACAGGGTTTCTCTGTGTAGCTTTGCGCCTTTCCTGGGACTCACGTGGTAGCCCAGGCTGGCCTCGAACTCACAGAGATCCGCCTGGCTCTGCCTCCCGAGTGCTGGGATTAAAGGCGTGCGCCACCACCGCCCGGCCCTATTTTCAGTTTTTTAAAGGAACCTGCACACTGGTTTCCAAGCAGTTGCACTGGCTTGCACTCCAACCAATAGTGAATAAGTGGTCCTTTTCCCCAAAATTCATGTCAGCAGTTGTCTTCTCTTGCTGTTGTTTCGATCTTAGCCATTTTCACTGGGGTAAGGTGAAATCTCAAAGTCATTTTAAATTATATTTCCCTGGTGGTTAAGAAAGTTGAATATTCAAAAAGTTATTTCTCTGACAGTTATATTTTACCTTTTAATGACTTTGTTTGGTTCTATTCAGATGCAAAGCTGGTAAAGATACTTTCTCATTCTGTAGCATGCCTCTGAACTCAAATGATAAAGTTTCTTTTGTTTATACAGAAGGATTTTAGTTTCATGAAGTCCCATGGTGTCTATTTCTCTATCAGTACCATGTTGTTTTTATTGCTAGAGCTCTGTAGCACAACTTGAAGTTAGGGATGGTCATAATCCCAATAGTATTTTTATTATTCAAAATTGCTATGGTTATCCTTGGTCTTTTGTGTGTTTATATTAATTTTTTGAAGCAATGTCTCTCTACATAACCCTGATTGGCCTGAAACTCATTATGTAAGCCAGGATGACTTTAAACTCAAAGAAATTTGCCTGCCTCTGCTCACATATGCTATGATTAAATTTGTGCACTACTGTGCGTAAACTTCTGTATTAATTTTAAGATTATTTTTCAAGTTCTGTGAAGATTTATGTTTGATGGGTATTGGGTTGAACTGTAGATTTTTTTTGGTAGGATGGCCATTTTCTCAATATCGATCAATGAGCACAAGTGGTGTCCTTTCCATCTTCTGATATCTTCTTTGTTTTGTTTTGTTTTGTTTTTTTGGTATCTAGTTTTTACACTTTTGTGTCTTAAAGTCTTCATTGTTTGAGTCATTCAGCTCCTTGGTTAGGTTTATCCCAAGATACTTTGTTTATTTTTTAGGTTATCGTGAATGAGACCATTTTCCTGATTTCTTTTTCTGTATGTTGCTGTTGGTATGTATATAGGAAGGCAACCAATTTTTTTGTGCACAAGTTATTTATCTGCTGCTTTGCTGAATGTGTTTATTATCTGTTTAAGTTCTTGAGGAGAGTTTTTAATGTATAAAACTGTATCATCTATAAATAAGGATACACTGACTTCTGTCTTGCCTGTTTGTGTCCTCTTCATCCCTTGCTCTTGTCTTGACATTTTAGTTAAGACTTCCAACATTATGTTGGACAGAAGTAGAGAGAATGAACATCTTTGTTTTGTTTCTGATTTTACTGGAAATGCTTTGACCTTTCCCCCATTTAACATTATGTATGCTGCAGGCTTGTTAAATATTGCCTGTATTTTGTTAATATATGTTCCTGCATCCCTATTCTTCAGAATTTTAATAAAAAAAATAATTGGATTATCTTAAAGGCTGTCCTTGCATATACTGAGATGATCATGAGATTTCTGTCCTTGGATCTTTTTATGTGGTAGATTGTATTTATTGATTTATGTCTGTTAAGCCTGCTCTGCATCTCTAGATAAAAGTTTCTTGATAATGATTAGTGATTTTTTTTAATTTTTCTTAAATTTGGTTTGTAAATATTTTATTCAGAGTGTTTCATCTGTGTTCTTCAGGAAGATTGCCAATACATCTCCTTTCTTCTTAGATCACTATCTGGTTTTAGTATCAGAAAAATATTTGCCTAGTAAGAAGAATTTGGAAGTCTTCCTTTTTCTGTTTTATGGAATAATTTTATCAGTTCTTTGATTGTCTGTGCTAAATCTATCTATACCTGGGCTTCTTACACTTGGGAGGTTTTGAATAGTATATTAGTTAGAATTTCTATTGTTGTGAAGCAACACCATGACCACAGCAACTCTTATAAAGAAAAAACATTTAATTGTGGTGGCTCTCTTAAAGTTCAGAAGTTCAGTACATTATTATTATGGTGGGACATGGTAGTATGCAGGCAGACATGATGCTGGAGAAGTAACTGAGAGTCCTACATCTCCAGGCAATGGGAAATGGGAGTAGCTTGAACATAGGAGAACTCAATACCCACCCCCACAGTGACACACTTCCTCCAACAAGGCCACACCTACTCCAACAAGGCCACACCTACTCCAACAAGGCCACACCTACTCCAACAAGGCCATACCTCCTAATAATGTCACTTCCATTAGGGGCCACTTTTTTTCAAATTACCACATTCCACTCCCTGGCCCCCAAAGACTTATAGTCATATCATAATGTAAAAATGCATCCAGCTCAACTTCAGAAGTCCCCATATCTATAACAGTCTCAAACTTATTTAAAAATTGAAAGTTCCAAGTTTCTTCTAAGATTCATACAATCTCTGAATTATAATCCCCTATAAATCAAAATAAAAGAAAACAGATCACATACTTCCAGCATGTAATGGCACAGGACATGCATTACCACTCCAAAATGTAGATAAAGAAGCAGTGTGAGGAAATAATGGACCAAAGCAAGACCAAAAGCCAGCTGAGCAAACTCCAAACTAGGCATCTCCATGTCTGAGAACAAAGCACTCTTCAGATCTCCAATTCCTTTCAGCTTTGTTGACTACAACACACTTCTTTCTCTTGGGCTGGTTCCACTCTCTGTTAGCAGCTCTCCTCAGCAGGTATCCAGTGACTTTGGCATCTCTAACATCTTGAGTTTTCCAAGGAAATTCAGGCTTCAATTCACAGCTTCATGCATTGGACTCTCTAGGCCTCCATTCAGGGATACCACTGACACATGCCTGACCTCAGTTGCTTTCCTTAGGTGCTGAAGCAAATTCCATAACCTCTTTTTCTTATCATTAACTGTAAAGCCAGAACCACATGGCCAAAACTGCCAAGTTGTGCATCTTGTTGGAGCTAGAACATGGCCCACTCACTCAGTTCACCGTCTATCTGATTTCCATGGTTTTCTTCATTGTCCAAGCTTGGCTATTCTGGAATTGCTCTGTAGACCAGGCTGGTCTCAAACTCAGAGATGTGACAGTGCTGGGATTAGAAGTGTGCCCCACCACACCTGGCTCTAAGCTTTTCTTTTGTTCCTCTACACAAGTTGGACACTTAGCTAGGTGGGATCTAGCCAGAAACTGGAAACAACCTAGATGTCCCTCAACCAAAGAATGGCTAAAGAAAATGTGTTACATTTACACAGTGGAGTATTACTCAGCTGTTAAAAAAAACAAGGACACCAAGAGATTTGAAGGCAAATGGATGATGGAACTAGAAAAATCATTGGGAATGAGATAATCCAGACTGGAAAAGACAAGCATGGTATGTACTCACTAATAAGTGGATATTAGCTGTAAGATAATGCGTAACTATGCTACAATCCACAGACCCAGAGAGAATAGGTAACAAAGGTGTTTCATGGGGGGATACCCAGATCTCCCTGGGAAGGGGAAATAGAAGAGAGTTTGTGAGTAAACAGAGGGAGGATGGGCATAGGACCATGAATGATCAGGTTGAGGGGGACAAAGGGGCAGAGTATTGAAGAGACCACTGGAGGGGAGGGGGCGTTTGGGGGCCAGGTAAAAATCTGGTGCAAGGGACTCTCCCAGGAATCCACAACATATCTGCTATTGCTAGGAATCTTAGATATGTAGCTTGAAATGGCCATCTCTGTTGGAACTCGTTCCATCAATGGCTTTGAGGGTACAAACTCTAAGGCATGGCCTTCTGTCTGCATATGTGACCCCTTAAGAGCAGAGGGAGTCAAGTTGTGCACTCTCTCTTGGGGTGATCAGAGACCTGAGGGCCAGAACCATGCACTTTCAGGTAGAATGGAGGCCAATGACTGCTGTTTACTTGTTCTGTACCTGTGAATGTATTTTTCCCATTTTATATCTTAATAAATCCTTGATACCCCTTTAACAGACTCTCGTGGTTTTGCTTACACATCTCCTGTGACCAGATTGGTGATTGGTGCCTAACCCAATTGTCCTTAGAGAGGCTTCATCCAGCCACCGATGGAAACAGGTGCAGACCCATAGCCAAACATTAGGCAGAATTTGGGGAATCCTGCAGAATAGGGATAGAGAGGATTTTAGGAACCAAATGTGTGTCAAGGACAACATAAGAAAACTCACAGAATCAACTAACCTGGGCTCATAGGGGCTCACAGAAACTGAACTGACAACCAGGGAGTCTGCACCAGTCTGACCTAGGCATATTGCATATATTAACAGTTATATACATTGGTGCTCTTATGGGATTCCTAACAGTGGGAACAGGGGCTGTCTCTAACTCTTTTACTGGCTTTTGAAACCCTACTCCTAATGCTGGGTCACCTGGCCCAGCCTTAATACATGGAGAGATCCTTAGTCTTACTCCAGCTTAATATGCCATGTTTTGTTGATACTCAAGGGAGACTTGACCTTTCCTAAACAGAAATGGAGGAGTGGATTGCGGGGGCGGGGGGTAGAAACAGGAACAGAGGAGGCACTGGGAGGAGAAGATGGAGGAGAATGCATGGCCAGGATGTAATGCAAATAAGTTAATTAATTTAAAAAGAGAGATGCTTTGTATCCCAATATGTGCTCTATTGTGATGAAGCTTCTGTCTCTGCCTATGCATGTGTCTCTCTCTCTTTATGATTCTGTCTCTCTTGTCTCTGTCTCTGTGTATGCTTGTGTGTTTGTGTTTGTATGTGTGTGTGTATGACAGAGAGAGAGAGAGAGAGAGAGAGAGAGAGAGAGAGAGAGAGAGAGAATATGTCACATGTATGCAGGTTTCCACAGAATACAGAAAATGACATTAGGTCCCTTGGAGCTGGGGTTACAAACAGTTATTAGTCACCCATTTTGGGCATGGAGAACTGACTTTGGATCTTTTGGAAGAGGAGCAAGTGCTATTAATGGTTGAGCTATCTCTCCAGCTACAATCACACTTAAACTATCACTATTGTTTGGTTTGTGTATGGTTATGTTTCTGGGATTTTAGTAGAAATGTGTTATTTTATGGTAAGCAAAGAGAATGCTAACTTAGATGTGAGGACCACAAATGTCAGGATAAAACTTCCACTGGAAGCTACTTGAGCCCCCTTGAGAAGGCTCTTTCTCTATTGAAAAAGCCAGTAAGTAATTTTGCTGTTAATACTCATTCATCTGCTACTTGGTTTTCTCCTGTTGATTGATAAAATGCACAGTACATAGGGTGAAGAGAGGATGGTAGAATGTTGGTAATTTGCCAGTTCAATAGGAGTAATAGCTTTTAATACAGATTTCCAGTAACTTCTCAGCTTGTGGCATGTGTCTTCCTCATCTGCTTATGTCCTTTCTGCACATGCTTGAATGAAACAGTTCTCTCTCTGACTATAATCTCTGGTATTTGCATGTTATGAGTAAGTTTTTTTTGATTCACATTATTTGTCTATGGAGTGCCATCTACTTTTCTTCTTTAACTGTCTGGTTGAAGTCAGTAATTAACTTCACGTCAATGTTTATAGTCTTTCTAATATTCTTACTTATTTAGGGAGAGTCAAATACTTATGCGTATTTAGGAGCATTATGGATATGCTTTCAGGCAAACTATTTAGGCAAACTATTAGGAGCATTATGGATATGCTTTCAGGCAAACTAGAAAGCCATCCTATGAGGCACAGTTCTTATTCTGAACTAGTCTTTATGCTGATTGATTTATGTCAGATTCACAGAAGCTAGTCATTTTGGGAAAGAGAACCTCACGGGGGAAATGCCCCCATCAAATTGGCCTATGGGTGAAGTTCTTGACCGATGATTGATAATTAATGTTGGAAAGCAAACTTTAGGGCATCCCACTCCTGGGCTGGTGGTTCTGGGTCTATAAGAAAGCAAGTTGAGCAAGCCATACTGAGCAAATCAGTAAGTATCACTCCTCCATGGCCTCTGCACCAGCTCCTGCCTCCAGGTTTCTGCTCTCCTTGAGTTTCTGCCCTGACTTCCTTTCATGCTAGACTACCACAGTAATCTCAAATGAACCTCTTCCTTCCTTCATGTGTTGTTTTTGACCATGGTTTTTACAACAATAGAGAACTTAACTAAGACAGTCTTGGTTACATGTTCCTCAAGTTTGGGGTTTGACAAACTACAAATTACCAGTGCCAGCCTTTGACATTCAAGTTTGATTAGAACAGAGCTGTACCCAGTTACATAATTTGTACAGCTGTTTTCATTGTCTCATGGTGAAGTTGACAATGTGACAGAGATGGCATGGCTGATAAAAAGTCAATCTTATTTTCTGGCTTTTACAGTTAACTTCTTAGGTGGACCTAAAGCCAGAAACAGTTGGCTTCATATGTAAGATGACACTTTAGTCTTGGGCCCCCAAAGATTTTCTCTTGAAATATTCTTATCTTCACTATTATAGCCTGAACACAGTAAAATTGTTGGCTATACTACTCTGAGTTAGCTGTGATCTATTTCTACACAACCGGTATATCTGGTCTGCCAATTACTTAGAGATACATAAGTCATCTCTTAAGAAACCAAACTTTCTTTTAGAATGAAACTTTGTAATGAGACTTAAAAATAAAAACCTGATCTTATAATTTAAATAAGCCATGGGCAATTATCTAGTAATATAGCTTCAAATCAAAGTTAATTTATTTAAATGACTGGAAATCACTGTTGAACTTCCCGATTTGGTGATTCCTCCCTCATGAAAAATTGAACCTAGGTGAAGGAGAAGAATATATTTTGTGGGATTTATTATCTTGGGTCATTTAGAAGCTTCACATATAAATTGCCATCAGAATAAAAATAATACCATTTTTCCAAATCATAACTGAACATTAACTAAAAGGGAAACTTATAAACCTTGGCCATTGATGGCCTCTATTCTGCTTCTAAGTCCCATCCATTAAATTTTCTCATTAGGATTGCAGGTGGTGGTAGTACACACCTTTAATCCCAGCACTCAGGAGTCAGAGACAGGCAGATGTCTGAGTTGGAGGTCGGCCTGGTCTACAGAGTGAGTTCCAGGACAGCCAGGACTGCACAAAGAAACCCTGTTTCACAAACACACACACACACACACACACACACACACACACACACACACACACACACAAAATGCCATTAGTCATTAATCTCTTGTTATTTTTGAGACAAGCTCTCACTATGTAGAGCTCACTGACCTAGAATTCAATATGTAGACCAGACTGGCCTAGAACTCACAGAGCTCGACCTGCCTCTACTTCCTGAGTGCTGAGATAAAAAGGGTGTACCACTGTGCTGGGCCCAACAATCCTTTCTTAATATTTATAGAATCTCCTAGTTCATCTCTGAATCCAGTAGGTTAGTCTCTTTTATCTTAACAAGTCTGTCTAAATTTTGTTGATTTTAAAAAACAACTAGCTGTTTTTTTTTAACAAATGAAGAGACTAAATTAGTAATAAATCAGTAATAAGAAAAATAAACACACACACATACACACATATACACAGCCATTTATTGACACTTAAAAGAAATGCACCAGCTTCATAGGAGTGTTCAGAGGAGACAACAGTGCTTTCCAAATAATTTTATGATTCTAATATAATCCTAATACAAAACCAAATACATTACAGAAAAACAAGCAAACAAAACAAACAACACTTTCATTTCCCTTTTATTGAAAACAGATGTTTTTATAACCATATTCTGATTACTGTTCCCCCTCTTTCTGCTCCTTCCCATTCCTCCCCACCTCCTTTTCCATCCAGAGCCACACCCTTTCTGTCTCTCCTTCGAAAACCAACAGGTATCTAAGGAGTAATGGTAAAATAAAATAGTATTAAACAAAAAATCAGAATAGGATAAAACAAACAGAAGAAAAAGAGTCAAAGAAAAAACCACAAGAATCACATATAAATGCAGAGACACATATGTTTGCCCATATGGTAATCCCATAAAAACAAAAATCAGAAGCCATAATATTTATACAAAGAAACAGCAAGGTTAAAAAAAAAAAAGCCCTGACTTGTAGTAGTATTTGCTCTGCCCATGACCTTGGGCTATAAGGCCCAAAGGAGGCGGTGCTTCCTGCTGTTGTAAGTGACCTCTTATAAGGAAAGGGAGAGGGATCACATGAGTCCTTTTTTTTTTTTTTTTTAATCCTGGCGTGATCAAGACACCAGACAGCTTGGGAATTGAACCCAGTTCCACTGGAACATCAGTTGGTACTCTTCACCACTGAGCCATCTCTCTACTTTTTTTTTTTGTGACCCTTCTCACTTTCCTTATAAGAGGTCATGCGCAACTCAGGAAGCACTGCCTCCTTTGGGCCGTATAGCCCAAGGTCATGGGCAGAGCAAATACCATTACACTGACTCAACATTATGATACAAAGAACTTCCAAAACCACCATTGAGTTCAATTTGAGTTGGCCATTTACTTCTGGGCATATGGCCTACCTTTAAAGACTGGTTGTTTCTCCAGTGAGACTCCTTTGGAGAACACAAAGTATTCATTTACAAGTTGTTATCAATTGGAGATAGTCTCTGGTTTAAGGATGGGACTGTGTGTCCACTTCTCCTTTCTGCTCTAGGTCTCCATCTGATGCAGACCCATCCAGGCTCTGTGTGTGCTGACACTGTCTCTGTGACTTTATATGTTTGTCAACACTGTTGTGTCTAAAAGGCCTTGTTTCCTTGATCTCCCTCCATCCCTTCTGGATCTTACAGTCTTTCCCCTTCCTCTTCTGCAGAGTTTTCTGAGCCCTGGGTGGAAGGATTTGATGAAGACATCTTATTTAGGACTGAGTGTTCCAAGGTCTCTCACTCTTTGCACGTTTTCTGGCTGTGAATCTCTGTATTTGTTCCCATATTCTACAGGAGGAAGCTTCTCTGATGATGGCTGAGCAAGGCACTGATTTATGATTATAGTATAATGTCACTAGGGGTCATTTTATTGCTATGTTCCTGCAGAAAAACAGCAGTACTTTATTTGGTTTTCCCCTAGGTCCCTGGCATATCTAATCTCAGGTTCATGGCCACCAAAGCAGTGTTGGGCATAGGTTTCATCTCATGGAGCAGGCTGCAAATCAAATCAGATATTGGTTTTTTACACACATAAGCATTGTGTGACTATTGCATGAGCAGGTCTTGCAGGCAAATCACCATTGTAGATCAAAGGGTTTGTAGCTGGGTTGGTGTTCTCCTTTCTCCTTTGGCAGAGGGCAGAGTACTATCCTGTACCATGAGCACTAGTCTGTAGGGGTAAGAGGTCTAGATAGGTACCAGCTCTACCTCTCCATGTTCAATAGGTTGTACATATATTGTCCTCAGCAATTTGTGGAGAGCAACTAATAACCTTGGCAATAGCCTGGGTTCTTTGAGGCTTCCCATGGGAATATTTTGGCCAACAACTCAATTAAATGTAACCCATTCCAATTACTGGAAGCTTCATTTAGTGACAAGAAATGTCTACTTGGGGCTCTGTCTCCCCCATTATTTGGTGATTTCACTTAGACTGCCTTCATATATGCATATATTTTAGGGAGCTTCTACTGTACTAGGTTTCCAGATGATCCCTCAAATGTCCCTTAGTTTTAGCTGTCCCTCTCTGTATTCCCTTCTTTTCCTCCCTTTTCTCTCCTTAATCCCTGTTTTATCCACCAGTTTTACTCCCCCTTCTTGTCCATCCATGACTATCAATTTTATTTCCTCTTCCTAGAGAGATCCACCTCCAGCCCCTTATTTAAACAAAATCCTCTACAAAATTGTAGCTGTCCAAACTAGCAACATATCAAAATAATTATGCAGAATGACTACAATGGATATATCTCAGTCCAAGGCTGACTTGACATTGAAGAACAATAAATATATGTTATGAGCCCTGCTATGTCTGCAAGACACTGTTTTCTTGGAGTCATCTACCACCCCTGGCTCTAACAATCTTTTAGCCCCCTCTTCTGCATAGAACACTGAGTCTTGATGTGGGGGGTGGGGGTTGGTTAAAAAGTCCATTTAGAGCTGAGTGCTCTGAAGTTTCTCACTCTCTGTACATTGTCTGGTTGTGGGTCTCTGTACTAAGAAGCTTTTCTGATGAGGATTGAGTGATGCACTGATCTAGACACAAAGGGGCTGATTCACATAGGAACTTACAGAGACTGTGACGGTAGGCACTGGAACCACACAAGCCAGACAAAATCCCAGCATGGCAAAGTAGACACAAAGTCCCACCTATAACTGAGAAGCTAATTGCAGTTGATGTCTACTGGGAAAGGGGAAATCAGTGTTCTCTAATAGAGTGTGTCCAAGTTTCTCAGCCATACTTCACAGAAGGTCCAAAGCTCAAGAGGAGGTGACTAGCTTGCTTCTTTTTTTTTTTTTTTTTTTGGTACATTTTGTCTTATGGTTGCTGTTGTTGTTTATCTATTTGTTTTGACTTCTGTATTATACATTTTGTTGAGAGAGAAAAACAGAGATATTGTGAAGTTGGGCACATAAGGAGGTGGGGAGGATCTGGAAGGAGTTGGAAGAGGGGAAGAATATGATCAAAATATATTGTATATAATTTTTTTTAATAATCAAGGTATTGACAAGTGAAAAGAAGTGATATGTGTATAAATAAATGCAAGCATATCAATACAATGAGAAACAAAATTAACATGTTCATTTCAATAAATTAAGTAAGGCATTTAACAAAACACATAATACAAAATACGAAAACATAATAAAAGAAGCAAATATGCCAAGTCAGCACATTGGAAAAAGGAGGATGACGAGAAGAATCTTCAGACACTCACAGAGAACACTGCATTCAATAGTGAAAAAAGAGGCACTTCCCCTGCACAATCAGCCACAGCCCTGTATGCTTTCTTTTCATTTCTACTCAACACTGTAATGAAGGTTTTAGCTGAGGCAGTCAGACAAGAAAAAGTAATGGAAAAAAAAATACCCACAGTAGAAATAATTTAAATTATTCTTATTTGTTGAAGACTTGAGTGTATGTGTCAAATGTAAGGAATTCACTATAGAGATATGGAACTAATAAGAATGCAGGAAAACTGCCTTTCTACATATATAATGAATAACTCAAAAAGGAAATTAAGGAATTGATTCAATTCACTAAAGCATCAAAAGAATAAAATACTGAGGAATAAGTTTAACAAGGAAGTTAAGAAGCTATACTCCAAAAGCTAAAAAAACTGATGCCACATTGAATTAACAGAAAGAAATCTATGCATCAGCTTGGGAAACTTGACATTGCATCCTAAAGCTGCAATGCTCCACAAACAGCTCTCTTCTGTCTCGGAACCCAACTCTTGTGAACCACGAGTAAAGGGTCCCTGTCTAGAGCAGTGGTTCTCAACCTTCCTAGTGCTGCAACTCTTTAGTACAGTTGGTCACATTGTGGTGACCCTCAACCATAAAATTACTTTAATTGCTACTTTGTAACTCTAATTTTGCTACAATTGGCTTCCAGAAAACTTGCATCTAAACAGGCTAGAAGTACAGCAGCCATGTATCTATGTTTTCTGATGATCTTAGGTGACCCCTGTGAAAGAGTTGTTCAACCCCCAAAGGGGTTGCAACCCACAGGTTAAGAACTACTGGTCTAAAGTGTGTAGGGAACTCTTACAACTCAATATTAGGAAAAAAGAATATGAGACTTGATTTTAAAATAGGCAAAGGATTTGCAAAAGAACACCTTCCCGAGGAAGAAATACAAATAACCATTAAAACTAAAAAAATGTCAGTATATAATTATTCATTCACAAACAAACAGGCAGTTTTTCAAATGAGAAAAGAAGGAATTAAAAGTTGGTACTGCATCTCTACTCATGGGTATGCCCAAGAGAAATGAAAACACATGTCCACTCAAAAATTATTCGTAGGTGTTTACAGCAGCATTGCTTATACAACCCAAAGATGTAAATACTTCCCAAAAGACCATCGCTGTCATAATGGAATTGTATTTGGCTCTGAAACAGAATGAAGTATTGGCATGTGTTTTAACATGAATGAACCTTGAGAACATTATGGTAAGAAAAATAAGTCCAATTTTTTTCTTACCTAGAATAAGGGGATCTGAGGAGGCAACCATCAGCTCAGAGCTCTCCAGGTTTCACTGTCGCTGTAGTTGTCCATGACTATGGATACAATTTTTAAAGGTGAAATTGTATATTTTAAATGAATGGATTTTTATCTTATATATCAATGAAGCTGTTAAAAATGAAGTTTTGTTGCTAAAAATTAAAAGGAATTTTTATAACATAATGTCTAATTTTTCCACAAACAATTGAGAAATAGCCAGTCTACCAAAAATGTGATAGTCTACAGTTTGAGGGATGCAATCTTCTTTTGCTTTATAATTCCAAGATTATCTCAGATCCCAAAGGGCTACGTGGTGTCAGCCATACATCTGCCTTTTAAGAAGCATCAGGAAAAGGACAGAGAAAGTTCCCCTCTTCTGATGATGAACCCAGAACTGTGGGCACCATTGACTGTCAGTCACAGGGTTGTATTACATGGAACAGAAGGTGGTGCTGCCATCATTATTATTCATTGTAGAGAGTAAGTTTAGCATGCTCCTGGTCTGGGTTCAATCCCCAACACTACAAGGTAAAAAGGTGTAACAAGAATGCTACTAGTGAAGAATAAAATATGAGACAATAGGAAAATTGGAATGTTTCCATACTTGATTCTCAAATGGTTGTTTAGTTTCCAGTGTGTTTGAGGATGGCAATTAACATGAACACAGATGGGAGGAGACCATGGCATAGGAGACCATGGCATAGGAGACCATAGCAATTGACATGAACACAGATGGGAGGAGACCATGGCATAGGAGACCATGGCAATTGACATGAACACAGATGGGAGGAGACCATGGCATAGGAGACCATGGCATAGGAGACCATAGCAATTGACATGAACACAGATGGGAGGAGACCATGGCATAGGAGACCATGGCAATTGACATGAACACAGATGGGAGGAGACCATGGCATAGGAGACCATGGCAATTGACATGAACACAGATGGGAGGAGACCATGGCATAGGAGACCATGGCATAGGAGACCATAGCAATTGACATGAACACAGATGGGAGGAGACCATGGCATAGGAGACCATGGCAATTGACATGAACACAGATGGGAGGAGACCATGGCATAGGAGACCATGGCATAGGAGACCATGGCATAGGAGACCATGGCAATTGACATGAACACAGTTGGGAGGAGACCATGGTAATTGACATAACCACAGATGGGAGGAGACTATGGAAATTGGCATAACCACAGATGGGTGGCACTGGCACCGCTCAGTACAGGGGACTTTGTCCTCACCATTTTTTCTCCTAATCCTCAGAGCACTTCTCCAATTGGCTTCCAGAAAACTTGCATCTGAACAGGCTAGAAGTACAGCAGCCAGATTCCTTCCCTTTCTTCCCACTTGTCCAGGTGAGCCTCCCAAGGGCCTTACTGTGTCCCTCTGCTCTCTCGCTCTCTGTGGTGCTGTGGTACTCATAAGTGAATTCAGGTGGTTGACTAACAGTCGTCTGCCTCAGCTCTCATTTATCATAGCTGGATCGTTTGAATTTCAAATGCTCTCCAGAAAGCTTCCCTTTGAATATTTATCGACATTTCAACAACTCTTCTTAATTAAGTAGTTTATTGGGATGAACAAGAGCTTTGTTTACTCCAGTCCAGGAGAAGAGTGAAGAGTCCAAAGAAGAGCATTCTGAATCAGAAGACATCAGGGAGATGTTGCAAAGCAGTCTGCTCTGTGGTAGGTCATAGAAAGCAAGTGCCCATGTAGGCTGGATGGGCACAAATGAGAAAGGGCCTTTGCGACATTTAGAATTCAAACATGTAAAATGTTATGTGATTACAGAGGGAAATGCAAACTCCACATGGTATTATATATGATGGTCCACAGAGATGATTTTCTTTAAGCATGCAGTCATGAACTCAGCTCTGTGCTGACGATGACACATGAAGCTTAGGTTCCCACTGAAAACTAAGAATCAGAAGCATAATTTTCCCAACAATGACACAATTTTGCTGCAAAATTGCAGTCTTGTTTTCCAGCTAACCGAGTTTCTGAATTAGTTGGTGTGAGTAAACAGAAGGGAGAAATGATATAATTATATTATAATCTCAAAAATATAGGAAAAATGAAAAAAATATTTAAAAATAGAAGAACCATCAATGGAAGGAAACAAAATCCTGCAATAGTGGAGATTCAGGTTTGTTAAAGATGAGTTGCTTTGTCTTAGGCCATGGAAGCCAAGCCTATCAACTACAGAGATTCTCATATGAGATAGACAGGGTGGTTTTAGCTCAAGCTGGCTTCTGCCTCATTGACTGCTGCATGCTGGAACCTGTTTGGAAGGGGATGGCTCCTGCACCACATCAGTGTCCTGCTTGGGTCCGTTAGAGCCTGACTTGTGTGTGGAGAAATGATAGACTTTAAGGTCAGAGCCTGGTCACTGTGTGCCCACCAGAACCAGCCCTTTTATCAGTCACTCAAGTAGCTACATCAGGGAAGGAAGTAAGCAGAAGCCAAGTAATGATGTCATCATGTAGCATTAGCTGGCTTTCTTCCTCAAAGATGGCATGGAAAGGTGACCTTGCGCTATTGATACCTGGGAAGTGGTAACCCTGTCATCTTGATTTTTACTATAGATAGTTTGGGTTGCTACAACAGAAGACCGTAAATAAGGTAGCTGATAAAATACAGAAATGTATTCCTTACAGCACAGAACATTGGGAAATCTAAGAACAAGTGTCTGACATATTCGGGACCTGTTCATTGCGGTGGTATTGGAAGGAGGTTGAACCCAGGGCTCTGCATGTGTCTGGAAGTGCTTTACCACAGACCTGCACCTCCAGTTCAACATTCGGGGTGTGACAAGAGTCACAGTTCACTTAACATAGCGATATTTTCACTTGGTAAAGAGATGAGGCAAGTCTCTTATTGCCTAGTGACCTTCCAACCCCACCTTCATCATTGTCAAGATTTTGGCATGAATCTTAGGTAAACGTGACTGTGAGAGCAAAGCAACATTCTCTTTGCAGCTCTGCCTACAAGACTGCAATCACCATGGAAACTACCAGCAATGTCCAAGGTCCCTCAATCTAAGGTATGTATGGGAACATTCTGGCTACTCAGGAGAATAATGAGGAATGTGGAAGAAGGGAGCTCTAGAGAATGGAAACTGTTTAACAACAAAAGAAGAGCGCCTCCTGCTACAGAAACCTTGACTTACAGCTGGAATTAAGCTCCCTCAGCCAGACTTGTGACACACTTAATGACTCATTGTCTGGGGTGGAAAGAAGCCCTCTGACCTTGGCATGGATGGCCCAGGAGGGTTTCTTTGCCTTGTTTGCTGGATCTGAGGGTCTGCTCCATGGATGACTCACTAAGTCAGAAGTGTTGCAGACAAAGAGTTGCACCAGACCCTCATGCTTCACTGTCTCTCTTGCATGGACTTTTCCTAGAAGCACACTACAAGAACTTCAAGAAAATACCTGGGAAAGGTCCATGACCTTGTGCTGTGGTTTCCACTCACCGTTTACCAGTTGCCTTCTCTACCCAGCACTCTGATGGTCCTGAAGCCCAAGCAGATGATGAGAATTTGGCTTGTGAGAGCCTCTTCTGTGAAGGCAATAAATTTCTGAGGTGGTGGAGAGTTGTTGAAAGGGAGGTCTCTTTGGAAAGCCTTTCTGTGTCCAGAGATGACTGGAACAGTGAGGACATGTTCTGGAAACTTCCTGCCTGAAGCCCAGATGAAGAGCAGGGTGTGAACAGCTGGAGAGTGGCTTGTTGCAGTTGGTGACCCCCTATTACAGTCAGCAACCACTTTCCTATGGGTGTTTGAGTCTGCTCCTGTTCTATAATGTGAAAAGAGGGGACAGGATGCCTTCCCAGAGCTTTGATCACTGATGTTCTGGGGGAGAGCTGGAGCAAATGTCCATTTGCAGAACTCCCACCACACTAAATAAAAATTGATGTCCTAGATTATGTAGCACTCTTTTTCTTCCCATAGGATATTATCTCCAAGCAAGAGAATGAGCATCCCTCTGTGCCCCAGCTTCAGAAGGCGAGAAGCAAGTGTGTAGGAAAAGACTCCATGTGTGCTGCTGGGGATACTTATTTTTGCTGGTGATTCCCACTAGCTGTAAGAAGAGTGCTAATGGAGACTGCCTTCCAGAAGGTTTTGGGTTGCCTTCTGTGTCTTCATTATATTATAGGCCAAATACGACCCCAGATCTGGGTTTAAGTAACTGCTTCCAATGTGATTGCCTCCAATGCAGCAAAGAAGCACCTCTCAGCCTCAGATGTAGTTCTTGAATCAGTTGCAAAAAAAAGGTCAAATAGCAATTTTGAAAATAATCATCTGATATTCTTCTGCAAACCAGCCCCTGTGCTGGGGCCTTCATATGCATTGTTATTTGTTTTCTGAAATCCTTAGAGCAATTACAAGTGAGGCGTTATTAGCTTCACTTGTCAAATAAACCTGTAGCCGCTTTGCCGAACGCGCAGAGGAGTTGCAGACCTTGGGAAAATACAAACCTGGAATGAATTAGATGCTGCTCATGAGTAAAAGGTGATTGATGTCCTAATTATTTATTTGCTCCTATGTAATTAGAAGACTGGAGATTATGGGTGCACAGATGGCAGTATCCTAAGGCACTGTGCATATCCAAGGACTTCCTGCAGTGTATTTCCTTATGTGTGTGATATAGAAGAGAGTCTATTGCCTCATATTCAGTACCTAAATGGAAGTTGCTGAAAATTCATGTCTGGAGAGTAGAAGTAGTGCACACTATCTGAATGCTTAGGATGTCACTCGGTTTGCAGTGACAGCACCTTCTCCATCACATTATGCAGCAACCACTGATTTGAAAAGCAATCCAGAATTAAGGTACATGTGTGTACTTTCCCTTGCCCTATAGGTCTGCATTGATTCAGGGCCATGTACAGTACTGCTGCATATATGGACCTGTGTTGCTAAAATTCCTTCCCAGGGGTAAATGTAAATAAGATATACCCCTCTTCCTAAGGTCCCAAGGAAAAACCAAGGCACAATTGCACCAAAGTCCATTCTGGGGAACCAATGAGTTTATTGGGCTTCCTTACAGAAGGCAGGTGAGATATTATCTATGGGGATGTGGTTGCTCCTCCTCCAGTCCACTGAACCTGGAAACCTTACACAAGAGTGATAAGGATTTCCTTTAGTCCTATAGAAGGAGCCACCCTCTCCACTATCAGATCCAAAGGAAACTCCAGTTCCAAAAGGCAGTCTAAATATAATGAAATGAGCTCAACCTGGACTATAGGAGGATTTCTGGTAATTAGAGAAAAGCCAGCATTCCTGAGGAACTTGTGAAACCAGTTCCCCTCTATACCAAAAGGAGTCATTTCCTTTTTCTCTGGCAGAAAGGAAATATGGTACCTAATTGCAGTGGGATGATCCTTCTGTACACTGTGAATATGTGTTGCTGTCATTGGTTGATAATAAAGATGTTTGGCCAATGGTAAGACAGGATAAGTTTAGGTGGTACAATCAAACTGAAGACGGAGATGAAGAAGGGTGGAGTCAGGGCAGACAGCAGAAAGCCGGTCAGGAAGCAAGACATGTAGAAAATGAGGTAACAAGCCATGAACTATGTGGCAAAGCATAGATAAGAAATATGGGTTAATTTAAATGTAAGATCTAGCTAGTAATAAGCCTGAGCCATTGGCCAAGCATTTATAATTAATATAAGTCTCTGAGTAGTGAAGTGACTGCTAGGTATAATCGGGTGAACTAGACAGAAAGCTCCACCTCTGTTTACATAATCTATCCCTTTTTTTCATCATAATAATCTACCCTTTCCCCCATCATCTCTATATCACCTAATAATATATCAAAGTTCATGGTGGCCTCTAGGCCCCCTCAGTATCACAACTGCCTACTACACATTTCAAAATTCATGCTAGAATCCTAGTCCTCCTCCCCTATCCTAAATTCCCTCCAGTTCACAGACTTCCCTCTCCACAGCTTCTCATTCTCCTTATAACCCTGCTATTCTTACTATGTACATGCACACACACACACACACACACACACACACACACACACACACACCATACTCTACTTCTGCTTCTCTCACTGTTTTCTCTAATCCCTGATATTCTCCCCTCTCTCACATATAGCCCAGGCCATGTCCAGTCTGCTGGCCATGTTCAGTCTACTTCTTTCTCTCTGTGTTCTGGATTCTTCCAGATGCCTCTGGCTATTCTCTCTCTTATAACTACAATAAAATCTTTTCCATTAACCACAGCATGGAGTGGTCAGGTTGTTGATTTATACAGCCACTAGCCTTCCTTGCCTATATACTATAGACTCTCTCTAAGGTCAAGTACAATTAAGGCAGAGTTGTACAAAACAGGTGATAAGGAATGGCTGGATACTTAGGTGAGTAAAGTAGTACTTTCTCATTGGGATTGCCAGCCCACAAATAATGACACAGAGACTTATTCTCAATTATGAAAGCTTGGCCTTTAGCTTAGGCTTGTCTCCAATTAGCTCTTATACCTCAAATTAACCTGCCTTTGTTAATCTACATTCTGCCACATGGCTTTTACCTTTCCTCAGTACAGTACATCCAACTTGCTCCAAGTCTGCTGATGAAATCAGCTTGCCTAAATTCCTTCTGTTCTTCCTCTCTCACACTGGAAGTCCTGCCTATCTTCTCCTGCCTAGCTATTGGCCACTCAGCTCTTTATTAAACCAAGCAGAAGGCACTTTGGCAAAGACATCTTCAAAGTGTACAAAAAGATTATCCCACAATAGGGAGGGCTTTGTGACCTCTCTTCCATGGGAAATCAGAAAGAGGTAAACAGTGAACAAACCCAGCTGGGATAATCATTTCGTAACGAGGTGAGTTAAGTTGCAACTTAACACCCAAGATGGTGTTTGCTTGGCTTAGAGGACTATCATTACCTCCAACCTGCTACACGGAGAGATCTTAGGGTTATGAAGCCCAGCCAAGAACAGGACCTCATCAAACTCAGGCCCTCATGCATGGTAGATAAGAAATCGTGTTTCCCTTGCCTTATCATCCTTCCCAGGAAACAAATATGCCATCTGTCCCAGAAAGCATAATTTATATCTATCTTGCAAGCCTATTTTCTATAAAAACAACAAAACAAATCACCTAAAATCCTTGAAAAGACTGTTCACAGGCCACCAAGATGGCTCAATAAGTAGAGGCACTGGCTGAGCAAGCCTGGAAGCCAAAGTCTGATCCCTGGAACCGACATAAAAATTAAGAAAAAAATCATTCAGGATAAAGGCTGCCTGCCAAGGACACCTGAAAACACTGTAATGTGATGCCTCAAATCTATGTAACAGGAGCCTGCTAATGCAGGGTCTCAACTAGACCTACTAAACATGGTGTCTTAGGGAAGGGTTTAACAAGCCTTTTGATAATTCCTTAAGGAGTTCTGGCTGCACCTTTGCACTCTTCATGTCTGTGTGGGTGAATTAGGAGCAGCTGCGTAGGTTGGCCAATATCCTGCATAGGCATGTTGAGCCACCTTGAGGTTATAGCATACCTGGGAGGGCAAGGCCTTTGCTCTTCAACACTGTCCAGATAGCTTCATGCCAGAGATCTTCCTGATGTACAGTCTTTCTTTAATCTTATATGACTATAACATTGACAATGTAGACAATAGTTTTGACATTTGAAAATATTATGTGGTTTTAATTAGCATGGTGATTACTTGATCTAAAATGCTAAATGTCCAAATATTCTGAAAGGTCATAAGAACAAATCTTCAATTTTCTTCATTAAATATTCTAATCTTTTGAATTAGAAGTGACTTAATTGAGTAGCATTAGAAGATGATTCATTTAGTTCCCCGCCCATTTAAAAATTCTCTAGGCTAATGAGGAATTTAAATTTCATAAAAGGATGGGAATGAGATTATCCAAATTCTATCCTCATCAGTGTTCTTTTCTAGTATCTAATATTTATAATAAAAGCTCAGTGACTCCCTCTGTGAACAAAAAGTTTGTGATAATATCACAATGTAGGGGCTGGTCTTGCAGCCTAGTGGCCCCAGCACAAAAGCAAAAACAAAAGCCAATGATCATTAGATTAATACAGATTGCTGAAGGACAGAGATCAGAATGAAGCTTCAATCAGAAAATGGATGCTACTTTGTCCTCAGCATTTCATATTTTGCAAGTTATGTTTACAACTAAGTAAAAGTATTGTGTCCTGCCCGAACAAACTTGAACTTCCCACATTCTAAGTTAAAGCTCAAATACTTCATTACTCCCTGGACATCAATGCAAGCAGTTTGCCAGAAGAACTTAACAGATAATAAGGAGGCTCTTGTTTTTATGGGCATCCAACCTGGGCTCCATCTGTATTAGTTCACTAACACCTCCTTATACTTCTCATCTCCTTAGTATCAGAAAATAAAATAATTACCAATGAGACCATCAGGGTGACCTTGAGATTCAACTGAACTTCATAGCAGAGTTTCCAATCTTCTTGTGGAAAGCAAGCCTAGTTGTATTAGTCATTATGGAGCTTATTATCTCTTTGGATCCTATGGGTGTGGTCAGCTTGTGAATTTCACTTAAAGTGTTTCATGTAGTGATTTGTCTCCAGTGTCCTATCTGTTTAACAAGTGAAAACTCAAGTTTTTATGGTTGAATATTATCTCTGTAACACAATATCAACCTAAGAAAAACTAATCAAAAAGAAATACAGACTTTAATCATTTACAAATTTTAATCTTCTCTAATGCAAATAACCACCTATATTTTCAAGTGGGACTTTATGTGAGTTGATTAATTGACACTTTGAGACTGGCTTTGCTATGGAGTATCCACCAGAAAAGACTGCTTGGGCATGGCTTTAAGCCAATAGAAAATCTTTATTAGCCAGCCAGTGACTAAACTGGGTGTTCTGGATCCCACCGTAGCCCTGAGCCTTTCTCAGGGTGAGCTTTTAAGCACAAAAATCATGTCCTGAGTTGACATATTTCAGTTAACAAGAACAGTTAGTCAGAAGCAGAACTACAGAAGCTATGAAGCAGGTTAGTACATTTAGAGACTTTCAAAGAATTATGGACTTTGATGGATTAGGTCTTTGTTTTCATTTTGGCTGGTGGTGCTGTCTATGTGCTGAGTTTTACAGCCTGAATGGCACTTCTATAATGGAGTCAGTTGTGTTAAGGTCTGGGGGCCGACTAAGGTCTAGGGCTCTGTTATAACTTGTCCTAGTGTTTCTACCTCCTGGGGTGAGCCCTGCCAAATGTTGGCTCAATAGTATTTATCCATCATGGGCAGAGAATAGTCTCTCATGCCTCATTCCCAGCCAGCGTATTATGAAGCATAGGCACATACTGAGATTTCTAGTTTCATGGAAGCAGCTTGGAAGTTGTCATTCATTTCCTTTGAACAAGAAAGAACAAATGCTGAAAAATTGAAAACTTCTGCAATACATCAGAGTGCTGGGGTAACAGATCAAAGAAAAGCTATAAAATCTGAGACTAGGGAATCGTGGGCACAATGTGATCACATGAAGTAGGGGCCACTTCAGCCAAATTCTAGTGTGGATGCTTACATGGCAGCTTTGTTAAGTAATACAGTTGAATGTGGAAGAACATGCCAGTGACAAGTGCTTTGAAGTTCCATATTTAGAAGGTTAATCATAGATAGAAAAGCTAACAAATTTGTTTTTCTTATTTTTAGTGAAAATTTGAGGAATCCCTTCATAACTCTGGCAGAGTTTAAGAAATGATTGGAATGTGTGCCAATGCCCTTCTCCATAACTGGCATCTGTTCTTTGTGAGAAATGACTGTAGAGGGAAGTTTCTCCAGTCCCACCCAGCCCCTCAGTCCCACAACCACTTATAAAATAATCACTCAGAGGCTTAATATTAATTACAAACTGTGTGGCCTATGGCTCAAGCTTCTTGCTAGCTAGCTCTTATAACTTAACTCAACCTAGTTCTATTAATCTATGTATCACCATGTGTTCCATGGCTTTACCTGTGTGCCATTACATGTTGCTTCTTGGGCAGTGGGCTCACGTCTCTCTCAACTCCACCCTTCTCTCTGTGCCTCTGCTTGGATTTCCTGCCTGGCTGTAAGCTTTCTTGCCATAGGCCAAAACAGCTTTATTTATTATCCAGTGGGAGCCACACATATTCACAGCATACAGAAAGACATCCCATAGCAAATGATGTTGTAGGGCTTATCTAAGGAGGGAAACAATAATCTCCTTGCTCTAACTCCATTCAGTCTTCCTGTTTTACCTCTGAGGACTGTAATTTGACCACAGTTTATAGAATTCCCTTCCTAATTCACAGTCTATTACCAAATCAAGTTATTCTGTGTGGTAACAATGAATTACAGCTGAGATCTGCAAGACACAGACTCTTCCTAAGAAATTGTTCTAAGAGAAGTTCAAAATCAAGAGCAAAAATGGAAAGACTCTTGAGGAAAAATAGTCACTAGCCATTAAACACAGAACAACTCCTAGCCAGCTTCACAAATTTGTGTGCTTAAAAAACATAAAATCAAGTTACTCAATGTGTGGTGAGCTTTTAAAAAACCCACAATGTTAAAAAAAAGCCACAATGTACAGAAAGGAATATGCAAAACTGTAGTCATAAAAGAGAAATTCATAGGCAGAACTAGAAATTTGAGTTACCAAATGAAGACTAAGTAATCACAATTAATATAATAAGAGTTCTAACAAGAAAAATAGACACTATGAAAGACTAGGTAAATAATTTAAGCAGAGATGAGAACTAACAATTAATGCAAAAGAAATAGAAGACAGAGGACTAGGAACAAGTTGCACTCTCCTATGTCCCCATGATTCTGAAAAAGAAAAAAAGAAAAAAAAACAATTGATCCATGTCTTTAAAAAGATGTGAGAAGAGTGGAAAGATAAGGGATGTTTGTAGTAATCAGCCAGCTGTGAGAGACTAGATAAAATCCAGACAACAGATAAGTGTGAATTTATTAGCGAAGCAATAGGCTAGTCCAGAACATCAGACAAAAGAGTAGAAGAGCAAGAGCATACCCCCATCCCCAATCAGGGTCTGTAAGCAAAACAGAAAATGAAAGTCTCCAGAAGCAACATAAGTGAAAACAAAATTTATAAAGATTTGTGAGGTGTGTAATTCAGATGCTGGGATATTACCCAGTGTTGGACCTCACACATAACCATAAGTTGTAATGCTCTGTGTGGTGGGTTCAAATGATAAACTTCTCCCATGGACTCATGCATTTTAATGCTTGGTTCCCAGTTTGGTGGCACTCTTTTGAAAGGTCTATAAGGTATGGCCTTGCTCGAGAATTATGTCATTGGGGTGGGCTTTGTGCGTTTAAGGCCTCATGCCATTTCCAACATGTTCTCCTTGTTTTGTGCTTGTAGTTGAGATGTGAGCTCTAAGTTTCCTGTTTCAGCTATAATGCTTGCTACTTGCTGCCATGTCTCTGTCCTGCCATGGTCATGTCATATCCCTTTGGAACTGCATGCTGAAATGAAATTTTCCTTCTCTAAGGTGCTCTTAGTTAAGGCATTTGATCATATCAATAAAAAAAATTACTAGTGAACTAAAGTAAGGAGGTCACAAAAATGCTACAAGCAACCTGCTCTACCAGGAAGAGGAATAAGAAGAGAGAAAATGGCACAACCAAGTCTCCTAACCCCCAAGCCTTTTCTACCCTTCAAGAGCAGGAGACATGGACAGTCACAGAAGCCCATGAACCTGAGATAATCAGAATTTAAGTTTAGTGGAGCAAACACTGGTAAAAGAAGAATATCCAAAGAAAAGGCAAAGAAACATAGTCATGGCCACACTGTCTCCATTGATATTGAAATCTTCCGAGGGAAGCATGGTCACCCCATCCCATGGAAAGTGCTCTCTAGGGATATACAGAGCAGTGACTTCTGCAGGATTGGTGACTGATGCTAATTGGGCAATACAGTGCAGAAAGCAACCTGTTTGACTCCATTTCACCACTTCAAACTGACTAATCTGGTGTAATTGGTTTAATCTGGAGACATAAACGGCCTCTTATAGACACATTTTGATCCATAAGACATTTCAGGAAGAATAGAGATTCAATATGGATATCCTGTTGTGGAAAGACCATTAATAAGAGACCAGGAAATGGAGGTATCCCCTGTTCAGAATCATCACAAACATGGTCAAGGAATCCTGAATCTTGGAATGCTATATTCTGACAGTAAAGAGATATAGTCAAGGTACTCTATGAACCAAGACTTTGATTGGGACAACATTTTAATGAATAGGTGCTTTTGTATTTGCATAACACAACATTGATTTACATGGCCTCATTTGAAAGTCAGATTGCACACTAGAAATTACATTCATTATGGCTCATGTTAATGTCCCAGAACTGTGCATCAGACAATCTGTAATGAACTTCTTTTTATGATATAATTGACATCCTAGGAAACGGCACACAACTCACTCTAACTATATAAGAGGACCCCTCTTCAATGGAGAACCCCTTTCCTCAGTCCTAAACTTCCCACCTTGCTGTCCTCCACAATGTATCAATGAGCTATTCCTCCTATTCTGGTCTACAGGGGGAACTCATTCAATGCCTCTACTAGTATATAAACATCTCTCAATTGCTTTTCTTATTTTTTAATATCAGTCGCTTATGTTTTATGATTATTCAGTTTCTATACTTATTCTAACATGTTTTCTCTACATACAAATCATAAACTTCTCCTCTCACTACCACCTCATTTTTATTTTGTCCCCATTTCCTCTACTTTCTATTTGTTAACCAATCATCTTTAACTTCCATTTACCCTAATAACCAGTTCTATTTACAATTCTCTCCTCTTTATTTTCTCTCTGTTGTTCTAATATATATTCCCAGTATTGCTAAGATTATTTTCTTTCAATTTGTTCACATAGTAACTAATATCTTAGGTCATACCATGCTAGCTTTGTTCCTTTATTCTAAAAAAGAAATTATTGAATTTAAAGAGATTATTATAAGAGAGCAAACAAAAATCTCTTGCCTCTGCATAGTAAGGTTTCTATCAATAGCAATTGCTTCTGCAGTTGTTATTCTATCATAATGGTAATGGAGATTGTGCCTAGTCTCCTAAGCTCATGAAATGAAGTTGGGGTACTTAGCTACATACCCAGTCTAATGGAGAGAGTGACACCTTTACTACAACCTAGAGCAGCTTCAACATTGCAAATACATCAACTGATGTAGTTTCCATAATGGACTGAAAATTGTTAACTCCACAGAAATAGACACCAATAAGAGAGCATGGATGAGATGCAAAACTAAAGATTTGAAGGAATAACAATAAGAATGCTTGGAAAGTCAAAGCAAACACAAGTAACCTGAATGAAATCGAAGATAATACAAATAAGTAGCAGATGAATGAAATAAAGAAGTCAATATAGGATATGAACAAAGAATTCAGTAGGCAGCAAACGCTGGAAAAAGTCAAATGGAAACTTTAGAAATGAAAATCCCAGCAATTCAAATAAAAATATAACCCCTAGAAATCCTCACCAATAGAAGGGATCCCGTGGAACACAGAATATCAAGTGTTGAAAACATAGTTGGTAAATTACAATGCTTAGGCACTGACTGGCATATGAACAGAGCATAAGAAATCCATGAGACACAACAAATGACCAAATTTATTAATTATGAGCAGAGGAAAGGGAAAAGTTAAAATTAAAGGCATGGATGACATATTCAATAAAAAGGGGAAATAATTTGAAATTAGATACAGAAAGCAGTTTGAATGTCAAGAAGATAAGATCAATATAGACTCCCCAAGCCATATTATACTTAAAATATCAAGTATACAGAACAAAGCTTCCATTCTTCAATCAAAATACAAATACAAATAAAAGAATTAGAAAACCATTACCCATCCACTTGTTGTCTGTGAAAAATGTAGTTCACCAACACAGCCTTGAGTGAAATGATGGATAGATGTACTCCAAATAGGTGTAACCCTGAAGACAAAGGTGTTTTATTCTTAAATATGATGAAGCAAACTTCAAACCAAAATTAGAAGAGATAAATGACATCAACGCATAATGATTAAAGGAAAAACCCAAAATAATAAAACAGCTCTGAGAATAAACGCACTTAACACTAGTGTACCCAATTTCATAACAGAAACACTCTCAGATGTAAAAATACAGGCCAAGCTCAATATGATAATGGCAGGCTACTTCAATAACTCAGCCTCACCAATAGACAAGATATCCAGATTAAAAAAAAGCAATAGGGGCTGGAGAGATGGCTCAGTGGTTAAGAGCACTGACTGTTCTTCCAGAGGTCCTGAGTTCAATTCCCAGCAACCACATGGTGGCTCTCAACCATCTGTAATGAGATCTGGCGCTTATAATAAATAGCTAAATCTTTAAAAAAAAATAATAATGCTTTATAGAACAATTGGACTTAATAGGCACCTATATAATATTCTACCCAAATTCTGAAGAATACACATTTTCCCTAAAATAAAACACATTTTAAGACACAAAGCAGGTCTTAACAAATATTCAAAAGTGAAGCAATTTTTTTTTGTCAATAGTAAAAGAAACCACAGAAAATATATAAACTCAGGGAAAATGAACTCATTGAAATCTAAGAAGTTGGGAGGGACATTTAAAAATTCCTAAGAATGAACAGAAATGAAAATACGACATATCAGAACCTATAAGACAAAATGAAAGCAGTTCTGAGTGGGAAGCTTATAGTCACATGTACTTACACTTAAAAAGTCAGAAATCTCAGATGGCTTAATGGTAAACATCAGTGTTTTAGAAAAACAAGGAAAGTACAAATGAAAAACCAGTAGATAGAGGGAAGTCATAAGTTTTAGTACAGAAATTAATGAAATGGAAATAAAAACCACAAAGAATGAAAAAACACATGTTTATCTGAAAACATAAGCAAGATTAACCCTTACCTAAACTAGTCAAAAGAATGAAAAAGAAAATCCTAATTAATACAATTAGAGGTGGACAACGAGATGATACAACAGATACCACATAAATTCAGACAATTCTTAGAAAATATTTTTAAAACATATATTTAATAAATTATAATTCTAAAAGAAATGAGTGAATTTATAGAAGCTTATCTGTTATCAAATTTAAACCAAAAGGATATAAAGAACTTACATAGGTCTGTAATAGGTAGTAAGATTAAAACAGTAATAAAAAGTGTAATAACTGAAAGCACCCCAGGGCCCAGATAGAGTCACCAAATCAATTATGAGCAAAAAGAAAAATGTTAGGATTAGCTATTTTCCATTTATACTAGAGAGCCATAGTAACAAAAAAATGGCATTACTAGCACCAGAACAGATACCTAGATCGTTGAAACAGAATGGAGGACTAAGGCACAAACCCACACAGCTAAATCAGGATATTTTTTGACAAAGTCACCAGAACCGTACATTGGAGAAAAGATGGACTCAAACAAATGGTGTTGGGCAAAATGGAAGTCTGTGTGTAGAAGAACGAAGCTACAGCTTTTTCTCTCACCCGGAAGTCTGTGTGTAGAAGAACGAAGCTACAGCTTTTTCTCTCACCCCGCAGGGGTGAGAATGATCTCTAAATAGATAAAAGACGTCAGTGTCATACTGGAAATTTGTGAAACTATTAGAGAACCTCATAGGGGAAATACTTCAAGATGCAGGCACAGGAAATGGGCTTTCTAAAAGAGACTGCAGTCAGTTAGGAAGTAAAGCCAAGGCTTGTCAAAAGGTACTTCATAAAATTCCAAAGCTTCCACCTGGCAAAGGAAGCAGAGTGGCAGAGAAAAATCTGTGCTAACAGCACGTCTTATGGTGTATTAGACTATAGAATATAGAAAGAAATTTTTATAAACTCAATAAATGATCTAATGATCAGAGAGTTATAAAAAGATGAAATACATATAGTCAGTGAACATATGGAATTATCATCAACATTAGCCATTAAGGATACCTATACGACAGCAATGCTTAGGTTCATCTTATCTCACTAAAGTGGCTGTTATTAAAAAAAAAATGCCAAAAAATGCTGTTGAGGATGTGTATAAAAGCAAGCCATATATACTGCTTGCTGGAATGCACATGGACCAGTCACTATGCAGTTCATTAGGGATACCCCAAGGCTAATAGAACTACCATATGAGCCAACAGCAATGCTTCTGGGAAAGGGCTAGGAAGACTGCAGGTCAACACAAAGCAGAGATGCTTGCACATCTGCGTTTACTACAGCACTCTTCACAATGCCTATGTCAGTACTAGTACTCATTTACAGATGACTGGATAAAGAACAAGTGGTATACTTCCACAATGTTTTACCCAGCTATAAACAAGACTAAAGGTATGTTATTTGCTGGAAATAGATAAAAAAAAACCTCAAAAGGACAAATATTACATGCTTTCTTTCATTTGTTGATCCTGAATTTCATATAGATACATGAGATCATTTGTTCATATATGGCATCAATGTAGAAATGAAACTGGGAGAATTAGATGACTAGCAGTGGGGATGGGGCAGAAACAGGGGAGGACACCTGGAATGAATAGGGTCAAAGGACACTATGCACTTACAGGAAAGTATCTTTTTGAATCCCATTACTATGTGCATCAAATATACAGTGAAAGTACAGAAGGAAACAGTAGCAGGAAGAAGTTGCCTTTGATTGCCTCATCAGCAGAGTATTCAGCCAAAGGACAGATTACAGAATTCGACAAAAAGTCACAAGAACCATCTGTAGTGGTTTGACAGAAAATGATCCCCATAGAGCATAGTACTATTAGGAGGTGTGGCTTTGTTGGACTATGTGTGGCCCTTTTGGAGGAAGTGTGTCATTGTGGGGATGGACTTTGATGTCTCCTTTGCTCAAACTATGCTCAGTGTGACACACAGTTGCTTCTGCTGCCTGTGGATCAGGATATAGAACTCTTAGCTTCCTCTCCAGCACCATGTCTGCCTGCATGCCACCCACCGTGGTGATGATGTATTAAACTTCTGAAACTGTAAGCTAACCCCAATTAAATGTTTTCTTTTGTAAGAATTGCTGTGGTCATGGTGTCTCTTCACAGCAATAGAAACCCTAACTAAGACACCATCCAATTTGAAATTCAGAGTGGAGGAAGTAAAGGAAGTGAATGCATGCAATAGTCACTGAGAACCTTCCCAATATGATGGTAGAGGCTAGATCAGGAAGTCCAGAAGACAAGTAGAACTATGATTTATGGGGCCAACACCAAGAATATCACCCCATTAGAACACTCCTCCACTGCTGGTGGTAGTGTAAACTTGTACAGCCAATTTGGAAATCAGTATGGTGGTTTCTCAGAAAATTGGGAATCAGTCTTCCTCAAGACCCAGCTGTACCTCTCTTGGGCATATACCCAAGGAATGCTCAATCATACCACAAGAACACATGTTCAACTATGTTCACAGCAGTATTATTCGTAATAACCAGAATGTGGTAACAACCTAAATGCCCCTCAACCAAAGATGTACAAAGAAAATGTGATACATATACACAATGGAGTACTACTTAGCAGTAAAAAACAATGACACTATGAAATTTCCAAGCAAATGGATGGAACTAGAAAATGTCATCCTAAGTGAGGTAACCCAGACTCAGAAGGACAAACATAGCATGTAATCACTCATAAGTAGATACTAGATATATAGCAAAAGATAACCAGACTACAACCCACAGCTCTAGAGAAACTAGCTAACAAGAAGGACCCTAAAAGGGACACACAGATCACCCTGGGAAGGGGAAATAGAGATCACCATGAGAAAACTGAGAATGAGTGGGTGTGTAATGGAGGGTGGGGGATAGGAGATGAGAATATGAGGGAACAGGATGGTCATGGTTGAGCTGGAGCAGGGACAGAGTAGGGGAGCAGTGAGGGAGATACCATGGTGGAAGGAGACATCACAGGGATAGGGGGAGTCTAGGTGTTGGTGAAGTTCCCAGGATTCCACAAGGATGACCTCAGATTAGACTACTAGCAATAGTGAAGAAGGTGCCTGAACTGGCTTACCCCAGTAATCAGATCGGTGAATACCCTAACTGTCATCATAGAGCCTTCATCCAGTAACTGATGGAAGCAGATGCAGAGATCCACAGCCAAGCACCAGGCTGAGCTCCAGGAGTTCAGCCAAAGAGAAAGAAGAATTCCATGAGCAAGGGGCATCAAGATCATAATGGGGAAACCTACAGAGACAACCAAACCAAACTAGTAGGAACTCATGAACTTTAGAACAACAGCCGTGGAGTCTCTATGGGACTGTACTAGGCCCTCTACATAAGTGAGACCATTGTGTAGCTTGATTTGCTTAAGGAGCCTCTGGCAGTAGGATCAAGATCCATCTCTAGTTAATGAACTGGCTTTTTAGAGCCCACTACCTATGGTGGGACACCTTGCACAACCTTGATGCAGGGGAAGGGGCTTGGGCCTGCCTCTACTGAATGTACTAGGCTCTGCGGACTCCCCATGGAAGACTTTGCCTTGCTGGAGGAGGGAATGGGGAGTGGGTTGAGGGGGGAAGGAAGGAGGGGCTGGAGGAGGGAGGACTGTGATTGGTATGTAAAATAAATAAAAAGATTCCTTGAAAAAACCAAAGTGGAAAAATAAAGAATATCACCCTATTAAATGTGCAGAAAATACACCATGTGGAAAGTCCTGGATGAAGAGGAGGTAGAGTGGCAGAGTGGGATGGGAGTGGAAGGATGGGCCCAGGTGGAATAGAGAAGTAGAGTTGGGGTAGGAGAGAGGAGTGGGTGGGGGTGGAGTATGACTGGGTCAGTGGGGTTTACTTTCCTGAAGAACAAGGATGACAATTATGATGGATACTTTGTCAGAAGCCAAGCAACAAAAAGGAAAGCAGAGAGAAATAGTTGATAATAAGGGAATAAAAAAGACAAGTCTTCAATAGAGAAGGCAAAATCTCAACCTTTTTTTTTTTAAATCAAATACAAAATGAATCTTCCACTCTCAGATTTCCCCTGAGATAAGTGTTAAAATTCCTCCAAATGGATAAGAAAATAGTGTGAGCAGAAATTTGGATCTGTCTAAACAAGGAAAACACATCATAGATGAAATAAGTGGTGGTGAGTTGATGCCTTTCATTTTCTTGTCTCTGCAACAGAGAGCTGTTTAAATTGATGTGTTAAGAATGCACTGTGGAGGGGAGGATTCGGGGGAGGAGTAATGGAGCATTTCTCTAAGGTTTAATGGCACACTCGAAGTCCTATGGTACAGCTTAAAACTGGACTGATGGTACATGTCACCAACTTCTAAGCAACAATGATTTTTTTTAAATCAGCACAACCAGTATGATAAAATACAACTATATGAAGAACTCAGGTAAACCCAGAGAAGACTACAAAGGAAGCAAACAAAGTACAGAAGAGTTAGAAACTGTGAAGATTTCATCTATATAAGTAATAATTTAAAGTTCCCACCAAGGTTCCCACAGCTTTCTTCAGAACCAGAGACCTGGAACAGCCCAACAGACAGAGCTGGCAAGATGAACAGAGCTTTGTCAATTTGACACAAACTGCAGCCACCTAGGAAAAGGGCACTTCAGGTGAGGAAGTGCCCATCATCAGGTTGCTCTGTAGATATGTCTGTGGGCATTTTCTTGATTAATTAAAGGCCCAGCTCCTGTGAGCAATTTCACTGTGGGGCAGGTGCTTTGGGTTTGTATAAGACAGGCTGGGCAAGCAATGGAACAGAGTGAGCCTGTAAGCAGCACTCTTGTGTGATCTCTGCTTCAGTTCTTGACTTTAAGTCTTTGCTTTTTTCTTTTTTACCTTGAGTTTATGCATTGTCATCCATGAAGGTGAAATAAACACTTTCATCCCAAGTTGCTTTGGGTCCTGTTGTTTATCATGGCAACAGAAAGCTAACTAAGAGAGTAGTCCTCTTACAATCCTTCACATTTTTCATATTCTTTCCTGCGTTCCTCTGTTTCTATAAGGACACTTGTGAGGGGTTCTGTCAGGTGCAACCTACTGTGCAGGTTCCCAGTAAGTTTTTCATCAGAATCATTAAATGTTCCAACTCCATCTTATTGAGGAGTCTTCATAGCTGCCACCTCTTAATATATGTATATATTTTATGCACATGGGTGATTTGTCTGCATGTATGTCTGTGTACCACATGCATGCAGTGGTCATAGGTACCAAAAGAAGGCAATGGATGTCCTGAAGCTGGAGTTACACTCTGTTGTTAGCTGCCATGTGGGTGCTAGGAACTGAACCCTGCTTCTTTGGAAGAGCAGTAAGTGCTCTTCATGGCTGAGCCATTTCTCCAGCCCCCACTTCTTTCGTGAAAGTCTTCGTTGGGTTTTATCTTCCTCTCGTTTTCCAATTCCATAAACAGTTTTCTTTAGCTCCTTGTCCTGTTTGTCACAGCCCTGCTTATTTCCTGTCTATGCTCATACTTTTTGATCTAGATATCTCATAACCTTTGGCTGAAAATCAGGAATTGTAGATGCAGTCCTTCTTCCTGCAGGATCCTGTGTAACCTGCCATTCCCTCCTCTGCGTTCTAGTCAATGCTATCTCTTCCACCATAAACAGTCTGTAATCTTGCTCAGAATTTCCCCCATTTCTATTTTTAACAACTTCCTAGGAAGCACACCCTGCTTTGCATTGACTGCTTTGGCATCCAAGTTTGTGCTTGAGATCCCATCATTTAACCCATTGCTTCCCACCCTCTACTTTGGCTTGGAGTCAGTCATCTTGGTTTGGGAGATCAGAATCCCCTGGGCTCCCTTTCCACCCCAACCTCTACCAGAAGACTAGGAACTCTAAGGTCCTATTCCAGGTGTTCTTTAGCAAGGGAGGCCTTGGCCATCTGCACAGTCTTCCCAAAGATCAAGTGACTACAATTCAGATTTAAGCCTGCTATCCTGTGGAATTCCTTGGGCCCAATAACATTTCTTTGGGCAGGTGTTTAGGGCTAGGTTACTTTTAAACTCCTAAGAGACTTTACAGCTCCAGTTCTGTTGGTGATGTGTCTGTGGGTTGTCAGGGTCTTGTTTTGTTTGGTTCTCTGTTTCTCCCATGAGTTCACCATATTATGATTTCATATCCCTGGGTAGGTGCAAGTGAGTGTGCACAGGTATGGCCTCTCAGCAGAAGGTTGGCCTCAGGGCTCTTCTTGGGCTATTGGGCAGGTTCTCTTCAAACTCCATGCCCATCAGCAGAGGATTTGGGGTTTTTGTTTGTTTGTTTGTTTTGATAGCTTTTTTGAGACTGGGTTTCTCTGTGTAACAGGGTGTCCTGGAACTCACTTTGTAGACCAGGCTAGCCTCAAACCCATAGAAGTCCACCTGCCTCTGCCTCCAGATGGGGATGGGATTAAAGGCATGTGCTACCACTGACCAGCTTGGGTTCTTTGTTTTTTGTCTACATCTATACTGCTCAGTAGCATTCAAGCCTAGTATAAGGTAGATGTAGTAACATCTAGACTGGTGTTCAGTGTTTAGCTCACTTTCTTTTGCTCTAGCTTTCTATGATAGCATTATATTGTTCTCAGAGGTAGAAGGATACACAATGCATTGCTCCTACCAACCTCTCAGCTCCACCCCAGCAGTCATATTTGTGATAAGTCTGTGTCTCCATCCTATGAATAATGAAGAAGGAAGGATGGGAATACTTGCATAAGAGCAAAAGAATTTTATGATCAACTGACAGCCACTTACTTTTTCTTTTTGCCCATGTGGAATTAGCTGGAGTTTTAATACACACCCACAATGAACACTTTCTACATACTTTCAGCTGAGTTTTAAGACAGAATCTTATCCTAAATGACCTAGTGTATATATCTTCAATGACATCTTCAAGGTGGCTTAAATAAATTCTTGGAGATTATGGAGACATTTTGGCTGTCTTTTCTTTCAGTATGTTAGTGATCTTGGGGGTTTCTAGATACTGATAGGCATGCTACTAATAAGTGAGGAGACGTCCCCAGAGATTTGTAGTTTATGGCACACTGTGGGGTCTCAGTTCCATGTTTGTGCTGTATTACACATCCACAGAGGGTGGATTAACAAGAGAGATCAGTGCTTCTCAGTGAGTGCCACATCTGGCTAGATTAAAAAGGTGACCCAAGCTTATGCTGTACTCTGACCCCTGGGAATAACTAGGACTCATAATCATAGAAAACTTACTTCCTGAGCTTCCTGCCTTCGTCATAGGACTTTGGCTGTCACTTAAGTTGTTAAAAAAGGGTGGTGGTGGTTGAGAAGATTTAAAAGACAACATCACAAAAGACCAAGAATAGTATACACAGTCCAAATTTGCCACACAAGATCATAACTGAAGAGTAAAAGCTAAGGCTGTTTTCTCATTTCCCGTGGGATGTCTTCCTCATCATAAATCCAGTGTCTTGAATCTCCTGGCAAGTAGCTTTATCCTTAAACTCTGTTTATCCCTACTATGCATGTGAGATATTTTTGTGGAAAGGGATCAACCATGTCTCAGAACATGTGATATCCTTTAGCTACATTCTCTTCATAGAGTAATTGTCTCAGCCTCTCGCTGTCTTAGTCCTGGAAACTGCAGAGAAAAGACAGAGCCAGTATGAGTTAAAGATCTAATGATACTGTCAGGGGAAACACGAGCTCTTAGCAGCTGTGGACAGGATCTGCTTCGAAGACCGGGATTTGAGTATGGGCAAGAGGATGCTCATCTATTTCATATTACATTGTTTCCCAAGCTCATTTGTCAGTGAGCATCATTTCCTTCATAAGACAGCTATTAACATACACTGAGATGACACACACTGGGACACAGTAGCATCAGAATGATGACAACATGCAGGAGTGAACCTGTCTGTGTAGGGGAGATGACAAGGCAGAGCTCTTACGCATTGGCTTAATATGGTCTTTGTATTTGCCTCTAATATCATTCAAGAAAACTGAGAAATGCTTCTTTATAGCAGAGGATGTTGTATGTGCAGTGAAAAATATGTGTGGTGGAAAACAGTATGGCTTAGTAGGTAACAATGGAGGCATCATACTCCTGATTCCACTGGGTTCTTTGCTGGGGAAAAGTGAATTAAAGAAAATGAAAAACTTGAATAGCAACCAGGGACTCTTTTTACTGGGCATCAAATGCATGACTTTCTAGTGTTGAAATTCTCTGGTGAAAGCTAAATGTGTCTATAGTCTTAGGTCCTGGTGAGCCCTCACATCTGTTGTTTTCTTCTCTAACAGTTACGTGCCTGCCTCGCCAGGCACTCATCATTTAAAAGCTTCACTGTAGCAATTTGAGGAAGCACTAATCTGACATACACCTGTAAGCATCAGAAACGCAGTAGCTGGTGAGACAGCAGAAGACAAAATTCTGGTGCTTGGCATCAGCCTTGGCAATGGCCCAAGCCTGTTCCTAGCTCCACTTTCTAAGAGAAATGGCAGGCCTGTTCCCCAAGAGCCCACCTCTGTTGGTATGCCAAAACAGAGGGCAAGGCAAAAGGACAAACTCCATATACCTGTCAACAGTTTAAAGTGGATCAGATTTTAGGTTTTGTTTTTAGCTTTCTTTTTCATTCATACATATATTTTTTATTTTATTTTATTTTTTGTAAAATGGCTCTTCTTCTTTAAATGTTTCCTCCAAAGAGAATCTTGTTTTTTGGTTTTTTGAAGGATAGTCCTGCTATTTAGCGTTGGTTAGCTTAACTATTCATTGTGTAGAGCAGGCTGGCCTTGAACTCATAGCAATTTTCCTGCCTCAGCTTCTCTACTACTGAGATCACAAGTATGTGTTATGATATCTGACTGGTGTTTCTTATTTTTAATAAAAGAAAACATACTGTATTGTATAATTACTATGTAAGTTCATCAGGTCCTTCAAGAAATACGATACAGGCTGAAATGGTGGTGATTTTATTTTAAGATCGACTTGATGTTCATTTTATATTTAATCATTCTGGATCTGTGGATTATTTCATCACTGTTCTCTGGCTAGTCACAGTAGTAAAATAAAAGTTAGAGAATAATAAGGAAGTGGAGGATGATGGTGGACACATCCCAAACTCCAAGCCAGTGGGCATGCTACACCACAAACTTTAGAAGGGACTTCATTTTTCACTCCAGAGATAGAGGGGTAGGGAACTTGAGAGACTTCTTTCTTTGCTTTTTCATTGAAATTGACTTCCTGGTTTTCAGCTCATACTGTCTTGATTAAATGAATCTAATGTGTACATCCCCAAATCTGGGATACAGTGAGAGCTAATAGATTGTTGTAGTTATGATTAGGTTCATTGGTGGCAGGTTCATCATCACCATTATCATCCCCTGTGAAATGTTCCTAAGTATATGGCAAGAGAAGAGGGTAAAGTTTTTTGTTGTTGTTGTTGTTTATTTGTTTTTATGAAACAGTGGCTAGATTAATTCTCTAATATTGCAAAAGAGAAAAATTTGTATTAAAGTAGTAAAACTTCCTTTGGCACACCTAATTTTATTTCTTCCTTGGCATCGCACTTGGAATAAAAATAGATATTTCATATTTGTATGTTAAAGACATTGAGATTATCTGGTGGTTTGTTGCAACAATGTAGGCTGAACCCATTTTGACTGACAAACACAAGTCATTATTGAAAAAAGCATTCCCCTGATCTCTTGTTCACAACGCTTGCAATGATTCCATGTGATTTGTAATTATGAAGCTTGGTGAAAATTAACGTACCTACAGGAAAGACAAAAGCTTGGTAGATTAGTGATGACAATCATGGAATTATAAAGGCATCTCTTGCAAGTATCAATTTATTAATTGTGTTCTGCATTTAGGGACTGATGTGGTGTGAAGATGCAGAAGCACCCTTATGTGGGCTCCAGCTGGACCACTGCTGGGAAAAGTTGTCTCACTGTCTCTTCTGGTATGCCTATGGCTTTCACCAAGCATTATCTAGCAATTGCTGCAAGGCATTAGAACTCTTTACTTGTATTTTTTTTTGGCTTACATTAATGTGATGTAAGCAGATATCTTCAAACAGTCATACAAAGGATTCATATTTTAAAAATACTGTCCAGCCTCCTCAGAATATGCTACACAACAGAGGATTCTGTTCTATCCTCTAACTTACTCAACAAATTGGGGTGAGTGTCACACCTGAAGTCATTCTAGAGATAGTCAAACAATCCCATTATTTTAAATTATGTGTCTCTATGTGCGGGTATGTGAACATGAGTGGAAGTGTGTTCTGGCTAATTTCATGTCAACTTGGCGTAAGCTAGAGTCATCAGAAGAAGGAACCTCAATTGAGAAAATGCCTCCATAAATTCAGGTTGTAGGCAAGAAAATACAAGGGCATTTTCATATTTAGAGTTTGATGTGGGAGGGCTCAGCCCATTATAGGTGGTGCTATCCCTGGGCTGGTGGTCCTGGGTTCTATAAGAAATCAGGCTGATCAAGCCATGAATAGTAAGCCAGTAAGCAGGATCCTTGTATGGCCTCTGCATCAGTTCCTGCCTCCAGGTTCCTGCCCTGACTTCCCTCAGCGATGGACCACCTGGAAGTGTGAGTGAAATAGACTCTCTCCTCCCTATGTTGCTTTTGGTCATGGTGTTTCATTACAGCAAGAGTAATTCTAACTAGGACACAGTGCCTGTAGAGATTTGAAGTAGAAGTGGGCATTAGATCCCATGGAGCTGTCATTATAAGCAGCTGTGAGCTGCTCAACTTGGGTGTGCAGAACCAAATCTAGATCCTTTGCAAAACTAGTACATGCTCTTAACTGCTGAGCCACCTTTCCATGTCCTGCCCTTTTAATACTGAGAAGTTGGGGTTTGTGAGGAATGCTATCTTGTGGCTATTGCTTTCATGTATTGTATTTTGTGCATCTGTTAGGATGTGTGCGTGCTCCGGCTTGTAGTTTTTCCCATTGTTCTTGTTTGGATGGTTGATTTTATGTGAATCTTCTTGGTGAGTAGTCTTTGTTTGGATTGATGTTCTGAGGGGAAGCTGACTGGAGGGATTAACTGTCATGGTTTGACAGCAGCAGAGTGTGAACTACACTTTAGCTGTTTCCCCTATGAGGTTCAGAGTCTGGGCCACTAGAGCACCGGTTGGGAAAAAAAACAGTTCAATTTTTTTTTCAGGTTAAGATTTCAATATTTAAGTAGGAAAGTATATCAGGAATAGGAAAGAGGAAATACAATAAGATGGAAAAGAAATAATATAAGATAGAGGTATAAAAGCAGTAGAAAAAATATTGTGTATTAGGTTTAGATAATGAAAGAATGTAAAATCATTTTTCAGTAGGTTACAAATTAAAACACAACTGAACAACTGTGGTGAAAGCATATAAATACTAAAAACAGTTAAAAATAAAAAACCAAAACAATGAAATAAAAGTGAGCAATTAAATAAAACAAAATATATTATGAGTCAGTCTGTATTTCTTTCTAGTTGGAAAATATGGGCTCAACCTCTTGGATTTTCTTTCATTAAAACAAACAAAAACATAAAATATTTCCATAGATTGTGTTGTATGGGAAAGGGGTTGCTAGGATTTAAAATACTAATTAAATGTGTCATCCAGAGACAAGGATCTCTGTGGCCAAAGACGACTTCCTGCCATACTTCCCTTGTCTGATCTCCACAGAGGGCAAATTGTACCCCTAACCCTGGTACTTTGTGGCCAGTCACTCTGCTGGACTTTCGGTTCCTGAGGCTCTGAGAGAGTGTGGTGGGCCACCCTACCTGTGTTTGCCTTTCTCTAGTCTGTCGGGGAATGAATAAGTTCCACTATAATGTTGTTGCAACCCTGTACAGCTCCTCTCTGCGTGGGAGTTGGTGATGGTTAGTTTTTGTTGTTGCTGTTTTTGCATTTTTGAGGTTTTTTTTTTTTTTGCTTTTTGAGGTTATAATTATGTAAGTATTCCCCATCCCTTTCCTCTCTCCAAACCCTTCCATATACCTTTCTTTGTTCCTTTCAAAACATGGCCTTTTCCCATTAATTAATGTTGCATGTATAGCCTGCTCAGTCTGTAAAATGTTGCTTGTATATGTTTTTAGGCCCGACCATTTGGTACTGAATAACTAAGTAGTGTGCTCTTCTCTAGGTAAGACCATTTCTTTCACTTTCTGCATTTCTTAGTTGACTGTAGTTCTTCATGTTGTGTTGAAGCCTCAGGGCCCTGTCCTCTCCATATTAGCATGTCTATTGCTGTTTTCCTCATTCACCTCGTGCTTAAGTGGTTATATTGGTGAAACTTTATGAGCATAGCTTCTGATATTTCTAAGAGACACAATTTCATAGCAAACTCCCCATTCCTCTGGCTCTTAGAATCCTTCTGTCCCCTTTTTGCAATGATCACCTAGCCTTAGGTTCTACAATTGTATAGTAGATGTGTACATTAGGACTGGGCTCCAGAACTCTGCATTTTGTTTGGCTGTGCTTTTCTGTAATGGTTTCTATCTGTTGCAAAGAGAAGTTTCCTGGATGAGGGGTGAGGACTACACTTATCAGTGAGTATAAGGAAAACTCTCTAGAGTGTAGTTAGTGATTGTGCTGATTTAGTAAACTGGAAGTTGTAGGTTCTCCTCCAAGATCCATGAATTCCCTAGACCTGGGTAATCGGCTAGATTTCCAGTACCAGCCACGATTTCCTTCTGCTTGAGCACATGGACGCAAGGGGGTGGAAGAAGGGAGAAAATCTGAGTCTGCTACAAGGTTCAGCTGAGTCCCCAGGGAATGGAGGTAGGGTCAGAGTAGAGGGCCCTGCAAGCAGTCTGCTACAGGCCTTGGGATGAGCTGGGACAGACTAGAATAGAGGATGGAAAGGAAACTCCTTACCTAGTTATTTTCAGTATGTTGAATGATTTTTTTTTTTTTTTGGTTTTTTTCGAGACAGGGTTTCTCTGTGTAGATTTGCGCCTTTTCCTGGAACTCACTTGGTAGCCCAGGATGGCCTCGAACTCACAGAGATCAGCCTGGTTCTGCCTCCCGAGTGCTGGGATTAAAGGCATGCACCACCACCGCCCAGCTTGAATGATTTTTATTTTATCTCATCTTTAGACATATCAATATACTTCTTTTAAAAAAGCTTTTTATTAGTTACTATGGAATTTACAGATTTTAAATATTTCATCCAGTTTAACATAATAATATAGCTTTATGTATAGTATAGGATCCTTATAACAGACCACTCCTTTGATCATTAAGGTTGTCAACTTGATAGAATCTAGAATCAACTGGGAGATGGGCCTTTAGGCATACCTGCGAGGAGCTGTCCAGATTAAAGCCAGCCTCTGAGAATGTCTCTGAGGGATTTTCTTGATTACATTAATTGATATAGGAAGACCCATCTAGATTATGGGTGGGACATTTTCTTGGGCATGGATCCAAAAATTATATAAAATGGAAGAAGTGACCTGGCCATTGCAAGCTATCTTCTGACTCCAGACATAGGATGACCAGCTACACCATACTTCTCCTGCCTTGACTTGATCACCCTGATGGACTGTATCTTGAGCTGTAAGATAAAATAAAACCTTTTCCTTTTAGTTGTTTTTGTCAGGATGTTTTAACACAACAACAGGAACAGTAACTGAAGAGAGGTTGTAAATCCTGATTCCATGTCACATTACTGCCTTTCATTTCACAACACAGTGTCACTCATATTCTTTCAAATGCTTGTTGTTAGATTAAGAATAAGAAAATTAAGCCCGATATCATTCTTCACCAAGGACTCTTCAACTATCCCATCTGGCCTGGAGACCTAGGTTACCTGAACTCTCTTGTCTAGCCCCTTCCATCTGGGTCATCCCAAACCCCACAGTTGCCTACAAAGACTACCTCTTCTGGGCCCTCTCCCTCACCTTGGGACTCACCAGACTCCATCCTGTTCTGCACCATAATCTCTTCTACCTCCCCAGGTATCCTGAAGTCCTGGGTAGGTTTATTGTGTCCCCTTTCAGGACCCAATCTGGACAAGTCACCCCCAATGGCCTGCTTTTGCTAGCCAGGGACCAACTCATTCTTCTGTTCCCTTGGGACTTATTTTGAACATTAGGAGCTTCCTTTGCAACTCAACAGAGCCCTGCATTTCTGAGTAAGAATCTCTAGTTGCATCAATTGGTCATGAAACCCAGGGCTAGTTCACACTGCTAAGGGAAACTCATTCCAAGCTCCTTGACCAAGCTGTTGTAGGCATTGTACTGTAGGTGACAAGCAGAAAACATCAGATAGAAGCTGTAGTTCTAAATATCAAACAGAGAAAATAAATATCTCAAAACTGATATAAATTATTCCACTTCCTGACCATTGTAATAAGTCTGCTGAGCAAGAATGGTGACTTAATCTAAAATTAAAAGAAAAAAAAACCTAGTTAGATTAGTTTTTGTTTGAAGTCTATTTTGTTAGATAGTAAAATGGCTACACCAGCTTGCTTCTTAAGTCCATTTGGTCGGAATATCTTTTCCCAACTCTTTATTCTGAGGTATCATCTACTCTTGATGTTGAAGTGTGTTTCCAGATGCAGGAGCAGAATGGGTCGTGTTTCATATCCATTCTGTTAATCTGTGTCTTTTTATTGGGGGATTGAGACCATTGATATTGTATGATATCTATGATCAATGATTGTTAATTCTTGTTTTGTTGATGTTGTTGCTGCTGGTGGTGGTGGTGGTGGTGTGTGTGTGTGTGTTTCCCATTTTGCTCATTTGAAATTATTTCCTGTGTTTCATGGATATACTTAACCTCCTTGGTTGGGATTTTTTTTATTCTAACACCTTCTGTAGGGCTGGATTTGTAAATAGATATTGTTTAAATTTAACTTTATCATACAGTCTCTTGTTTTCTCCCTCTATGGTGATTGAATGTTTTGAAGGGTATAGTTGTCTGAACTGGCATCTGTGGTCTCTTAGACTCTGCAGCTTATCTGTCCATGCCTTTTTGGCTTTTAGAGTTGCCATTGAAAAGTCAGGTTTAATTCTAATAGGTTTGCCTTTACATGTCACTTGGTCTTTTTTCATTTGTAACTGTTAATATTCTTTCTTTGTTCTATGTGTTTATTGTTTTGATTATTATGTGGTAAGATAACTTTCTTTTCTAGTCCAATCTTTTTGTATAATATTGAAGGGTCCAGCCTTAAATTTATACAATTCCAGGGGCCCAGGAGAGACACTACCATTGGCATGGGAATGAATCCAGTTGCTCAAAGCTCTTTTGTTCAATTTGTTTATTCGTCAGTCACCATTATTCAATCACTAGTTCAACTCTCTCAAATCTGTTCATTTCTTAATCCCCTCAATTCCTGATTTCTCTAAATTCCCTTAGTTCCAATTCTCTTAGTTTCCCTAGTTCCAATTCTCTTGGTTTCCTTAGTTCCAATTCTCTTAATTCCTTTCAATTCTTAGTTCCCTCAATCCTTGGTTCCCTCCATTCCTAGTTCCCTCAATTCTTAGTTTCCCCCATCCTCAGTTCTTTAAATTCTTAGTTCCCTCAGTTCTTAGTTCCCTCAGTTCTTAGTTCCCTCAATTCTTACCCCCTTCTCCTGGGACTGGTCTATATCCTAACCCAAGCAGCAACAACACCTCATATTTTGTATACAGCACAAGATTGTAGGGGTCCCTGCTAGAGGCTTCCTGGCAATTTTATTTGCAACTCAAAAGGGGAGAAATAATTGTCGAGTCAGTTAGCAGTTGAAATAAATCAGAAAAGGAATTTGTGTGCTAGAAATATATCCTTATTGTGGTTAGGTGAAGGCATTACGGGTCTATCATAAATGTGTTCAACTATAAACTTACAGGTGATAAGGTAGGGAAAGACAGTAGGTCACTAAAAGTTAAAATTGTCACTTTTTGGGGAGAGAGAGAGAGAGAGAGAGAGAGAGAGAGAGAGAGAGAGAGAGAGAGAAGGCCTTGATTTGCTCAAGAAACAAGGCATTTGGCCCATGAGACATATAGTCTCAAAAATGACATTTTATCTTAGTTTGGAGGTTTTCAGGCATCTAACAGATGGCCTGGTAGCTATCTATTCCTTGCTTGTCTTTTAAGGCTTTGTTTGGGGTTGACTCTATCTTAGGAAGTAGCTCAAGGAGGGTATTTGCAAAAAGCAGATATGCAAAACAAGCACTAAAGAGGTGGCCTGGAGCTCAGAGGCAGAAGGTTCTGTCTGTGTGCTTTGAAATGGAGATTCATACACACATACACATTTTAGGAGGATTATGAGCACAAGGAATTCATAGCAAGGCACAACTGAATATTAAGCTGCATAACACCAATAGTGCTTGCTGATTGGCTTTCCACTCGACTGACCCTTGGTCTTGTCAAGATATAGCTTCCTGTGGCTTGCCACACAATCTATTTGGTGTTCTGTATGCTTCTTATACCTTTATAGGCATCTCCTTCTTTAGGTTAGGAAATTTTTTCTTAAAAATATTTTCTGGGCCTTTGAGCTGATATTCTTCTCCTTCCTCTATTCCTATTACTGATAGGTTTAGTCTTTTCCTAGTGCCAAGATTTCATGGATGTTTTGTTTCAGGAATTTTTTAGACAAAAATTTTCTGTGACTGATGTATCCATTTCTTCTATAGTATCATCAGTGCTTGAAAATCTCTCAACTATCTCTTGTATTCTATTGGAGAAACTTGCCTTTGTAGTTCCTGTTAGCATTCCTAAAGTTTTCATTTCCAGAATTCCCTCTGTATTTTCTCTACTGCTTCTATTTCATTTTCAGGTCTTGAACAGTTTTGCTTGTTTTCCATCAACTGTTTCTTCTTGGCTCTTTTTGAGGGTTTATTCACATCCTCTAATTTTTTGTTTTTTCCTGGATTTCGTTAAGGGATTTATTTATTTCCTCTAAAGACACCTATCATCTTCAGATAGTTGATTTTAAGGTCTTTTTCTTGTGCTTCAGCTATGTTGGAATATTCAGGGCCTGCTGCAGTAGCATAGCTGGACTCTGATGGAGGTATATTGCCCTGGCTATTATTAACTGTGTTCTTACACTGGCATTTAGGCATCTGAGTTTATGAAGATTATAGGACTAGGTGGTGATTTCTGAGTCTGTATTTGATGAGTGGGTATTTTGTTCCTTGGTTTCCGTTTACTGTTTAACGTGTTGGTTAAGTGTTGCCTATTTTACTTTCCTGCTTGGCTGGTGTGTTCACATGGAATGCTTGGAAAAATCAACAACATGACCTTTCAATTCTTAACATCTATACCCAAAACAAAGGTCTCACTTTTGTAAAAGTACTACTAGTACAGCTTAAATCACATATTGACCCTCACACATTTCATTGTGGATGATTTTTTTAATATGTACTTGGATTCAATTTGCAAGTATTTTATTGAGTATTTTTGCATCTATGTTCATAAAGGAAATTAATCTGAAATTGTCTTTCTTTGTTCAGTCTTTATGTGGTTTGTGTATCAGGGCACCTGTGGCTTCATAAAATGAATTGGGCAACACTACTTCTGTTTCTATTTTGTGGAGTAATTTGATGAGCATTGGTGTTAACTCTTCTTTGAAAATCTAGTAGAATTCTGCACTAAAACCATCTGACCCTGGTCTTTTTTTTTTGGTTGGGAGACTTTTAATGACTGCTTCTATTTGACTAGGGGATATAGGTCGAATTTAAGTTGTTTATCTGATATTTATTTAACTATGTTAAGTGGTACCTATTAAGAAAATTATCCAGTTCTTTTAGATTTTCCAATTTGCTGAAGTACAGGTTTTCAAAGTATATCCTTATGATTCTCTGGGTTTCTCCAGTGTCTCTTATTATGTCCCTTTTTCATTTCTGATCTTTTTAATTTGGATATTCTCTCTCCTTCTTTAGTTAATTTGGAAAAGAGTTTGTCTATTTTGCTGATTTTCTTAAAGAACAAACTCTTTGTTTTGCTGATTCTTTGTATTGTTCTCTTTCTTTCTATTGATTTCAGCCCTGAATTTGATTATTTCTTACACTTTATCCCTCTTAGGCGTACTTATTTCTTTTTGTTCTAGAGTTTTCAGGTATGCTGTTAAGTTGCTAGTATGAGATCTTTCCAATTTCTTTATGTAGGCACTTAGTGCTATGAACTTTCCTCTTAGCACCCTTTCCTTGTGTCCATAAATTCTGATATGTTGTGTGTTAATTTTCATTGAATTATAGAAAGTCTTTAATTTCTTTTTTAACCCATTTTTTCAATTATTAGAAAGTTGTTCAGTTTTCAAGAGTTTGTAAGTGTTTTATGTCTGTTTGTTTGTTTCTGTTGTTATTGCTATTCAGCTTTAATCATGGTGGTCTGATAGGATGCAGGGAGTTATTTCAATTTTCTTGTAACTATTAATACTTGCTTTGTGTCTGCATATGTGGTCAGTTTTAGAGAAAGTTCCATGAGGTGGGAGAAGAAGGTATATTCCTTTGTGTTTAGATGCAATGTCCTCCAAATATCTGTTAGGTTCATTTGATTTATTTTTTATTTTATTTTATAATTTAATTTAATTTTACATATCAGCCACAGATTCCCTTGTTCTCCCCCCTCCCGCCCCCCCTTCCCCTAGCCCACTCCCCATTCCCATCTCCTCCAGGGCAAAGACTCCCCTGGGGATTGAGTTCAACCTGGCAGATTCAGTCCAGGCAGGTCCAGGCCCCTCCTCCCAGGCTGAGCCAAGTGTCCCTGTATAAGCCCCAGGTTCCAAACAGCCAGCTCATGCACTGAGGACAGGTCCCGGTCCCAGTGCCTGGATGTCTCCCAAACAGATCAAGCTAATCAACTGTCTCACTTATCCAGAGGGCCTGATCCAGTTGGGGGCTCCTTAGCTATTGGTTCACAGTTCATGTGTTTCCATTTGTTTGGCTATTTGTCCCTGTGCTTTTTCCAATCTTGGTCTCAACAATTCTCGCTCATATAAACCATCTTCTTTTTCGCCAATTGGACTCCTGGAGCTCTACCTGGGGCCTGGCCATGGATCTCTGCATCTGGTTCCCTCAGTCATTGGATGAGGTTTCTAGCACGACAATTAGGATGTTTGGCCATCCTATCACCAGAGTAGGTCAGTTCGGGCTGTCTCTCGAGCATTGCCAGTAGTCTGCTGTGGAGGTATCTTTGTGGATTTCTGTAGACCTCTCTAGCACTTTGCTTCTTCCTATTCTCATGTGGTCTTCATTTATCATGGTATCTTATTCCTTGTTCTCACTCTCTGTTCTTGATCCAGCTGGAATATCCTGCTCCTCTAAGCTCTCTTTCCCTCGACCCTTCCCCTTCATTACCCCCACTCACGTCCAGGTTGTTCATGTAGACTTCATCCATTTCTCTGTCATTGGGTGATCCCTATATCTTTCTTGGGGTCCTATTTTCTAGGTAGCCTCCCTGCAGTTGTGAGTAGCAGTCTAGTCATCTTTGTTTTACATCTAGTATCTTCCTATGAGTGAGTACATACCATGTTTGTCTTTCTGAGTCTGGGTTACTTCACTCAGGATGATTTTTTCTAGATCCATCCATTTGCCTGCAAACCTCATGATGTCATCGTTTTTCTCTGCTGAGTAGTATTCCATTGTGCATATGTACCACATTTTATTATCCATTCTTCAGTTGAAGGGCATCTAGGTTGTTTCCAGGTTCTGGCTATTACAAACAATGCTGACATGAACATAGCTGAGCAAGTGCCCTTGTGGTATGATTGAGCATTCCTTGGGTATATGCCCAAGAGTGGTATAGCTGGATCTTGGGGAGATTGATTCCCAATTTTCTAAGAAAGCACCATATTGATTTCCAAAGTGGTTGCACAAGTTTGCATTCCCACCAACAGTGGAGGAGAGTTCCCCTAGCTCCACATCCTCTCCAGCATAAGGTGTCTTCAGTGTTTTTGATCTTAGCCATTCTGACAGGTGTAAGGTGGTGTCTCAGAGTCATTTTGATTTGCATTTCCCTGATGATTAGGGATGTTGAGCAATTCCTTAGATGTCTTTCAGCCATTTGAGCTTCCTCTGTTGAGAATTCTCTGTTTAGTTCAATAACCCATTTCTTAATTGGACTGTTGGGCATTTTGATGTCTAATTTCTTGAGTTCTTTATATATTCTGGATATCAGTCCTTTGTCAGATATGGGGTTGGTGAAGACCTTTTCCCATTCTGTAGGTTGTCGCTTTGCCTTGTTGACCATATCCTTTGCTCTACAAAAGCTTCTCAGTTTCAAGAGGTCCCATTGATTGATTGTTTCTCTCAGTGTCTCTGCTACTGGTGTTATATTTAGGAAGTGATCTCCTATGCCAATGCGTTCAAGACTACTTCCTACTTTCTCTTCTAGCAGGTTCAGAGTAACTGGATTTATGTTGAGGTCTTTGATCCACTTGGACTTAAGTTTTGTGCATGGTGACAGATATGGATCTATTTGCAGCCTTCTACACGCTGATATCCAGTTGTGCCAGCACCATTTGTTGAAGATGCTTTCTTTTTTCCATTGTACAGTTTTGGGTTCTTTGTCAAAAATTATATGTTCATAGGTGTGTAGATTAATGTCAGGGTCTTCAATTTGATTCCATTGGTCCACATGTCGGTTTTTATGCCAGTACCAAGCTTTTTTTTTATTACTGTAGCTCTATAGTAGAGTTGAGGTCAGGGATAGTGATGCCTCCAGAGGTTGTTTTATTGTACAGGATTCTTTTGGCTATCCTGGGTTTTTTGTTTTTCCATATGAAGTTGAGTATTATTCTTTCCAGGTCTGTGAAGAATTGTGTTGGTATTTTGATGGGGATTGCATTGAATCTGTAGATTGCTCTTGGTAAGATTGCCATTTTTACCATGTTAATCCTGCCTATCCATGAGCATGGGAGATCTTTCCATTTTCTGACATCTTCTTCAATTTCTTCTTTCAGAGACTTAAAGTTCTTGTCATATAGGTCCTTCACTTGCTTAGTTAGAGTTACCCCAGTTACCAGTCCCCAGCTCCCAGCCTGCCCTGGACCTCCCATCTGGACAAGAGGTGAGTGCCTGGGCTCATTCCCAGAGAGGACTGCCCCTATGTCCCATCCCTGGGCACCAGCCATTCCGGGAAAGACCTTCCCAACTTGACCCGAGGTTCTGGCCATCAGGCAGGATCACCTCCACCCCCACCAGGAAGGTTCCCCTCTCCAAGACCCCTGGCAGACCCTGCAATCTCCACACTCTGTCCCCACACCCATCTGCCCAAGACTCCAGCCACTTCCTGAGACTCAGAGAACAGCCCCCAGCTCCCATCTGGACAAGAGAGCTTCCATTTGTACCAGAGAGAGGCTTCTTGAATCTGTCAACTCTGTCTGGACCAAGAGTGTTGATAAGACCAAGAATGAATCCAAAAGGAGATGGGCAAACATCAAGGCAGAAGTACATACAACAAAATGAAGAGCAATACAGCATCACCAGAACCTAGCCCTCCTCCAACAGCTAGACCTGAACATCACAAAATGGAAGATGCAGAAGAAAGCAACCTTATGAATAACATCATTAAGAGGCGAGAGCCTTGTATAGAGGAAATCAAAAATGAAATTGAGGAAAAGACAAACAAAAAATGGGAAGAACGTCCTTTGATTGATAATGACAGTTAGGTCCAATATTTCTCTGGTTAGTTTTAGTCTAGATGGCCTGTCCATTGCTAAGAGTAGGGAATTGAAGATCAAGTACCCTGCATACCAGAGATGCAGGGGTGGTTCAACATACAAAAATCAGTAAATTTAATCCACCATATAAATAAACTAACAGAAAAAAAACATGATCATCTCATTAGATGCCAAAAAAAAAAAAAGCCTTTGATACAATCCAACACCTATTCATGATGAAGGTACCAGAGAGATTAGGGATACAAAGAATATACCTCAACATAATAAAGGTTGTAGTGGGTAGCCATTCCAGCTTTGATCTGGAAGTTCCAACCCCCATTGAGACTTCGGCAACTGTCATGCCTACAAGGCGGGGCGAAAGGAGGCACCTGGGGACCCGAGATCTGGATCGGCGGGTGCTCTCTCTGTTGCGGGACCCTGGACTGGAGAGGTGGACCAAGCAGAGCTCCAGAGAACACCGCTGGACTGCGATACACCTTCCCCAGACCCCGCGACCTACCTATCCCTTAATTTGTAAGTTATGCCATTCAATAAATCTCCTTTTAACTACGTGGAGTGGCCTTAATAATTACACCAATATCTGGCGCCCAACGTGGGGCACGAACCCACGACCCTGGGATTAAGAGTCCCATGCTCTACCAACTGAGAAGACTGAACACAGCTATAACAAGAGCTGTATCAGACAAAGAATTAAGAAAAGTATTAACTGAGTCCTTGGCATTCGACAATGCTAATGCAGAATACAGAAGAATACTTACACCATTAAAGATCAGATCAGCTCCTTTGGAAGAATGGATTCAGTATACTAATGGTGTTGAGTCTCATAACTACAGTAATGAGGCTTGGATAGGAGAGACAAATCCCAGAGGTGAAAGAAGGCCCCGTGTTACCAAATGTTTTACATGTGGTACACCAGGTCATATAAGTAAAAACTGTACGTGGGGTACTCCTAGGAGTAATATTCCTTTTAGGAATAGCCTAAACAGGAGACCCCAACCACCTCCCGGATTATGTAGAAGGTGTGGCAAAGGCCAACATTGGACCAGTGAGTGCAGATCAAAAATAGATATACGAGGTAACCCTTTACTGGCGGGAAACGCCTCAGGGGGCCTCTTGCAGGCCCCCAAATCAAATGTAGTACGAACATTCCCAGCCACTGTGGAAGAAATTCCTCTCCAAGACAACTGAATAAACCAATGCCTAATGTACAAACCGATACTGCAATGGATGATAAAACAGCTCTGATGGATGGATCACAGTTTACAAAGAACACTATAAAACAAATATTTTGGCAGACTTCCATAAATGAACAAAGACCAAAGCTTAGAATTCGAATTAATGGCCTGGTTATGGAGGGACTGGTAGACACAGGTGCAGATGTGACTATAATCACACCAAAATCATGGCATCCAAATTGGCCTCTTCAAGAGGTAGATGTCCAACTTTTAGGGATTGGCACCCTATCTCAGATAAAACAGAGTTCGAGATGGGTTGAATGCATAGGGCCAGAAGGACAGAGAGGGAGGCTGAAGCCATATGTAGCAAATGTAGCAGTAAATCTTTGGGGCCGAGATCTGTTACAACAGTGGAATACCCAGATTAAAATTCCCACACTTTCAGAAAAAGAATACAGACAAATGCATGTTTCTAGGAATAATATCATCACATGCTATAAAAATCAGGCACCAACTATTCAGGCTGTTCACAAACAGAGCACAACTGCTGTTGAACCCTCAGAAGTACCAACTGCCTTACCTTTAAAATGGCTAACTAATAAACCTGTCTGGGTTGGACAATGGCCTTTGACAAAAGACAAGCTACAAGCTTTAGAACAGCTGGTTCAAGAGCAGTTAAATGCTCAACACATTGAAGAATCTACCAGCCCTTGGAATTCTCCTGTATTTGTTATTAAAAAAAAGTCTGGTAATTGGAGAATGCTGACAGATCTGAGAGCTATTAATAAAGTAATTCAGCCAATGGGCTCCCTACAGACTGGGATGCCCTTGCCCTCTCTGCTACCTAAAGAATGGCCTATAATAGTTATTGACTTAAAAGACTGTTTCTTTACCATACCCTTACAAGAAAATGATAGAGAAAAATTTGCCTTCACAGTACCTAATTATAACAATTCTCAGCCAGTCAAGAGATATCAATGGAAGGTCCTCCCACAGGGAATGTTAAACAGCCCTACTTTGTGCCAATACTTTGTGCAGAAACCATTGGAGATAATTCGTGTAAAGTTCCCACAATCCATAATTTATCACTATATGGATGATATCCTATTAGCTGATCCAAAGTTAGATACATTAGAAAGCATGTTTGAAGAAGTAAAAAAAGTTTTGCCTCGCTGGGGACTGCAAATTGCTCCTGAAAAAATACAAAGAGGAGATTCTATTAACTACTTAGGATATAAGATAGAGCTACAAAAAATTAGACCCCAAAAGGTACAGCTAAGGAGAGATCGATTGAAGACTCTTAATGATTTTCAAAAGTTATTAGGAAACATTTCCAACTTACTGGGTATCATGGGAATACCCAAAGATGGACTACAAAATTTGGCTAATACTCTAGAAGGGGACAAAGAATTAAATAGTTCAAGAGAATTATCAGCCGAAGCTGAGAAGGAATTGGCTCTAGTAGAAAAGACAATTCGAGAAGCACATGTGGATCGTGTGGATCCAGAACTTAAATGCATTCTTGTCATATTCCCCTCCAGACATTCCCCAACAGGTATTTTGATGCAGAGGGAAGATATTATATTGGAATGGATATTCCTACCATGTAAACCAAATAAGAAATTAAAGACTTATATAGAAAAGATCTCTGATTTGATTCAAAAAGGTAAACTAATACTTCACCAGTTGACAGGAATGGACCCAGCAGAAATTGTAGTACCTTTAACTAATGAAGAAATTTCATCACTATGGAAAGATAATGAATACTGGCAGAGAGCCTGCAGTAACTTTTTGGGAGAGATTAACAACCACTATCCCAAAAGCAAGAGAATAGAATTCATAAAGAAGACTGAATGGGTCCTTCCTCACATTGTACAACAAAAGCCAATTTCTGGAGTCCTCACATTCTATACTGATGCAAATAAATCAGGGAAAGCAGGATATAAATCAGGAGACTTAAGTAAAGTGGTACAAAGTCCATACAGCTCTGTACAAAAGGCAGAACTGTATGCCATTCTTATGGTATGGATGGACTTCACAGAACCCCTCAATATAGTCACTGACTCTCAATATGCAGAGAGAGTTGTTTTACATATTGAAACTGCTGAATTTATTCCTGATAATACAGAATTAACTTCATTATTCATACAATTGCAGGAAATCATCAGAAAAAGGGAACATCCTATATATATAACACATATCAGATCCCATACAGGTCTGCCAGGACCTCTAGCACAAGGTAATGATGAGATTGATCAGTTACTAATAGGTAATGTGCTAGAAGCTTCAGAATTTCATAAGAAATGCCATGTAAATAGCAAAGGTTTGAAGAAGGATTTCTCTATCACTTGGCAACAGGCTAAGGATATTGTGAAAAAATGTCCTACTTGTTCCATCTATAACCAACTTCCATTACCTGCAGGGAGCAATCCAAAAGGTATACAAAGAAATGAAATTTGGCAGATGGATGTGTTTCATTTTGCAGAATTTGGAAGATTAAAGTATGTACATCATACCATTGACACCTATTCAGGATTTCAGTGGGCAACTCCTATGAGTTCTGAAAAGGCTGATTCTGTGATTACACACCTATTAGAAGTTATGGCCATCATGGGAATACCTGTACAAATTAAGACAGACAATGCCCCAGCATATGTCTCCAATAAAATGAGACAATTCTTTGCTTATTACAATATAAAGCATGTTACAGGTATACCACACAATCCCACAGGCCAAGCAGTCATAGAAAGATCCAATCGAATTTTAAAGGATATGCTAAATAAACAGCAACGGGTAACAATGACTCCTAGAAATAGATTGCATAGTGCTTTATTAACCTTGAATTTTCTCAATGCTGATGAGACAGGAACAACAGCTGCGGAGAGACATTGGACGACAGACAAAACTCCTGAGCTAAACCAACCAGTTTATTTCAAGGATGTGCTGACCTCAGAATGGAAACCTGGATATGTTCTACGTTGGGGAAGGGGTTTTGCCTTTGTTTCTGTAGGAGAAGAAAAGCTATGGATACCAACAAAATTAATAAAAATTCGATTCGAACAGGAAAAACCCCTTGATGAGGAGAAGTAAAAGATCATCCACCAATGTGACATCTCTACAAGTTGTAAGAAAAATTTAACAATCAAAGGTTGGGGTAGGGTTCTGTTTTTGTCTTTCCAGGATAATGGAAATACCCATCTTACAGAAGTCATAAGGCCTTGGATATCCGGATGTTTACAGCAGAAAGAAAGAATCTATTGGTACCAATCTACACACGGTAAAATCTCACTGTCTAATATCTATCTCTCTATCAATCTAGAAAAGTGGTGGTTCCAATTCAATTATAAGCCAAGCTGACTTTGGAGATGGAATTGGCTCACTTCTTCTCTAAACCCAAGCATATTGATAAAAGGAAGTTTGAGAGATTCTTCAGTCCCATATCAGAAGAGCCCTCTGGTGTGGGACAGAAGGAAACCAATAAAAAGGGACCATTGTCTTCTAGATTCTAACTCTCTCCATGCTTACTCTTGATTTCTCAGAATCCTTTCTTACATGCTATGTCCTCTTTAAATCCAAACCTTCCATTTTGATAACAAATAAGTTTTTCTAATAGCAATCTCAGAAGTCTCCAGAAGGAAGATGGGGCCCCAACAACAACTCTACCCAATCCAGAATGATGTCATGGTAATCATCATCATACTACACTTCTTACCAGAATTTCAGACAATCTTACCCATTACTCTAAGACTTGCTGCAGAACCTACAGTTAGTCTAACTGAGATTTAACTATCTGAGCTTTCTCACAGTACCCAACAGAGATAACATCACCCCCTAAACAGCAGGAAGTAATTCTAAGAAAACGACGCCCCTTCTCCCTTAGGTTTCATAATTCTCAGGGTTATGGATGATGGTTATAGGGTTGGGGGTGGAAGGAAATATTAAACTCAGTATTCTAAAAAAAAAATGAAAAGAAGAAATGGAATGGATAGGTATAAGATATTATGGTAGATTATTATGTATACTAGTAAACAAATTTAGTAAAATAGAAGCCTTAAATAATTTGCACTGTAATTTGCACTGTTATGGATTCTTATATGTTGATACAAATGTAAACTATTTTTATATTCCTGTTTAAGATAATTTGTATATTGATACAAATACAGAACTATATTTGTTATAATGTACATATATTTCTACTCTTATTTGAAATATTTGTATATTGATACAAATGTAAATTTATATCTGTCATACTTTATGTAGGTTCTACTTCTGTTTAGGATATTCAGTATATTGATATATATTTAAGATTATTGTCATATTGCATATCACACTACATACTCCTACCTCTGTTATAACATCTTGTGTATTGTCACAATTTTGAAGTCATCGTTCTTTACCATACACTTGCTTATAGACTGTTTACCTTGTTTACGTGAAGCCTTAGTCCTTAGGTTATTTTGGTAGATAAGACTTATAGATTTATAGTCACCTATGCTTGTCATCTCTATAGTTACGTTAGTTAGGTTATCCAGATTTACAGATACATAGGTCAGATGGACAGGTAATCTTCAAACACTTCGTTGACCTAGAGAATATGGCACTTAAATAACTTAGAATTCTGTTGATGTGAGACACAATTGCTCCTGGCTGCACCAATTTGATCCTGAGAGAATGTTGGGCTTCTAAGACATTTCCATTTGGAAGTTTGTCTTCTTGGCACAAAATGGCCTACTGGGCAAAGAACTGCCCTTGCCTCGACGGATGACAGTACAAATGCAATGCTATCCTTTCTGGACAAGCGGAACACAAGGAAAGCGACCACTGTACTCTGCCAAGACAGGGTAAGATGGTCTTTCAGAATTTCTGCTTCTAAAAATGGTCTGTTAGATACTTTAGGCCTGTAGCCAATTTGAATGCACCAACAATGCTGAGAAACATTAGGTGACTGTCCAGGCTGCCAGCTGTCTCGGTCTACTCTCGCAAGATTCCCGAAAGTTGCTTGCATCCATCTACCATTTCTCAGGTACCATTATATTCCTTCTCAGGTCTTTGATGGGATTGAAGACTAGCAGTTATAGTTACAACTTAGTAGATAGAACATATTAAGTATTAGATTCAGGTTCTTTAGGATAGGACACCTTTTGGAATGATCTTTGTAACATGCCATTTACCTATGCTCTATACTTCTCTGGATTATAGTATGTGTTTCTTGCTTGATATTGTTTGCATTGGTTGTAGTTCCATCTTATCTAGGTCATTATCCCTCATTATTCCTGGACTATATTTGATAACCATTCCTTTGTATATAGTCTTGTATTAGGTTAGAACTTTCTTATTTAGACAAAAAGGGGGAGATGTAGTGGGTAGCCATTCCAGCTTTGATCTGGAAGTTCCAACCCCCATTGAGACTTCGGCAACTGTCACGCCTACAAGGCGGGGTGAAAGGAGGCACCTGGGGACCCGAGATCTGGATCGGCGGGCGCTCTCTCTGTTGCGGGACCCTGGACTGGAGAGGTGGACCAAGCAGAGCTCCAGAGAACACCGCTGGACTGCGATACACCTTCCCCAGACCCCGCGACCTACCTATCCCTTAATTTGTAAGTTATGCCATTCAATAAATCTCCTTTTAACTACGTGGAGTGGCCTTAATAATTACACCAATAAAAGGTAATTTATAACAAGCCTATAACCAACAGCAAATTACATAGAGAGAAATTCCACTAAAATCAGGAAAAAGACAAGATTGTCTACTCTCTCCATATCTATTCAATATAGTACTTGAAGTTTTAGCTAGAGCAATGAGACAACTGAAGGATATTGAGGGGATACAAATTGGAAAGGAAGAATTCAAAGTATCACTATTTGTAGATGATATGGTAGTATAGATAAGCATCTCTTATAATAACATTAGCCAAATCCTACAGCTGATAAACACGTTCAGCAAAATAGCTGGATATAAGATTAACTAAAAAAAAAAATCAGTAGTCCTCCCATAAACAAAGACAAATGGACTGACAAGGAAGTCAGGGAAACAACATCCTTCACAATAGTCGCAAATAGTATAAAATATCTTGAGGTAACTCTAACCAAGCAAATAAAAGACTTCTATGATTAAAAACTTCAAGTCTTTGAAGAAAGAAATTGAATAAGATATCAGAAGATGGAAAGATCTCTCATGCTCATAGATTGGTATGATTACCAGAGTAAAAATGGCCATGCTACCAAAAACGATCTACAGAGTTAATGTAAACCTCATCAAGTTCCAACACAATTCTTCACAGATATTGAAAGGACAGTTCTCAATTTCATATGAAAAAAACAAAACTCCCAGGACAGCTAAAACAAAGATCTGCTGTAGGTACCACAATCCCTGATATCAAGTTGTACTACAGAGCTATGATAATAAAAACCACATGATAACGTCATAAAAACAGACACATTGATCAATGGAATGAAAGATCCAGATGTAAATCCACAAACCCACAGAAACTTGATTTTTGATAATGAAGCCAGAAATATAAACTGGAAAAAAGAAAGCATCTTCAGCAAATGGTGCTTGTCAAACTGGATGTCTGCACATAGAAGAATGCAAATAGATTGATACTTATCACCCTGTGCTAAACTCAATTCCAAATGGATTAAAGACCACAACATAAAAACCAGATACACTGAACTTGATAGAATAGAAAGTGTGGAATAGCCTCGCAAACATTGGCACAGGAGACAACTTTCTGAACAGAACACTGATAGCACAGGCACTAAGATCAATGATAAATAAATAGGACCTCATGAAAATTGAAAACTTTTGTAAGGCAAAGGATACTGTCAATTGCACAAAGAGACCATATACAAAATGAAAAAAGATTTTTACCAACTCCACATCCAATTGAGGTCTAATATCCAAAATTTATAAAATTCAAGAAACTAGGCATCAAAAAACCAAATAATCCAATTTAAAAACGGGGTACAGACCTAAACAGAGAATTCTCAACAGAGAAATCATAAATGGCTGAGAAACACTTAAGGAAATGTTCTGCATCATTATCTGTCAGCGAAATACAAATCAAAACTACTTTGAAATTCCATTTTGCATCTGTCAGAGTAGCTAAGATCAGTAACACAACTGATAACTCACGGTGGCAAGAATGTGGAGCAAGGGGAACACTGCTCCATTGCTGGTGGGAGTGCAAACTTGTATAGCCACTATAGAAATCAATATGGTGGTTCCCTGGAAAATTGGGAATCAAACTACCTCAAAACACAGCTATACCACTCTTGGGCATATATACCCAAAGGACATCCCATCTTACCACAATCACATTTACTCAACTCTTCACTAAAGCTTTATCCATAACAGCTGGAACCTAGAAGTCCCCCAACTGATGAGTGGATAAAGAAAATGTGCTACACAATGGAGTATTACTAAGCTGTTAAAAAAAATGACATCATGAAATTTGCAGACAAATGGATGGACCTACTAAAAAAATTCATCCTGAGTGAGGTAACCCAGACCAAAAAAGACAAACACTATATGTATTCAACTTGACAATCAAACTACAATCCATAGATCCAGAGAGGATAAGTAAAGAGGGAGTTCTAAGGGGAAGCATGGACCTCTCTGGGATGGGGAAATAGAATAAATTTTGTGCGTGCACTGGGGGTGGGGGTTGGGGAAGAGTATGAGAAGAATGGGGGAGAAGAAAATGCAGGGAAACACAGCTGAAATTGGGGAACACTGGGAATGTATGGAATCCTAGTGCAGGGGAACCCTCCTGGAATCTACGATGGTGACACTCATGAGAACCAGCCATCTTTTGCAACCAGGCAAGGCTTCCAGTGGTGGGTTACATTCCTTTGAGTTGGTGGGTGAGGGGGTCCCTCAGAGATCCCTAAATAACCCAGGCTAATGTTATGACAGAAGGTTACTCTCTGAAAACTGACAGTGGGACTCCATTGCCAAGGACAATATCCACATAGCTCACTGAACATAGAGAGATCCAGCTCTTGAAGGCATGGATCCTTCACCCCTTTGTTATAGTCTCTTTGGTGTGACAAGGTACTCTGTAAGCTATGGAAAGCGAAACGTGGATACCAACCCCTCCACAAAAACCTCCACCTACAATCTGTCCTGCCTTAAAGATGTGCTGGAGCAGTTGTGGCACAGAACATGTGGGACTGGCAAACCAATGTTTGGTTTAAATTAAGGACCACATCACGAAAGGGGTCCCATGTCTTACACTGCCTAGATGGCTGGGAACCAGCAGCTGGATAGCCCAGAGACCTACGGTAGAAACAAACATGACTGGCAACAAACAAACAATGGAATGATTCCTAAAGATATTCTGCTATACTCGTAGGTCTGTGCCTTGTCTAGTAGTAATTAGAGAGGCTACTCTAGCATCAGATGGGAGCAAATGCAGAGACCCTCAATCAGACGTTATGCAGACAGGGAGTCTAAGTTGGAGGTCTCCATCAGGTTCCTCCTCTCAGAGATCAAGGAACCCCAGGAAGAGGGAGAGAAAAGATTATAGGAGTCAGAGGGGATGGAAGATTCCAGGAGAACATGGCCCACCAAATCAAATAAGCAGGGCTCACATGGGCTTACAGAGACTGTAGCAGCAAGCACAGGGCCTGTGTGTGTCTGTGCCAGGTCCTCTGCATAGATGCTATGGCTGTTAGCTTGGTGTTTTTCTGGGACTCTTAACAGTAGGAGCAGGTCTTTCTCTGACTCTTTTGCCTTCTCTTGAGAATCTTTTCCTGTTATTGGGTTGCCTTGTCCAGTCTCAATATGAGACGGCTCTTGCCTCTTCTTACTGTATCCTATTTTGCCCTGTTTGGGTGTCTCTTGGAGGACTCCTGTTTTCTGAAGAGGAAACAGAGAGGGAGTGATCTGGGGGAGAGAAGATGTGGAGGGAGCTGACAGGAGTTGAGGGAGGGGAAATTATGATCAGGATGGTTTGTATCAGAGAAGGATCTATTTCCAATAAAAAAATATGGACCAATAAACTAACTCCATATGTGCAAATCCCAACACAGAAATTAAAACATGAAAAACCAAGACAAAGTATCACCTCCCCAAAATACGAACACCATGGAAATGGCCCCAATGAAAATAACATGGAAAAAATTTCAGACACAGAGTCCAAAAGATCAAGTATAATATTGTTTTAAGTAATTCAAAGACAAAGATATCAATGGCATAAGTCAAACTAACACAGAGTTAGAATGCCAAAGAAAACCCAAACAGAAATAATACTGGAAATGACATGTTATAGTTAAAATTTTAAAACACCAAATAAAGAAAAGGTGTTGAAAGCTGCAAGAGAGGAAGTTCAAGTCATTTATAAAGGCAGGCCCATCAGAACAGCACCTGATTATTTGACAGAAAACTTGAAAGCCATAAAACCCTGGAAAGGCATATTCCAAGTTCTCAAACAGTACAGTGGTTAACCCAGACTATTATACATTAAAGTTGTGGGAGAAATAAAAACTTTTCCTTATGTGACAACTAAGCCAGCTTTATAGAGGATACTAAAAGGAATTCTTCAGTCTGAGGAGAAGGATAAACACATGCAAGATGTCACAGGGGATAAACAATGCAAAGACAGATAATCAGAGGGGCCTGAGGAAACACTACAAATGAATACTTTCCTTGGTTGCATTGAATTTCAACATTTTTATTCCAAATGATTGCTTCTACTTTTGTCTCCTGAGAATGTTTTCCTATTATTTTTCATGAGCTGATATTTATTGTTGGAAGGCTTGCATGTTGTTTTGAATAATATATGCTGAGCTGCTGAGCTTAGGTCTGACTTCTTCTTCTCCTCTTTTGGTTTTGGATTCCCTGTCCTGTCCTTTGAAGAGTCTGTACCTTACAGCTCTGTGGCTGTCATCCAGTGTTCTCGGTACTGATGATGTATAGGGTGTGGGAGAGCTGATATGGCTGAGGAAATTGTGGGGTCATTCTGCATATGGCAATGGGCTTAGCAGTCTTGCCTGCCCTAGAGCTTGTGTACATCATTGGAGAAAACACTGAAAATGCAACTTTTATTTTCTACCTTTTCTTTAATCTTCTGGGCTCTTCCTTTCCTCTCTCCCTCCCTCCCTACCTGCCTCCCTCCCTGCTTCCCTGCCTCCATCCCTCCCTCCCTCTCTCCTTTCCTCCCTCTTCTTCTCCTCCCTCCTTTCCTTCTTCCTTTCTTTGCTTCATTGACACAGATCTCACTCTACAGATCAAGCAATACTTGATGCCTCATATTCTCAATCTTCCTTTTTCTACTCAGACAGACATTACAGTTACGTGCCATCATACCTCACTAATTTTTCTCAATATGTTACAATTTACTTCACATGCTATTTGGATATATGCTAGTTACTTTGCTACTGCTGTGATATACCACCATGATGGAAGGAAAAAAAGAGTTTATTTTGGTTTATGGTCTCAGAGGGATAAGAGTCCATTTTGATGAGAAAGCACAGTCCCAAGTGGCAGGAGCAGGAAGATAGAATTTCCTTCTTTTTTTCTTTCTTTCTTTTTTTTTTTTTTTTTAGTTTTTCGAAACAGGGTTTCTCTTTGTAGCTTTGCGCCCTTCCTGGAACTCACTCTGTAGACCAGGCTGGCCTCAAACTCATAGGGATCCGCCTGGCTCTGCCTCTCAAGTGCTGGAATTAAAGAAGTGCGCCACCACTGTCCAGCAAAGTTCACGTTTTCAACCCTGAGCACAAAGCAAAGAGAGTGAACCAGAAGTGACAAGAGGTTTCCAAACTCAAACCCCACCCCCAGTGTTATGTTTCCTTCAGCAAAGCTCCACCACCTAAACCTCTGCAAACAGCCCCACCAGCTGGGGACCAGGATTTCAAATGTCTGAGATGTTGGAGAGAGGGGCATTCTCACAGAAACCACTGCAGAGTAGAAGGATGTATTTGCAGATGGAGCAGGGTGAAAATGCACATCTAGCTTTCCTTCCTGCATTTAATCTTCTGAGCCTACCTGTTATCAATACCTTCCACATTTTTATCCATTTGTCTTTATGGACTCATTCCTTACCACCTCCTCATGAAAGATAAACCCACGCTGACATGAGTAGTGCAGATACTCCTTGACTTATGAGGTAGGTCATTTTTCTACCATATATGAAGCTCTGGATTCAATCCTAGCACTGAAATGCTACAGCCTACCTTTCTTGATTAGATCATGAGTAAAGTCAGATGTATTAATTAGAACAAACAGGACCTCGAGCGAATTCTATATCTTACCTCAGCTTAGCAGCTGGTTCTCATTCAGCATCTGTCAAGTTCTTACCAATTCCAAGAGGCATCTCTAATTCACTTTATACTTTCACATAAGAACAAGAAACTTGGCAACACAGGACTAATTGGAGAGAGATAAAAACAGATGAAAAACACCAAACAGTGAATATGTTCATACTTGGCCTCAAACATAGTTTCTCTACATGGTAAAACCGCAGCTGGTAGACTGCTTCCGCTTCCATGGTAGGAAGGCTCTCGCTTTGACCTTGGCCTTTGTGTTCTTTTCATGTGAAAAAGATATCCTAGAGTAAAGTAACACATTCACAAAGTAATGCATATTCCCAAACATTCACATCTTACATTTATTTCCTCCAAAAAGAAAGAAAGAAAGAAAGAAAGAAAGAAAGAAAGAAAGAAAGAAAGGAAGGAAGGAAGGAAGGAAGGAAGAAAGGGCTAAAAAGGAAGAGTTCGACACTGTTAGAGGCAGCAAGAATCATGTGCATGGAGAGCTTCTGTGGAGTGGCTTTACCCAGACACTCACTATAACTCTCCTTAGATACCAAGTAAGTTTTCAGTGCCCAGAAGCAAGGAATCTCCACATAACACAAGCAGACTGGCATTCGGGGCACATCTTATACCAATCGTGGGAAAGGAAGACCACTGTTCAAATTGTGTATATATGTCCTACTGAGCCCATTCAGTATTACTTGTACATGATAACATGATGATGATTTCAGGGCTTACTACTTGGTACTGAATAACCAATCAGTGACCTTTTAACTGCACCCCCACCAAACTGAATGTATAAGCAGTGTTCATTGAAACCATAAAAACTTTCTAAACTTCTGGTCTGCAAATAGACTGGGCCATGAGAGGAGAGAGATTTGGGGAGATAGAGATAGGAAAACCAAGAAAGGAAGACAAAAGAAGACCAAGAGAGTGCTTGGCCCACAAAAGAAGAACAAGAGAGTACATGGTCCAAATGCCAGAGTCATATAGGAAAGAGAAGCTTGGGGAAGGTAAGCCCATGAGCTGGAGAAGTTTAGTGCAGAGGACCAGATGAGAAGAGCTAAGAAGAGTCAAAGGTACCAAGTGAGCCTTGAGGACAGTATGCACTTTGGTATGCTTATAGTCACCACAGGTAGCCATTTGTCCCATTTCTTTTGGATGTGACACAGGAGAAAAGAGGAACCTTGAAGCAAGTATAAGGAAGAGCATGTAGAAAGCTTCACGTGGAACAGCAGTACTGCAGTACTAATTGTGACCCTGAGCACGGTGCCACCCTCTCAACCAGACAAGACTAGCTAGATTGTGTGCTTCCCCATGGCTGTCAGAGTACTGAGACAAAGCACCCCAAGAAATGTGATTTTCCCTAAGAATATCATTCTGAAAAAAAAGAGAAATGCTGGAAGCCTTATGCCAGCTAGAGGGGAACTTGTCCCCAAGGGGAAAAAAATTACAGTTTTGTCAGACCACCTTGCAAAAAAACTGTAACTGAGACAATGACCACCTCTGGCCCTCTATTGAATACTAAAGCTCATATCAGGGTCATCTAAATAGAAAGACAAAGATATTTTAAAGGTTTATTAAGATTTATTTGATATAAAACTCTTCCAGTGTGGCCACACTGAATGACTGTCGTTCTGTCTTTTACTATTTATCAGGATTATTAGCACGGAGTGGCTAGGCCTAGCCTGTCAGGGTCCTGAAGATGGACCTGGAGTTGTCAAGGCTGTCAGGGTCCTGACTCTGATCCTATTAACTCTGGTAACACAAAAGCAGGGCCCAACAATGATGTGTATCTACCTAGAAGTCAAGATGGTTATTCATTTATGGAATTGGAAATTTCTTATGTTTACATGTAGCATGAAATGATTGTCAAAGGGATACCCACTGCTCAATCATTATGGGGCCAACAATGAATTTAGGCTCCTGTGTGCCACCCGAGGACCTCCTCTCTGGATAAGGCTTTTCAACAAGCAAGCCTGTCCCACACACAGGGAGCAAGGCTTGCAGTGTTGACCACAGACAAGTACTTCCTGGTTTTGGTTGCTTGCCTCGACCTTATAGAGACATATAATCTGTATCTCCGATGCTCTTCTCTTCACTATAGATGCCTTAGGTTAGCAGGAAATGTGTTCAATACAAATAATTCACAAATAATGGTTTCTTCAGAAATATTTTTATGATTTGAAAATGTGTTTCATTGTGTGCTTAGTTTGAAGACCAGAAAAGCAAACATTTAATATCCATTTATGATTACTTCTGGGTGTTATCTCTGGGCCCCGAAAGAATTAATGATTGTGAAACTTTAAGAATACTTTTAATTCAAACTTTGTGTGGTGCCACAAAGTCAACTGTGATGCTAAGTAGTTGTTAGCTTGAATTTTGCTCCTAGTCAGATACCCACTTTGAAGAAGTCCAATTTGGACGATGAATCTCTCTTCTAGGCTGTCTGTGGCTGTCGCTTCAATTTTTCCCTTCTTAAGAAGTCAGGGTTGAAGTCATGGGTTGATTCTCACTTTTCTCCACAGTCTTTTTTCATTTCTCCATGCTTTTGAGCAATCCTGTCCCCTCTTTATTTATTCCAGTGTTCTCTGTGTCTTCATGAATCTGAAAATCCTTTGCCTGATGACTCATCAGTAGTGTTGTACAGAAGAAACCTTAATTCTTCATTAACACGGGAAATCCCTTCCTCTTTGTACTGGAAATCTATCTTTTAGTTAATATTTATGCTTTCAAAAATTACATATAGGACAAGGAAATGTTAGGAAGTATAAGTGTATTTATTTCTATGATTATGGTGATGGTATCTTGAGTATATGTATATGCCCAAACTCATCAAATCACATGCATTGACTACATGCAGTTTTTATATCAAATACATCTTTAAAAATCTTTAAAATATGTTTGTCTTTATACTTAGAAGATGTTTCTATTGGGAAATTCTCATCTAACATCTCTTGATGGATTCACTGGGAAGAAAAGAATAAAGTTTTAAATAACAGATTGAGTCAGATTTTTTTTCTCTCCTTACTTCTAATCTTACTTGATGTGGTATTTCAAAAGTTTCAAACATTTCATTGTATTAGGTGAACTAATGATGTACTAACTCAGTTACTAGTTCTTTCCCAGTGGTTTAAATGAAAGTGGTAATTATTTAAAAAAAAAATGGGAACTTAGATCCTCTTGTGTGTTGTTAAGAAAAGTACTCATTTCAAGGATCTTGACAAAATAATCCACCATGTGAGATAAAGCATAGTCAAATAAGCATGACTCTTTCTGTAGATGAGATGCTGTGGAGTGAGGTGTCTCAAGATCTGAGTTAGAGCAATAAGTGGCACAAATGTCATGAGAGTAACCAGCCATTTTAAAGATGGGAATTAAGGCCCACTCTGTGAGATGGAACCCATGCCCCACACTGCTCGGGTGGCCAAAAATTTGAGGCTGGATATGTCATGGGTCCAGGGGATAATCAAATACTATGTTTTCCTGAAGAAAATGACTCCTAAGGATATATTGCTTTGCTTAGCCTTCATCAGAGAAGTTTCTTGTATCACTGGGTGGTAATTAACACAGAGACACACAACTACAAAGTGTGCAGAAAGTGAGAAACCTTGAAGCATTCAGTCCTAAATAGGATGTTTTTATCAAACCGCTCCTGTCAAGGCTCATGGATCTACACAGAAGAGAAGATGGAAAGATGGTAAGAACCAGGGGCGATGGATGACTCCAGTGAAACAGCATCTTCTAGACACAACCACATCAATGCACATATGAATTCACAGAAACTGCAACAGCACACGTAAAACCTGCACAGGTTCAAGACAGACAAAATCCTAATACAGGGAAGGACAAGTGGACACAAAGCCCTGCCCCTCACCCAGAAGTGAGATGCAGTTGATACCTGCTGGGAAAGGAAAAATTAATTTTCTCCAATAGAGTGCCACTAGGTATATCAGCCATACTCCAGGGAAGGCACCATGCCCAGGAGTAGCTGGTCAACATAAAATGGAAATCAACAGATATAATGCTATTACCATAAAAGCAATGGTATACAAAAGTGTCCACATGCTTAAAATAAAGAGCTTCTACCTAGGACATTAGTGATAGCAGTTTCTTAACCATCCACTAATTTACTAATCCCAGAGAAAGGCTATGAGGAGCTTAACAAGTCAGTGGTGTTGTAACCAGCCTGGCAGAAACAAAGATATTCTAAAGAGGCACTTATGTCTCTCAATCTGCCTATCAGATCACTGAAACAGTGGTCTCCAAAGAAATGTAAATTTCCTCAGGGATCTCATATTGAGAGAAGGAAAAGATGCTAGTCAGAAGGGGAACTTATCTCCTGGAAAGATTTCACACACTTCTAACAACTCATCAGGCCATTTTAGAGGATGAGACTGAGTCCAGTTAATGACAGATCAGTGGTGGGTAGGACCACACCTTGACTGAACTGCTGAGATGTGGATATCCTTGGCCCTTCATTTGCTCCTTCATCCCACTTGAGGAGAGGAAGATGGACTTGCAGGGTTCACTGGGTCTCTTTGTCCCTCTTCCCAGTGTGGCCACATTGAATAAATTCCCTTATCTCTTTTATGCTTTTAATTTGTCCTTCTAATTGGCTTATTGAGGACTTGACAGGTTATTGCCCCTGTGTCCAATAACAATGTTATTTCAAACTTTGCATGTGCTTGGAGTAGGCCCCAATGGCAGTGCCACTGACAATATTGTAAATGACAATCTAAGCTCAGTGCTAGCCGAACTCTGATAGAATAAACAGAAGATTTGCTGGTGGGCAGACAAAAGTCTAAAATCAACATTCCTTAGAAACTTATTGAAGTAGGTTTCTGTTTGTCAGGAAGAGCCACTACCTCCCTTATTTGCCCCTACAGCTGACTACCTCGGGCAGTGAAGTATCTAACTCCCTATTAATATATATCTACAACATATATCAAAGCCCCCATGCTAGCTCTCAGGCTATTCCAGTTTACAGACTCCCTTCCTCTGCAATCTGTCTTTCTAAAACTGGCAGTTTTCTGTTCTCTCTGCCCCTTGAAGAGATAGTCATGACAGTTTTGAATTTCTACAAATAACCCTTTCTTTTTGCCCATGAAGTGGTCCAGTTCTGTGGTTTCCCTGTGCCGTCGCTAACCCTGGGAAAGATGAGCACTTTTCTGTAGGTGTTTTTCAGCACTTCAATTACAGAATGCCCGGCTTAGGGTGATTACACTTACAAAACTTCCCACTTTCTCACACTACAAGAGACACATATTACGTGGAGGCCCTACTACAGATTTGGATCTTGATTTTGATCTTTGACCAGACTAGCCATATGTAGTATGTAGTATCATGTCTCTTGAGATGCTGGGCAACAGTGAATGGCCTCTGTAACAGAGAAGAGACAGTGAGTATCACAGTGAATTGTTGCTGAACCATGGTGTTCTGTAGTTTAGGTGAATGAAGTACATATTCAGCTTACGATACTTTCCAGTTAGATTGAGCTCATTGGGACACAGGTGCATTGTAGTCAAAGGGATCTGCATTGTTCTAGTTGTCAGAGTTCTAGAACTGTTAAGAGACTAGAGCGACAACCACCCAAGGGCATTACCTATAAAGGAGGGAGATCATAATATTAAAGGGCTGGAGATATGGCTCAACAGTTAAGAGCACTGGCTGCACTTCCTTGCTCATAACTATCTGTAACCCCAGTTCTAAGGGACCTAATTCCCTCTTCTGGATTCTGACAGCACCAGATATGAACTATACAACCCTGGGACTCAGTAGGAATTTTTAGGATCTTAGATTTAGTTCATGAGGAGATGCCATATATGTTAAAATTTTACAAGACAACAGAACCTCACCGATGCATGATGCATACTTCTGAAGTGCAGACTCCAAATCCCCATGTAACTGCCTAAAAATGAGATAACCATAGTATTTGACACTCCATCATTTAGAGTCACTGCTAGATTATAAATTTACCATAAAGGAGCCAACTTCAGGGGAGTTGGGATCAGCACACCAACACCCAAAAGAGGGGGATGGAGTGACATACTGAAATCTGTCCTGATCGGTTTACTTTGTCAGCTTGGCACAAGCTATAGTCATCTAAGAATAGATGCCTTAATTGAGAGAATGCCTCCATAAAATTGGCCTGTACGCAATTTTGTGAAGTATTGTCTTGATTAAAGATTGATGTGGGAATAACCAGCCCACTGTGAGAAGTACCACCCCTGTATAAATAAAAATAAATGTATAAATAAAAATGAGTAAGTTAGGGGCAGAAAGTCAGTAAGCAATGTTCCTCAATGGCCTCTGCTTCAGTTCCTCCAGATTCTGCCCTGAGTTTCTGTTCCTACTTCCTTCAGTAACAGAGTGTGACTCGAGAGTTGTAAAATGAAACAAATAATTTCCTTCCCAAGTTGCTTGTAAACTTAACTGTGAAAAGACACCATAACCACAGCAACTCTTATAAGGAAGCATTTAATTGGGGTGGCTCCCTTAGAGTTTCAGAGCTTCATCATGACCCAGAATATGGCAGCATGCAGACAGATGTGGTGCTGGGTAAACAGCTGAGAGTCCGACATCTTGCAGGCAACAGGAAGGTTATTGAGACGTGGGTGGTATGCTGAGCACAGGAAACCTTAAAGACCACCCCTATAGTGACACACTTCCTCCAACACGGCCACACCCACTCCAACAAAGTCACATTTCCTAACATTGCCACTCCCCATGAGATTATGTGAGCCAATTACATTCAAACTACCAGAGGCGCTTATGCAACAAAATTGCTTTCTTTGGGGCTAGAGAGATGGCTCAGAAGTTAAGAGCACTGACTGCTCTTCCAGAGGTCCTGAGTTCAATTCCCAGCAACCAAATGGTGGCTCACAACCATTTGTTGTAATCTGTAATGAGATCTGATGCCCTCCGACCTGTAGTCATACATGCTGTATACATAATAAATAAATAAATCTTAAAGAAAAAAAAAGACCTAAAAAAAAAAACTACTTTCTTTGATTCTGAACTCAAATTTAGAAAGGTGGAATTAGAAACCATGACATTCAATGACATTTAAGATTCAAAATCTAAGATCACTGTATTAATACTAGCATTTCTCAGAATTGTTTAAGGTGTCTATTCAGACCTTGGGCAGCTCAGCTTTCAAGAACATAGGTGATTTTTATGTGAACTGAAGCTTGGAAGCCCTGAAAGTCAAGTAGCTGATACGAGCCATGAAGAGGATAGCTACGTTGTCTCCCAGCCACTCAGATTAAAACAATATAACAACCATATGTAGGACAGTGCAGTGGTCAGTTTCACATCACTCTAGTGAAATACTAGAGACAGGCTACTTTTGAAGACAACGAGATCCATTTAGCTCATAGTTTGGAGTTTCAAAGTCCAAATGGCATAGTGCAGGCTCTGTGTCAAGAGTTGGCATTTCTATTGGATGCATATAGCCTTAGCTGGAGAATGGGCTGGAGTAAGGGAGTGATTCCATACCAAGTCAAAAGTAGAGAAGACGGATGGACCAATCTTGCTTTTTCTTTACAGCAACCTTCTTGCATAAACAAGGGATTAGGTTCTGTGAAAACTCCCTTCTCCCATTCACATAACATCCCTACTGCCTTAAGAACTTCACAAAGTTCAGGTTAAAGGTTCCACACCCATCCCATGCCATCCTGAAGACCAAACTTCAGGTCATAGTGGACTAATATGAGATACAAACTTTGTCAAATCACAACAGACAAAAATCCAAGGATATGAAAGCACAGCCAGGAGAACTCAGACTCCTACTCTACTTGTAATAATCAGCACTGGAAAACTGTCAGTGAGCCCTGTTCTAGTATTCCTTGCTCCTAGGATTCCCATGGACTCACATCTTTTCTGCCTGGCTGTTGTGGGCATCTGAAGGTATAATCTGGAAAGGTGCACAACTGATTACAAGCATTTAGATCTACTGACTTAAGCAGCAAGTTTAGTGGCAGTTATGTGGTGGAGTTCAGAATGGAAACTTATCACTCACAGTAAGAACTGCACAAGGAAAGTTGAGAGTTTTGCTTTCTGAGTCTGTCCTTCCTGCCCTGTGGGTGAGCCTCATAGGAATCAGCATCATCAATGACCGCCTAGCAAGGAATCAATGTAGTAGGAATGGATTATACAGTTTTAATATCAAATGTCTGTGTTACACAGCTTCATGTACCCTATTCCACAACCTTTACTATGTAGATGAGAGGCATGGCATGGACAGGCACTGTCTGAAAGACTTCATTCAGTCATTATGCCATTATGAGGATAGGATTCTATAATCTTTGATGGACTATTAATTGATTCCATGTTACTTTTGTATTTCACTAAACAAAGATTTTAAGAGACCTTTATTTTGAACTGAGCTTCTATACTGAACCCAGTAAACCAAATTAGACCAGAACAGAACACGTGTGCAAAGTGCCATTGATTAAAATTTTCCCTAAAAATAGAATGTTCACAACCATCAATTAATGAAAACCTGGTTTACCTGGCTATTAACTTTATAAAGAAAATGCTTTTGAAGCAACCAATCTTTCTCCCCTAATTTCTGCTTTCTTTCGACACAAAGTCAGTCTTCAGTGTTCAGCTCATCAGAACAATTCCAGGATTTCAAAGAAAATGAACTAGGCCTTTAAAGTTGGTGTAATTTTGAACTTTGATTCTATCTAAGCTGACCCTTTAAGTCCCAAGTGGAAACTGAAAAAATTTCCCTGTGCCTCCACTTGGAGGAAACATGATAACCTGTAGAAGCTCTGGAATTCACAAATGGCTTCTGCACTTTTCACTTTATCAATATTCATGTTAGCACCTGAGGACACTGAAGTTCAGAAAGATCAATTAACTTGTCCAAGTTCTTCTAGGCTGCAGCTGAGTTAGAATTCAGAATTATGAACTCCAAAGCCTACATCCTTTTTTAAGTATATGATCTCAGTAATCAGCTGAATATTATTTCAACTGGTATCATAGCAAAATGGTAACCCAAATACTAAAGAGAGAGTTCTACATAAGATGACAGATTGGAAGCTACATCTGAACAACTGATGAATAGTGGCAGCTAGGTGAATTAGGAGAGGAGCTGCTGTATCACTGGGCTGATCTTCCCTCTGACTCAATGACCCATTGATCAGCATTTACTTCATACATCAGCAGGTTCTTTTCATGAATAGATTCAGCACATGCCACTGTTGTAATTCTTGTTGCAGTTGCAGTGACCACAGCTGCCATAGCCATCCTGCAGACTTCCTTAAATATCCCCCGGTGAACTGCCTACTAAAGTAGCACAGCCAGTGACAACCACAAATGATGGACCCTATGATCTGCCACCACTGTAAGCCACTCTAGCTGCCTGCTGCCACAGGCCTGTAGCCACATCAGCCATCCTGCTGATCAGCATTGTTACCTGCCACTGGGCCACACAAGGGTGCAGCATCAAGAATTTTAAAGAGAAATGGATTTGCGAGTTATTCTATTCAATGATGTAACCCAGATTCAGAAAGACAAATATCCTATGTTCTCTCTCAGGTGTAGATCTACACCCATATGTGTATGGTTCATGAAACTATAACAGGGATTGTGAGAGGAGGAGAGAGGTGTTGAAGGAGGGGAAGGACAATAGAACACATGAGACATGAATGGAAAGAAACTTACAGGGGGATGGGTATGAGGTAGATGGAAGGGTAAGAGAAGTAGGAGAAGGTCAACAAAAATGTGTTTGAACATTCTGTAATGAAACCTAATATTTTTAGATACTAATTTAAAAAATACAATATTTTTAAAATACTCAAGAAATATAGACTCTCCAGGGAGAAAGAATAAGTTAAAAGGAAGGAAGTTAAAGACAAGCAAGAGGAATGTAAACCCAGGAAATAATAAATAATAAGCCCCATTAGTGTCGAGACAGGACTAGCTGCCACCAAGCTAGGCTTCCTGTTGCAAGAAAAATCCCTTCATCTACAAATATCATGTCTGTGATGATTAACACTGATTGTTAACTTCACAGGAAATGTAATGAGTCAGAAGAAACCAGGTACACACATGCTTCTTCAGATTAGGTTAGCCTCTGGACATACACGTGAGGAACTACCTTCAGCCTGCTGAGGTATGACTAACTACCGTAATGGACAGTGGCATCATTAACTGGATCTGGGTCTAGAGCTGCACAAGAAAGCAGAAACCTAGCTGAGTACAGACAATCACTGAACTTTCCTTGAAGACCCCAGACACAGTGTGACAAGCCACCTCAATGATTTCCCTACCATGATGAACTGTGCTCTGCATTTATGAGTCAAAGTGAATCCTGATCCTTTCTAATTTAAATATTTTGTCAGGATATTCTATCATAGTAAAAACAAATACTTGGTATATAAAATTGGCATCAAGAGTCACTTTGTTGCCATGATAAATTTGGCCATGTGGCTTTTAGACAGTTAGCTTGCGAGAGGAGTATAGAAGAATTTGTAACTTACCATGTGAAAAGCTATTGAATACTACAAGAAGAGATTAATAGGTCATTCTTGTGGAAGCTTGAAAGACAAGAATGCTGAGACAAACTTAGACAGTGGGCACCTAGCTTGTGAGGTTTCCAAGGGTAAGAAAGACTTTTCAGAGCCAGACTAGAGATCATTCACTTTATATTCTAGAAAAGAATTTGGCTGCATTCTGCCCTTGTCCTCAGAACTTGAGTGAAGCTGAATGCAGAAGTAGTAAACTAATTTGTTTCACAGAGGAAATTTCAAGATAGAACATCCAGGATATGACATGGTTACTGCATCATGCTCACTTTTAGATGTAGCATGAGGAAGAAGGAAAATATTTTTAAAATGTAAAGTTTTGACAAAAAAAGTGCAACCAAGGCTAAAAAGTTTATGCGATGATAATGCAGATGACAGAGTATCTATAATTATGAAGAGAAATCTTATTATCTTCAATAAGATAATAAAAAGATGCTCTGAAGGCAACACTCCAATTTGCAAAGGCTAATGAAAATACATTTTTGTGAAAATACAAACTCATTTGAAAGGAGAGAGCCTTCACTGAGACAGAGACACTGCCACATAAGGGGTCCCTGCTCCTCAATAGCAGCTGCCTAGAGAACACAGATGCTGATGCAGCTGTCATCCAAGATGGTGGCCAAACTCCATCCTGAACTGGCATCAGAATTTGGCAACATTGTCCAAGTGGTGCTGGGTTTGTGGGCATAAAACAGACAAGATTGAAGGATCAGAGATTCTTGCACCATTGTTCCAGAGAGCTGCGAAGGCCATGCAGTGTAGCAGAGTAAGAGTCACCAAAAGGAGATCCTAAGAAGCAACCATATGAAGTTGTATGGTAAAACCCAAGTTGCAATGGAGACCCTAAGATGTTGAAATTATAAGGACCATGGGACATCTGTCAAGAAAAAGTTCAAGAATGGAATGGACCTGGACTAAGTGAGAGGTTTTGTATGCCACAGGTAGTTGTGCTGGAGGAGTGGGGTTACCCAAGCTACATGGAGCTCAAAATATTCCATCACAGTTCAGATGCCAGATTAAGAGCTTCAGGATTTGGTGTTTTCTCTGTTGGGTTTGATCTTTGTTTGGTCTATAACTCTCTGCTGTACTCCTACTCCTCCCTTTTGGAATAGAAATGTTTCTTCTGTGCAATTTCATGTTGGAAGTGTGGAACTGGATTTTATGTTCTAGGAGTTCACAGTTAAGAGATTGCACTGAGTCTCAGGTGAGGTTTGGACTTAGAAGTTTTAGACAGTGTTTGAGTTGTTAAAAACTGTGGGGACTTTTGAAGTTTGAGAGGATATATCTTTCTATTATAATATGGCCACAATATTATAGAGACAAATGATGAAAAGCTGTAGATTAAAAGTGATGTGTTTGGCTATCAAGTTGACAAATGATAGACTTTTGATGCTTAGTATTGATTGTCAACTTGACAGGATCTGGAATCACTTATGAGACAAGCCTCCAGGCATGCCTGTGAGGGGTTATTTAGATTATGTTAGCTCTGGGCATGTCTGTGAGATTTTTATCTCAATTAAGATAATTGAGGTTGCCACCACCACCACAACTAGTCCCCAGCCCTGCTGGCCTCTGACCCCAACCCCAGTGGACTTCTGCCACTGAGGCCCAGACCACACCAGCCAGAACTGATGATTGACTTGCCTGCCAGCAGAACTGCACTCCCCCTGGAAGTCTGTGCCTTGGGACCCTCCCCCAGATCCATGCTGTGGTGATATATTGTGTCCCCCAATATATTGTGTACCCTAATAAAACCTATCTGGGGTCAGAGAACAGAACAGCCATTAGATTAGATATAGAGGCCAGACAGTGGTTTCACACACCCTTAATCCTAACATTCTGGAGGCAGAGATCCATCTAGATCTCTGTGAGTTCAAGGCCACACTGGAAACAGAGCCAGGCATGGTGGCACACACCTTTAATCTTAGCACTTGAGATCTCATGTCTTTGCCTGGGAAAGACACACACCTTTAATCCCAAGAAGTGATGGCAAGAAGCAGAAAGGTATAAGGCATGAGGACCAGGACCTAGAGGCTTTTTTTAGCAACAGTTCAGCTGAGATCCATTCCAGTGAGGACTCAGAAGCTTTCAGTCTGAGGAAAGAAGATCAACTGAGGAGTTGGCGAGGTGAGGTTGGCTGTGGCTTGTTCTATCTTTCTGGTCTTTCAGAATTTACCCCAACATCTGACTCCAGGTTTTTTTTTATTAATTAAGATCGTTTAATTCATCTTACACTATGCCATCCCAACCCATCCCTGGTCCCTCTGCTGGGTCCTCTGACAAACCTCAGAAGACTTCTGCCAAGCAGGCCCAAGCCACACAAGCCAGAAAGAGTGAGTGACCTTGCTGCCAGTGAAACTGTATCCCTCCCTGAATTCTGTCCTTTGTAACACTTCCCCAGAGCCATGCCATCCCAGCTTGTCCATAGCCTCACTGCTAGGCCCTGTCCCCAACCGAAGAGGACTTCTACCACTGAGGTGCAGACCACAACAGCCAGAACAGGTAAATGACCTTTTTGTCCTGTGGCCCACCCTCTCCCATCTCAGCACCAGCACCACCAACTCTCGAGGAACCCCACTATTCTGATGCAGCCCACGCCAGTGGACAAGTAAGTGAGTGACCCTCCCACCAGTTAGACTTTTGCCACTTCCTGGGTTCTGCTCCCCCAAGACCCACACAGCTGCTCAGCTCCTCCTAGCTCATCATTCTCCCCATGGCCAGCCCTTCCCCAGAACTCTGGCAGACTCCATAGGCCCAAACACAGACCATACCAGTTAGAAAGAGCAGATGTCTTAGACCCAGGTACAATCCACACTAGTCAGAAGAATATCCCTAGCACTCTGCCAGAGGCCAGACTGGCCCTGGGTGTCCTAAAAGAAGACTCAGGCTGTACTGGAAGCCAGGCTGGATCTAAAGATTCAAGCAGTCTTTGACTTTACCAATGGCCAGATCCAGTCAAGGGACCCAAGGCCACCAAAACCCCAGTGCAGACACCCTACTGGACCTGAAGACTCACCAGTCACCTGAACCTTTGGCCACTTAGGCTAGAAGACCAGAGAGGAAACAGAAGCCAAGGAACTAAACACCCATCCAGCAAAGACAAACATAGGAATCAATACCTAGACCTATAATCATCCCAAATCCAGATGCATAAATGCCAGCCCAAGAACACAACTAAGAACAGAAAGGGTAATATGTCACCAACAGAACCCAGCTATCCTATGATACATGACTTCAATATTCTAACTCAGCTGAAGCACAAGAAAACGACCTTTATGGAGATGATAGAGGTCCTTAAAGAGGAAATAAATACAACCTTAAAGAAATTGAGGAAAAGACAAACAAAAAAATCACAGGAAATCAATAAATCTCTTACTGAATGTCAACACAACCAAGAAAAAAAACAAAGAGTCAAGGGAAACACATAAAACTTTTCAAGACCTGAAAATGGAAAAGAAAACACTGAGTGAATTCTGGAAATGAAAAATCTGGACAAGCAAACAGGAACTACAGATGTAAGCATTACCAACAGAATGCAAGAGATGGAAGGGAGAATCCAGGCATTGAAGATATGATAGAGAAAATGGATTCATTGTCAAAGAAAATGTTACATCTAAAAAGATTCCTAACACAAAACATCCAAGAAATCTAGGACTCTATGAATAGACCAAACCTAAGAATAATAGGAATAGAATAACATTGAGGGATATTTGTTTACACTGAGTGAAGATGTGTCATTTTGGTTGGCTTAATAAAGAGCTAAATGGCCAATAGCTAGGCAAGACAGAATAAGCAAGACTTCTGGGGAAAGAGAGGAACTCTGGGAAGAGGAGAGACAGAGAGGCACCAGAGACACAAAGAGAAAGCCAGATATACAGAAAGAAGGAGAGGTAAAAAGCCATGTGGCAGAATGTAGATTAATAGAAACAGTTTAATTAAGTTATAAGAGCTAGTTGGGAACAAGCCTAAGCTAAAGGCCAATCTTTTATAATTAATATTAAGTCTCTGTGTCATTATTTGTGGGCTGATGATCACAAAAGAAAGTCCAACAAGAAAGACTAACTGCAGAAGAAGAATAATCCCTGCTCAAAGGTGCAGAAAATATGTTCAACAAAATCATAGAAGAAAAATTTCCCAACCTAAATCAGGACATACCTATAAAGGTAAAAGAAGTTGACAGAACACCAAATAGATGGAACCAGAAAAAAATCCCCTTGCCACATAATAATCAAAATAATAAACATACAAAATAAAGGAAGAGTATTAAAAGCTGCAATGGAAAAAGGCCAAGTAACATATAAAGGCAGACACATCAGAATTACACCTGACTCCTCAATAGAGACTCTAAAAGCTAGAAGAGCCTGGACAGATGTCTTGCAGACTCTTAAAGACCATGGATATGGATACCAGCCCAGACTACTATATCCAGCAAAACTTTCATTCATCACAGATAAAGGAAAATTAGATATTTCATGACAAAGTCAAAGTTAATCAATATCTAACAACAAATCCAGCCCTCCAGAAGGTACTAGAAGGAAAACTACCATCTAAGGAAGTTAACTACATCCATGAAAACATTGGCAATAGATAATCCCACACCACAAAATGCAAAGATGGGAAACACACACACATACACACACGCACGCACGCACACACAGAAAAAAAAACATACTCACATACCATCACCACCACCAACAACAACAAAATAACATGAATTAACAGTCATTGGTCATTAATATATCTCAATATCAATGGACTCAATTTGCCAGTAAAAGATACAAGCTAACATAATGAATATAAAATCAGGATCCATCCTTCTGTTGCAAACAAGAAATACACCTCAACATCAAAGATAGACATTATCTCAGAGTAAAGGGTTGGAAAAGGACTTTCCAATCAAATGGACCTAATAAGCAAGTTAGTATAGCTATCCTAATATATATAAAAATAGACTTCAAACCAAAATTAATCAACAGAGTTAGAGAAGAACACTTCATGTTCATCAAAGGACAAATCCACCAAGATAATGTCTCAATTCTGAACATCTAGGCCCCAGATACAAGGGCATCCACATTTGTAAAAGAAACATTACTAAAGTTTAAATCACATATCAAATCCCACACATTAATGGTGGGAAACTTCAACACCCCACTCTCACCAATGGACAGGTCATCCAGACAGAAACTAAACAGAGAAATAGCAGAACTAACAGATGTTATGACTCAAATGAACCTAACAGATATCTACAGAATGCTTCACCCAAATATTAAAGAAATAAACCTTCTTCTAAGTACCTCATGGAACCTTCTCCAAAATGGACTACATACTTGGTCACAATTCAAGTTTTAACAGATTAAAAAAAATGGAATAAGCCCCTGTATCTTATCAGATTACCATGGATTATAGTTGGAATTCAACAACACAAATGACAGAAAGTCTACAAACTCATGGAAACTGAACAACTCTCAGTTGAATTACCACTGGGTCAAAGAAGAAACAAACAAAGAAATTAAAGACTTCCTAGATTTCAATGAAAATGAATGCACAACATACCCAAATTGATGGGACACTATGAAAGTAACGCTAAGAGGAAAGTTCATCACACTAAATGCCTGTATAAAGAATTTGGAGAAATCTCGTACTAGTGGCTTAACAGCACACCTGAAAGCTCTAGTACAAAAGGAAGCAGATACACCCAAGATGGCAGGAAATAATGAAACTGAAGACTGAAATCAATAAAAGAGAAACCAAGAGAACAATATAAAAAATATCAATTAAACAAAGAGTTGGTTCTTTGAGAAAATCAACAAGATAGACAAACCCTTATCTAGACTAACTAAAAGGCAGAGAGAGAATATCCAAATTAACAAAATCAGAAACAAAAGGGAGACATAACAATAGACACTGAGGAAATCTAGACAATCACTAGGTCATACTTCAAAAACTGTACTCCACTAAATGGGAAAATCTCGAAGAAATGGACACATTTCCTGAGTGATACCACATATCAAAGTTAAATCAAGATAAGATAAACAATTTAAATAGACCTATAACCTCAAAGTAAATAGAAGTAGTCATTAAAAGTTTCCCAACCAAAAAAAAAAAAAAGCCAAGGGCTGGACAGTTTTAACACAGAATTCTACCAGACTTCTAAAGAAGAGCTAAGACCAGTACTCTTCACAAAATAGAAAAAAAAGAAACATTACCATATTCTTTTATTGAGGCCACAATCATCCTGATATCCAAACCATACAAAGACTCAACAAAGAAAGAGAATAAAAGACAAATTTTCCTAATGAACATTGATGCAAAAATACCTGATAAAATACTGGCAAACCAAATCCAAGAACACATCAAAAAAAAAAAAATCATTCACCATGATCAAGTGGGATTCATCCCAGACATGCAGGTATGGTTCATCATATGAAAATGTGCAAATGTGATCCACCATATAAACAAACTGGAAGAAAAAAAAACATGCTCACTCATTAGATGCCAAAAAAAAGCCTTTGATAAAATCTAACACCCCTTTATGATAAAAGGATTGGAGAGAATAAGGACAAAAAGAACATACCTAAATATAATAAAAAGCAATATACAGCAAGGCTACAGCCAACATCAAATTAAATGGAGAGAAATTCAAAGCAATTCCACTAAAATCAGGAACAAGACAAGGCTGTCCACCCTCTCTATATCTATTCAATATAGCACTTGAAGTTCTAGCTAGAGCCAAAAGACAACAAAAGGAGATCAAGGGGACACAAATTGGAAAAGAAGAATTTCAAGTATCGCTATTTGTAGATGACATAATAGTATATATAAGTGACCCCAAAAATTTGACCAGTCAAATCCTACAGCTGATAAACACCTTTAGCAAAGTGACCAGATACAAGATTAACCAAAAAAAAAAAAAAAAAAAAAACCAGAAAACCAAAAAACATCAGTAGCCCTCTTGTAAACAAATGATAAAAGAGCTGAGGAAGAAATCAGGGAAACAACACCATTCACAATAGTCACAAACAATAGAAAAATATCTTGGGGTAACTCTAATCAAGCAAGTGAAACACCTTTATGACAAGAACTTCAAGTCTTTGAATAAAGAAATTGGAGAAGATATTAGCAGATGGAAAGATCTCCCATGTTCATGGATTGATAGGATTAACATAGTAAAAATGGCAATCTTACTAAAAGGAATCTACAGATTCAGCACAATCCCCATCAAAATTCCAACACAATTCTTTACAGATCTTGAAAGAACAATACTCAACTTCATATGAAAAAAACAAAAAACCCAGGATACCTAAAACAATCCTAGACAATAAAAGAACTGCCAGGGGCATCAACCATCCCTGACCTCAAGCTCTACTACAGAGCTATAGTAATAAAAACAACATGGTATTGGCATAAACACAGACACACTGATCAGTGGAAGTGAATTGAAGACCCAGACATAAATCAACACACCTGTGGACACCTGATTTTTTCACAAAGAAGTCAAAATTATGCCATGAAAAAAGAAACCATCTTCAACAAATGGTGATGGAGTAACTGGATGTCAGCATGTAGAAGAATGCGAACAGATTCATATCTATCACCCTGTACAAAACTCAAGTCCAAGTAGATCAAAGCCCTCAACATAAATCCAGTTACACTGAACCTGATAGAAGAGAAAGTGAGGAATGCCTTGAACACATTGGCATAGGCGATAACTTCTTGAATAGAACACCAGTAGCACAGACACTAAAATTAACAATTAATAAATGGAATTTCATGAAACTGAAAATCTTCTGTAAAGGACACTGCCAATCAGACAAAATGGTAGCCTACAGAATGGGAAATGATCTTCACCAACTCCAAATCTGACAAAGGGCTGATCTCCAAAATATATAAAGAACTCAAGAAAATAGACATCACAAAAAACCAAAAAATCCAATTAAAAATGAGTTACAGACCTAAACAGAAAATTCTCAGCAGAAGACTCTCAAATGGCAGAGAAATACTTAAAGAAATGTTCAACATCGTTAGTAATCAAGGACATGCAAATCAAAAAGACTGAGATACCATCTTACACCTGTCAGAATGGCTAAAGTCAAAACCACAATGACAGCTTATACTGGAGACAAGTGGAGTAAGGGGAATACTCCTCCACTGCTGGTGGGAGTGCAAACTTGTACAGTCACTTTGGAAACCAATATGGCAGTTTCTCAGAAAAATGGTAATCAATCTACCTCTGGACCCAGCTATTCTACTCTTTGTCATTTACCCAAAGGATGCTCAATCATACCACAAGGACACTTGCTCAGCTGTGTTCATAGCAGCTTTACTAATAGCAAGAATATGGAGGCAACCTGGATATCCCTCAATTGAAGAGTAGATAAATAAAATGTGGTATATTTACACAATGGAGTATTATTCAGCTGTTAAAAATAATAACATCAGGAATTTTGAAGACAAATGGATAGAGCTAGAAAAAAATCACCCTGAGTGAGATAATCCAGATCTAGAAATACAAACATGGTGTGTACTCACTTATAAGTGGATATTAGCTGTAAAGTGAAGGATAGTCATGCTATAGTCCACATTCCCCAGAGAGGATAGGTAAAAAGAAGGGCCTAAGGGGGACACTCAGATATCCCTGGGAAGGGGAAATAGAAGAGACTTCCTGGGTGAACTCAGGTTGGGTGTGGATGGGAACTTGAGGGATCAGGGTTGGGGTGTATGGAGGGGGAGAGTGCTGAAAGAGATGCCTGGAAAGTGGGGGAGGCATTTAGGGGTCATGTAGAAACTTGATGCAAGGCAAACTCCCATGAATCTACAAGGATGACTCCAGCTAAGACTCCTAGAGTGGATTTGTAGCCTGAACTGGCCCTCCCCTGTGATCAGATTAGTAACTACCCCAATTGTCCTCAGAAAGCCTGCATTTAGTAGCTGATAAAAAGAGATGCAGACCCACAGGCAAACATTAGCCTGAACTTGGGGAATCCTGCTGAAGACAGGGAAGAAGGAATGTAGGAGCCAGACTACGTCTGGGTCAAGGACGTCACAAGAAAACCCACAAAAACAACTTACCTAGCTCATAGGAACTCAGAGTCTGAAACAACAACCAGGGATCCTGCATAGGACCATCCTAGGCCCTCTGCATAAGTGTGACAGTTGTGTAGCTTGGTCTGCTTGTGAGACTTCTAACAATGGCAGCAGAGGCTGTCCCTAACACTTTGGTTGGCTCTTGGGAACCTATTCCTCATACTAGGTTGCCTTGCCCAGCCTTAATACAAGGGGAGGTGCTTAGTGTTAGCACAACTTGATATGCCTTGTTTTGTTGATACCCATGGGAGGCCTGTCCCTTTCTGAACATAAACAGAGGAGTGGATTGAGGGGGGCAGTGGAGGGGACATGAGAGAAGAAATGGGAGGAGAGGAGGGAATGGAAAATTTGGTTGGGATGTAAAATAAATAAATAATTTGTTAAAAAAGATAATTGAGGTTAAAGATCCAACTTAAAAGACATGGCCCCAGGATTTTATCCTCAACTACAAAATCAGGAGAAAGCTAGCTGATTCTAAATTTCCATCATTTTCTCCTCCCTGATTGTGGACACAAGATAGCCAACTGACTCAATGACTTCTCTGTCATGATGGACCATATGCTAAAACTGCAAACCAAAACAAACGCTTCCTTCTCTACACTGCTTTTATAGGGGTATTTTACCACAACAGTAAGACAAGTATGCTTGCCTAGGGTTTTTATTTATCCAGACATCACAAAGAAATGAAGTATTCCCTCTCAAATTACCCTAAGCAAAAGCAACCCACATAACGTTTACCATATCTTTCAGAATTAGTATAAGCCCCTAATGAAGGTCTAGGAAGTGTTCCTGGAAACCCCCATGCTCTCCTGATTATGTACCTTTACCTAATGATAAATTTCATGCTGACTCTTTACATAGTTTGAGTAAAAGTTCTTCCATATTAGTTAGTACCTACCACTTATCAGTTCAGAGTCCTCATCTTCTCATACTCCAGGTAGTAATTGATAACCCTGACCTTAAATTTAGGTCAGTCTAATCATGATACCCCTTGTCTCTTGTAGTAATTTACCATTGACTGACCTGACCCCTTCCTACTCAATTAAATTTCCCCACATGCCCATGCTATTTGGGAGTTGAGTACAGATTTTTCCCTCCCCCCTCTCCATCCAGTCCCCCCCACTTCGCCTCCCCATCTACTCCTCCTCCATTATTGTTTAGAAAAGGGTAGGCCTCCCATGGATATCAACAAAACATGTCACATAGAATTGTGGTAAGACTAAGCAACTCCCCATGTGTTAAGGTTGGGTAAGGTGGTCCAGTATGAGAATTAGGGTCCCAAAAGTGAGTAAGAGTCAGAGACAGCCTCTCTTCTCACTGTTAGGAGTCCTACAAGAGGACCAAGCTACATAGCTGCCACATGTATGCAGAGTGCCTACCTAGGTCAGTCCCATGCAGGCTCCCTGGTTATCAGTTCATCTCTGTGAGCCCCTATGAGCCCATGTTAGTTGATTCTGTGAGTTTTCTTGTGATGTCCTTGACACCTCTGGCTCCTCCAATCCTTTCTCTTCTACAGGATTCCATTTTTTGCCTAATGTTTGGTTGTGAATCTGCATCTGTTTCCATCAGTTGGTGGATGAAGCCTTTCTGATGACAATTGGGCTAGGCACCAATCTGATCACAGGAGATGGCCAGTTCAGGCTAGGCATCCACTGCATGGTGGGGATGTAAATCCTCTTCCTGGCTAAAGCATGCGCTTTCCTCCCTAGAGGCTGTCTTTCTAGGGAGTGGTGGGTAAGACAGATGGCGAACAGCAAAGCCTGCCTCCTCTCTCTTCCCCCCTTCTCTTACCCCCTCTATCTACCTCCTACTTTCTTCCACCTCTTCCTTCCCCTTCTTCTGTCTCTTCTCTCCTTTTTCCTTCCTTTCTTTTTTCTTTTCTCTCCCTGCCCCGCCAAGATAGAGTTTCTCTGTGCAGCTTAGGAGCCTGTCATGGAACTTGCTCTGTAGACCAGGGTTTTTGGTTTTGTTTGTTTGTTTTTTTAAGAAAGAGAAATAACATGGAGTTTGTGGGAAGTAGGGAGGGAGGGAGAAAGTATGGGTCTAAATACGTCACATGAAAATTAAAAAAAAAAAAAGCCAACAAATGCTCTAGCCCTGAGTGCATATGGATTTTCCACAAGAAAACAGATTACTTTTCACCTTTTCTGCCCCTCAGGCTCCAGATCTTTCACTCCACAATAATTTGAAAAATTAGTTTTATGTCTTTAAACTGAGCTACAGTGGTAATGACCACCATGAGAAAAAGATGCATATTTTTTTTTTCAAAATGACTTCCATTTGCACCTGCTGTGGCTGTGTGAGTATACCTCTGCCGGGTCCCATTTCACTTCCCACAGATGCTTTCATGCCTATATAATTCCATGATCCAAAGCCTGCAGGGACAAAGCCTTGAATTATGCCTTATATCGCACAATGATTGCATATAACCTCAAAAGAGGAAATAGCTTTTATAACATTCTTTTGTCAGTATTACATTTAAGAGTGGATGGAGGAGAAGACCAGAATAGCTGGTTGAGAAGATGTGAAATTTTACCATAGCTCTGTGTTGTTTGCAAGGGAATAATTCCAAGACATTGGCTGGTTCCCATTGCTGAATCTTGGCTACACTAGGACTTTCTTTCTTAAATATATAAATATATAAATGAATTAGATTTATAAATTTCACATGGTGAGAAATTGACAAAAATAATTAATGGCAGTATTATTAATTATAATAATTAATTATAACAGTGGACTGTGATAAAAATCATTGAGTTCTCTCTCTCTCTCTCTCTCTCTCTCTCTCTCTCTCTCTCTCTCTCTCCCTCCCTCCCTCCCTTCCTTCCTCCCTCCTTCCCTCTCTCTCTCCCTCCCTCCCCCCTCCCTCCAGGACATTGTCCTGCAAGGTACTCAGAACAGCATCCTTCTTAAAACTTACAAACTACTTGTTTTGAAAACATTTTCCTTACTATTTTCCAACCTCAGCTGGTTGCCAATAAGTGAAACTGTAGAGAACAAAGCATCAGATAATGGGTAATAGACCATTTCATTGAATTTCTTTTCTTTAAAGAAGCACAAAGGGGCATAGGTCACACTCAGTTGTAGCAATTCACTTCTCTGTCCCAGCTGTGGTACTCAGTCTCGTATTTTAAGGTGGCTGCTATGGCTGCAAATGCCACAGTCCTCTTTCCAACAATGGTGGAGGAGGGAAGGTGGAAGAGCACCTCGAACATGCACCTAGAAGCTTTCTTTTAGAAAGCCCTGACTCTTCTGTTCACGGAAGCCACTGATACAACTAAAAGCAGGGGAACACACAACGTGGTATCTCTGTTTTCGTTTTTTACATATCTCTTTTTATTGGGTCAGACTTCTTACCTCCACACAGTCATGCATGGAGTATCTAAAAAAGCAGGGATGCCTGACCTGTTTGATCTTACTTCAAGGCTGAAGGCACAGAATAACTTGGGCATCTTATCATCAGCTTTCAAAAATATTCAGACACTCCCCAGAGGATGACAAAAGTCTTGGTGTTGTTCTAACTTGTGCTATGCTTTGACTGTAAATTGTGCCCCATAGGGTCACTCATTTGAACACTTGGTCCAAAACTGGTAGAACTGTTTTGGGAAGGCTGTGGAACTTTAAGAGCTGGAGCATCATGAAAGGAAGTAGGTCACCAGGAACAGGCCTTAAGGTTTTATAGTCCAGCCTCACTTTGTGTCCACTGTCTGCTTCTGTTCTATCAAGATGTGAGCCTGCTGAACAGTCCCATTTCACATCCTCACTGCCACCTGTCACCATGCCTTCTCCTCCATGACTGGATGTATCTCCATCCAACTGTCTTTATCTTTAAATAACTTCTTGTCTGGGCTTCAGTTAAAGCAAGGAGAAAAGCCACATACACCTCGGACTCCAAGGAATAACTGAGACTTTCAGAAGCAATCATCCTATGGGAACTCCCTTGTCCCCTGGGAAACAAGGACTTCTGTAAACCATCCCCTAGAGCCATCATGAAATGGTAGTGATGAACCTGTTATTTAACTCTACCAGCACTGATAGGAATTGCAGTCCTCTTGCCCTCTTCCCTAATTCTATTTTCAAGTTTAGAGCTCATGTCAGTACCCCAATGATGGACTTAGAGTCACTGAACCCCTTTATTGATTCTTCTTCCCAAAGTGGCCTTCCTTTGCCTGTTAGGATCCCTTTATCTCTTTTTCTAGCATCCTGACACCAACAGCCAAGGCAAGTCTGTTGTGCCTCCTGGAGCTGAAGCACTTGCTTAAAACTCTGCTAAACCTTTTCTCAGGGGTGACATACAACCCAGAGCATTGCCCAAATACCCAGAGGACTTGATAACACTTCCCATTATATCATAAGATAATAAACCTGGTCACAAGTTTTATCAAATCATCTGTAAAATTAAGGCTCTTAAGCAGAAGAACCAATAGGCACATCCCTGTTCATTCCTGATTTAAAATAGTATAGTGGATAATGAGTTTTATTTAACCGCACATTAGCTAGCTAAGACATCTGGAGGCATGATAGGAAAAAAGAACATTTAACCCCACTGAAGACCCCAAGGTTAGTCTTAGTGTTAGGTACATGCAGGTTGCCACAGAGTTGTTTTAATCTGTTCTCTTGCAAGCACTTTGTTTTGTAAGGGGCATAGCCATGTCTTACTTATATCATACACATCTACTAAGTAACTGCATATTGGAGGCCTGCATTGCTCCAGAAACTGCATAGTTAGGTATAGTCTGTGTAGAATTAAGGGGTTTCTCATAAGCACACTGCAAACACAGAACATTGCCATGTAAGTTAGTGCAGGGGAAATCTTCAGGGGTCTCTGGGGATCACTGGGTCAGTGTCTCAGCGAAGCTACAACCGTGTTTCAGTGAATGGAGAAGCAGTATACCAGAAGGTGCAAACTCTACCATATTTAGAAAGACCGCAGCCTGACATCTCTTGGGTCTTTGGCTTATGAAGCCTTACGGAAGCTGAGTTTTCACTGTGCACAGGCCACACTGCATCCTCAGGCTGATCCTTGGTCCCTTTGGTTAAGCTGCAGCTCTGACCCACCCTGGCCAGGCTGGTGGAATGTGAAATGGCACATGCTGACTCAGAGGCAGACCCTTCCCAAGTCTGTACACCTACCTTCCCTTCTTTCCCCTAGCTCCCTCTGGAGCCCCTGAATGAAGACACAGCTCACTAGCATCTAACAGTCTCAGCCCTACTTCTTCTTTTGAAAGCACTCAACCCAGCCAACTGATACACCCTGTCCTCTTCTGCTGCATAGGCTGTCTCCAAGTGCATACGTCTTTCTCTTGTAGAGAATCGAGACTTTCTTTTTGATTGTAGTCTCTAAGTTTGGTGAAGTAAACTGGCTATAGATAGATTAATAGGAGAAAAGTCACAACAAATTTAGTCAATCATAGGGTTTTTGTCGCCTAAACATTTAATTTGAATCTAATCAGGAGAAAAATAATGATAATACTTTTTATTACTTTCTTTTATGTATGGGTGTTTTGCCTTCATGTATGTCTGTGTGTCATGTGTGCCTGGTGCCTGTGGAGGCCAGGAGAGAATTGGACCCCTTTGAGTTGGAGTTATGGATGGTTATGTGCAGCTGCCATTTGGGTCCTGGAAATTGAACCGAGGTCCTCTGGAAGAGGATCCAGTGCTCTTGATGTACAAGTCATCTCTCTAGCTCTCATAGTTTGATACGACACATAAGCCTCATAAAGAAGAATCAGTGAATGATCTAGGGAGAATTATCTCTTTTTTTGTCTAGGATAAATGAAGCTGGGGCAAGTCTATAAACACATGACTGGGAACAAACAGGCATGAGCTAACACAAATGGAGAAAAGAGAAATAAGTAAGGTCTGTGTGTTTAGATCCTTATGGGTTCCCTCTTGCCCAGGATATGAGGCAGGTTCTTTCTGGGATAAGGGTCTTGTGAAGAAATTACCAAGATATGCTATAGAATACTTTACTGACAACTCTTACAAGGAAAGGCATGGCAAGTTAGAATAGTATTTTCAAATCTTTTGTCTGGATTTGGAATAAGAAGTTTTGGTTTCTATGACTCACCTTGAGGAAGAGTGTTCCAGTTTATGTGGTTTGCCTTGGAGAAGAATGAGAGGAGAGAAACAGGAAGTAAGAGAGCAAAGAGAAGCTGAGCTACTCCAGGTTCCTCTAAGGCTTTCAATTTAGGGTATTGTGTTGGTGAAATTATTAAGGCCACTCCACGTAGTTAAAAGGAAAGTTTATTAGTGGTGTAACTTACAAATGAAGGGATAGGTAGGCTGCAGGGTCTGGGGAAGGTGTATTGCAGTCCAGCGGTGTTCTCTGGAGCTCTGCTCGGTCAACCTCCACAGTCCAGGGTCCAGGAACAGAGAGAGCTTGCCCATCCAGATCTCGGGTCTCCAGGGTCCTCCCTTGGCCCCACCTTGTAGGCGTGACAGTTACCGAAGCCTCAATGGGGGTTGGAACTTCCAGATCAAAGCTGGAATGGCTACCCACTACAGCATTGTTTCTCAGCCTCACATCCTGGCTGTCTTCATGTCTGAGAGAAAATGTCCCTTGGCCTGAGTACTACTGTGTACCCTGTCTAGAGTACCTTGCTTAGCTGCCTTCCCCGCTGTTGTGATGGAATACATTGCACTTCTCTTCTCCAGAGGAGGGGAATTCCTCTTCCTTCCTCACTGTTGTACACTGAACTCAAAATGGGGCCTGACACTTAGCATAGGCTAAGACATGTAGTGACTGATAGAATCAACAGGTTATACTGAGGAGCATGGGTATAGCCAACAGTCGAGGTCTTTGACTTGTCTCTCTGTAATACCTCCTATACATTGGATGAAAAAGCAAACACTTCAGAGAGGTTTAATAGGCACGTTAATACACATGCTCATGAAGATCCATTCTGTCCTTCCTCGTAACCCTGACAGGGTGTTGATGTAGCTGTTCCATCCAGATACCCTCCATAAAGAATGGTGGCAATATCTGACCTTCTAAAAATGTTATGATTTTAGAGACAAAAATAAAATGAGTAAAATCATGTTGTTCGATGGTGCATGGCACATTTATTTTCCTAGTCACAAGACCTGAAAATCAAACACTTGCTGCTTAGACACCTGGTCAGAAAGTCATTACATCAACATTGTTGAAAGCACTGTGAAGAAGCATCATCCCATAAGTATATGCCCTCTAGAGACGGGGCTTAAGGATTCTCAAATTAAACTGTTAAATTATTTACAAAAAGGTTAATTGCTGCATAGTAAAATCTGTTGGCTTCTAAGGGAGGCAGTCACCTCAAGTAGCAAACTATTTTATCTATGCATCTTAAGATCCTCCTTTTCTTTGTTTGTAACTAAAATCATAAAATGCAAATAACATAATCAGAGACATCTTGTTGTGGCCACATTGTGAGACCCCCAAGCAAGACCACCACAGAGCCGATATCTCATACAAAACACAAAGGGATTTATTGATAACAAGCAAGCCCGGGCTTGGTCCGTGTCCAACATCCTACATAGCGGGTGGAGGAGGATGGCCCTGAGCTCTCAGGGTGAGGAATTTTTAAAGGGAAAAACTGCAAGTAGGGTGGTACAAGCCTTAGTATCATATGATTGGGTGAGGGTATGTAACCTTTGATTTTACTGGTTGGGGGTTAAAGTTATCATTTTGGGGCAGGCCTGGACAAGTCCCAGGCTCTGTCCTTGAGATACCATGGGGGCTGGCTAGCCTCTAATGTTCACATTGACCCATGCACGTAGCTCTAAGTTGGTGAGGGGTCACAGACAGTAAACAACTGGCTGAACCTTTAGCAGTCAGAGTACGTGCAGAAAGGGAGCTACTGCAAGGACTATGTCTTTTGTTCACAGCCCTCCCAGAAACTGCTTGCTTAAGTCTCAGGAAACTGAAATTGAGGCCTGATCTCTGAGAGAAGACTGAGCAGCCTGTTATGGAGTCTGCTTGGTCCTTTTAATCCATATCTATTATTTTAACCATTAAAACATAACTCTTAGGACTTTGAGTTAAGCATGCCCCCCAAATGTGTTTATAGTCTTTATTAAATTATGGTCTTAAACTGAGCATGCTAAGAAATGTGGAAGACTTCTACAGCCCACCTGATACAATTCCACTCATGTGGCTGCTAGCCACCCACAGGCTAGCCTGGGCCCTTAAGTGGGGAAGACATCCACGGGCCCACATGGCACTTTGTGGTGCCAGGTGGGTGGGTCCCATTATGATTAGCAAATATGTGGTGCAGAAATGGAGAGAAAAAGAAGCAGAATGGTTCATGTGCTATGGAAAGAGGCAGAATGGAAGAAGTGAAGGCAGGGAGGAGGATGCTGATGTGGGAGGCCTGCTTCCACCCGGGACCATGGAGTCATCCAAGCCCAGATACTGCCAAGAGCCATGTCTATGTTTGCAGCCTGGGTCTGTGTTAACTAATGTCCATCCATGTTGCCACGAAGGCCACATAGAAAGCTGAGGTCTGGGCCACAACCTGTGGCTTTGTTGGGGTTTGGGGGCCATACAGCAGTTGGGGCCACACAGATCTGCGTGGCCTGTGCCACTGAAGTCATGGTGTCCTCTGGTCCTAGGCTGCTTCCAAGGACCATGTCTGGGTCCATGGTCCTACCACAGCTAGAGTCTATATTCAAGTCTGAGGCCCATGTTGCCACCAATGGTCACATGGAAGCCTGGGGTCCGGACTTCAACCTGTGGCCTTGTTGGTTTTGAGGCTATGCAGCCGCCAGAGCCATCCTGATCTGAGTGGCCAGTGCTTCTGTTCAGAGCCAGGATGCCATCTGGGCCCCCACTGCTGCTGAGGGAGGGCCATGTCTGGGTTTGTGGTCCTGATGCATCTTGGGTCTGTGTTGATGTCTGTGGCCTGTGTCACCTCAGGGGGCCATAGGAACCATATGTGATGAAGACAGAGGGCCATGCTGAACTGGCCCTGCCCTTTGCTGGCCCTGGGAAAGCAGGCCAGGCCTCTCACTGGACACTGCAGCAAGAGAGCTGGCCTCAACCCTAATGGAAGAGCTGGCCTGTCCCTGTACTTGCGAGAGATGGCCCCACTCCTTACCACAGGCAAGGGAGAACTGACCCTCATGGTCTGAGTTTAGGGGAGCTAAGCCCCTCTACTGAGGCTGTCGGCCCCAGTGACCCAGACTGACCAGCTCAGCTACAACCCAGGCTCACAGCCAGGCCTTGGGTTGGTTCATTCTAACATCTACCCCATCTAGGACCTGCTGGAGTTCATGAAGTTCAGAAGGGACTGGTCCTGTGAAATGCTTCAGGATCTTCATGACTTGGGGTAGCCACAGGATATCCAAGAGGAGTTTCAGTGAGGGTCCAGTGATGATGGTGTGCCAGAAATGAGGCACTTTGAACTAGACCAGTGACTTATTGCAATGAACATTTGCTTCTAAAGCTAATTGAACAAAAGGGTATATACTGTGCGACACACCACAGCTCCCAGTGCCCCAGGATGAATGAAGAGCTGTTGGAGAGGTGGGAAAGATGGAGGAGTGAAGAGGTTTTGTTGATGTTGTTGTTTTGGTTTAGTTTTGTTTCTTGTTTGTGTGCTTGCTTGTTTTGATTTGGTTTGGTGGTTTGGTTTGATTTTTCTTTTTAATTTTCTTTTGGGGGGGCACTGTAGGGGTGAGGGGAGGATATGAGGGGACTGGGAGGTGAGAGGAATTAGGGTACATGGTGTGAAATTCCCAAAGAATCAATAAAGAAATTGAATTTAAATGAAAGAAATGTGCCGTGTATCTGCACAAACTGTGGAATATGGTTGCCTCTCCTAGGGTATCTAAAGAAAATCTTCGTATTTCTTTTGTTAGAGAGGGGCTTGGGAATTAACTACTATGTTGTCTTTGCCTACTACTGGCAATAAACATTCTTCTACTATTTTATACCTTTGCAATGCTTGTTTCAGCTTTTGATCACCACACTGTGACCTCACATTTGGCAACAAAGCTAATATGCATTTTAATATGACCCTTGAATCACATTTTAATAGCCACAGTTTTACCTAATATTGCTACTGCATTTCACATGTCATGATTGATCAGAAGAAAGTATTCAAAGGCCTGACAGAACAAAACACGTGGCAGAGTTTTCCACAACTTAAAAACAAGATTTGAGCTAAGTCAGCTAAGCAGCGTGGGAGGCAAGGGTCATCCTCTGGAGTGTCACTCTGGGAAAGAGACAAAATTGCACAGGGCTACACTGGAGAAAGCGTGCAGAATCTCCCCAAAAATTAGCAGAGAAAGTTTTGAGTCAAAAACTACAGTTTGCCAAAACATGGAAATTTTCTCTGAGCCGAGACTGGACTGGACTACAAAGGGGCAAACCTGGCACACACAGTCCTGTGAACAAAGAGGCTAAGCAAAGGCACGTGTAAGTACCTGTGGGACCGCACAGACATGTTCAGCACCTATGCCCAGGCAGAAGATTGCAGACAGCCTGCAGATCAGCATCTAGCATCTGTTCCTTTGCTTTTATACTTCCTTTATTGCATTTCTAATTTTAATTTAGTGGAACAGGCTTGCTTTCCCCTCCTCTCTCCACTACCTTTTGTTGGCTTTCCTAGAGAACATAGGTTGGCTTGGTGTTGGAGTTTCTCTGCTTCAGCCCCATGGGTCCTGGAGTTATCCTCCTTCTTTTTGCCTGGGGTTAGAGCTGTCTTATGTACTCCCTTCATGTTTCTTGCCCTGCTTTTTATTTTCCTTTCTCTTGTGTTTCTGTGTTGCTCTAGTGTTAATTGTTAGTTCAACACTGTGTGTTTCCTTCCAACTTCTAGCCTTGGTAACAAGTAGCTAAGTGTGATATGATTCTTATTACATTACCCCCCAACTCAAGTTATTTGACTTGTGTTTTAATTGACTGCTACTATATTTCTGTAACAGGCCTATCCATCTTTTGTGGTCATTTCTCTAGCTAGTATTCTGTTTTCACTGCAGAGTTGGATATCAAGTCTGTTGCATGATCAGGTGGACTGACAGTTTAACTACAGACGAGATGAAAACCCAGTCCCACTGGAACACTAAAAACATTCTCACTGCATGATTATTGGTGATTTTTAAAAAGTACAAGGAGATAGAGGGATTGCTGAGTGCTTAAAAACTCTGGCTGCTTTCTAAAAAGACAAGGGTTTGATTCCCTGAACACATGTGGGGACTCACAACCATCTGTAATTCTAGTCCCTGGAAATCTGATGTACTCTTCTGCATTCCACAGCCATCATGAACACACATGAGGTACAGACACCCATACAAACAAAATACCCATACACACGGAGTAAACTTTAGAAGATAATAAAAATCCAAGCAGCTTTTTAATCCTAGTTGTACAAACCCTAATGCAGAAACATAAGAAACATGAAAATCCAAGACAACATGTTGTCTCCAAAAAATTTCTAATTTCTCAATAATGGATGCCAATGAGAGCAAATTACATGGAATTACGGAGATTCAAAAGAATTATAGGAATGTTCAAAGAAATGAAAGGTGACATAAACTCCAGGAGGAATTTAAAGAGAACACAAGCAAGCAGGGTGTTGGTGGCTCACGCCTTTAATCCCAGCACTTGGGAGGCAGAGCCAGGCAGATTTCTGTGAGTTTGAGGCCATCCTGGTCTACAGAGCGAGATCCAGGACAGGCACCAAAGCTACACAGAGAAACCCTGTCTTGAAAAACCAGAGAGAGAGAGAGAGAGAGAGAGAATACAAACAGATGAATGCCATATAGACTGTGGAAGAGGAATTCAATAGAGTGGGAGAAGTTCTGAAAAAAGTCAAATTACAGTTTTGGAAATGAAAACCAGGCACAAATTTAGTGGGAAGTTTTTAACAAATAAAATGGATCAAATGGAAGATAGAGTATCAGTTTTGTAAACAAGGAAGAGGAGTTTGAACATCTAGGCCATGACAAAGACGAACTAGTAAGAAAGTATGAACCAAATACAGGAGATCTATGCAACATCATTAAAGACCAAATATACAAATCACAAACATAGAAAAGGAGTTCAAGTTAGTATATATATATATATATATATATATATATATATATATATATATATATATATTCAACAAAATGATCAGAGAACATTCCCCCGACCTATGGAAAAGAATGATGGCCATTAAGATACAGGAGGCATTAAAAAGACCAATCAAACAAAGCCAGAAAGCAAGCTTTCCATGTCCTTTCATAGTTAAAACATTTAAGTATACAAAACAAAGCAAGGCACATCAACAGTTGTAAGAGAAAGGTACTGAATAACACATAAAGGAAAATACTTCAGAAGAAAAGATTTCTCAACAGAAACTCTAAAAGCCAAAGTATCATTGTATTCCAAGCTCTAAAAGAAAAAAGTTACCAAACTATGTTAGCATATTTTCATAACTGAAGAAGAAAGAAAAACTTTCCATAATAAACACAAACTAAAGGAATCTGTGCTAAGCCAGAACAAATAGACCTATAGACGATATTTCAAGGAACCTGCTGTGGGATGTTCTCTATGTTGTGAATGTGTTTCTCTGATTGGTTAATAAAGTGCTGATTGGCCAGTAGCCAGGCAAGAAGTATAGGCGGGACAAAGAGAGAGGAGAATTCTGGGAAGTGGAAGGCTGAGTCAGGAGATGCTGCCAGCCACCACCATGAGAGGATGTTAAGATACCGGTGAGCCATGAGCCACGTGGCAACTTACAGATTAATAGAAATGGGTTAATTTAAGATATGAGAACTAGATAGCAAGAAGCCTGCCACAGCCATACAGTTTATAAGTAATATAAGCTTCTGAGTGATTATTTTATAAGTGGGCTGTGGGACTGTGGGGCTTGGCGGGATCCGGAAAGGAACTCTCCAGCTACAGGAACCCTATATACTGATGAGAAATGTTTATCCATGAGGCCACAAGAAAGAATAAATCATATTAGAAAACTGAATAAGCAAATAAGGATTAGGAAAGTACCAAAGAATACAGAAACAATGAAATGAAAAGAATTAATACATGAGTTCCACTAATAACTCTGAACATTCATGGCTTCAGCTCTCTAATAAAAAGACAAACACCAGCAGATCAGGAGGCAATAAGACTTGTTGACTTAGGGAAACAAAAATATTGATCTGGCAGATTAGGAGGCAATAAGATTTGTTGACTTAGGGAAACAAAAATATTGATCTGGCAAAGAGAAACACAATTTCTGTGTCAAAAGCCAAAACAAAAAAGCCTTCTTAGTGAGTAGATCTAGAAAGAAAGCAGATGCAGTAATGTGACACTCTAACAAAATGAAGTTCTAACCAAAATCAGGCCAAAGAAACAAAAAGCTCATTTCGTATTGGCTAAAGGAGTAATCCAGCAGGATGATCTACAATTCCAATGTGCATGTACTTAATTTCAACCCATCCAATTTCATAACACAAGCACTACCAGACACAAAGGTCCTGACTGACCTCAACATAGTTATAGTGGTGAGAGCAAAAGCATACATGTCATGCAGACTAAACAAACAATGAGCAAATATCACAGTTAAATCACACAACAGAGCTCATGGACTACATGCTACCAGACATCACACAACACAGATTCTTCTCAGCAGCCTATGAAACATTTTCTAAAACAGAACATATTTTAAGAGATAAGACAAATCTTACTAAACACCAGGCAATTGAAACAAATCCTTTTATTCTGTCTTATTTATGATTATGGAAAAAAACTGGAGACCAACAGCAAAGGAATCTACATAAAATATACAAACTGACAAAGATGGAACACCACACTACTGAATGATCAGTGGGTCATTGAAAAAAATGAAAGAGGGTAAACATTCCTAGAATTGAAAACTACAATACACTAGCACTTATGGGATACAATGAAAGTGATTGTAAGTGAGGTGTATATCCATAAATATCTACATTGAAAAAAATCAGAGAAATAAACAAATAATATAATGGTCAATTTATCTCAAGTTCTTAGAAAAAACATGCCAATTTTGGAATTAGTAGGTTGGAAAAGTAACAAAGGTAAGAGTGAAAGTTATGAAATGGAAATGAAAAAAGAAATAATACTTCAGAATCAAAGAAACACACCGAGGAAGAGACCAGGAAAACAATCTTGTTGACAGGAAATTTTGACAATACCTTAGAATAAACTTCAACAAGGAGTTAAAAATGCTCTGAAATGAGAAGTTTAGTACACAGAAGAAAGAAACCGAAGAAAAGTCACTAGCTCTCAAAAGACTCCACATACTCATGGAGTGGTAGAATTAATACTGTGAAAAATGGTACATTAACAAAAGCAATTTATAAATTCAGTTCAATCCCCAACAAATTTCCCATGATCTTCTCCACAGCAATAGAAGAACAATCCTAAAATTCCTTGGAATGTATAAAAAGACCCAGATACTGTAAGTACTCCTGAGGAAAACAAACAATTCTGGGTATTGCAATACTTGGTTTCAAGTTATATAAAAGATCCAGAGTAACAGAACTATCACTGAAATGTACAAGCATAGACAAATAAATCAATGGCACAGAATAAAGGACACAGATTTAAACACAGACAGCTACAGCCACCTGATCACCGATAAAAATGGCAAAAAAAAATCCAACTGACAGAAAAAAAAATCATGCTCTATAAAAGATGGTATTAGGAAAACTAGGTATTAATATGTAGGTAAATGAACTAGATCCATTTCTCTTACCCTGTACAAAAATCAATTTAAAATGAATCAAAGAGCCATAGAATATCTAAGGAAAATCCCCAGTGCCAAGCAAAGGAAGCCTCCCTTTTAGTTGTTGGTCAGACAAGTCTGGAAGACTCTGAACCAATGTAGGCCATTGGCATTGCTCTTGGTTGCCTTATAGAACACGATGGTGAGACCCTATTACTAAAGGCTCCACACACTTGGGACACAGGACTTGGATGAATCAAACTAGAACTGACCTGTATGTTTCTCCCTGAGAACTAGCTCTCATAGCATCACAAGGTGCCACACCAGCTACCAAGGGAGAAAAACACTTAATAGTTCTATCCAACTGTCATGCCTACCAATGGCAACAATGTCAAGATGGACGAGAGAGATCCCCAGTGCTGCAATAGTAGTACTTTTATCTTGGTGGTAACCAAAAGCCACCTAATTAGACTTAAAGTTCACTTAGTAGGAGGGAATTTATGCACAATACAATAAACCTAACCAACTACCTGTGGCTGAGGAGGTCACAGACCCTACAATTGCTACTTTCCAGAACTAGTATAATTTATAACTTCATTCTAAATACCTACCCTTATATCTACAGATAAGTGTAGCTCTCACCTCACAACAAAGAAGCACTTTCCTTCAGAAAACAGAGATCATTACATAAATACACAACTGTTCAAAATGCAGAAAACAACAAACCACGGGGTGTCTAGCCCCAACTGATACATCTACTATGCAACTCCTACACAGGGAACATCAGGGGAAGACTGTAAGAGCCAGAAGACCAAGACATCTGCTGAGATGTGTTTTCTATAAGACAGGGAAGCTGTTCCTGTGAAATCTCAACAATATGGTCATGTAGTCAAAACTTGCAGAATAACACTACCAGTTGATATGCAAGAAGGAGGACCTCACAAAGCCCCATGCCTAGAGTTATAGGCAATCAATGGCTGTCAAGAGAGGAAGAATCAGTCTTTTGCAGGAGCAAGTCCCTGACAAGTTGCCCAATCCCAAGCAGTCAACACTAAATACCTATACATGCAAGCAACACTAAGTTGACACAACAGGATATATAGAATTATTTAAAGAAGTCAATATTTGAAAAGAAGTGAGGGGACATGGGAGATGTTGGAGAAGGAGAAAGTATGGTGGAAAAGATGTAAGGTCAATACTCATGGATTAAATTCTCAAAAAGTAATAATAATAATAATAATAATAATAATAATAATAATAATAATAATAATAAAATCAACCAAGCTAACCAAACAAAAACTCATCAGTAAGGGACAAAGGAACATTATTTGTCTGTGAATATGAGACTATAATTCATGATGACATGAAAGTGATGACCTAACCAAGAATAAATAACCCAGTATAGTCATGAGAAAACTCAAGACAACTGGAGACTGTGGAAATGAGCGAGAATTGCATCCTTCTGTCAATATCACAAATGATAAGGAAAATCTGTATTGCTGTGCTAGATTAGAGGAGGCTCTGTCACAATGCAAAACCTGACCATAAAGTCACTCCCATTCAGGGGAAAAAAAGCTAAATAGTCAACATTAAGCCCCATGATACAACTGGAATACAAATGATAAATTAAATGAAAAAAATGAATTTAAAATGCATTGAAGATAACAACTCTGTTCGACTACATAGCAAGAAAGACCCTATCTCAAATAAATAATAATGAAGCCATGAATTTTCTACTTTATAGTGGCATAAAAGGCATATGAACTCAGGAAGCCATACTTTGAATTTCAATCATTTTCTGATGCTGATGCTGACTGTGGTCATGTCCTGGGATGCTGGGCAGTGACAATACACCACAGGCACCAGTCAACCACAGGACCTGTTTTGGAACTGCCAGCATTCTACTTTGTGCTATGTCACAGGTACATTTCAGGCTTATAGTATTTTCAATTTACTGTGGTCTCTGAGATCAGTTGAGGGGTACCTGCAAATCAAACAAACAAGGAAATTGGGAGTTAGAGCTTTATAAACTTCATCTTGACCATTGTGCTATGTCCTTAGCTGGCCTCATGGTTGTGTAGTGGCAATGACACCTTTTTAAAAAAATTTGATAATCACATTAGGAAATCATATCAGATCTTTCTTTCCTTTAAATGGTTACTTTAGGAAGGAAGAGAGCTCCTTGAGGCCTAGTCAGCCGTGTAAGCAGAAATATCTGTCAGATGTTGCCACCCTGAGTGGTGGTAAGATGGGTTAGAAGACTATGGCATATAATCTTTGTCATGAACCTACGAACCTAGTAGTCGTTTTTCAGTTATTATTTGATATAATTCATTTTATTTTATTCGACTCTTAGCTTACTTATCAAAATTCTTCATTTTCTTTCTTTTTTTTGTTTTTTGTTTTTTGTTTTTGTTTTTGTTTTTTGAGACAGGGTTTCTCTGTAGTTTTGGTGCTTGCCTTGGATCTTGCTCTGTACACCAGGCTGGCCTTGAACTCACAGAGATCTGCCTGGCTCTGCCTCCCAAATGCTGGTATTAAAGGCATGTGCCACCACTGCCCGGCATGAATTCTTCACTTTCTTTTGTCCAAGATTGTTTTAGGAATGTTTGTAAAATGACTTCCAACTCATTAATATAACTTCCATCAGCTGGAGCTGGGATAGTGTGACTAATTCAACCTGTGGAATGTGAAAATAGTGATAGTGACCTGTGAGGTTAGGACATGCAGACTCTGAAGTGTACACCTGAGTCTGTTGTTAACATTTCTCTGTAAGATTTTCCATCAGTCTCCCTCCACGATGCTTGAGAATTCCAAGGTTCTCTGTATAAGGTCAAGCTAACTAGGTCAATCAACATTCCAACAGATAGCATAACTGGACTCAGTGGAACATACTGGTCAATGTCTATGGGGAGGGGAATTGGGCTAAATGTGATCAAGTTATATTGTATACATACACGCAATGGTCAAAGAAGAAATAAAAAATATTGTAAAAATAAAAACATGTATACAAAAGAATAGAAAGTTGAGGGAAGCCGGGCGGTGGTGGCGCACGCCTTTAATCCCAGCACTCGGGAGGCAGAGCCAGGCGGATCTCTGTGAGTTCGAGGCCAGCCTGGGCTACCAAGTGAGTTCCAGGAAAGGCGCAAAGCTACACAGAGAAACCCTGTCTCGAAAAACCAAAAAAAAAAAAAAAAAAAAGAAAGTTGAGGGAAAAAAATCCATGCTTTTATGCTGAATTGATTTTCAACAAAGGTACTTAAGAAGGCACAAGGGTAAAAAAACAGTTTCTTCAATAAACCGATTAATAAAATTGGATTTTCAATACAGAAGAATGAAATTAGACACTTATCTCACTCCAGATATTAATATAAATTTAAAATTGGACTGAAGACTAAAATATAAGAACTGAAATCATAAAAACTATTTGAAAGAACAATACAAAAAATCTTCATCATATTGATTTAGACAGTGATAACTAAACACAGGAACTATCCCAGACTTAACACCAAAGCAAGCATAATCTATTTTTATTATTAATGATTATACAATGTTCTGAGCACTTGACCCAAAGGCTAGCAACATACAGTTTCACAAAAAAGGTAAAAATAAGAACAGTGGTCAATGTACCAGACAGTCATTTCCTTCTCACACAGTCTGCTCCAACTTCAAGACCCCTGTAGCCGCCTAAGTTCCTCCTCAGCCCTCTGCAAACACTAAGCCCCATGACTGGTGGGCCACAATGACCTCAGACAAGAAATCTGTCCCTGCAAGTCAGCAACTTCTGTCCTTCTATATCCCAACAATTCCAAGGGAGACCTAATCTAATTTTTAGAGCTTCTATGAAAGGAAGCTCACCTTTTCTTGCAGTTCTTTTTAATCTAGGAACCCAATAAAACTTGTAGCAATCACTCCATCAATTGTCACATTATCTCCACACTCCTTCAGGAGGAATAAAAAGTATCTGAATTAAAGTTGCCATCTCCCTTTCTTGGTGGAGGCCACTATTTTCCTCCTATTCTAGGTTCCTACACTTTTAGTTTGTCATCCCATCTATATGTTACTCCATCCATAGTCTTCAGCCAATACCCCTTAGGGTCTCAAGTTCAATACCCCTTAGGGTCTCAAGTTTTACACAATGTCCTTGAATATCCTCAGAAACTGAATTATTCATCATGGCCAATTTAAGTCCAGTGTGTTGATACACATCATACCATATGCTATAGTTGACCACACATTCGGTACAGTTTATCCAAGCCTAAAAAGCTTCCGCAGGCTGCATGTTCTTTCCCATGAACTGCATAACTGCCTTAACCCCAGCTTGAGAGATCATCTCTGTATAATTTCCTGTGAAATTTAATTCACTCCTTTCCTGTATCACAGAAATCACCATTGATCTAGGAACACAGAACATGAAGATCAAATAGAAGAAAAAGACTAGTGTTACAAGAAGTATTTATATGGAGGAGGACATAACACGTGCACACCATAAAGCATGACCTTGGGACACGTAGGCGTTTCTGCCTTGGCCCTCTAGAGGCATGCTAAACAGACGATCCGGAAGGGAACACATGGAGGGTTGATGGTCTACAATCTCGGGTCCCCTTTTCTCCAATCTCTGCTGGCAGCATGTCAGCCATCTTATATGCTGTCCCCGGCATTCCATCTCATTTTAATTTTTTCTGTTCCAGTATTCTCACTTTACACTATTGCCTTCAATATTCATTCCCATGAAAGCCTTGCCTCCCATCCCACAGTGGCCCTTACTAATTTCCTGATTTCTATGGGTCCAATTAAACACACATGCCTGAAAATTCAAAGCTAACATCTACAAATGTGGCAAAACATGTGATGTTTGTCTTTCTGCATCTGGGTTACCTCCCTCAGAATGATGGTTTCCATCTATTTCCATGCGAATTTTATAATTTTGTTCTTCTTAACAGCTAGATAATTTTCTATTGTGCAAATGTACATTTTCATTATTCATTCATTAGTTGGTATGTGGAGTCCTTTGGGTATGTTCCTGTGGTGGTTTAAATGAGAATGGCTCCCATAGGTTCATATGTTTGAATACTTGGTTCCTAGTTGGTGGAACTGTTTGGGTATGGCTAGAGGTGTGGCATTATTGGAGGAGGTGTGTCACTGGGAGTGGGCTTTGCGATTTCAAAAGTCTATGACATTCCCTGCTGTGGGATGGTCTGTATGTCAAGTGTGTTGCTGATTGGTCAGTAAATAAATCACTGATTGGCCAGTGGCTAGGCAGGAAGTATAGGCAGGACAAGGAGGAGAATAAAGCTGGGAAGTGGAAGGCTGAATCAGAGACACTGCCAGCCGCCACGATGAAAAACAGCATGTGAAGATGCCGGTAAGCCACGAGCCATGTGGCAAGATATAGATTTATAGAAATGGATTAATTTAAGCTGTAAGAACACTTAGCAAGAAGCCTGCCATGGCCATACAGTTTGTAAGCAATATGTCTCTGTGTTTACTTGGTTGGGTTTGAGCGGCTGTGAAACTGGCAGGTGAGAGAGATTTGCTCTGACCGTGAGCCAGGCAGGAAAACTCTAGCTACAATTCCCAGTTACATTTCTTCCTGTCTTGTATTTGTTGATGAGATGTGAGCTCTCAGATACTGTTCTAGTACTATACCTGTCTGTCTACCTGCTGTCATGTTCCCCACCATGATGGTCATACTAACCCTCTGAATTGTAGGTCCCTATAAACTCTTCCTTCTATAAGTTGTTCTGGTCATGGTATCTTCACAGCATTTAAAAAAAGTAACTGAGACAATGCCTAAGAGTGGTAGAGCTGGATTATGAGGTACAAAAAAAAATACAGAGAGAGTAACATCAAGGAAACAATATTGTTCACAATAGTTTCAAAAAATAAAATATCTTTGAATAAACATAACTAAAAAAATAAAAGACTTGCACAATGAAAATTTTAAGACATGGAAAAAAGATATTGAAAATGATGCCAGAAAATTAAAATATCCCCCATGCTACTGGATTGGTATTATTAACACTATGAAAATTATCAATCAACCAAAATCAATTTATAGATTTAATGCAATTCCCCACTATAATGCCAATGTAATTCTTCCTGGAATTAAAAACAAACAACCCCCCCAAAAAAAAACTATCTTAAATTTCATATAGAAATAAAGAAACAAGGATGATACAACACTCCTGAGTGACAGAAAACTTCTGGAGGCATCACCACCTTGACTTCAATTTCAATTCAATCCTGATATTACAGAGTTAATGTAATCAAACACTCTGAATCTTAGAGTAATTATGGATTTGAAAACAATCTGTTTGCAAGCATAGGGAAAGCTGATCACTAAACCAAAATCATTTTTACAAAGTGAGACTCTCACATCTATCTTCCCTCCAGCTGAGACAGACAAACCCCCAAATTCCCTCAATCCCTGACCCTTGCTCTATCTTTCCAGTAGAGATTAATTGGTAGAGAATTGCTGTGGCATCTCATTACTAAAACAACCTCACCTGTGCAAAGTGACAGCATGTGATGGGTGTTCAGAAAAGCACACTTGCCAAGGATTTACTAGGAGTCACTGTCTAAAGTCAGTGTCAACAGCCCCATGAATTGGGTGAGTTCAGCTTCCCCAATAGTCAGATAATTACTTGTTCTTTTAAACATTAAGTGTGAGCTGTACTTGAGTCAGTAATGCATACTAACTGCACATGAAGGAACACTTTAAATGACATTTACACTACTGAAGTGCATACATACAAATCGCAAAACATCTGACTTGGGTGCTAGTATTACATCTTTTAATTCTTATGTTCCTTTCTTTCTTCTTTTTTATCCTTGAAAAGAATTTTTAGACTATAATATAATTATATTTCCTCTTCCCTTTCCCCCTTCTAAAGCCAATCATAAACTCCTCCTTGCTCTCTTTCAAATCATGGCCTCTTATTTCATTGTCATTGCATGCATATATGTATGTATGCATGTATGTATATGTGTCTACACACATACTTATAAATATAATCTCATCAATCTGTATAGTGTTACTTGTGTGTATGTTTTCATGGCTGATCATTTGGTATTGGATAACTAGTTGGTGTGCTCTTTCAGTCCCATGATAGCTAAGTCTCAGTGAAAGTCTGGTTCAGGCATCTCTGGGTCCTGCTTCTGAAGTACATGGTGTCTTTAACAATGAGGACTTACCCTCCAGCTCTCAGGGGCAACGCAAACCAGTAGTAATAGGCCCTATGTTTTGGGGGGGGGGCGTCTCTTGAATAGCCCTATCCAAGAACTCAAAAGAGAGCTTCTCATGTTTTGTAGCTAGAGTTTTCCTGCCTGGGCCACAGTCAGGACATTGGTTACAAACTGTATGGCTGTGGCAGGCTTCTTGCTAACTGTTCTTACAGCTTAAATTAATCCATTTCCATTAATCTATACCTTGCCACATGGCTCGTGGCTTACCGGCATCTTCACATGCTGTTTGTCATCATGGAGGCTGGCAGTGTCTCTCTGACTCAGCCTTCCACTTCCCAGCTTTATTCTCCTCCTTGTCCCGCCTACACTTCCTGCCTAGCCAATGGCCAATCAGTGTTTTATTGACCAATCAGCAACACATTTGCCATACAGAACATTCCACAGCAATGTTTGGTACTGAGACTTTTGTTAGGTGGTCTTTGGATCTTGGAGGAAGGACTATCATTAAAACAATATATGCATATTTATATAGAGAATTATGTGTTTTATCAGATTTTTTTACATAAATAGTTAATAGTATGATTCCTCATGGCTTTTTAGAGAACCCTTATTGTTATTTTACCCACCTCCCCTCGTTCTCCTGTAATTATTTCCTTCTCTGAAGAGACCCCTTTTCTCATTTCCCCTGTCAGATCACTTGTATCTTTTTATTCCCCTTTACCTTCCCTATACCTTCTGAATTACCTTCTTCTTCCTCCTAAGGGCCTTTTCCCATTTTCCTGATCAGATTCCTTGTACCTTGTGATTCTTCTCTCAATTGATCTCCAACCCTCTGTCCTGGCAAAAGTCCCATTTTACTTTCTTGGTTTTTGCAGTTACTACAGATTATGTATTCACATTTGAAGATTTGGAGCCAGGAGCTTCCAATAGGAGAAAACATGCTACCTTTGTCCTTCAGGTCCTGGGTTACCACACACAATGTAATCTTCTCTGGTTCCATCCATTATCTGTAACATTGGTGATATCAATTTTCCTTATAGCTGAATAGTATTCCATAGTGTATATGTACCACATATTCATTATCTATTGTCTTAGTTTTCTATTGCTATGAAGAGGCATCCTGACTAAAACAGCTTATGAAATGGGAGAGAAAGAGAAGCAGAATGGTTCATGTGCTGTGGAAAGAGGCAGAGCCGAAGAAATGAAGGTGGTGAGAAACAGGCTGATCTGGGTGGGCTGTGCTGCCACCTGGGGCTGTGGTGAGATCTGGGCCCAAGCTGCTGCTTAGGACCATGTCATGTCCACATCTCCTGTTACCACCCAGGGCTGTGTGGATGCTTGGGGTCTGGTCAGCCACCTGAGACCACTTTAGTATCCAAGGGGCATGCTGCTTCTGGGACCATACTGATCTGGATGTCCTGCACTGCCACCAGGGTCATGGTGACATCTGGGCCCAAGCTGCTACTAAGTGCCATGTCTGAGTCTGTGGTCCTGCTGCAGTTGCAGTCTGTTGATGTCCATGGTCTGTGTTACCACAAGGGACCAAAGGAACCAAGCCTGTTGAAATTTTAGGGCTGTGCTGAGTTGCCTAGCCCTTCACTGGCCCGTGGATAGCTGGCTCTGCCTTTCATGGGAGAACTGGCCCCTGCACTCGGGAGAGATGACCCCAACCCTCAGCATGGGTGTAGAAAAGCTGGCTTTGCTACTAGCTTGAGGGGAATGTCCCAGTAGCACAGACCAACCAGTTCAGTTACCACCCAGGCCCACATCCTGGACCTTGAGTTGGCCTACCTTAACATCTACCCCATCTATGACATGCTGGATCACGTGAAGGAACTGATCTGTAGAATGATAGCAGCAGGATCTCCATGACTCAGAACAACAGCAGGATGTCTGAGAGGAGTTTTGGGGAGGATTCAGTGATGATGGTGTGCCAGAAGCCAAAGACCTTGAACCAGACCAATGAATAATTGAAATGAACATTTTGCAAGTGAGGCTGATTGGACAAAGGGTACACTGTGTGACACACTGCAGTTCCCAGTGCCATTAGGATAGATGAAGAAGTGTTGGAGAGGCTGGAAAGACAGAGGAGTGAGGTGTTTTTTCTGCTTGTTTTCATTCTTTTTAATTATTTTGGGGATTTTCTTTTGGGGGGATGCTGCAGAGGTGAGGGGCAGATATGGAGGGATTGGGAGGTAAGTGTGATTTGGGGTGTATGATGTATAATATTCCTCCTTTGTTTCTTAATTAGAATATTTATCTAAAAGGAAAAAGGAAAGACATTAAAACTAAAAAAACCTAAAGGAACTGAAGATAGCGCATAGGTAAGATTAATCATACACAGAGCATCCAAATTCAGCACCTTCAGACATGCACTTAGGGAGCTAACTGAAAGTATCCAGTATGTTTTCCCTTAACCTCAGTGAGTTGACACGCAAAAGCCAACAAATGTTCATAGAACTGGGGAAACAAAGAGATTGTTTGTAAAGTGCTCTTAACATGAGACTCCATATAAATAGTACTATTTTATTGCAGATAACTTGAAATATAATGTTAACTATTATTTCTATTTGTCTTAATAATGTGAACAAATAATTAAGCTTCAGTGTTAGAATCCAAATGTAACCTTAATAAATAAGTAAAAACGTATGCTACTGTAAATATGCCCAGAGGAGATAAATTTTAGGTCATTACTTCCATGGGCAACATTTGGCCTAAGTAAGTCAAGAGAAATACAATCAGGAGTGTTTCAAGAGCAATATCCTATGATATTCACATGTAATTAACCAATTAGAGCACTCTACCACATACCTCTAGCAAGAATAAACATTGATGCTTTACAGTGAATATTTAGTAATAAAAACACTAGTAAAGGCATATTCATATGAAAAAATATAAATATATCAAAGGGTTCACCAGAAGAATAAAGCATCCTCGTGACTTAAACATGTCAATCTCCATTGGCAGATCCCAGGGTTTTTCTGGGTCCTAGTTAGTACTTATCTCACAGGACTAACTGTTGTAGGAACATAGGAGCTAGACAAAGCATGCAGAAAAATGTTAAAAATTTGGAGAAATGCAACAGTATGTTCAATGAATAACACATAGAATGAAAAGACTAATAAAAGTGATACCCTTAGGGATGGAGAGAGGGTTCACTGGGTAAGGGTGCTTGTGACCAAACAACCCTGTCAATCCCCAAGTCCCAGATGGTACACACACACACACACACACACACACACACACACACACACACACACACACACTTGCAGAGAGAGAGAGAGAGAGGTGCTCACATGTGCACATGTGTTCCAGTGACATTCAATTTTGTAACATTGTACATGAGCCAACAGATCCCCCTCTAGGAAGTTCCAGCACCAACAAGGTCCATTGAACTTTTAATTAACTTGATTTCCAAATAGACTTCCCGCCTCTTCATAAGATGCAGTGTGAGGAGGAAGTTGGGTTGTTGCTGGAAAAGCATTAGTTTCTCTTTGCGCCACCCTCCCCCTACTTTTTATTCTTAGTCACAGTATCTGCATATAGTATAAGCCTACCAGGCCATAGATTAGGACTTTTTAAAGCATCTGTCTTGCAAGAGGACCCTGAACTCTCTCTTAGAAGAGAGTAATAGATAGGAAAGATGTGTTCTCCAGAGATGTAAGTGATATGTCTTCAAGGGCATGGGCTCGTATCCACTCTAGAAACAAAGGATACCTGATTCTCATTATTTATTTGTTTGTGGCACTGAGGACTGGTCCTACAGCTTCACACCATCATGGCAAATGCTGTGTGTCTGAGCTGCATCCATCTCCATCTTTACTTTTACTTTAGATAAGGTTTGACTAATTGATCCAGGCTAGCCAGTTCTCCCACCCAAGCCTCTTTCAGGCCTAAACCACAAACTCTTACAAACTTCAACTGACAACTTTTTTTGTTGTTTATTTAAGGTTATAGCATCATGCTGCAAGACATATTGACATGTTTTGGACATGGTTTAACTGTGTCCCCAAGGCCTTGTGTTAAGTGCATTCACTGGGGTGGTACTATTAGGAAGTGTTGGAGACCGCCCTTAAGGACCTAGCAGAGAATGCTCTAAGGTGTAGGGTGCATCATTGCAGGTGGTTCGTGTGTAACTCCTTCTTGGGAGAGGGATATTATAAAAGGAGTATTCTGTTCCCCCCATCTTTGCTGTTCCGGAGTGAGGTGTAGCAGTCATTGCTCCTGTACCTGTTGTGGCCATTGTTCCCCACAAAGAACATGACTGATACAGCCATTGTGCTTCCCTTGCATGAACGTGAGTTAAGCCTTTCGTTCTTTTAGCTTACAAAACTAAGCTCAGTGAACCTATCCTTCATAAGAGCCTGCGCTGGCATGCCTCTAGAGCGAAGTGGAGCTGACTGATGTGCATTTTCAGGAAAATATCCATCACGTCTGCACTTGTCAACTCCCCCCACCACTGCAGTGGCAAGAGGAGTTATAACTTACCCATTTCCAGTCAGCGGAAAGGATGAAAGTGAGAGCTGGAGGGCACCCCAAACTCTGCGGTACAAGCACAAATCACTCAACCAAGCATATCTGTGTATTTATTTGTTGTCTGGTTTCTAATTGGCTAATTTATAAATAGATTTATTCACTGCACAGTTCATTCATTTAATTTATAGTTTAAGTATCCATTGGCTTTCACTAATAATTAAATGAAATGATACAAAATAAAATCATAACCTCAGGAAGACACATGGATACAAACAAATAAAACACAGACTAACACTGTAGTTTAGCACAAGCCAGGCATTCTGGGCCAGACCACACAGCCTCTCTTTAGGTGGGGGTTGTGAGGGCCTCGAGGAAGCTACCTGGTTGAGAAGGTTGGCCCGTAAGGACAAACATCATAGTTATTGCAAGTCAAGGATCAGAATGGCACTGTGAGGGATGGCAACCTGGGACTTGGCCCAGTGGCAATGGGTGACAAGGATAGAAATGTTCTGACAGGAAATGATCAGCTTTCTTTCCAAAGTAAATGAACAAAAGTTTAAAAAGAAAAACAAACTTCTGAGATCAATTGTTGCTCTGTGATCCTTGACTGGAAATGTATCCAGATATGCAAATTACACTTTACTTCAAGATGTTATGTGTTCACAAAGAAGGCCTTTTATGGATTGAAAATGGTGATATAGTGTGTACCCTAATAAACTTGGCCTGAAGATCAGAGGACAGAACAAGTCACTAGATTAAACATAGAGGCCAGGCAGTGGTAGCACACACCTTTAATCCTAGAACTTGGGAGCAGAGTTCTGTCTGGATCTCTTTGAGTTCAAAGCCACCCTGGACTACATGAGATTGACTCAGTCTAGGAGAGAAACAGAACCAGGCAGTGGTGGCACACACCTTTAATCCCAGTACTGGGAAGCACGCATGCTTTTAATCCCAGGAAGTAATGGCTGTGCAGAGAAAAGTATACAAGGCTTGAGGAGACAGGAACCAGAGGCTTTTTGGCAAAAGCATCCTTTTCAGCTGGAGGCTCTTTTGGCTGAAGCCGTTTTGGCTGAGAAAGCTCATTCAGCTAGAGGCCTGTTGGCTGAGCCTTTTCAGGCTGAGGCGTCTTCGAGGTAAGATGTGGCAGTGGCTTGTTCCTTTGTCTCTCTGATCTTTCAGCATTTACCCCAATATCTGGGTAGGGATTTTTTTTTATTAAAAGACCATTTAACATTCATGTTACATCGATGGGGGCTCTGACTTCATCAATGGACTCACTCATTGATGAGTTCATAGTTTTATGGGTATTGGGTAATGGTAAAACCTTGAGGGGTGGGAACTGGTTGATGGAATGCATCTTTGTGGCTTTGTCTTTATGGGCTACCCATTGTCTAAGCTCCTTCTTGCCCTCGTCTGACTCTCCCTTTCCTAATCCCTCCTCCTTTCTCTCATTTCCAGTCAGCTCCAGACAAGCAGCTCTGCTCCATTGTGGACTCCACATCATGATGTTCTATTTTATCATGATCCAGAAGTAACGTTCTCAAGTGTCCATGGATGGCAATCTCTGAAATTGTGAGTCAAACAAAGTCCTTCTGCATTAATATTCTCATGCATTTCATGACTGTGACAGAACATTGACAATCACCTTCAATAAGTGTATAATCCAGAGAAAGTAATAACCACAGATAAAATGTACTCTTCCACAAGTAATGTCCAGAAGGCATCTACTAATGTTCTCTGTCACTTTAAAGAGCCACAGGCCACTATTCTTGGCATTGGGAGCACCTGAAGAATATTAATTTGAGATGATAAAATACACCTAGTGAGACCTGAATTATACTGGAGATGATTTTACTCTCAGTGTTTGAACCGTACTCTAGACTACTGCTGCATCCGAACCTGCCAGGTTCGGATATGACACAGCCTGAGACTGCTGAGGTTCTGCCTGTGACTTTCACACAGCCACACTTTCTCCTGTGCAGTCATTTTAATAGCTCATTGGAAAATGAAGCTAGAAAGTCCCATCAGCAAAATAATGAACTCAGTCATCAGAAGTACCAGGGAAATTAGAAATGGTTGGTTCTCAAAACTGAACATTGAACCAAACTATGGAGAAAGCCGTCCTATAACCATCAAATAACTACCAATGAGAAATTTCTTGAGCGAATTAATAAATTAATAAACAAATGTATACACAGAAAGGAAATAAAGAAGCTACCATCTTTACTGTAAGGAGACACTGCCAATGTTAATTTTCTAATGAGCATAGAAATTTGTGGATGGGTTAAATTTTTAAAAACCAGGTTCTCAGAAATTATTCATTCTTTCTCACACCCAGCAAATTTCCAAAGAGAAACAAAATATTGTGTGCTGATACCCAGAACACACACACACACACACACACACACACACACACACACACACACACACGTTATACTGTTATATATATATATAATATGTATGTTATAATGTTATAGCCATTTAGAGCTTTAATAGTCCTACTGGGGAAATGTATCATCCCTTGTCAACAGAGGGAATACAAGCCTCCCAAAATATGAGTGCTCATGGTAACACAAATTATAAGCTCGAGGATGAAAGTGAAATCCCCTGGTTTAAAAAAATAAAAGTTTTCATATTTGTTGAGTTCTTACTGGCTCACAGAGAGAAGACTAAGATTTTAGTACAGAGTCAACAAGATTGCCCAGTGGGTAAAATCATTTGCCAAGCAAAACTAAGACCCTGAGTTCAATACTGGTTGTTACAGAGGAGGGAGAGAACCAGTTTCTGAAAATTGCCATCTGACTCACAGTCTCACATGCATATTCATCAAGGACACACATACATACAAGCCTGCATATGCACAATAGTAATTAATTAATTAAAAAATAGAATTTAGCACAAGTTATGAGGCATCTAAGACAAAACTTAATTCTGTACAGTGACTTCAAGTTAATTTTTGATGTTTGTTTTTTGAGACAGGAGTTCAGGTATCCTAGGCTGGCCTCAAACTCACTATGTAGCTGAGGATGACCTTCAATTTCTGATTCTCTTGCCTTCACCTCTCAAGAGCTAGCATTACAGGTGTGAACTGTGTTTACACCGTGCTGAGCATCCAACCCAGAACTATGTGTAAGCTGGGAAAATACTCTGACTACTGAGTCACATCCCCATCCCTCATTATTCTTTTCAGTTGGTAAAAAAATTTTACAAAGCAAAATATTGTCAGAACATCTACTAATCTTAAGACCTCAATGAATGCTTATAAGAAAATGCTTCATGTGCCATAGTCCATTTATCTTCACATTCATATTCAAAGGGCAAAGGGATTGAAGAGTTCTTGGTTAATAGTAGTGAGTTACAAAATTTATAATGGCTTAAATGCAAAGCTAGTTTATTTCACATTGAGGTCATTAATACAAAATGGATGCTTCCGTTGATAAGATAGTTTCCCTTGCCTGGTTGTCCCAAAGCTACCTTTCTATCTGGTGCTCTCCCATAACCACTTCCCATGCCTTCTGCTCACAATTGTAATCTTTGCAGCTACATTTTCCTCTAGCTGTAAAAACTTGATGCTTCTCTTTTTTTAACCAAACATTGAAAACAGGAATTATGAGGGGAAATATGGCTAGTTCACAAATCCACCTGCTTATACCATAGATCTGAAACCTTAATATATGACTATGTCATAGATCCATCTGTTTCTGTCATGGATCTGAAACAATATAAAAATGAGCTCATAGATCTACTCACTATATCATCAATATGAAGCATTAAAAGTATAAATATGTTCATTTATGAACCCAGCTTAATTTCCTGTATGATAAGGTGAAGATTCATGATCAGTTGAAGGAGATTTTACAGAGAAAGGATTACCTATAAGTCTCCAAAGAATGTTCCATAATAAAATGTTTCAGGAATTTGAAATGACTCAAGAGTGATAGTGCACATACAAAAAGTGACCATGAAAAAAAAAAAAACCCTGAGAGTTGTATGATATTTTGTTTATGTTGTGACAAATAAAGCTTGCCTGGAGATCAGAGTGCAGAGTTAGCCACTAGTTAACCATAGAGGCCAGGCAGTGGTGGAACAACCTTTAATCCCAGCACTTGGGAGGGAGGATCATGTCTTTGATCCAAGCACATGAGAGACTCAAGCCGTTGATCCTAGCATATGGGAGGCTCACACCTTTATTCACAGCACTAGGAGGTGGAGACAATAATATAAGGTGGGTGGAGACAGGATCTTGGGTCCATTCAATCTGAGGATTCAGAGAGGTGGGATGCTCTGTTTGGTCTGAGATTTCATAGAGGCAAGAAGTCTCTAGTGGCTGGCTGCTGTGCTTCTCTGATCTTTCAGCTTTTACCCTCAATATCTGATTCCGAGATTTTATTGTTAAAAGTGGTTAGATTCATGCTTCACCTGAGAAAAATGCATATGTACCCCTATGTAGCACTGTCAGAATGTAACAGCAAATATAATATTTAATACAGTTGGTCTACCTGCCCCCACCAAAAAAAGACTATCCTCAAGAGGTCAGTGATTGGCACTGGTAATATTGTAACCAGCTTCTAAGGGGTTTTAAATGTTTGAAGATAGGCAAAATAATGCTTTTGTTTTACCCTAAACATTACCTTTTAAAGATTTATTTATGTTTATATGTATAGGAGAATTTTGCCTGCATGTATGTGTGTGTACCATGTGTGTGCCTGGGACCTGTGGAGGACAGAAGAGAATCTCAGATATCCTGAGTTACCGACAGTTGTGAGCTACCATGTGGGGACAATTCTGGATATTGTGCAAAAATGTATGCTCTTAACTACTGAGCAATCTTTCCAGCTCCTACTTAAACATCCCTAAACTAAATTTGTGTGGTGAAATCTCAATTATAAATCCAAAATATGGAAATAAATTGTTTAAATTCTATTCTCAAGTACCATCTTATCTCTAGTGCCACAGAAGCATTGACAGCTCTCAGTCCCACAACTTAAGGGAGATAGTAACCTAAATGATAGAACTTGGAGTCAACCAGAAACACCTCCTCTGAGACCACCATCATCTGCCAGATCAGAGACCCTGCCAGGCCTGATTTGCAGGGTTTGTCTTAAATGGACATAACACATCACCATGGCATTATTCATGAGACTGACGAGAGCAGATCTCTGACACCAGAGTTCATTCTCCATTTCTGTGGAGGGCTAGATTAATTATAAGCATTTCTGGCTTGGAGGATCCTACAATTGTGCAATCATAGCACCTCAGTTCTGACCAGGGGATCAGCCACTGCCTATACTGGATTGCTGAAAGAACAGAGAACACAAAGGGAAATACTGTGGTTCCTTAGACATTCCTTCATTTTCACTCTGTCCCAAACTGGAGTTTTCCTGTATCTTCTGTGCTCACTCTAGCTTGTGCACTTCCACATCTGAGGCTCTGTTGAGTTCATGCTAGGAAGACCAGCACAAGAGGTGATGGTCAGGCTCACTGCGAGCAGTGGGATTTCTGATTCCTGAGTTCTTCCACACATTCTGCTCCTGTCTATGTTTCAGAGACTTTTAGTAACTGTCCTTGAATTCTCTTCAAATTTCACTTCTGCGTTGATAGGAAATGAAGGGATCTGTGGCTTTCTCTTCTCCAGAGCCTGGGACATATATATTTTAATGCTATATCTTACAAAGGCAAAAACAAAACCCTAAAAGAGAAAACACTCCATTCTTATTTGATACACGTCAGTATAAACCCACATGATAATTTGCAACTTGGATGGATTTTCTTAGCATATTAAACAAGGAGAAGTAGGGATTTAGCAGTTTTGTGATTGGTTAATTAGGTCTCCATTCTTGGAATTTGTGAATCTTCTTGTTTATTTTGTGGTAAAGTGAATTACTCCTCTTAGAAAGCCAAAGCCTTATGACTTGGACATCAGGATATATCACATGAGCATGCATGTAATGTGCAGTGAACTGAACACATTCTATTTGATTTAAAGACTGTGTTGAGATAAGTCTTTTTATAGGGAAAATTCAGTGTGGCAGTTGTCTTAATTAAGATTTCTGTTGCTGTGAAGAGATAGCATGCCCACAGCAATCCTTATAAAGTTGAACATTCAATTGAGCTGGCTTACAGTTAAGAGGTTTAGTCCATAGTCCATTGTCATCATGGTGGGAAGCATGGTGGCACACAGGCAGACATAGTCCTAGTGAGGTAGCTGAGAGTTCTACATTTGGATTGGCCTGCAACAGGAGGATAGAGAGACACTGGGTCTGTCTTGAGCATTTGAAACCCCAAAGCTCACCTCAGTGTCACACTTCCTCCAACAAGGTCACACCTACCTCCCAACAAGGACATACCTCCTAATAGTGCCATTCCTTAATGACCAAACATTCAAATATATGCACTTATGGGGACCATGTGTCTTCCTAATTCAAAGGTCCAGCCTAGAAGTGGATTCACTTATTTCAATCCAAGCAAAAAAGCGTCTCTCACAAGTGTTTCCTCCATTTCTGGATTGTAGTTCATTCTAGCCATAGTCTAATTAGCAAGCAAGAATACCCATGATAATAGTGCATCTTTTGCAGTTCCTCATAGTTAGTAACTTAGTTTAACTACATAAACCAAGTCACCTGAGGGCTTTGAGTTGAACTTTGTCCCACTCTAAATTTAAATGCTGAAATACTAACAATAATGTAACCATTTGGGGACAAAGTCATTACAGTCCTAATTATGAAGACGATTACTGATAATGGAGTGTGCTGGGCCCCTAATGTGATATGACCAGTGTTCATTCAAAGGGCAGGAATTTAAATGCAACCTCCACTCAGAGAGACTGCTATGTGAAATAAAGTCAGAGTGATTTCTTTTACAAGTCAAGTAATACCAAAGATTGTCAGTAGATGACCAGCACTTAGAGAAAATCCCTTTCCTTCATGACAGCTTAACTTTGGACTTGTGGACAAGTTTCTGATATTTAAACTTACCAGTTTGTAGTACTTGTGACTCAGCACAACTAAACTAATAAACTAATAAGTATAACGCTGAAAAAAAGTTAAAATTTAAGAATCATTTATATTCAAATAGGTTGAAATGATTTTTTTTTGGCCCATGCAAAATGACATTTGGGGGAATCATGATATATATTGCCAAAATAATAGCATTAAGACAACAAATTTGTCAATTATTGCTGGTTATCATAGATATAAATAGGAGAGAGAGAGAGAGAGAGAGAGAGAGAGAGAGAGAGAGAGAGAGAGAGAGAAGAAAAGAAATGGGAAAAGAGAAAAGAAAATCCAATGTTTGAGCTTTTCTAGAGGGAATATTCTAAGGTCCTAATACTGGTTTATTAGGGGATTAGGGGGAACACTGTGGTGGACTGTCCTTTTGAGTAAGAGATTTGTTAGGAGTTATAAATGGCACAGACAGCAGCATGGTGTGGGTTCTTAAGAGAGTTCAGAATTAGGAGGTTAAATGGATTTGAATCCTTTTGTAGGTTTCAAAGAGCCACATACTTGAAGAATAGTCCACATTACATGCTGGCCATCATATCGTCTCTGGTTGTCCTGCAAAAAATGAAGGGTGCAAAATTCAGTCCTTCAGTTAATATGTGTCTAACACACAGGAGTCCCTCATTGTTTAGGCTGCCTGCTACATTTCCTTGAAGGAAGTGAAGATTCCACACTCACAGGCAGCCATAGCATGATGGCTGTCTTTCTTTTTGCAAGTGTGAGGATGGAGAGAGAACAACACTGCCTCAGATGACCATGGCCTGAGAAGACTCTAAACCTAAACCTAATAACAAAAGTATAAAATGAATTTGTTTTACTTGCATAACCACCCAGCAAGGGCTGCTGGCAGGGCGTGGTCAGTTGTGCCAATAATTGCAGCCCACATTGAGCAGACCGCAGCTGGAGCTGGAGGAGACTCAAAATACCCAGGGAATGTGCACAGAAGCCTACGCATATCAAGAGTGTGTGTGGTGAGGAAGAAATCATAAGGAATCCTAACAATTTAGAAGAATAAATGCCAGAAGCAATGTCCAGATGGATGAGTCACAGGTTTTATACAGGAACATTAAAATATTATTGTAAATGTTTCTAACCTTTATTATTCTTCTTCTATTAAAAGATGACACAAGAAAAATCATAATAAAGACAAAATATAGTCCATAATAGTGTAAGGCTCCCAATGAACCTTCTCTTATGGATACATGTATATTACTACAGTTAAGCAGTTATGACAGCCATCCAACATTTTTTTTTGGTTTAAGCGAAGGCATTGCAACTAATTGAAAATCATTTATAATGAATTGAGAGCTAGCTATCTTTTGAAAGTGATGCCAACTTGGGAGGAACAGAGGGAGGCTGTTCACATGGGCAGGACAAACACCCACACCCATCCACTCTTCCTTGCATGATGACTTTTCCTATGGCCTCTAAAACTAGGCTGGGATTTGGATGCCCTCAGCTCCCCAAGAGGAAGAGCTCCTCTGGCAGCTGTGTGGTCCTGCGACATTAGAAGATGCTAATTTTCATGGGTCCATGCTTAGCAAGGCTTGCATGCCTTCTCTAAGAGACCAGTGCTGTGCATATGCCCATCAGTTTTTCCCATCTGCTGTGTGGGATGATCAGGGAAGGGCAACTGGGGAAGGGAACAGTGTCTTCTCCGTCACAGTTCTGTGTAGAAGGGGCCTTTCCCAGTGACCTTTGAAGCAGCTCCCGTTGCTCCCGTCTTTCTGATGCAGACCTGTTCCAGGTAGTTTTGGAAACAGTGAACATGACCCACTCCATATTTTGTCACCAGTTTTTGGAAGATCCAGAGTTGGTGATGTGGGCAGCTGGGCACCAGTCCTTCTCCTACACACAATGCTGACACACAGAAAGCATCCACAGAGGGTAACCAGCAGGAAGCAAGCCATCCTTCCCTATACCCCAGTTAATGTACCAGAGTACAGAGAGAGCTTAATTCCCTATTGTTGCCAGGGGGCCTGGGTTCAACTGAATAAGACTCCAGAACAATATATGCTCGAAGGCATTGTTTAAAATAATACATTATTTAGCCAGCAATTACTGGAAGCTAATAGTTGGGTGTGATAAGAATAGATGCAGATCAGCAGATGTTCAATGAGATGAGGGTGAGAGCATCAAAAGAGCACACCAAAATTACTAAGTCTTGGTGAGCAGGAGCATTGTGCCTATCCAAGGCTGGACCCTGTGAAGAACAGAGGCTTCACTGCAGGGAAGCAGAAGTCACTCTCACACACAACAAAAGGACAATAGGGAACAAAACAAAAATGTTCTTTCTTTGGAAGTGGCAACAAATCCAACAAAGCAGCCAATAGAAGGTGAACCCACATGATTTACTAGATCAAGAATTAAGAATTACAATGGTGGACATCACAGAGAAGCAATGGATTAGAAAAAAAAAATGACACTATGCCAGCCAATGAGATAACTTATGTGGAATTTGCCAATTGCTAAAAAGACACAAATTACTAAAACTGCATCAAGGATGAATATAAAATTTAAGTAGACATGCAAAAAAGCAAATAAAGCCATAAATAAAAAGCAAATAAAACCTTTGGTAGAGGCAAGTATCTGTGTTCTTATGTTCATACATGTTTGCCCACATGCTGTTTGCACAGCATGTTGGATGGTGGTCTAAGTAAGTCAGGCCAGCACAGAGATTAGAGAAAGACCTATGGATGTAAGACTCTAAATGGTTATAAGAGAATACAACAGGTATATGTCAGGAGGTTCAAGTTGAGTTCTGAAACTACTTGTTCAATGAGTCTGGCTCCCATTGTTGGATTTTTGAAGCACAATCAACCAATATTTTTTCTGTGTCTTTGACCAAACCAGGATGATTTACATAAAAGCAACATTCTTCCTCTAAGGAGAGGCAAAGTTTTCCTTTTTTCTGCTGTTGGGAGATCTAGCCCTCTCCTATTTTGTAGTGTAATTACTGACAATGAATGCAACTGATGCTGGATTCTTGTTATGCATTGAGAGATTTGTTTAAGGCTTTCTTTTATGTCTTGAAATAAGGAATGTTACAGTGTGTTACTGACATGGCAGAGCCCTTTTCCTGTGCCTATAACTGCTTTTACCTAAAAAAAACAAAAAACAAAACAAAACAAAAAAAAAAACCAAACAAAAAAAAAAAAAACACAATAGAGGTTAGTTAGCTCTCCAAAAACTGACAGAAGGGCTCCATTGTGAAACACAACATCCACACAGCTCATTGAACATAGAGGGATCAAGCTGGTGCGAGCATGGATCTTTTACCCCTGTTCTTTAGCCTCTTTGGTGTGGGAATATATTCTGCAGGGTACTGAAAGAGAAACCTGGACACCAACCCAGCCACAAAACCTTCGACTTACAATCTGTCCTGCCTACAAGATGTGCTGGGGCAATGGTGACACAGAATTTGTGGGAATGCCCAACCAATGTCTGGTTTAACTTTAATGCCACGAGAGCCCATACCCTACACTGCCTGGGTGGCCAGAAACCAGAGACTGGATAGCCCAGAGACCTAAGATCCATGCACTGTCCAGTCTTCATCAGAGAGACTTCCTCTGGCAACAGATGGGAGTGGGTGCAGAAACCCACAGCCAGACATTATAGAGAGAGAATCTAAATTGGAAGTCTCTATCAGGTCCCTCCCCCATGGAAGAGATGGAGTACGAGAAGAGGAGGAAAGATTGCAGGAGTTAGAGGGGAAGGAAGACACCAAGAGAACATGACCTGCTGAATCAAATAAGCAGGGCTCACATGAGCTCACAGAGACTGAAGTGGCAAGCATGGGACCTGTGTGGGTCTTTACCAGGTCTTCTGTGTTATATGTTATCGCTGTGAGCTGGTTATTTTTGTGGGAATCCTAACAGTGGGATCAGTATGTCTGACTCATTTACCTACTCTTCGGTTGCCTTGTCCAGCCTCCATATAAGGGCTTTGGCTTCGCTTATTGTATCTTATTTTGTTGTGTTTAGTTGTTGTCTTTTGGAGGCCTGCTCATTTCTGAAGGAAAATTGAGGAGGAGTCAATATGGGGAGCAGGGAGGAGGGACAGTTTGGGAGGAGCAGAGGAAGGGGAAACTGTGGTCGGGATGTAGTGTATGAGAGAAGATTCTGCCTTCAAGAAAGAAACAGAGATAGAAGACAGAGAAGAAGTGGGGGTCTCCTTTTTCATGTATAGCCAATAATGGAGGGATTAGAAATTTCTAGTTTTTTAGGGAACACATTTTTTTAAATTTATTTTACATACCAACCACAGATCCCCCTCTCATTCCTCTTCCTGCTCCCTGCTCCCTGCTCCCACCTTCTCCCCCTCTAGCCCACCCCTCATCCCCTCCTCCAACAGGGTAAGTTTTCCCATGGGGGGACAGCTAAGCCTGGTACATACAGTTGAGGAAGGACCAAGCCCCTCCCTGCTGCATCAAGGGTAAGCAAAGTATTCAACCATAGGTAATGGGATCCAGAAAGCCATGTCATACACCAGGGATAGATCCTGATCACACTGCCAGGGGCCCCTCAAACAGACCCAGCTACACATCCCTCCCTGCATGCAGAGAGTCTAGTCTAGTACCATGCAGGTTCCACAGCTGTCAGGCTAATGTTCCTGAGTTCCTATGAGCTTGGTTCAGTTGTTTCTGTAGATTTCCCCATCCTGATCTTGACCACCCGCCTTGCTCATGTACTCCCTCTTCCCTCCTTCAATAGTACTCCCAGAGCTCGGCTTGGTGCTTGGTTGTGGATCTCTGCATCTGCTTCCATCAGTTACTGGATGAAGGGTCTATGACGATAGTTGGGTATTCACCAATCTGCTTACCAGGGTAGGCCAGTTCAGGCTCCCTCACCGTTATCGCTAGTAGTCTAATGTGGGGTCATCCTTGTGTATTCCTGGGAATTTCCGTAGCCCGGTTTCTTAGGGAGCACATCTTATTTTGGATACATATCGTGAGGTTTAAGTTCCAGCACAGTTGGTGGGAAGGCTGAAGTAGGCCAAGGTTGCACAGATGTCTTGTTCAGGTAGCCAAGTGGTGAGGCAGAGGTGTCAGAGACGGAGTAATTAGTATCTAATTTTTTAGTGGTGGGTTCATTTTTCCACACTGAAAGCTGGCTTCCTGAAGTAAGTGTTGAAGGGTGACAGAAAGGTTAGGGTTTTAAACATATTGGAAAGAGAAATGTCCCTAATGATTGTGCTAATAGTCAGCTTGACACAATCTGAAGTTACCTGTGGAGGTTCAGCGAGGGATTGCCCAGATTTGGTTGCTTGGCCTGTGGGAATGTATGCCTGTGATTTTCTTAATTGGGTTAAGTGAGGTGAGAAGACCCACCCCAAATATGGGCAGACTGAACAAAAAGGAGTGAGCTGCGCAGCAGCATGAATGCATTCATTGCTCTCTGGTCTTGCCTGCATATGTAATGGTACCCAGTACTACAGCTTCCTGCTGCCTTGTTTTCTCTATCGTGATAGACTGTAACCTGGAATTGTCAGTCAAATAAACACTTTGCTCCTTAAATTGCTGTTGCCAGGGTATTTGATCACATCAACAGGAAGCAAAACTAAGACTGTGTGTCCAGACAATAGGATGAGAAGGTGTTAAAGAAGAAGATGCTCTTTTATCATGGCGGGCTATGTGTCTTCTCCATCTACTGGCAACCACAGGAAAAGATCAGGGAATGAATGGACATCCTTCACAGTATGAGAACCTAGTGAGATCTAAGCCAGTAGATAGAGTGGTGGCTATAGAGACTGGGAGACAAACCTGGAGGAGGACCTTCATATCTGGAATAGGGAAAGCTGGTTATCTTATCCAGGAAGAGAGGTGGCCAGAGGCAAGTTCTATGGTAATGGTGGGACTGCACAGGAAGGATCAAGTTGTCCTGCTGGGATGTCCCCAGGGATAGGCTGCCTTGCTAATGGAGACGGGCTTAGGCCACAAAAGAAGTGAATGTGGTCAGGAGATGGATAATATTCATCCTGTTGGTTATAATTACGTAGTTTCAAAATATTTTGCATATGTGTCATATAATTTAGATATATAGTAGCTGTCCAGTCAGAAAAAGTAGGTCCATTTTCCTCTTAGGTCCATAGTGATACTTGTAAATTTATCCTAGCCAGCAAATGAACAGAGATGGTTGTGTATGCAGATGGGGAAAGGGATAGACCTAGTCACTGGCTAGAACAGTGTTGGAGTTGCTTAACAAGTGAAAGGCGAGGTTAAGAGTGTGCTTGAGATACTTGGAAATAAGAACCTCTTTACTGGAGGCAAACAGGTAAAGTGAAGAGAAGGAGTAAAGCAGGAAAAGAGATGAATCTATAAACCAAAGTCAACTAGCATGAAAAGGGCGGAAGTGAGGAACTTGATTTGGGACAGGGTGAGATCTCTGAGACCCACCTGTAGTCTATAGTCCGTTATAAAATTTAGTAGTACAGAAATTTGATCACTTGAGCATCCCCACCCCCAATTCAGAGCAGGAGGGCCTGAGAGATTCAGAGATTCAGAGATTCCTGGAGATTCAGAGATACCGAGAGCAGGGACAACAGGCATGGAAGGAAATTTTCTTGGTCAGTTTTTAAAAATAAAAGTTTAAAATGCTTTAGGAGGTCACAGTAGTAGGTGAACTAAACCAATGGGTGATTTTATGAGAATCACTCCTCCAGGTTAAGATCAAAGTGTGGTAACATATTTTAAGTGTGTGGGGGTAGGTGGGAGTAGGAATTTCTTTGGGGTCTGCCAGCAACCTTCAACCTGGAAAAATGAACCCAAGAGCTAAGAACTGATGGTTTAATGGCAGAGGAGGTGGTGAGAAGCACCATGTGAAGTACTGAAAACAGAGGTTGGAGGGGCTTAAGCGGCAGGGTTTTGAAGTAAATCCAGTCTTCTGGGTGAATTTGGGCGACGTGGTAAATCAGGGGAAGGCTGTGCTAGAACCTTATGAGCTATGCGTCTTATGAAACCCTGGGTATGGGAAAGGGTCAAGATATAGTCCCCAACTGCTGTGGAGGTTAAGCAAAACTTCTCAACACAAATGGCTTTTCATACCTCAATTCTAAAGGATGTAGGTCACCTGAAGCCTGGGGTAGTGAACAGTTTCGCATGAAATCAATGAGAGAAAATTACTCTGGGTAGTTTGTATTTGTGTCATTAGTTTCTTCTCCATTTTACCTGGTGATTGGGGCCTTTGGGGGATGTTTAACATTCTGGTAATGTGAAGAGAGTCACAGAAGCTTAGTGGAATTTTAGATGCCAGGCACGACCTTTTCAAATTGTTGTTTAATTTCCATGTGTTTTTATACTTACTACAGGTTTGTTTGCTGTTAATTTAAAATTTTGTCTCATTATGATCAGATAAGATACCCAGACTTCTTTCAATCTTACTGAATTTGCTAACATTCTGTGTGTGTGTGTGTGTGTGTGTGTGTGTGTGTGTGTGTGTGTGTGTGTGTGTGTCCTGAGATGAGATCTCTTTTAGAGCTGCCTCTGTGGGCTGCTGTGTAGAATGTATATTCTTTGTTGTTTGGGTGCAAATGTTCTATTGATATCTGTTAAGTCCATTTAATATGATGTCATTTAATTCTGATTTTTTCTGCTTTTTTTGTTCAAAAGAATTGTTTATTTGAGAAAGTGAGGCCTGGAAATCACCTATTATTAATGGATTGATGTTAATTTGTGTCTTCTAGTAGTATACTTTTTATGAAATTGTATGCTCAAGAGTTTGGTACATATGTATTAAGGATGGTAAACACTTTTGGTTAATTATTTCCTTATTTCCAAGAAGTGTCCCACTTTACTCTCTTGATTAGCCCTAGTTTGAAGTCTGTTTTTTCATCTCTTAGGCAAACAATGCCTGCTTGCTTCCTGGCCCCGTTTGACTGAATTGCTTTTGTCTATCTTTTCACTCGAAGGTGATGCCTATCTATAAAGCTAAGATGAATTTCTTGTAGACAACTGATAGATTTTTTTCAGATGGTTTTGTGCATTATCCATTCAGCAGTCTGTGTGTTTTGACTGAAGAATTGAAGACATTGATATTAAAAGTTATATGTTAATTTCAGTCACTGTCATTGTATTCTTGTTGATTTTGTTCTCAGTGGTGCTTTGTATTTTAGAAATTGTATCATCCTTTGTTTTGTTTATACCATCTCTTTACTATGTATTCCTCTTTTCAGTCAGAAGTATTGCTTCTCGTATTTTGTTTAGGCTTGGTCTGCTCTCTATAATTTGCTTTAGGTTGTTTGAATCATGGGAAGTCTCTTTCATTCAATTGTGGCAGGTAGTTTTGATGGGTACATTAGTCTAGGTGGGTACTCACTGTACTTTAGGTCATGGAATGCATTGCTGACTCTCTTGGCTTCCTAGGTTTCCATTGGGAAATCAGTTGTTACTGTGATGGGTTTCCCTTTATATCTCACTTTTGTTTTTTCTATTGCGGCTTTCAGTACTCTTTCTTCGTTCTGCATGACTAGTGTCTTAATTATGACATGTTGTAAGGAGTTTCTTTTCTCATCTTCACTAGTGTGCTCTGTGTACTTCTTGTATCTTAATGTGTATCTTCCCTTAGTTTGGGGAAGTTTCCCCTATGATATTGTTGAAGATCTGGTCGTCGAAGCTTTTCCCTCATCCATTCCTTTAATTAAATTTATTCTTTTCACGGACTCCCACATTTCCTATATATTCTTTTCCTGTGTTAATTTTTCTCAGGTAGGTGTGTGGAAGAACAGAAAGCAATGAGTAGATCCTGTCAACAGCTGGGACTAAGCTGAGCTGCAGCCCCTGGGGCAATAGGGAGTTCTATTCACACTCTGTGTTTAAGGACAAGTAGCTGCTCTGCGGGGTATTGCTATTTCTGTGTTAGGTGTACTCTTTATGGGGTCCAGATAAAGGAGTTCCATCCTCTCCTCAGTCCGGTGTACCAATAAGTACTTGTGCCTGGTTTTCCTGATAGGATTTTAATAAGCCAACATGCTCCTACAAACCCAGTTATCCCTGATAAATTTGTAGTTTGGCACATTTTTTTTTTTTTTTTTGTTGCAAGGAACAATTCATTTATTAACTTGTACTATGTGGGTGGCTCTGGACAGATGGCGCTGTTTGCATATCTACTTAGGTGAACAGTTGTCCTCCATACTCAAAATGGAGTCAAGAGCTGCTTATGAAGCAGAGACTCTTAAAGAAAGGTCATCTAAAAAACCACTGTGGTACATGATATAGAGAAACTCAGAGTAAAGTATAGCCTGAAATCAATACTTGGATATGTCCAAGCATTTTGTTTTGTTTTGGTTTTTTGTTTTTGATTGTTTTGTTTTTTCTAAGACAGGGTTTCCCTCTGTAGCCCTGACTGTCCTGGGACTAGCTCTGTAGACCATGCTGGCCTCGAATTCAGAGATCCACCTGCCTCTGCCTCCTGAGTGCTGGGATCAAGGGCATGCACCACCATACCCAGCTAAGGCATTTTTATCTTTGAAAAAAAATTAATTGAGCATAATTATTTTATTTCTGTGCAGGCTATGCAAGCACTGACTTCATTCTTATTGAGATTATTTTGGCTATTCTATATCTTATGTGGGAGTCCATTGGGAGTCCAGCTCCAACCTGCTCCCACCTTTTGAATGGTTCTTAGGTTGAGGAAAGAGGAATTAAGAAATGATAGGTAGAAAGAGAGACCTAGATGACCAGAAGAAAGATAGAAACACAGGATAGCTTCAGGAAGGCCTGGGTTAATACCCACCTGCCTCATTATTTATTGAAAAGCACTTTTTATAATATGGTGCATGAGCAGGCTTTTTGGAGCCCACTACCTATGGGACACCTCAAACAACCTTGAGGCAGGGAGAGGGGCTGACTTGCCTCTACTGAATGTACCAGGCTCTGCTGACTCCCCATGAGAGGCCTTACCTTCTTGTAGGAGGGAATGGGGAGTGAGTTGGGGGAGGGGAAGCTGAAGGGGCAGGAGGAGTGAAGAGGGGGATCTGTGATTGGTATGTAAAATGAATAAATTTTTTTCTTTAAAAAAATATAATATACCAATGGGAGAGGCAAAAGACCTCCCCCTTGCAAGATCAAAGCACATCATACAGCCAAGTGTAGACCATTCCAAACACCTGGTAAACAAACCTGTGGCCAAATCATCTTCTTATGCAGTCCTGCTGGGCAAAGCAAGTCCAGAATCTCTGATCCTGAGTGATCTCTTACCAGGAAGCCTCTGTGGGCTCCCACAGTCTTATTCCAAGATATAAAAATAAGCTTATCTATAACTAAAACAAAATCCAAAACATTGATAACATATTGATAGATATCAGGTGAATCCTACTGATCAATTTATTGAGAACTGACTACTTCTCATTTTTTTTCAGTGCTATGCACAGAACCATGGACCCTGTATACGGTAGAAAAATGCCAAACCATTGGGCTACTTCTCAGGTCCAAGAAGAGAATCTCTTACTATGCCGAGTTTTTCAGTCCATAATCATGGCTCATTTCTATGTTTGCTTGAAGTTTTGGGGTTATTTTGATCATAATGTTTTTATGTGTGCTTTGTCAAATTCATACTTAAGAATATCACTTAATTTGGATGCATTGTAAATGATACTGTGATTCTAACTTTGGATTCCTTGTATTCATTGTTAGTATGTATTATAATAGAGCTTTTTTTCCTCAGTGCATAACATGTTTGTCATATTACATTCTTGAGATAGAGACAAATTTTATGGGTGTATTATGTTAGAAACATAGAAGAATATGATTTTATCTTCCCACAATGTCATAATTTATTGACTATCATAAGGGGTAGGAGTTTCCCAGATAACCCTGTATTTCTTGTAACTAGACCAAGTTAAACATAGCTTCTTTTATTTCAATCTTAATTATCAACATCCATTCATGTGTATTACATTACATAACACACAGGGAATGTATCTGTGTATATGTATATTAAACAATGGCTACAAAAGATTAATGAAGGCTACAGAAGAGTTTTGTGAGGTCTCAGAGGACCATTAAATACAAGTAGAGTTTATATGGATAAGATAACGAACCCAAACCTGCTGCAGGGAAAATGCTATCCTCAGGCTACAGTGGCTCACAGGTTTGAAAGTGTATCTTGAGGTTGAGTCCACTGCAGAGGCAAAAGAGCAGAGTTTGGTCATGTGAAGGAAATGGAGGAAATGATGGAGAGCAAACAAATGGCAGTTAGATCTTGTCAATAACAGGAGTGGAGGCAAGCTGAAGCCCAAGGAAAATCTGGAGTTCTCTTCCTCCTGGTTCTTAACCCACATATGACAGTCAACAGGTCAGTGAGGATTGTTGATAACACTGGGTTGGGTGTACACTTCTCTATACACTTTCCTCAGCTTGCTATATCCAGTATATTCTTGGGACTTGTTTCCCTAAAATGGTTTTAATGTACTCATCTCTCCTGATAGTCTTGGTTTACTCTGATAAATCTATAGGATAATAACCCTTCCTATTTCTATGAATGAGTCAATTATCAGTCTGTGCTGATGGGTGGTGCTGGAGAGATGGTACTGTTTATATGTCCATACAAGGTCTACAGTCATTCTCAAGTCTCAAAATGGAGTCAGAAGCTACTTGTAAAATGGAATCTCTCAGGGCAAAGCAGGCAAGCAGAGTGAAAGTTTAGTTTTATGCAATATAGAATAACTTAAAACAGAGCACAATCTGATTTCAACAACTACCTTGACACAATAGCCATGGCAACTAATTAGAGTGATACCTAATAGATGGAAGAGGAATGGTCCAGGACTCTTAACTAGGAGTCCAGCTATTATTCCCTTTTCTGTTCCTCCATATAAAAGAGATTACAGAGAACATATGTTAGTGGAAATTTAGTAGAAAGTTGGTAGAAAGCAGGTGGGTCTCCATGAAGAAACATTTTTTTTTTTATTAAGAAAATTTTGTCATTCATTTTACACACCAATCAAAGATCCCCCTTTTCCTTCCTCCCACCCCCCAGCCTCTCCCTCCCAACCCACCCCCCACTCCTCCCCACAAGAAGGCAAGGCCTCCCATGGGGAGGCACATCCAGGAGAGGTAAGTCCAAGCCCCTCCCCCTGCCTCAAGCCTGCACAAGGTGTTCCATCATAGGTAGTGGGCTCCAAAAAGCCCACTCATGCACCAAGGATGGATTCTGATCCTACCACTAGGGGGCCCCCAAAGCAGATCAAGCTACACAACTGTCTCACCATGAAGAGGGCATAGCCCAGTCCCATGCAGGCTCTACAGCCATTGATCCAACTTTCATGAGTTCCAACGAGTTTGGTTTAGTCATCTCTGCAGGTTTTCCCATCATAATCTTGGTGCACTTACTCATAGAATCCCTCTTCTCTCTCTTTGACTAGACTCCTGGAGCTCTGTCTGGTGTTTGGCTGTGGATCTTTGCATCTGCTTCCATCAGTCACTGGAGAAAAGCTCTGTGATGACAGTTAGGGTATTCACTGATCTGGTCACTGGGGTAAGCCAGTTCAGTTCAGGCACACTCTCCACTATTTCTAATAGTCCAAGCTGGGATCATCCTTGGGGATTCCTGGGAACTTCCCTAGCACTCGATTTCTCTCTATCGCCATGATGTATCCCTCCATCATGGTATCTCTTTCATTGCTTTCCCATTCCATCCCTGTTCCAGCTTGACCATCCTGTTCTCTTATGTTCTCATTCCCTATCCCTACCCTCCATTGCCTGCCTTTCATCCCCAGTTTGCTCATGGAGATCTCACATGATGAAGTTTCTATGATACCATCTTCCATGGATATGGTGGAACATTGCAGGTATCCAGCTCTTTGGAAATCACCATGTTCCTGTAAGCAACACTTCACACATGCTCTATAATTCCTTACAGCCCAATGAACTCATTTCACTAAGCTGGCTTTTGGTGGGTTGGTTACTTTGGGGTATCATTAGTGCCCTATTTGTTATAAATACTATTTGTTTATGTCTCCAAAGAAAAAAAGTAATGGAATGGCATGTGTGTATATGAGAGAGAATATGTGTGTTCCATGTGTTTATATATAAATTATACATTTATATATAATATATACATAATATATGTATAAATTATTTTATTTTTATTTTTATGCATATTTATTATTTTATATATGATTGACTTGTATGCTGATCTTATATTTTATGTCATACTGAGAACAGCTATTAATACTAATAGTACTGTTACATAGCTTTCAGCACTATGTTGAGTAGTAGAGTGGCTATCTACTTTTTTTGACCAAGTATGACAAGAGAATAAAGACCAGAGAAAACTTCATTAAGAGGAACATCTAAAGGAAGCCATTTGGCAGAGAAATACTGGAAACCCTCCCCTAGAGGGGCTTTATATAACAAATAGAGCATGCTCAGGCCAATCTCCAGACAACAGTGGAAGACCTTCCTCACCTGGGCTTCATGTAACAAAGCATGCTTAAGAAAAGTCCCACTGTAGGTGGAGTTTTCCCATCCTGGTAGTTGCTTCCCAAATAACCACAAGGGAGTCTTATCATTAATTATAAGTGCTCAGCCAATAGCTCAGGCATGTTACTAGCTAGCTCTTACATTTTAAATTAACTCGTGTTTCTTATCTATGCTTTGCCACATGGCTCATGGCTTGTTACCTCATTTTCTACATGTCCTATTTCCTCAGCGTCTGACTGGCGTCTCCGCTGACTCTTCCCTTCTTCCTCCCAGAGTTCTCTTACTCTGTCTCTCCCTGCCCAGCTATAGTCCAGTCAGCTTCTTTATTAAACCAATCACAGTGACATTTATTCACACAGTGTAAAGGAATATTCCACAGTCCATGATATATTAGCATAGGAAGGGCAGTTGCTATTTAAATATCTAGCTTCCTGGCCCTATGCTCACTAGCTCACTCTTACTCTTGGGAGCATTTTCCTTTATTTAATACCTATCTCTTTCCATTACACTACAGTTCATTACACTAAACTCTCTTACTCTTGCTCTGAAGTTTACCCTTTCTACCACACAGCTGCTTGCTGACCTTTATTGCTGAACATGTCTGTTTTCTTGGACCAGAGATTAGAAGCAACTAGTTCACCTCTTTCCTTCATCAGTCTCTGTTCTCACAGCCACTACCAAGGATTATACTTTGCTTGCCCTACTGTTAGTCTCTTAATATCTAATAAAATTATACTTACTTAAGCTTCTTCTTCTGAGTCTGTTTTGAAATTCTTTTATTAGGAAACTAAGAAGCTATCAAAACAAATCCCAAATTGACTGGTAACAAAGGAGAAAATACTTTTTCATCATTAAGTGGAAAGCCCACTGTAGTATTTTTGATAGGCTTTCTTTACCAAGTTCAGCTGATTTCTGTTGATTTACTTAGCTAGCCTTGAATTAAGTGATGATGCTTAAGGTATTAGTCATTCTTTTTCTTTTCCTAGGTGATATTATACAAGTGAGACACAAAGTGTTGAATATACATGTCTTTTTTTGAAATTTTTTAAACATGGATCATATGTTGATAAGATTTTGTTAAATAGGTTAGGTGTGGTAAAATATACCTGAATCCCCAATACTTGAGAGGAAGAGGCAGGAGGATTTTGTAATCATGACTGGCCTGTGCTACATAGTGAGGCCATGTCTAGAAAAGTTGGATGTTTTAATATCATTGTTGAACAGCTGGCAGTTTCTTAGAAGGAAAATGTACAAAATGCAAAAATATTTCAACAGCTAGCAGAGTTAAACAATATTCATAGTAGCAAGAATAAGATTAACATTTTTTCTCTTACAGATATGAATGAACTTAGAAGAAAATGGAGCACAACTGTGAGGTGCTGACCAATGATCCCTTTGAGCTAACACCCCTTATCCCATCAAGTTGCAGCCAAGGGTAAGAACAAATTATGACTTTGTGACCAAGAACTCAGAGTTTTTACCCTAACAGACTCTCTGGTGAAAATGAGCTGAAAGTACTTACTTCAGCAAGGAAAAGAAAAAGAGAAGAAAATGGGGTATTGTAAAAATTCACAATGACACCAGAGAAAGGTATTTTTATATAACGAATTTTTTTCAGTTTATTGTACATTGTAGTAAAGATTTCAAGAAAAAATCCATTTTAAAAAACAGAGCAGCTAGGTAGGATCATGAGGAGACACAGCAGAGGATGAGGAATAGAATTTGCCCAGATATGGACATTGACTCACTGTTTCTTTAGTTCATTTATATCTGTTAAAAAGATAGCACAAAGAAAAGAAAGAGTGTGCAGTGTTCTGCTAATAGTTTGAAACTAGGAAAGCATTTAGGAAAAATACGACCAACCACAAGCTAAAGAAATTTTAATTTAATTTCCTTTAATATTTAAGTATTCTCCTTTGTGCCTATTTCTATTCTTTCACATGGTTCCTTTTTATAAATGTGGTACCTGGCAATAATAAGACAATAATAAGACTGCACAAGCAGTCATTCTATTATCTTGAAAGCAAAAGCAGAATCCTTTCTTGAATCTGATTTATGCTTATTAAAGTGCTTCTCACAGGACTTGAAGGGAACTAGACATAGCTCCTCTCACAGGTAAAAGCTCAAGTTCACCAGAGCTCTAGTAAAACCCCCGAACTTGCAATTTAAGAAATCCTTCTGTTTTTTCCATTTTTCTCTTGGATGGGTGCTGAAGCATTGTATGGAAGAGACTACAGAGCAAGTGGAATGGGAACTGTTTCTCATTATCCCACACAGCAGTAATTAATGACCTGTACTCTTATCTTACCCAGCTCACATGGAAAGAAAGTTGTATTAATAGCCAATTAGCAATTTCCAGATGAAATGTTGACTTGAATTCTCATTTCTGTAGAAAATCAAGGCAACAGATGATGAGAACACAGGAAATCTTTGAGAAGCTGTAGTTTTCCTTTATAAATGTTAAGAAAAATTAGGCCAAACTTAAATAGCCAACTAAAAGTGTGTGTCAACTTTGTTTTTATACAGTAACCACTTACTGGGATGATTTGGATATATGCTTAATAAAAACAGTCTGTTTAGAAAGTATTATCTATAATTATTAAACTTTTTTATGAACTTTAATGTATTTATCCTATCAGTGTCCATTTATCTCTTCAGAGGAGGGACAGGAAAGTATGATGTATGAGTATCCTGAATGGATATGGCATTGCATGTTTTGGTATTGTATTCTTTCATTCAGTTTTGTTTTTGTTTCCCTAACTTTCTAATCAAGAAGTGTTTTCTATGTATAAAGAAGGGAAACAACTTTAAAAAATAGTAGAAGAAATCATGGTAGGTACACTTACCCGAGTCTCTTGTCAAAACCTAAAACAAAAGCAATGATCAGCAAGTTATCAGCAAATCAGTAAACACACACACACACACACACACACACACACACACACACTCACTCAGAAAACAGAGAGAGTGAATTAGAAGTAGAATGTCTTAGTTAGTGTTTTATTGCTGTGAAGAGATGCCATGACCAAGGCAACTCTTATAAAAGAAAGTATTTAATTGGTGCTTGCTTGTAGTTTCAAAGGTTTCATCCATTATCTTCATGGTGGGGAGAATGGCATCACATAGTCAGGCATGTTGCTGGAGAAGTAGCTAAGAGTTCTACATCTGAATCTTCAAGCAGCAGGAACAGAGTGCCTCTGGGCCTGGCTTGGCTTTTGAAACCTCAAAGCCCATCCCCAGTGACATACTTCCTCCAACAAGCCCACGTCTACTCCAACAATGCCACACTTCCTAACCTTTCTCAAGTAGTGCCACTTCCTGATTAGTAAGCAATCAAATATATGAGCCTATGGAGGCCATTCTTATTCACATCACTATAGGGGGTGAGGCAATAAATTCTCAACCCCTGCTCTAGGGATGTATTTCATCCAGCATGTCCTAAACATTCCATAACATCCCCAAACTGTGCCACCAACTTGGGACTAAACATTCAAATACCTTAGCCTATGGGGACATTTTTCATTCAAACCATCACACTAGACAATGAATCCATCAGTCCTGCATGTAATAACTATCAACGATTGTCGTCAGCATGGTCTTTATTATTGTCCAACACAAACAGCCCTGGTAATTTGAGAAGATATCACGAGCCAGACTTGGCTCCTCACTGGAAGTCTCTTTACAGTAACTGGTCTTCACAGATTCAGAGTTGCATTGTTAACTGCTGTTACTGTGCTATATGTTCCCAATCAACACACAATACTTTAAAAAAAAATTTCTTCTTTCATTTTTTAAGTTAGCTATTTCCACCCATGTTCTATAATTTAGACAATTGATAAGTACTTTTCTTATGGAAATAGCCACTAGGAATTTCTGGCATTCTTATACTTATTGGCTCCACTTTCTATTATGTGTATGTGTTGTCTGTAGACCTTATGGTTGTAGACATTTTCACTGAACGTTGCCCTAGGCACCCATAGTTTTCTGCTACACAGCATAGTCTGTGCCCAAAAGTAGATGCACAGCACTATTGCTATTTTGAAAATATTGATGAAGAAAACTGGTACCTGGTCAGGTTCATGTATGTATCAGTTATCTAAGCACTCAGAAAACCAAGGCAGGAGTGTCCAGATCTGTTTCCCAGACCAGCCTGAGCCTTCTTAGGAGATCTTATCAAGAATAAGAAAAGGAGGAAGAGGAAAAAGACAAGTAGGGGGAAGAAGGGGAGAGGAAAATGAAGACGAGGAGGAGGGGGAATGAAGGGAGAATATGAAACATTTAGTAGGCATTGGGTATAACCTAGTTTTTTCATTTCAAGGCCAGGCAATTCTTCCTCAGAGGCTAGCCCATTTTCTGAGACTGATTCCTGTTTAGCTGAAACCACTGGCTCAACAGCTTTTGGATGAGTTTTCCACAATATGAACATTGTGAACCAAGCACAGCAGTGGCTGCTGACCAGCCTCTGATATTCCCTTCATTTGATGCTGGCAGCTCTCTGCTCCTCTAGTCGGAGCAGAACCAGACTGCTCAGACTGACTCTTGGTAAGGCTGCCATTGAAAGTATACACGTCTGTACTGAAAGTGCTGTACGCAGAAGTTTCTGGTATGAAAGATGTTGAACTATCCATTTGAAAGGTTGTTTGTTGCAGAGGCAAGATTTTCCTTGGTAGTTTGGTCAAATCTGATAGCTACTGCATTAACTGATAGTTCCAGTGACTAAAATTTCAGGCAACTCTACAGATTTTTAAATTGATGAAAATGTGTTTTCTGTATACACATAAACATACAGATAAAAGATGGAAGAACAACTTCTATAATTTCCCAGAGATACATTTTCTGAATCCTTTAATATTTTTTAAAGCATAAAATCTTATCAAGGAATTCTGATAGAAAAGTCCCGATTCAAGCAGAATGTAGCTCTAAATCAAATGTGATTTCAGTTGATATTAGAGACCAATAATGCTCAGGAAGAGTTGTGCTGAGGAGGCAGTTCTGTCTCTGTTTTTTGCTCAAGGTAGCTCATTTGATGGTGCTATTTTCAGAAAGACACTCTGCTTACGGCAGACTAACTGAGATGAAGCCAGACACAGGGCTGCCTCTGTATGGCACCATGTCCTTCCTCCCTGCATCTCCTTCCAGCCATTGACAACCTTATCTTCCCCATGGAAGGTAATTACTTGTCAGAGAAAGTCCACTCAGTTATTTGTCACCTGGTATTTTCTAGAAGAGATTGTGAATGTGGCATCTCATGAGACAGGGCTAAGAGCTTTTGGATGTTAAAACTTAATCTTTGGATTCATTTTGTTGCCTGGAAACTAAACGTAGAGTCATCTGGGGAGTTTTGAGGAAGTACACCAGGAACTGCTCAGGTATTCTGACACAGCAGGGACCAGCCTTCAGCATTTTTGTAGCACTTACCTACCATGCCTAAGGCCCTGGAATCCCAGCACCACCCATAAGCCTAAATTCCTTAGGAAACCCTGTTGTTGTGACAGTCTTCAGCCTTTGAAGGCTGTGAACAGAGGGCTGGATCAACACTCTGAATGTCTATCTTTCTTTTGAATCTGAGCATTTATTAATAAAATTTAAATAGTTAAAGTGGCATTCCTTATATTAATGTACAAAATGCCTTGGGTTATATTTAAAGAGTCTTACGAATGTCACTGAAATAACATCCTGTAAAAACTGAGATTGCCCTAGTTACCAACACTGAACAGGAGGGTGTCCTTCACCTGGTTTATTGGCGGCAGGTGACTTTGTTTTGAATAAACTTACCTCAGACCAGGGATGATACTTTCACTCTGTGACTGAGAACACAGCCAGCCCGCAGTTTTCTGAGATTCGTGGGGAAACACACCTTCTTCGCTACTAAGAAATAGCTGGAGTTGAGAGAGCCACTTCAGAGAATTTGGCATGTAAACTGGACCCTTTCTGATTACACTGCAAACTTGATCTTATACCTGGAAGGGATGTGGCTGGCTTGCCTACTACTGATTCTGTCCTTAAACACCTTAGCATGAACAAGATAGACCAAAGGAAAGGCACTCGAGAGAGCATGGCTCAGCTTCAGAGACTGCACTAGCAGCGGGAAGGCTCTTGTTTAAAACCTTCCCTTGGATTTTGTGCACCGCCCCCCATTCTGGACAAAGGGGAGCTGTGGGTGGGCTTATGCAGATCCAGGGAAGCCAGGCGTACACAGCGTCTTGGGAAGATTAAATCGTACACAAATGCCATATAGAAGGGAGGGTGTTCCGTCACCCTGTGGGATCATCTGGGACAATGACGCAACAATCTTTCCCTAACTGATTAAACCAAATCGAAGTAACCAACGACAGGGCCAGGCACAAACCATGGTAATGAGAAATGAAATTAAGTATGGTCTTTTGAAGAGCTGAGAGAAACTCAAACCTCTGCCTCCTCCATGTAAGTGAGGATACAGAGAAAGCACTCCATGGGTATAGAGAAATATTTATTTTGGGGAATTCAAAATTGCCATGACTACGTCTTGGGGGCAGAGAGAAGAGGAAAAACGGTGGAGGAGTCTTGCCAGTTATAAGGGGTTATGTTGTGGCAGGAGGTAGGCTAGTTAGCTGGACCAGCCTGGGAAGTAATGTGGGGCTTTGAGCTGTTAGAGGCTTGTTTGAGTTACTAGGGAACTAGATGCCCTTTTTGGAAGTAGAGGGTTTTAGGGGCAGATTCAAAAGTAGTGGCTTTTCCTGCAAACAGAAACCCACTTTACAAGGTTTCTGGGGAATGCTGGCTTTAAGTAGTGATCCTTCTCCTTACTTGGTCAGAGCCTGGCCTGAGCTGAGTCCAGACTGTCATTCACAGAACTGTCAGTGGCACTGCTGTTTTGGCAGGATTGGGACCTAACAATCCAGATTCCCACATCTCTCTCTTCATCTCGCTGCCTTCCCTATTCATGTACCTGGTGTATGAGTAAACCCTGAGCTACTGTCCCAGAGTCCTCTGTCCACATGTGAGAGGGTGTAGTCCTTCCTAGCACTCTCTGCTGTAATAAACAGAATTCAACTGCTGTGCATGTCTCTGGGATAAAAAAAAAAAATCTTGTCTGAAAATAAGTCATATTCAAAGTCACCATGCTTTTGCAACTGAGTTCTGATGCCAGATTGGGGTGGGGGTTGCAGGTTCCCAGTACAGCAAGCAAGAAAGTGATTCTGCAGTTAACACCTGCTGGGAATCCTTCAATTTAATTCAAGTCCAACACTCCATCCCTGGAGACAGGGTTAGTTAGCTCCCACAAGTTGAGAGATTGGTTGCCAAGAATAACACCCCAACACTTCAGATGCCAATCGTAAACCCTAAGTGTGCCTCAGTTGTAAACAAGGATTCCCATATCCTGTGTCAGATTTGATTAATTTGCAATACCTGTTCACAGAACATAAGAAAGCTGATTTATTGGTGTGTTATCAAGAGTGCTATGAGGGATACAGATGAGGAAATTCGAAGGGCAAGGTGCAGGGGAGATCTGTGGAGCTTTGGATCCCTCTCTTGTCTTGCTACTCTCTGCAAGCTCAGTTTCCATAAGCTCCCCATCTCTGGCCCTTGAGGGTTCCATGGAGCCTTCATTACATAGGTGAGATTAATTAAGTCATTGATGTGGAGTGTGATGTTGACAGTTGTAGCCTGTTCTGCTGCCTTGGTCTTTCTAGCCCACATTCTCAGGCTTCCAGAAACTGTCAGCTGTCAGCTGTCAGTTTATTAACATACAAAAGATATAGCACAAAGATGATTATGAGGATTTTCAGATTTGCATGCCAGCAAATGAATGGAAGACCAAGTTATTTCACAAGATCATAAACCCTAAGGTGTCCTCAGGAGTTATTAAGCTCCAATCTCTAATTTTAAAAAGGAATGCCACTGTCCTGTGCTGTGAAAATTCATTAAGAACTTACTATACGTAAGAAACTATTCTATTAAAATTTGCCATATAGAAAATCCAAAAATGCAGTGGTATTACAAGCCCTCACCTCACACTGATCCATCTTTCTTCTCAGTGTCTTCCAGCACTTTCCAGCACAAACAGAGTATTGATTGCATGTTATTCTAAACCTTCCTTTGTTGTTTACAGTATTTGCTCTCAAATCTCTTTCCTAATTTGGTTTATATTTATTCATTTCAAAATAATATTTTAAGTATGTATTTTATTATTTATGTGTGCATGTGTATCCATATCCATGCCCCTCATACAAACCAGGCCATAAGACAGTGTTGGATCCCCAAGAGCCAGAGTTAGAGGTTGTTGTAAGTCACCGGATGAGGATACTAGGAACTGAAAATTGGTTTTCTGGAGGAGCAGCACGTGCTCTAACTACAGACTCATCTCTCGGTCCCAGGATATTATGAATTCTTTATGTTTTTGTTTTTTTGAAATAGGGTTTCTCTGTGTCCTGGCAGTCCTGATGCTCATTCTGTGGACCAGACTGGCCTTGAACTCACAGAAATCTGTCTGCCTCTGCCTTCTGTGTGCTAGGATTAAAGATAGTAGTGCACAACTTTAATCCTAGCACTCTAGCACTGGGAGGCAGTGGCAGGTGGATCTCTGTGAGTATTTCTGAATTGCCTTATAAAGTTCACATACAAAATTTTTATGTGACTGTCTGTGTAAATGTATGGTATGTGTCCATGCCTGCAGAAGCCAAAAGAGGGCATCAGATCCCCTGGAGCTGGACTTTCAGGTGGTTGATAGCCACTGGATATAGGTACTGAGGGCTGAACTTGGGTTTTTTTTTTTTTTTGGAAGAGCAGAAAATAGTCTTAATTACTAAACCATCTCTCCAGACCCCTGAATTGGTTTTTCATGGAAGTATGAAAGACTACTTGGTCCTAGATATATGTCTCTCACTTGGAGAGCATAGCATGGCTAATATCAGTTGACCCTCCATAACCAAGTTGAGATAGAATACCATGGATGGACTGTTCTCACAACTTATGAAACAATATGTGTAACAGCTGCATAGAGTCAGCACTGCATTATATACTGTAAGAAAATTACAGTATAAAAGTAGCTACACAGAGTTTATGCCAATACAATGTCACCTTATGCATGTGACTTGAAAAACTGCCTACCTTGGTATTCTTGGGAGTATAAAGACATCAGAGGCCTTCCCTAGCATAATTAGATTCTTACAAGAGATTCTATCACATACATCAGGTAAATAAAACATAAAACTGGTTCTTTGAGTCACGTGGTGACTATAAATAGTCCATACTAGGGTTGGAAGGACAGCCAGGCTCATTTGGCTCAGTGGTTACCTGATGTCTTAACTTCCCTGTAGAGCCCTTAGGGGTAAACACCCAACTTGGTGCATTTGTTCAGTTCTCTACTCTATTTATAGGTTCAAGTTATTTCAGCCAGCCTTAACAAAAGCTTCCAGTAAAAGAACTCAGAAAAAAGCTCCGGCTGTGGGAAGTGGGTTTTCCTTCCTGTTTTCGTGGTCCCTTGCCTTTCTGGCATTTAGGATGCTGTAATGCTTTCAATCTGTCCTCTCACAGGAAACAGTTGGCACATTAAGGAAGGTTTTAATGGAACAATTATCTGTGATAACTTGGATAAGGTAGTGGAAAACAGCAAAAAACTGTGAGGCATTCCAAGGCCATCCAGTAGAGGAGGCTGAATCCAACAGAGACCTGAAAGGGTAGATGCAGAGAGAGGCAGGAATTCTCCACGGGGATGCAGGAACAGTGTTTGGTAAAAAGGCGAGTATCTACTGCCATCATGAGAGCCTGATATGGATATAGTGTGAAAGCTGCACCTTATATTGCTGTAAACCCATCAGACTCCAGAAAACTCCATACAGAAGCCTGTCCAGGTTTTAGCAACACAAAGTGGAGAGTGGCTTAGGAGGGCAACAGTAAACAAATGTGACCAATCACGTTTTCGTCATCCAGTAGTTCTGTGTCTGTGTGCAAATCAAGTGCCCTGACCCAGAGAAATCCCAAGTCCTATCCCCTTTATGTTCCTCATAGGAAGAAACGAATTCACACTCATTGAAACCTAAAGTTTCTTAGTCCCTTAACTTCATGCACTTCTAGTACCATTAATGGCTTCATAGAGACAGTCTCAACTTGATGCCACACGGATGTGTTCTGTGGTAGAAACACTCCTCCTGCAGTTAGTAGAAACTCTAAACCTATTCAGACCAAGAAAGTAGAGAGGAAAGCAGTAATTCCTAACATGAATTGACTATTTGAGGTGAAAGGACACTATGATGGCTAGTCTTGAAGGTCAATTTGACTACATCTATAATTAACTAAAATCCAAAAATGAAAGGCACACTTGTGAGTGATATTTGAATTTGAAGTGTAGGAAGATCCACTTCTAATCCAGATATTTGAGGTAGAAATACATGCATTTAATCCAGATCTTTTGAGCTGGGAGAAGATATTCCTTCAATCCGAATCTTGAGGCAGGAAGACACCCCTTTAATCTGGGCCACCCTTTCTGCTGCAAGCATCTGTAAGGATATGGAGAAAGGAAGCTTTTGTTCTTTGCCTGCTTGCCCTTGCCTTGATACCAAGTCCATTCCTTCACTAGTATTAGAACCTACTTCTTCAGGACATCTAGCCTCATGGATTGAGCAACTACTAGATTCTTGTACTTTTTGTTTGTAGGCAGCCATTGTTGAATTAGCTGTACTGCTGCTTGTAATTCATTCTAATAAATTCCATATATATATATATATATATATATATATATATATATATATATATATAGAGAGAGAGAGAGAGAGAGAGAGAGAGAGAGAGAGAGAAAGAGAGAGAGTTATTCTGTAAGTTCTGTTCCCTCTAGAGGACCCTGACAAATACAAACACCTTTCTCTGAACTGCCTCATGGGATAGATTTAACAGAGAAATTAAAATTCACAATGAACCTTGGATAGATCCAAATAATGTGTTCTCATATTTACTCCTTAACAAAAGAATTCAGCCTTGACCTCTACTAACTGAATATATCTGCCTTTCTAGATACAGCAAAGTGCTAGGAAGGCACTGGATGTGTCAGCTTGACACAAGCTAAAGTCATCCGAGAGAGGGGAACTTCAATTAAGAAAATGCATCCTAGGCTTCCAGTGGTAGAACTGGGAAAACCACGACTACGGGCGGCAGTGACTCTTTCCTTTTCCCTGTCTCATCCATAGGAAATGCATCTTCCACACCCTCTCATTCTCCCTTGGAATGCCTCTTAGAAAACCTCCAACCCCTACACCTGACACCTGGCCTCAATGGCCCTAAATTTATTCACCTTGCAATCAAATTGGGCCTCAAAACTCCTTAGATATCAATCCAAATGGCTGCTTAACGGTCCTCTAGATCCCAATATTTTGGGGTCTTTTATGACTACTGTGAGCAATTAGGGAAATGGAAAGAGATTCCCCTTTCCCCACGTTATGCCTCTTCTTTCCTCTCTAGCTTCTCTTCCCTCTCATCTGCCTGCCTCTCCCAAGTACCAACTCTGACGTGGTCTTTCATGCTTTCACTCTTTCAGTCTCTTACTCTTTCACTCTCCTCCCTCAAACCTCTTGCACTAACTCTGTTGCATATGGCGTGTTTGTTTAGTGGCATACCTTGACAGGGCCCCTCAAAAGTACCCACTTCATGTCAGAACCTTGCCCACCTGCCCCACCCCACAGCAGATCTGCTCTGTTCCACCTGTAACAAATCTGCTTTCTCACTCACTGACAGCTTTGCCTTCCGTATTCTTCAGACCAAACAGTCAGGGACCCAAGAAAGAATTCTCCACTTTCTTTTCTTCGCTCCAAAGACCTGCTTATGTCTGCCTACTCTCTCTCTTTAAATGCCCTGTCTGTTTGCTACAACGTGCAAGTCAGAGGTGGAGAAGCCAGTTTCGTCTCACTCAGCACACACTGGTTCTCACTTTCTTCTTATTTACTCAACTCCCCTTTAATATATCTGTGTGTGTATATGCATGTGACTTGTGTTTAACCTTATGTGTGTGAATGTAAGCTAGCTTTAATGTTGTGTGCATGTGTATGTAACTTGGATTCAACTCTGTGTATATGTGTATGTAACAGTTGTAAAAAAAAAAGTGTTTTAAACAGCAACCACATGGTTCTCTTCCATCTTGGCTGGTGACCTCATCATGATGCAGACAGCCACCTCACTGGCAGCCATCTTTTACTAAGGTTTGCTAAGGTTAAAGAATACATTTAGTCCTAATGACCTCTCCGTTCACTTTACCTCCCGTAGCAGGAATCTAAAAAGTTCCTATTAATAAAATCAAACCTGAGCCAGGAATTGGGGTGAATACTGGAAGATCAGAGAGACAGAACAAGCCACAGCTAACCTCACCTGGCCAACTTCTCAGCTGGTCTTGTTTCCTCAGACTGGAAGCTTCTGTGTCCTTATCCCAATGGCTCTCAGCTGAACTGCTGCTTGAAATCCTGAACGCTTAACCAGCCAAATGCTTCTAGTTCCTGGTATTCACACCTTATATATCTTGCCTTTCTGCTATCACTCCCTGGGATTAAAGGCTCACTTCTTGGGGTTAAAGGTGTGTGTCACCATGCCTGGCTGTTTCCAATGTGGCCTTGAACTCACAGAGATCCAGAGGGATTTCTGTCTCTGGAGTGCTAGAATTAAAGGTGTGAGTACCACCATTTTCTAGCCTTTGTATCTAGTGGCTGTCTGTTCTCTGACCCCAGATATATTTATTAGGGTGCACAATATTTTGGGGAACACAATACCACCACAACCTCCCTCTAGAGTAAGGAAGCAACAAGCCTCAAACATTTTGAATTAGCATGGACTTTTGTATGATGATAGAAACGTAAAGCTATAGTTGATTCAACTCTGGTTTATAATATACTCCATTTGATAATAGAAATTTAAAGTTATAAAGGTCTATTCATATTAACAAAAGCTGACTTAGACATTTACACCTAAATACTTATATCTTTGCCAAGCTTCAACACCAAGCTTCCACAGAATTTAAATAAATGGTGACATAGGTTTGATAAATAAGGTAATTGATAAACAAGATATATATTCTATAATGAAGTTTCTAATTCCCCTAAAAGGGTCCTTTTCTCAGAGTTGGGTCACACCCCAACTCACAAGCCCATTTTCTTAGTCTTATGAAAGCTAACAAATTGAAGACTGTTATGGAACACAAGTTGATAGTCAGTCATTCATACCTAATAGACAGACAGTCCCCCATACCTAATAGACAGACAGTCCTCAAATGCTCAGAGATCTGCAGAATATGACATTTAAAATGTTTAATTAAAAAGCTTTTTATGATAGAGAGATATGCCAGCTCCTGGCAGCACCCTTGTTTCCTCCAAAGAAGATGGATGGGTACAGAAGAACCTCCACTCAGAACTTCCTCCACAGTGGCAATGCCAGCCACTGAGAAAAACTGCCTTTCACCTCAACTGCTGCCAAGGCCTTCTTCACATCATGGACAACAGGACTTTGGGGAATCTATTGCCTCACTTTTGTCTAGACAAGGTAGGCTGGTCCTTCACACAAGTTCCTACCCAACAACTGTCAGATCTTCTGAGGCTTGGCAGCCGAAGACTGATATTGTTGCCCTGAGACCTCTGCCCTCAATGACCATGGAGGACCCTGGAGTGGCTGTCTAGGTAGCCAGCAAGTAAGTCTCTGTCCCATTCAACTCACGTAAAATTTGTCCTTCTCAGAACTATGCCATTTGATGACCAGGCTTTGTCAGTTCAACAGCAGCAGCCAAGGCTTCAGCAGCCTTCTCAGTTCCCTGTATAAAATTCACAGGCTCTTAAGACTAATATTAATACATCTCTTAAGGCTAATACTATGTCTAGATACAACTCACTTTGCAGTGACTGCCCTCAAAAGTCAACTACCTATATCTCCTGGTGAATTAGATTTAAAAAAATAAAGCCTTTAAGGTTTTTTGTATAAAGATAGGGAAGATATCTCTGTTGTGCTCATTTATTTATCCTTCCCAGATCTGATGATTTTGATGACTAAGGTACTAATAGATTTGCCAGTTAACAGCTTTCCCCAGTCCTCCACATTAGAGAGGATATGGAAGCCTCCCAGCCTTTTGCTATGACACCAAGATGTTGCAATTGTTTTACAGATACTTGCAGGTTCCTGCACAGGTCCACCCCTCCTGCCAGACTTATGCCACGGCAAACCCACAAGGGGTCCTCCAGGTATGCCAGCCTATGTACCAGCTCTGAGGATGCCAACTGGCAAAATACTGACAGGTTAACTTCACCCATGTACCAACTCATAAAAACTCTGTTATCTCCTAACTTGTTGACACTTTTAAAGGATGGATAGAGGTGTTTCCCACCTCCAGAGAAGCAGCAGATGTGATGGCTCAGGTACTCCTGAAGAACACATCATCCCTCAATTTGGCATGCCATCTCCCCAAGCTCCTGGGACTTCACTGCTGGCACCATCTCTCTAGGCTCAAGTGGGTGCTTACCTAGCAACTGGAACCTGGCTTTCCAAGATGTCCCAAGGAAGAGCATATCTGCTTCATGTCTTGCTCATTCATCCTTGCCTCTTCTGTACAACCAGGGCACTTCTCTGTTCTATTCTTTCTGGAAGTTATCACTCTTCCTATGGCTAGCCCCACTCATGGGACCAATGATAACAATCTACTTTTTCTCCTAGCAACCTGCCTCAGCTCCCTCAAGGAACAGATGCCTGAGGTCTCCATGATGACAGCTAACTGAATGTTCCTTCACTCACACCTCCTTCTGCTGTGTGTGACTCCGAATCTCAACTCCCCACTTTGTCTTAAGTCAGCAGGAAGCAGTCTCAAGAATTTGGTACCCCTCTTTCCCACCCCACTTGCCATCCATAACTCATCTTTTTTTTTTATATATAATGATCAAAAGGGAAGGATGTTAACATTCAGACCCATCCCTTGGGGACCTGGCCAATGTGCAGGCAATACCTTGGTCTACTCAGGGTCCTGACAACATTATATGCTCATTGCTGCATGGTGTCTCTGTGCATGTGCTGTGTCTTCTCATAAAAGGGCAGAGCCCTGCTCTCTCTCTCTCTCTCTCTCTCTCTCTCTCTCTCTCTCTCTCTCTCTCTCTCTCTCTCATTCTAGGAGGTCACATCAGTACCCCCTCTATTCCCCCTTTCACATCTCTTTTTCTCTTCTCTTCTTTTTCTTCTCTCCTCAGCTCCCTTCTCTCCCCCGCCCAAAAAAAACCTTCCATGTGAGTATGGTCTGCATGGTGTATCTCTCTCCATGGCTCCCACTAGCCATGACCACAATGCACCATTTTAAAAATACAACAAGGGAGAGGAAGGATTACAGGAGCCAGAGTAGTCAAGGACACCAGGAGAACACAGCCCACAAGATCACTAAGTGGGGCCTATTGGGGCTCAGAGATTGAAGCGAAAATCACAGAGCCTGCATGGGTCTGTATTGGGTCTTCTACATATATACTGTGGTTCTTTAGCTTGAGGATTTTGTGGAACTCCTACCAGTGGGCATGGGGGGTGTCTCTGACTCTTTTGCCTGCTCTTGGGACCCATTTCCTCTTCCTGGGTTGCTTCATCAAGCTTTGATAGGAGGGTTTGTGCCTAGTCTTATTGCATCTTGTTGTGTTGTATTTGGTTGATATTCTTGAGAGGCCTGCTCTTTTCTGAAGGGAAGCAAAATGGAAAAGAAGTGGATCTGGAGAAGAAGGGAGGTATATGTGGGGGAGCTGAGAAGAGTGGACCTGGGGGAAAGGGAAGGTGTGTGGGGGAGAACTGAAAGAAATGCTAAGAGGGGAAACAGGGTGTATCATATAAGAGAAGAATAAACAAACAGAAAAAAAAACAAAAAAGAAAGACAGACAGACAGAAAGAAAATGCGTTCCTAAGACCAGGCTGTGGGCAAGCCTCTAGGGCATTTTCTTAATTAGTGATTGATGGAGGAGAGAAAAGCCCATAATGTATGGTGGTGCCACGCCTGGGCTGGTGGTCTTGAGTTCTCTAAGAAAGCAGGATGAGAAGGCCACTATGAGACAGCTAATAAGCAGCACTCCTCCATGGCCTCTGGCTCAGCTCCTGGCTTCAGGTTCCAACCCTGCTTGAATTCTTGTCCTGACTTCTGATGATAAACAGTAATATGGAAGTGTAAGCCAAATAAACTCTTTTCTTTCCAACTTGTTTTTGGTCATAGTGTTTCATTACAGCAATAGAACCCCTGAGACAGTACTTCTACACCATAAACAGATTATGTGTGAACCAGTTCATCTTGGTAGTCTTGTAGGTTTTCCCATTAAAATACTTGCTAAATTTTTACTATGGAATCTTTTATTTCTTCAAGAAAACTTTTTTAGGAACTTTCATAAGTGATTTTGTGTTTTATTCTTCTTTTCACATGTCCTCAGACTCCTCACATACATATGACAGTGTCATAGATTTTTTATGTTCCAGACTGGGTATGTTGAATTTTCAAAAAAAATTGCTTGTTCTATACTATTGAGAGTCATTGATGTGACACTGTGATCATCAAGAACTGCTGTGATGTCTATGGACACAATCAGCATCCTTCTACACAATGCATCAAAAAAGACCAGCTGCCCCATTCTGTCTGGCCTGCATTTCGGCTGTTAATTTGATGATTTCTATACTGATTTGTTTCCTACTTTGTCACTCTGTGTTTGTGTTTCATCTAGGTGAAGGGAAGGGACTATCCAGGTTTTTAAGATTTTATTTTTAATTCATAAATGAGAGATCAATATATTTTATAACAAATAAGAGGGACATATAATAATAAGGGGGTTTCTCTTTCTTAAAAGAGAAAACAAACCGGGCGCTGGTGGAGCACACCTTTAATCCCAGCACTTGGGAGGCAGAGGCAGGCGGCTTTCTGTGAGTTCAAGGCCAGCCTGGGCTACCAAGTGAGTTCCAGGAAAGGCGCAAAGCTACACAGAGAAACCCTGTCTCGAAAAATTTAAAAAAAAAAAAAAAAAGAGAAAACAATAGCATGATAATGAGGAGAAAGAAAGAAAGAGTTATAAAGTAAGTGGGCAAACAAACAAACAAAGGCAAACACCAGCTTTCATCTTAAAGGGAATAAGGGGTAATTTATTCCGGAGGCATTTTTAGCTATCCTGGCCTGGAATCACAGATTACCTTACCCCAATTTTATGTTCCAATGTGGAAGCAGTTTTGTGAAGTTTTTATAATTTGACATAACAAGGAAAGTTATAAATCAAGGCAAGTTTAAAATATATTGGTGGGTACACCAGAGAGGCAGGTACAGAGAGATTGGAGAGAATTTTCTATATGCTCAAGATGCTTTCTGATGACATTCTTAACTTTTGGATTGTTGGAAGCTAGTGGTCTGCTAAGTTAATAGATTCCAAAAAGTTTCTTAAACTCTGAATGATGCATTCATCAGCTTATGGCTATTTAGGCCGTCTCTCTTTCCTAGCTATGGTGAATACATCAGTAGTGCAAATGAATAAGGAGATATCTCTATAGCAGTATACAGAGTTCTCTTGGTATATACCCAAGAATAGCATGGCTAGACTCTATTGCTAAAGACAACACATACTTGAATATTAGAAATATGAAGAACTCAATCTGGCACTCACTTGGAAGCTTCATCCTTAATGGCTACCTTTCATGGTACTGGAAGGTAGCATGCATAGTACTGGAGAAGAAAAGCAATTATCTTTCTTACCAATCTGGGAATCCTGTGAGATGCAATAATTACTATCCTAGTAAGACATGCTGTGGTGGCACAAATGCATGCAAATAGCCACCCACTTTATGACTAGACAAAGGCCTAGGTGTCCATAAACTGATGAATGCATTATTCAACTGTTAAGAAAAATGAAATTCACCAATAAATGGATGGAGTTGGAAACAATAACTCTAAGTGAGGTAGCCCAGATACAGACAGACAAATGACATGCATTCTCTCATTTGTGGATGTTAACTTTGAATCTTCTAGTATGTGTATTCCATTTAATTCTAAATTAATGTACATGGAAATCATGACATTAGTAAGGATCCAATCAAGGGAGGAGAGATAGAAGGCAATGGTAAATGGTTAAATGTAAATAATGAAAGAGCAAGGGTTAAGTGGGTTGGGGAATGGGAGAGAAAGATAGAAGAGGGAAAACAGTGACTGATAACTAACACTAAAGACATTTCAAGAAATTCCTATTGAAACCTATACTATATAACCTTCCTAAAATATCTATATGCATGTAGGAGGGCACAAAATCCACATGATTACAGATAGTATCAGGGAAACCAGAATTGTTAAACATGCAGGCTTTTTTTCTTCAACTGAAGAAATTGACACCTGTTCACCTGGAAGGCTAGAAAGGATGTTGTTTAATAACCTGGTGATCTTTTGTGATTCTGTGGAGCCAGCCCTCACCTCTTATCCTGATCATTGTTTCTCAGTCAGTAGCACCCATACTTAGTGAAGATAGCACAAATATTTTGCAAAAGACATGTACTTTGCAAGGGAGTTTTGATGTAATTATGCCTTAAGCTTTGTTGTGATAATTGTCATGAGGAAACTTTTTTCAAAGTTTTGCTATGTTTAAATATGTAAAAACAAACAAACAAATAAACAAAACTAAAAAACACTGCTTAGAATCAGACCCAGAAGTTTGAACAATCCTGGCTAACAAAGTCACGCTGAACCAAATTTCATTTTTACCTCTCTGTGGATCATTTTACTGCCATCTGTGATGCTTGCATGGAGCCCCATACATGCACACATATAAAAAGAGTATAAATGGAGGTACCTCTAATCTGGCCACCATACTCCTACTAGATCCCACAAGCTAATGAACATGAACACAAAGTTCAGTGCCAAACATGGGCTACTTCTTTTTCAGTTGTTGTTCAATGAGGTCCTTTAGACTACAAACAATACAGTCCATTGCAAATTCTCTTACTTACCACCCAGAATTTGATGGGTTTGAAACTATTTTTTTTAACAGGAATGTGGGTAGGTCTATGTGGATAAATGTCCCCTGTGTACAGGTGCCTGTGGAGTCCAGCAGAGGGCATCATATCCCTTGGAGTTGGAGTTACAGGTAGTTTTAAGCCACCCAACATAGGTGTTGAGTTTGGGACAGGGACCTTTGGAAGAGCATTAATGTTCTTATCTGTTAAGCCATTTCTCCTGACCCAAATTTCTTCAACAATTATGGATGCTCTGTCTCTGCCTTCCTTGCCTACAACTTTAAACTGCACATTCCTTTCCTATACAAATTATATATTTGTTATGTTGTCCACTCTCTCTTTCAGTGCAGATCTGGAAAAGAACAGTTCAGTGTGTGTTGACCAAGCCATGGCCAGAGTATTATGCTATCCTGGAATTTCTTGACCAAGGAGAAAACCCAATTACTTTTCAGTAATGAAGCCAAATTATTTACCAGAATATTATTTGAATGGTCTCTATGCCAACTGATAAGAGTCCTTGCTTCTCTCTGAAGTTTTGGGCCAGGCTCCCACTGTCTTCCTTTCTGTCTTCCATATGCTCACTGACATGGTCCATATTCAGTTTTGATGGCCAAATATGGGACCCTAAGGATCTACTTTCACTAAAAGAGTCACCTGGATGGGCACTGGATGTGAGCACAGGCTTCTTGTGCTCAACCATCTTGTGTTTCCTCCTGGGTGAACATCAGTGAGTTCTTTCTGGGGCCTAGACATCCTTTGATGTGGTCCCTGATTCATTGCTTTATTTTCAGCTGGTTGATTGGATCCTCCATTTTGTGCTATCTACCCTTGTTTTCTGAGCATGTGGTTTATTTTTGTTTGTCTTAATAAAGTTCCGTTTCTTTTTATCACTCAGTCCTCTCCTACTGCTAATCCTCTGAGGTAATTCTGTGCCTTTCTGTGATATCTTGTGTTTATTTCATCCTTCCTAACTTTAGTTTGGGAATTTTTATCAACATCTGATCATAATGTTAATAATAAGAAGACACCTTTATCCCAGTAGGAAAGAGATGTCATAAAGAACACCTCATGATGTGTAAACATCACAGAATGAAGCTCACCAGAATACAACATGTTCCTAGAGTCTAAGTAACTTTCTTGTATCATCTGGGAGGGCACATAAAAAGTTGATCATACTGTGGCTTGAGCTCCCTCACAGTCCATAAACATGCAAGGCATAGCCTGATACACAGTGGGAGGAACAGACCTATAGTGAGAGTCTAGGGAACTATTTCCAAATCAGCATATATATAAATCTGACAGAGAGCAGGTATGTATCTCCAGATGACACAGAAGACTGGAAATTTTAGTAGAATGTGAGAAATGGAGATTTAAGGAGTGATAAAAATACTTGAAAAGATGCTCCAGCTAGATTTATGTTTCATAATTGGGTTAACTCAATTTGTAAGTATTTTGGGAAATGGACATACCTAACCAAAGATAACTCAGTTTAATGCTTTCTTCAATGGAGATTATTTGATATCTCTAAATTTTTTTATGATAAACTAAAGTTCTAGGGAATAGAATTCAAGATCATGAATGAGAAGCCTACCTTGATTAGAATTTGAAACATATAATAAAATGATGAAATTATTAGTAAAGAATTATGAACTTTAAAGACTTTTAAAAGTAAAAGAGATATTAATGAAGAGAAAATTCAGAATAATCTCAATGTTTCTTCTGAAGTAAAGATAAATTCTGAGGAATATAAATTTTCTTAGTCCCCATAATTATCCATTCTTCACTGACATCACCTCTTCCTCATTTATCTCCAAGAAGGGCAAAATTCTGTAAAAACCAAACATATTATTATGAATTATGTTACAATAAAAACCTAGAGGATGAAATGACCCCATGCCAGACTGAAAATACCCATTGATAAGAGTATATTCCTCTGTGATGATTAGCTCTTGAGCAGGGTTAGATACTGTATTAAGTTATTTACGTAACAGGACTGATAGAGTGATTGTATATGCTACAAAGGGGTTTGATTAGATTAGCTTATGCAGTCAGAGCTAGGTAGTCTGAAAAAAGCTGTCTGTACACTGGAGAGGCTTGGAACACAGTAGCTATTTAGTCCATGAAGCTAAGTGGCTCAGCAGTCCCAGTTGAGTCTGTTGAGTCACAGCATTGCTAACAAACTAGAGGATTGCTGAAAGGCTGCTGGTCATCAATCCACACTGAGAAACTGAAGCTGAGTTCCAAGTTGCAAAAAGTGGAATCATCCACAATGGGAAGAATGCAATGACTAGAAAGAAGCAAAATAAGGCAAGCAAGCAGTGCTGCTTTTTCCTGGACCTCTTTATATGCGTTGGCACAGGTAGGTGACACTCATGCTGGTTTAGGGTCTTTGTATCCCAGTGAATTCCCCCTAAAAATGCCCTCACAGATCCCCAGAGAGATAAGTCTCTCAGCAGACTCTAGAACCAATGAAATGACCAAGATTAAACATAACAGATACTAATCTGAGTATAGACAAGCTCCAACTTTCAGTGTTTTTGCTTCTACTGGGACTTTCTTACATCTCAGATACAGAGATGTAAACCCCCTACTGTATTCTTATTGAGTGGGTCCTTAGTTTAATTGTGTTTATGATAATTGCTTTCATAAAATTGTTTTTTCCATCACTTTGAATCTAAGACAGTGCATGGTAAAACTCAATCGGCCCCCAAATTTCTTGAAAATAATTGAGGAGTGAAATCTGTGACAATTTAACTAAACAATTTTTAATTTATTGTGTGATAAAATCAGTATTTGAGGCATGTCTGATCGAAGATATGTATGTGTGAACAGAAATATTTTAGGATGTGTTTTGAACTTAGAGCTATTCCATTAATACATAATACACACTTGTCTGGCATGTCACAAAAGTAAACACCTGATCCAAAAATAAAGGCAGTAAAAACAAAATGGAGATGGAAATATTAGCCTTTAATCCTGCCTTCTGTTTGTCTTTTGGAAGAAGTCAATACTTTTAACATCAGCAATTTCTACATGATTGTTATAGTAAGGTTTAAATCATTAACAAATAATTACGTCAAATTTTGTCTCATAACAACATGGAAATGTCTCCACTGTGTTTTGCCTGAATTTATAACTGTCAGATATTAAAATATAGGGTTCATGTTTTCATTTGAAGTAGTCTTTATAATTAAGAATGAACTATTTTCCAAATTTTGTAAAAAAAAAAAAAAAGCAAAAATAATCCATCAAATAAGAAACATCTAAAAGCTGTAGATATTTTTCATTAAGAAAAGGTTAATGGAGCCACGTGGTGGTGGCTCATGTCTTTAATCCCTGCACTCCAAGGAGGAGCAGGTAGATCTCTGAGTTCAAGGCCAGCCTGGTCTTCAGAGTGAGTTTCCTAATAGAAATAATGTTGATCTTGCTTTCAGCAAATCTACAAATAAAGATGATGATATTAGACCTTCTCACTTATCACGCTTTTGTTGTGACTGTTTGCTTATCCAAATATCCTACTAACATGAACCAAGTCTTCATGTTTTCAAAGATTCAAGTCTAACTGTACATTCAAAAATGAATTATACAACGTAACTAGGATTTTAAAATTCTAAGTTTTAGATTGGCACAGACTTAAATCTTCCAAAGGAACTCTATTTATAAGATACCTCTATTCTAAATCAAACTCTTACAGATGAGAATAAATACATTTCCTCCTACTAAGAGAAAAGGGACCAACCAATATAATTGCTTTGTTAAGATGAAAAAAAATCAAGGCTCTGAAAAATGCCCCCCTCTCTCATTCTCTGCCTATCTGTCTCTGTCTCTTTCTCTCTCTCACACACACATAACCACATACCCCACATATTATACATATATACATATATATATGTATATATATATTCTGTTTACCCATGTTTCATAAAAGATGCAAATTTCCATTGATAGCATATCTTGGATTTTATACCATAAGAATCCTTTTTGTATTATTAAATGAGCTAGTATGCTTATCGAGGATTAAAAGACAACCAAATAATATTCATATTTTTTCAATAAAAATAAATATTGTAGTTCTATTTCCTTTATTGACTAAGAAATAAAATTTTATTAATTTGATTATGTTTATAAAAATTGTTAAATTCCCGGGGGACAATAGAGGGGAGGAGATGGGGAATGACAACATGAGGGAATGGTATGGTTGAGCTGAGGGAGGGAGGGAGTGGGAGAGCAATGAAAGAGATATCTTGATAGAGGGAGACATCATAGGGTTAGGGAAAAACCTGGAGCTAGGGAAATTCTCAGGAATCCACAAGGATGACCCTACCTTAGACTACTGGCAATAGTGGCGAGGATTCCTGAACTGGCCTACCCTGGTAATTGGATTGGTGAATACCCTAACTGTCATCATAGAGACTTCATCCAGTAACTGAAGAAAGCTGATGCAGAGATCAACAGCCAAGCACCAGGCCGAGCTCTGTGAGTCAGCCAAAGAGACGGAGGAAGGATTGTTTGAGCAAGGGGGGTCAAGATCATGATGGGGAAATCTACAGAGACAACTGAACCAAGTTTGTGAGTGAAAGGACCAAGCAGATACCATAACAGATTGCTCAGTCTTCTCCCAGAGATCAGGCCTCACATTCAGTTTCCCAAGACTTGAGCAAGTGGTTTCTGAGAGGGCCATGAACAAAAGACATAGTCATTGCAGTAGCTCCCTTTCTGCACGTACTCTGACTGCTCAAGGTTCAGCCAATTGTTTACTGTCTGGGACCCCTCACCAACTTAGAGCTATGTGCATGAGTCAAGGACAGAGCCTGGGCCACTGAGTCAGACCCCACAGTCAGTACATGCTAGACCAGCCAGCCTCCATGGCAACTCAAGGACAAAGCCTGGGACTTGTCCAGGCTTACCCAAAAATGGTAACTACAACCCCCAACTAACCCTAGCCAATTAAAAGCTACTAACATGATTGCCACTCTCATAAACCAATCCTATGAAGTCTGTAGACCCCAAGCCCTCTTGCTTTAAAAACCCTGCCCCATTGCTACTCGGGGTCTCTCTGGCTCTGCTGCTGCGTCAGAAAGACGGAGAGTCCCAAGTTAACTCGTAACAGTACTAAGGCTGCTTTTGCATCGGATTCGGTCTCTTGGTGGTCTTTGGGGGACTCTGGGTACAACAGTGAGTACTCACTAATTACAGACCGACAGCTGTGGAGCCTGCATGGGACTGCACTAAACCCTCTGCATTTGGGAGACAGTTTTGTAGCTTGGTCTGCCTAGGGGGCTCACTGTAGTGGGAGCAGGATCTATCCCTGGTGCATGAGCTGGCTTTTTGGATCCCATTACCTATGATGGAACACCTTGCTCAGCCGTGATACAGGGGGAAAGGGCTTGGTCCTGCCTCAACTGAATGTACCAGGCTTTACTGATTCCCCATGGGAGAACTTACCCTTTTGGAGGAGGCTATAGGGCAGGGGTAGAAAGGCTGTGGGGAGTGGGAGGAGGGAAGAGAGGGGGATCTGTGTTTTGTACATAAAATGAATAAAAAATTTTTTCTTTTAACATTTTTTTATTGATTCTTTGGGAATTTCTCATCATGCACCCCAATTCCACTCATTTCCTGGTCCTTCCATGTCCACCCTCTGCCCTTATAGCCTCCCTCAAAGAGAACAACAACAAAACAAATACAATATGAAACAAAAAACAACAATAACAATGAAAAGTTTGCTCCTCCATCTTTCCCACCTCTCCATCATATATTCTTCTGTCATAGTGGCCTTGGAAGCTGTGGTGTGTCACACAGTATACCCTTTTGCCAAACAGCTTTACCTGCAAATGTTCATTGCAATGAGTTGGCTGGTCTGGTTCCAGGCCTCTTGCTTCTGGTACCCCATCATTACTGTACCCTCACTGAAACTCCTCTAGTATATCCTACTGTTGCCCTGAGTCATGGGAGATCCTGCAGCTCTGGTCGCACAGGATCAGTCCCTTCACACACCAGCAGATCATAGATGGGGTAGATATTGGAGTGGGCCAACTCAAAGCCCTGGATGTGGGCCTGGATGGTAGCTGAGCTGATCAGTCTGGGTTCCACTGGGACTGCCCCACTCAGGTGAGGGTCAGGGCCATTCTCTCCTGCACCCACACCATCTGACCAATTCTATCACATGCATGATAAGGGGTGGGGCCAGCTCTCCCACTGCAGTGGCCAGTGATGGGGGCGGGAAGTTCTCTCAGAGTTGGGCCCAGCTCTCCCATACCCAGTGGTGGGAGGGTGATGGGCAGCAGCTCTTTTGTTGAGGCAGCTGGCATGTGACAGGACCAGTTCTCTGGTGCCCAGGACACCAGGGTCAGCTGTCTCATGGCCCACTGTGGAAACATGAGCCACAGACATCAACACAGACTCCAGCTTTGGTAGGGCCACAGACCCAGACATGGCCCTCAGTGGCAACACAGGCCCAGACATCACATGGCCCCAGGTTGGGACAGCATAGGCCACCCATGTAAGCTGGTTCCTCACCACTGTCTTGTCTTCAGTTCCACTTTTCTCCACCCTACATGAACTACTCTGATTCTCCTTTTCTCTCATTTCTCTACCACACAGTGGCTCCCTCCTGCCCAAGCCTGGAGCACTGAGTGGGCCTGTACTGGATGCAACTCTTGGTGATCTTTGGGTCATAGTTTAAACCCAGTAGCAATATGATTAACAGACTTTACATGAGCCCAACCTGACAGGGCCTTATTTTTTTTCATTTTCGTCTTTTTTTAAATTCATTTTACATACCAACCAAAGATCCCCCTCCCATTCCTCCTCCTGCTTCCTCCCACCTTTCCGCCCCATCCCCTCCTCCAAAAGGGTAAGTTCTCCCACGAGGAGGGACACTTGAGCTTGGTATATTCAGTTGAGGCAGGACCAAGGCCCTCCCCACTTTACCAGGGGTGAGCAAGGTGTCCAACCATAAGTAACTGGACCCAGAAAGCTGCCTCATGCACCAGGGATCAATCTTGCTCACACTGCCAGGGACCTCTCAAACAGACCCAGCTACACAACTGTCTCCCATGTGCAGAAGGTCAAGTCCAGTCCCATGCAGGTTCCACAGCTGTCAGTCTGTGAACTGTTCGTGAGTTCCTTTGAGCTTGGTTCAGCTGTCTCTGTAGATTTCCCCATCATGATCTTGACCACCCTCTCTCTGTTCATATAATCCTCTCCCCTCTCTTCAACTGGGCTCCTGGAGCTCGGCCTGGTGCATGGTTATGTATCTCTGCATCTGCTTCCATCAGTTACTGGATGAAGGCTCTATGGTGACAGGGTATTCATCAATCTGATTACCAAGGTAGGCCAGTTCAGGCTCCCTCACCATCGTTGCTAGTAGTCTAATCTGGGGTCGTCTTTGTGGATTCCTGAGAATTTTCCCAGCACCAGGTTTCTCCCTAACTCTATAATGTCTCCTTCTATCAAGATATCTCTTTCATTGCTCTCCCACTCCATCCCTCTGCTTTCAAATTCCTCATTTTAATGTTTCCAGTAGGAACTGTGCACGAGGAGACCAAAGCCCTTAGGTGATGAACAAAACCTTAATTTATGTAAGATAGCAGCAAATAAGAATGAAACAAATTTTTAAACTGTCTTCATGACATTATTCATCATAAAGATTATTAAGTAGTGTTAAAACCATTGTTGGGGATAACTTGGTGCTTTCATGGCTCAAAAATAACCCCTCTGAGACTAGTTTCAAAGGTTGTAGAGAGGTTGGAGTCTGTGAATGGCACTTGAGGGTTCCGTTGTCCACACTCTTATTTCATTGTTGGTTTCTATCACTAACTAACCATGGTCAGCAAGATGTCATCCCTTCTGAGGTGATGAAGGGACAAAGGCCACCAGTCACCTCTGCATGGATCTGTTGATCTTCAGAACTAGCTGCTAACTTGCAGAAACTACCAGAGCCAGAGGTTGAAGTCATGATGACTATTTGCTTAGTTGATTCAGAGGGCCTTGCTCTCATGCTGTTCTCCATTCCGTCTCTTACAATCTTCCTGCCTTCTCTTCTGAGGGATTCCCTGAGCTCTGATAGGAGGGATTTGATGGAGACCTCTCATTTAGACTCTCCATATAATGTCTGTACATGAGTCTCTGTATCTGTTTTCATCTTCTGCTGGAGGAAGCCTCTCTGATGACTGGATAAGGCACTGCTCTATGAGTATAGCAGAATAGCATTCAGAGTCATTTTATTGATCCTTTTTTATTAAACCAGTGGTGCTTGATTTTACCCTAGGTCTCTGAGCTATCTAGTCACTGGTTCTTGATTATAAGCAGAGTCAGCTATTAGTTCCTTCTTGTGGAGTGAGCCTTAAGTCAAATTGGTTGGCTACTCCCACAAGTTCTATACCACCATTGCCCTAGCAAATTTTGTAGTCAGGAAAGATTGTAGATCAAAGGTTTTGTGGCTGGATTGATTTCCATGTTACTGTTTTGGTATCCTAAATAATACCATCCCTCACCAAAGAGCTTGGAACACAGGGACACCAGCTTGACTTCTCCATGTTTGATGAGTTGTATGGGTGCTGTCCTAGGCAATGGGACACCTTGTCAGTTTGTGGAAAGCAACTCTGTAGCAACAGCTTGGGTTATTTGGGGATTTCCATGGGTCTCCCTTGGCCAACAACTCAATTGAATATAACCCAATTCCACCACTGGAAGCCTTGTTGGCTACAAGAGATGGCATGTTGAGACTGTGTATCCCCCATTATAAGGAGCCCTTATTAGGATCACTTTCATAGATTTCAGGAAATTCCCACTGCACTAGGTTTCCAAACCTTCCTGCAACGGCTCTGCCAGCTCCAACTGTTTGTCCCTGTACTTAATCCCTCTACCCCATCTCTTTTCCTCAACAATCCTGTCACCACCTGATCCCTGTCTATCTTTAAAATTTATTCTATTTGCCCTTCTCAAGGAGATCCAAGTGTTCTCCCTAGTTCCTCCTCTTTACTTAACCTCTCAGGATCTATGGATTGTAGTTTGGCTATCATTTACTTAAAGGCTAATTATGCACTTAAAAGTAAATATTACCATATTTATCTTTCTGGATTGGGGTTACCTCACTCAGAATGATTTTTTTCTAGTTCTATCCATTTGCCTTCAAATTTCATGATGCCATTGGTTTTTTTTAACAGCTGAGTAATACTGCATTGTATAAATGTACCACATTTTTCTCATCCATTCTTCTGTTGAGAGATATCTAGGTTGTTTTCAGTTTCTGGCTATTATGAAGAAAACCACAATGAACATGGCTGAGCAAGTGTCCTATGTTAGAATGGAAAGTCCTTTGGGTATGTGCCTAAGAGTGGTATAGCTGGGTCTAGAGGTAGATCTATTCTCAACTTTCTGAGGAAATACCATATTGATTTCTGTATTGGCTGTACAAATTTGCACTCCCACCATCATTGAAGAAGTGTTCCCCTTGCTCCACATTCTCACCAGCATGAACTGTCATTTGTGTTATTGCTCTCAGCCATTCTGACAGGTGTAAGATAGAATCTCAAAGTAGTTTTGATTTACATTTCTCTAATTGCTACATATGTTGAACATTTCTTTAAGTATTTCTCAGCCTTTTGAGTTTCCTCAGTTGAGACTTCTCTGTTAGTATCTGTACTCTGCCATGGAATGTTGTTCCATATGCTGTGATGTGTGTTGCTCTGATTGGTTGATAAATAAAATGCTGATTGGCCAGTAGCCAGGCAGGAAGTATATACAGGATAAGGAGACAAGGAGATTCTGGGAAGAGAAAGGGCTGGATCAGGAGTCACCAGCCAGACACAGAGGAAGCAAGATGACAAGGCAGATCTGAGAAAAGGTACCAAGCCACATGGCTAAACATAAATAAGAATTATGGGTTAATTCAAGTGTAAGAGCTAGTCAGTGATAAGCCTGAGCTAATGGCCAAGCAGTTATAATTAATATAATCCTCTGTGTGCTTACTTGGGGGATGCAAGTGAGAGAGATTTGTCCCGACTACCGGTCAGCCAGCTGGGACACAGGAAAACTTCAAGCTACAATTGGCACATCACTGTTGGGCATTGATCCACATAGACCTAAGAAAGCTTAATGATTCTGAGCACACAGAAACAGAGCCATGCTAGGCTTCCTAGTCTCACAGTCTCATGCCAGCAGCAGTGTAGACTTGTCTCCTGACAGCTGCCTACAAGATGAGTTAAGCAGCATGGCTGTGAATTTCAGCCCTAGTACACAGAGGTGTCTCTAAGCCATGCAGTGTGATGCATGGTGGATCTAGCCTTTGCTAGTACAGACAAAAAAAAAAGATGTTTTTGGGCTATACACCACTAGACAAGCATAGACGCACTGCTTCCCAGAGTCGGCAGTGAACATGGTTCCCACAGCTGGAAGTAAATGTAGTTCTGCCATGTTGGGAAGCTGGGGTAGGCAGAGCCAGCAGCCAAGGCTGCCATTTCAGTCCTAGCCACTGCAGTTTAAAACAATAGTTACACAATAAGGCAGATTTAGATGGAATAAGACTTTAAATGGTTTATAGTGTGTGTAAAAATGTACGTAGACTTGGAAGAGAGAAGAAAATAAATATAGACAGTTATATAAAAAATTGTTGCAAAAAATAAAGTCTTTAAAGATACAGTAAAGGTAATATAAAAAATAAGCCATGTAAAGATGGAAATCACACAGAGAGTCTGGATTATATTGTCTTCGGGATTTTTAATTGCAGAGAGACATTTGATTGTAAAGGCTACTCAGTTAAACCAATATGTATATTTTAAAGGTATCTTGACTTCAAAATTTGGATCTAAGGATATGTTGCTTTGAAAAGGAGGCTCTGTTTTTGTTTCCACTTGAAGCAAGAGGCTATGGATTTGTTCCAGGTTAAGACGGATCAGATTTGATCAAGCCAGAGCTCCTGAACCTTAACAGATGGCACCTATCAACACAGGTTATAAACAGTCTTCCTAGGACTTGACCATTATCTCGAATTTTCTCAGGATACCCATAAGACTAGCAGTGTCTCCCTATCAGCAGGAAGTAGCCTAGAATACTATGCCCACATTCTCAAAAAAAATAGATTATGGATATTTGTCTTTGTTTAGATTGTTGGTTGCAAATTGTTGTTGGTCATAGTCAAGCTCTTTCTAAAAGAAGAAAGGGGGATATGATATAGAAATGTAGGATATAGAAATGATCAGATGAAAAGGTAGATTATTGAATCAATTTTTTAAAGAGCAACACTTGCTTAAAATGTTTTACATTGCTATGAATTTTAGTTTATTGATACAAATTCAAAGTTAATTTTGTTATACTGTATGTATATTTCTACTCTTGTTTAAGGTATGTTTGTGCAGCTCATTTGAAATTATAATGGATAATTACGAAATACAGATTAATAATTAGTCTTCTATGATGGTCAAGCTTATAGTCATGTTAGTTAAGTTTTCTAGGTATACATAGATATATTTCAATTAGTTAGGTAATCTTCAAACACTTCAAAGACTTACAGAATATGGCATTTAAAATGTTTTAAAAAACAGACTTTCTAGACAGTGGGACACATCTGCTTCTGGCAGCACTGATTTACTTCAAAAAGGAAGATGGGCATCCAAGACACTCCATGTGGAGTTTATCTTCTTGGCAAAAGTTATCCATTTGGGCAAGAAACTGTTCTTGCCTGGACTGCTTGATAAAATGTTATATCAACTGTTCATGAAGGACCCATGGAAATATGACCACTGAATTTGCCAAAATAAGGCGAAATGGCTCTTCAGGTTCCTGCTTTGCAGAGGAGACTGCCAGACATTCTACAGGACACAGGGAGAAATAACTAAAAAACTCTAGTCCTATTGGCTGAAGATGGATGCCCCAATGCTACATAGGAACTTTGGGTGATTATCCAGGTAGCCAGCTGTCTCTGTCATTCTAGATTTTTGAAAGTTGCTTACAATGCTCTTCCTGTTTACTTAGGTAATATTATATCCTTCTGAGGTCTTTGATGTAGTTGAAGACTAGATAGTTATAATTTTCCTTAGTTATGGTAAAAGATAAATTACATATAAAACTTTAGACCCACAAATATAGGATAGATGCAGTATTTTCTTTAATTTTGCCAAATACAAATAAACTAGATATTTTAACTGCAATTCTTGCTTGATAACTGTTCTACTATATGTAACTTTACTATGTTAAAGTTAAAACCTTCCTTTCTGATTAGACAGAATAGGGGAAGTGCTGTGGAATGTCATTCTGTATGCTGTGAATGTGTGTTGCTCTGATTTGTTGATAAATAAAATGCTGATTGGCCAGTAGCCAGGCAGGAAGTATATACAGGATAAGCAGACAAGGAGAATTCTGGAAAGAGGAAGGGCTGGGTCAGGAGTCACCAGCCAGACTCAGAGAAAGCACGATGACAAGCAGAACTGAGAAAAGGTACCAAGCCACGTGGCTAAACATAAATAAGAATTATGGGTTTATTCAAGTGTAAGAGCTAGTCAGTAATAAGCCTGAGCTAATGGCCAAGCAGTTATAATTAATATAATCCTCTGTGTGTTTACTTGGGGGACATGAGTGGGAGAGATTTGTACCAAATGCTGGCCAGCCTGGACACAGGAAAGCTTCAAGCTACAGTACCCCATTTTCAATTGACTTATTTGTTTTTTTTGATATCTAGCTTCTTGAATTATTTATATATTTTGGATACTAGTCATCTATTGGATGTGGAGTTGGAAAAATCTTTCCCCATTCTATAGGCTGCTGCTTTGTCCAATTAACTATTTCCTTTGCCTTAGAAAGTTTGTCAGTTTCATGAGGTCCCATTTATTAATTCTTTTTTTGTTTGTTTTTTCCAAGACAGGGTTTCTCTGTGTAGTTCTGGTTCCTGTCCTGGAACTCTCTCTGTAGACCAGGCTGGCCTCGAGCTAACAGAGATCCACCTGCCTCTGCTGGGATTAAAGGTGAGCACCACCATCGCCCAGCCCACTTATTAATTCTTAATTAATTCTTAATGCCTGCGCTATCAGTGTTCTACTCAAAAAGTCATCTCTTTTGCCAATGCATTCAAAGCTATCCCCTAATTTCTCTTCTATCAGGCTCAATGCATCTGATTCTATGTTGAGGTCTTTGATCCACTTGGACTTGAGTTTTGTGCATGGTAATAAGTAGAAATCCATTTTCATTCATGTACATGCAGACATCCAGTTTGATCAGCACCATTGTTAAAGACCCTTTCTTTTTCCAGTGTGTATTTCTGGCTTCTTTATCAAAAACCAGATGTCTATAGCTGTGTGGATTTATTTCTTGGTCTTCAGTTCAATTCCTTTGATCAACATGCTGTTTTTATGCCAATACCATGTGGTTTTTATTATTAAAGCTCTATAATACAACTTAAAATTGGGAATGGTGAGACCTCCAGCAGTTCTTATATTGTTCAGGATTATTTTAGCTATCCTAGGTTTTTGTTTTTCCATATGAAGTTGTTAATTGTGCTTTCAAAGTCTGCAAACAAATTTTTTGGGCATTTTTGTTGGGATTTCATTGACTCTGTAGATTCTTTGTTGGTAGAATGCCATTTTTGCTGTGTTAATTCTAGTGATCCATGAGCATGGGAAACCTTTCCATCCTCTAATATCTTTTTCAATGACTTGAATTTTTATTTACTCATGTCTTTAATTTTGATGGTTACAGTTACCCCAAGATGTTTTATATTATTGTATTATGTGAGGCTATTATGAAAGGCATTGTTTCCCTGATTTCTTTCTCAGTCTATTTTCCCTTTGTATATAGGAGGACTATTTTTAGTTAGTATTTCCTCCAGCTACTTTGCTGCAAGCTTTTACCAGCTGTAGGTGTTTCCTGGTGGAATTTTTGTGGTCACTCATGTATACTATCATATCATCTCCAAATAGCAGTACTTTGACTTCTTCCTTTCCAATTTGTTTACCCTTGATCTCTTTAAGTTTTCTTATTTCTTTAACTAAAACTTTAAGTTCTATGTTGAATAGATATGGAGAGAGTAGACAACCTTGTCTTGTTCTTGATTTTAGTGGGATTGCTTTGATTTTTCCCTCCATTTAATTTGATTTTGGCTATAGGCTTGCTGTAAATTACCTTTATTATGTTGAGGCATTCCTTTGCTCCCCTAATCTCTCCAGGACTTTTTTAGCATGAAGTGTTCTTAGATTTTTTTCTAAAGCTTTTTCATCATCTAATGAGAGAATCATGTGAATTATTTTTTCTTTCAGTTTATTTATATGATGGATTATATTTACTGATTTCCATATAGTGAATCATCCTTGCATCTCTGGAATGAAGCATACTTGGAGTCATGGGATGATCTTTTTGATGTGTTCTTGGATTAGGTTTGCAAGTAGTTTATTCAGTGTTTTTACATATATGTCCATAAGAGAAATTGGTCTGTAATTCTGTTTCTTTCTGAGTCTTTATGTGATTTGGGTATCAGAGTAACTGTGGCCTCATAAAGCGAATTGAGAAATGTTCCTTTTGTTTCCATTTTGTGGAATAATTTGAGGAATATTGGTGTGATCTCTTCTTTGAGAGTCTGGTAGAATTCTACACTAAAAACCATTTGGCCCTGTCCTTTTTTGGGTTGGTAGAGTTTTAATGATTGCTTCTATTTGACTAGGGGTTATATTTACATTTAAATTGTTTATCTGATCTTGATTTATAAGTGGTACCTGTCAAGAAAATTATCCATTTCTTGTAGATTTTCAAATTTAGTTGAGTACAGGTTTTAAAAGTGTGTCCTTATGATTCTCTGGATTTCCTCTGTGTCTTTTGATATGTCCCTTTTTTTCATTTCTAATTTTGTTAATTTGGATAGTCTCTCTCCACTGCTATGTTAGTTTGGATAAAGGTTTGTCTATCTTGTTTATTTTCTCAAGGAACCAATTCTTTATTTCATTGATTCTTTGTATTATTCCCTTTCTTTCTATTTTATTGATTTTAGTCCTCAGTCTGATTATTACCCGCCATCTACTCTTGTATGTGTTTGCTTCTTTTTGTTGAAGAGCTTTCGGGTGTGCTGTTAAGCTGCTACTGTGAGCTCTGTCCAATTTTTTTTATGTAGGCACTTAGGACTATGAACTTTCCTCTTAACACTGCTTCTATTGTGCCCCATATGTTTTGGTATATGATGTATTCATTTTCATTAAATTTGAGAGAATCTTTAATTTCTTTCTTTATTTCTGTCTTGACCAATTTTTCATACAATCTCTTAACTACAACCCCCTGTAAAATTAAAATTGAAAAGCCCATCACATACCTCCAGTATATAATGATACAGGATATGCATTACCATTACAAACCATAAGGTAGGGAACATAGAAAGGAAATACTGGATAGAACAAAGCAAGACTGAAAACCAGTTGGGCCAACTCCAAACTCTGCATCTCCATATCAAAGCACTCTTCAGAACTCCAACTACTGCCATCTTTGTTGACTGCACTAAACTTTTTTCTCTTGGACTGGTTCCAATCACTATTATCAGCTTTCCTCAACAGGTATCCCATGACTCTGGCATCTCCAACATCTTGGGGTCTCCAAGGCAATCCAGGCTGCAACTTCACAGCCTCACTCAGTGGCCTCTTTAAGCCTCCATTAGGAACATCCCTGACATATGTCTGACCTCAACAGCTTTCCTTCATCACAGAGGAAGGGTCTATAATGCCTTTCTTCTATCCTTGACTATAAAGCCAGAACCATGTGGCCGAAACTGCTTGCTGGAGCTGGAACATGGCCCCCTTGTGCAATTATAACTTTATCAGCTTTCTATTTTTCATGTCTGCTTCACTGCTTAAGCTTGTTGTCTTGAATCTTGCTCTGTAGATCAAGCTGGTCTCAATACTCAGATATCTGCCAGCCTCTGCCTTCCAAGTGCTGGAATTAAAGACATGCACCACCATATCTGGCTCCAAGTTTTTCTTTAATTCCTTTTCACAAGTTGGAAACTTAGCTGGGTGGAATCTTGCCCTGAGGTCACTACTCATTTTATTCCATTTCTTAATCTCTTTATCTTCTTGAACACGTGATTTAGCTCTATTCCACTTCCTGGTGCCCTTTTTCTCAATCTGTACATTTTGTATTTTTATTTGCTCAGTTTGTTCCTTTCATTATTAATCTTCTTCAGAGTTACCACTAATAACCACACAATAGCATCTATACTAGGCTGTTTTGAGATTTCCTCTGCTAATGGAATTAATTCAAAAATATTCACATTATCTTCAGGCAGACTTTTGGACAAGGGCAAAAAGCAGCCATGTTCTTCACCAAAATATCACAGGACTGATCTCTATGTCATATACTAACATCCCTCTCCTCTGAAACTTCTTGAGCTAAGCACACACAGTTCAAGTCACCCTCAGCACCACTGTCTTCCATGTTCCTACTAGGGTGGCCCATTAAGCAGCACTTAAAGTGTTCAACTGCTATTCTAATTTACAGTCACAAGGTCCATATTCCTTTAAATAAAAGCATAGTCAGGCCTATCACAGCAATACCCCAGTCCCTAGTACCAACTTCTGTCTTAGAGTTTCTATTGCTGTGAAGAGACACCATGGCTACAGCAACTCTTATAAAGGAAAAACATTTAATTGGGGTGGCTCACTTACAGTTCAGAGGTTCAATCCATTATCATCATGGTCTGACATGATGGCATGAAGGCAGACATGATGCTGGAGAAGTAGCTGAGAGCCCTACATCTTGTCTTGCAGTCAACAGGAAGTGGTCTGTCTTATTGGAAGTGGCTTGAGCATAAATGAGACCTCAAAGCCCACCTCCACAGTGACACACTTCTCCCAACAAAGCCAGACCACTCCAGCAGGGCCACACCTCCCATTTGTCCCCCTCCCTTTGGGGGCTATTTTCTTTCAAACTACCACAACTCAGCTAGAAGAAGTCCTAATACTCAAGAATGAAAGAAGTAGACCAATTAATGGCTTGGGAGTCTCCCAGTGTTAGCGCGCTGGAAACTGATAGCCTCTATACTGTGTCAGCATGGGGCTCCCACAGGGATCGTCTCTTTGCACCATGTTTGTTCTGCTTCCATTCTTACTCAGTGACACATGACTTTGAGAGAAAGTAATCACTATCATCTCTGTGTTACAGCTGAGAAAACAGAGTCGTAATGTCAAATGGCACTCCAGATCGCAAAAATAAAGCATGGCTCTGAGTTCAGAGCTGGATGCAATCAACTTTTCAGGTTAGAGGGAGTGACTAAGCAACCCAGAATCCCATAGAAAGAGAAACTGGTGTTCAGACAAACAGCGACTTTACCTTCTGATTGTCTTATTTTCTTAAAAGTGCTATAATGTGGAATCCCAGTCAGAATCTGAGAGTATTTCTTTTTTGCTTCTGGGCTCTCACTACTTACAGTAAATGTAATGGTCACTATTTTATAGGAAATTCTATACATTTTATTTTCTGACTGCTATTATTTGCCTTCTTATTATTACCTTTAAATATGGTCTGAAACACAGACTTTGGATTAAGGTTGACTATACTTGACTTCCCACTCTGACTAGCTGTGTGACCTTGGGCAATGTACTTGTACACTTCCAAAAACTCGACATAAAATACAGTCAGTTGGGAATATAGAACCCCAATTGAAAAATTGCTAGTATCGAATTGGTTTTTGAGCATCTCTTTGGAGGCATTAAAAAAATTTTAAATTTATATAGGAGGGCCCAATCCACTGTGGGTAGTGCAGTCATTAGCTGGCAGGCCAGGATTATATTAAAAACAGTAGTTGAGACCCATGCAAGTGCCAGCTAAGGTCCCACTGTCCCAGACAGCCAGAAGCCACCCGAGCAGCACTGGCCTGAGCACACGTCTACAAAGAAAAAATATGTGATGGAGAGGTGGGAAAGATAGAAAAATAGAGTAGTATGTGCTCTAGGGAGAGAGGCAGAACTGGAAATGCAATGGTGGTGACAGGTGAGAGAGAGGGCTGAGGTCTACATGCTGTCATTGCCCACTAGGGTTGGTAGGATGGGGTACAACAGCCTGGATTTTATGCAGAAACAGACTCAGCCCCTGAACCTGTCACCCGGCTGAGGGATCTCCCTGGATTTGGGCAATGACAGAGGCCCAAGACAAAGAAAGCTTCACTTTTTGGATTATAACTCCTCAAAGGACTACCATGGTCTGAGATACCAGAGGAGGCCATGTTGGTATTGTATATACTAGAACTGTGGACAGCCACCATGGACAGCAGCAGTTCTGGATGGAGTCCCCAGAGAAGTGCAACTGCCTAAGCCTGTCAAAGCCCAGTAGATTACGAGTGAGAACAAAATGCTGAACACTAAACTGTTTACACTGATGCATGTTGAATTTTTTCATCTAATTGTAGCTATACCCTGGTTCTCCCCTTTTTAAATATGAATATGTTTAAAATTTTTTTTAACTTTACAAAGTTCCAAAGTTAACAGGTATTGGATATTTTAAAGAGACACTGAAGTTTTAAAATATTGAAAGTTTTTAAAGACCGTGTGACTTTCAAAAGATGGGCTGGTTTTTACATTGTTATATTAATGTTATAGTGAAATTTTGGAGACAAACAAAATAGTAAAGGTCACTGTTTAATAGTGATTTGTCTGTGGGAAAAGGAGTCAATTAGGCTGGTTAGTGTTTATCAAATTGACAGAAAATAGAGTCTCCTGGGAATGGGAAACTTCAAATTAAGATTGTCTCCATTAGATTGTTTTGTCAGGCATTTCCTTGATTGTTAGTTGATATAGTACAGCCTAGACTGTACCATCCTTAGGCAGGTGGGCCGAGGGTATGTCAGAAAGATAACTAAGCAAGCTAGGAGCAGCAATCCAGGGAACAGAATCCCCCTATTGTCTCTGCTTCAGTTCCTGTCTCCAAATTTTTGTTATGAGTTACTTCCTTCCCTTTCCCTGATGATAGACTGTAACCTATAAGCCAGGTAAGTCATTGCCTCCCCTAGCTTGCTTTTGTTCAGTGTTTTATCACAGCAACAGAGAACAAAGTAGGATGAGCAAGGAAGTTAACCCCTCTGTGCTTTGCTATTTCTCCCTTTGGATCACAATTTGGATCATAATGCTAGCTTTTTCATAAGATTTGGGGAGTTTCATATTTATAAATTTCTTAGTCTGTGAACAAAGCATGTAGCATGCAAGATGGGACAGTCTATTGTCTTGAAGAAAAACATTCCATGGGTAAAGGTTCACAAACTGAAAGTAAAAGAAAGGAAGACAATGTGCCGAGAAAGGGCTAAGTGAAAACAAGTTTGTGCAGCTATTCTGATATCTGATAGAACAGGCTTCAAGACAAAATTAGAAAAAAAGTCCAACACAAATCCATATATATATATATATGTGTGTGTGTGTATAATGCAATAAATATTGGTACTTCCAATTTTCTAAAACAAGCACTAATAGACATAGAGCACAGACATGTGCTCATTCAATAATAGCAGAAGTCTTTTGTAACCCATTCTCAATAGATAGAGAATTCAGACAAAAATGTATGGAGTTAAAATGAATAACAGATAAAATAGACTCATCAGACATCTACAGACTATCTCACTGAACAACTGAAGAATGCACATCCCTCCCAAAAGTCCTTGGAAATTTCTCTAAAATAGATTACATTTTATATCATAAGTAAATCTTAACAAATGTAAAAGTAATTTCTTATTCTCAGATCATGGACTAAAACTAGAAACCAATAGAAAGAGAAACTACTGAAAGTATGCAAATACATAAAGATGGAAAAATATATTTATGAATAACCATTTCAGGACTGAAGAAATCATGGATGAACCTGAAAATTCAAGAATCCAAGGAAAATGTATGCACAAAATTATCATTACCTTTGGGATATAGCAAGGAAAATAATTTCAAGAAGGAGGTTTATATATAGTACTACTTACATTAAACAAAGAAATTGTAAATAAATAATTTGGTGATGTATTTAAGGTCTCATAAATGAAGAAAACAAACTACAAAACAGTATATGGAAAGCAATAACAAGATTCATGACAACAATGAATGAAATAGAGACTAATGGAATACTACAAAGAATCAACAAAACAGAACTGGTTCATTGAAAATACATTTAAAAAAAAGAGTAGCATGCCCTTAGTCAAACAAACGAAGAAAAGGAGCAAACTCAATTCATAAAATTTGAATTTGAAATGGAGACATTACAATTATATAAGCAAAATCCAGTGGATTGTCTCAGGATTTGAAAAATTTAGATTTCAAAATTCTGGAAAACCTAGAAGAAATTTATCTTATCAAAATTAAACCAAAATCACATAACAACTTGAACAGATCTATAACAAGCAGCAAGTAATAAAGCATTAATAGTTTCTTGAATACATAGGAACAAAAACCTCTCAGCATTATATGAATTCACTCTTGAATTTATCAGGTATTTAAAGAAGATTTAACATCCGTGCTCTTCAAACTCTTCCATAAAAGCAGAAAAGAAAGGAACACTACCAAACTCTTCCTATGAAGTCAGTACTGTCCTCATATAAAAGTTAGATATGCACACAAAAATATCAGAAAACTACAGAAAAATTATTCTGATGAGCATAAATGCAAAAATTCTCAGTAAAATTTTTGCAAATAAAATTTAAGAACATAAAAAATTTATACACCATGGCCAACTTTGTTTCATCCCAGAGATGCAAGAATGGTTCAGCATATAAATTAGTAGATGTAATGCAGCAATAGTGTGAGGGACAGAATATGATCAACTTAATAGATTTAGGGAAGGCCTTTAAACATCATTTCATTATAAAATTTTGGAAAAAATTGGTGTATAAAGAACATATGTCAATAAAATAAAGCTTACAAATGACAACACTGGAAAGCATTTCTTCAAAATTTGAAATAAGGTAACATTGTGCAGTTTATCCACTCTCATAGAGTATGGTGTTTAAAATCTTACCTTGAGCAATAAGGGAAGAGAAAGAAATATGAGTGATACAAAAAAGAAAGGCAGAAATAAAATTGTCCCTATTAGCAGATAATAAGATCTCAGAAGAGCATATGAGAAAACTCTTACATCTGATTTAAAAAAAAAAAAAAAACTTTAGGCAAATCAACACACAAAAGCTTAATATGTTTTAAATATAATTAGTAAGAACATTTCAAAGTAGGAAATTAAGAAAACAATCATATTGCCAATAGTCTAAATAGTACCCAATGAATCTAAACCTCTACCAACACAATTTTAAAACATTTAAGAAAAAAACTAAAGATGACACCAGGAGATGGAAGGACTTCCCATGCTCTTTTGTGGGCAGAATTGATATTATAAAAATGGCCCCATTACAGGAAACAACTTGAAGATTCAATTGAATCCTCCTAAAAATTCCAATATTGTTCTTCACAGAAACAACAATATTAAAATTCATGCGAAGGCATTAAAAAAAAACCCTGAGTAGTTCTAGCAATCCTTGCCAGAAAGAGTACCTCTACAGCTACCATAATACCTGTTTTCAGTTTATTCCACAGAGCCACAGTAGCAGAAGCAGCAGGGAAGTGGTACAAAGCCAGACATAAACCTATGGAATAGAATGGAATAGAGGACCCAAAAATAGACCCACAAAGGTACAACACCAGATTGTCAAGAAATTTGCCAGAAACACACCTTTGAGGGAAAAAAGTATTTTCAACAAATGATAATTTAAAAACTGGATCAGCCATAGTGAACAATCTGAACATCTGAAACCGTTAAAAGGAACTTAGAGAAATACTTGAAAATACAGGCATAGGAAATGACTTTCTGAAAGGAGACCAAGAAGCAGTCAAAATGGGTGGTGAGTAAAATTGGGGGTTGGGAGCAGGACAAAAAGACAAATGGGACACATACATACACACACATACACCCCCCTACACACAAAAAAAAAGAAAAAGAAAAAAGAAATGGTAGGAGGGAACAAGAGGGATGGGGACAGGGAGATGAGGAGGGAGAAGAATCTATTAAAATACTCTTTCATCAAAAATGTAATTTCAGAATGGGAAAGGGAAAAATATAATGACATCTAATATATTGATCATATCTGTGAGAGATTTTTTTTCTTAATTAAATCATTTGAAGTGGGCAGATCCACTTCTCATCTGGATCTTTGAGGTGGGAAGATAAACGTTTAATCCAGATCTTTTGAGGTAAAAATATCCACCTTTAATCTGGACAACATATATAAAGGAAGAAGGAAGTGCTCTCTCTTTTTCTGTTCACTCTTACCCTCACTAGCAAGTCCATTCTTTTACTGACATTAGAGCCTACTTCAGGATTCCAGTGTATACGGAAGGCCAGCTGAGATATCCAGCCTCATGCACTGAATAACTGTATTCTTGGACCTTCCATTCATAGGCAGCCATTGTTGGATTAGCTTGACCACAGACTGTAAGCCATTCTAATAAATTCCTTTTTAATATGGATAGATTCATTCTATAAGTTCTGTTATTCTAGCAAACACTAACTAGTACAATGTCATTTGATTCTGTTATTTCTGAGTTTATTTTTTGTCTAGATAACAGAAAGTGGAGTACTGGAAAAAATTCTAAATTACATATTTAAAAAGAAAATAGTACAAAGTGCTACATTTTGTAGTTACATTTAAGTCTTTCTAAGATATGGTAAGATTCTAAGCCAAGTAGGAGGTGAAAGGGTGTAGGTGAAGCCTTCGATAATTATCAGGTAGAACTGAGAATCTTTCAAATTTATTTTTAAGTGGTACATGCAAACATAAAAGTTGTATTCTTTAAAGAGCTGCCGTGTTGAGAGACTAGGAGTCAGATAGACTCCTTGTTGAGCAGGCAGGTAGAGAGTGGGACAACAGCTAGGTGAGGAACATGGTGATATATTTTAACCTTGAGCATTTCAGTTACAGTAACAGGTGAACAACAACAAAAGAAAATCTAATGAAATCACTTTCTGAGGTCTTTTAAATGTTTGGTTCTGTTAAGTTGTCTGTTTTTACTATTTTAAATTGGGACTTAAACCCAATTTACATATGATAAATTGTAAAAAGGCTTTCCTAATTTAAATAGTACTCTTTAAATAAAAAGAAAATCACTATGAGTATTTATCATGCTTGATTATATATTTCCCAGATAATAACCAAGCATGATAAGTATTCATGGTGATATATATATATATATATATATATATATATATATATATATATATATCTCCTAAAATTTAAAAAATAGATATGAGATCATGGGAACCCTAAGGCAACTGATTCTTTTTTTGTTTGTTTAGGCTACTATTTGATAAGCATTGGGTGACTACATCCCTCTGCAGAAGCTATAAGTTACTTAAATTTAGAGCACACCCACAAACATACACACACACACACACACACACACACACACACACACACACACACACAATCCATCACTGCCCCAAAATACAGGCCATTATTTAGATCCCAGAAAGGAAAAATATGACTTTATCGCTCAGGGTCCTTGTCACCCTAAATTTGATCTGTTAGGAGTTAGGTTAGGAGTGCTCTCCACCTCAGTCTGTCCTACAGGGAGGTTTGGAGAGAGCTAGTGTCTGTCTCTCAGTAATGATACCTGGAGCAGAAGTGAAAACTTTCAGGGACTGGAAATGTAGGCAAGGGTAAGCATGATTCAGCCCTACACTGGAAACCTGTACAGTGGTGTTTGGGTGACACTAACCACCTCTTCAATTGGCAAATTGTTTGAGGAGTAGCCCTCTACAGATGCTGACTTGGGACACAAGGAGGATTAGTGGAACTCCTGTCTGTTTCTCCCAATCTTGTTTTCATGTTCCCCACTGGCTTGACTCCTGACAATTGAAATATGTTAGAGCCTCAGGAGTTTAGGAAAAAAAGAAAAATTAGTCTTTTACTTGACCAGTCCATGGCCTAAATGCCATCTACTAAGAAACTACTAATTATAATACCAACCTTAGAGCTGTTCTGTAAATAAGAGAATTCCCCTAAAATTCTCTGTGTCTAGCTTCTCTTTGATCTGAAGGACTATCCAGATCTTGCTAAAAGCTACAGGATGGAAACACAGAGTTAAGTATGTCTACACTAGATTTATTTTTAAGTGTACAATTTCTGCTCAAACTTCACCTAAACTTTACACATGAATTAAAAGTAATAAACTTGTACAACTCACCCACTGGGTGTTCAATAACCATATTTGTAGGCCTGCATTGCCATGGTCAGAGGAATTAAAAGGGAGAAAGAATATTTTCACCCTCATCCTCCAAGGTAAACTAAGTCTCAGGGAACTATGGGGCATCCCTTAAAATGTCCTGTAACTGTGGAAAGTCACCCGTTCTATTGTTCAGGGAGATCATGAGGATGACACTGAGTAGATTTTTAACCAGTGTCCAGTCTTCAAAGAGGAGGGCCAACAAAGAGGAAAAATTTCTCTACACTTCCAAATGAAATAATGGTCAAGCAAAACCTTTGAACTGTGGGAGAAAGGAAGAATAGAAGACCCAGATCTTCCTTATAAGCCCAAATCATCTCTAAGGGTTAGATCTTCAACTTGCCTTGACAGCTAAAAAAAAAAAGTGATTAATCAAGGGCAACTACATGTTCTTAAACACCCAGAAAAAGAAGTATATCCAGGACTAAAATGATTGATATGTACTTTTTGTTAACAGTCCTAAGATTTTGTATTATACTTAACTATATGAGATATAGATTAGACAACTATTTCTCACTAATAATTTACTTCCTGATAATGCTATCTGTTACTAGAAGAATACTTCTCATAAGTAATACGATGTCCTGTGTCCTAATCAGTCATGGTCCCTAATTAAAAGAGTCTGCCAAATACCTGTTGTCAAACTTACAGATGCTGATGCTGTGAGTTCAACAAATGGAACTTGGATTTCACTCAGGTTTGGCTCATGGTGTCCCCTCCACTGAATGTTATAGCTGGTAGATGGGTGGAGGCATCTCTTGCTGATAAGACATTGTCAACAAGTCTTTATAGGATTGTGGTAAAAGTTTCTGCTACACAGTTCAACCAGCTACAAAATTATGTGACACTTTATTAAGCAAAGCTTATGTTAGCCATAATGTTGAGGAATTTTCCTCATTAACCTTGTCTTTCAATGTTAGAAGAAACTCAGTGGCTGATATCTAAACTTACATTGGCTGATGAAAGGCTCCTTGAACTGTTAAGTCAGACAAATGGCCTCCTCTACAGTGTACATCTTAAAGTAAACAATGGTGGCAGAAAAATCATCAGTCTCATTGATATCGACAACAAAGCCTTCTGAGGAGTCTTTGGATGGTTTGATTGACAGTTCTCATCCTCAAATAAAGACAAAACTGCCTCAACTAGTTTTTCTAACTGTACTCTCAGGAAGAATTACAGTACTGCCTACGGTCTTACTTTTCATATATTTTAGATGCTACCTTACTTATATGATAAGTTCCAAAGATACATACCATCATCATAGATCTGTCATATGTTCTGGATCATTCCCATTTGTTAAGTTTCATTGTGACCTTTTAGATGGGCCGTCCTCTGAAAAATTTTGACTGCTGCCCCTCAATCATGGACCCTTTTTCAGTTCCAAGCAGTTAAGAGTCGTTAGCACCTCCTAATCACTGAAAGCAGTTAGGGTTACCTCTGAAAGCAGAAAGATAGAGACTAGAAGTTATACAAACTCCCTTTTAGGGAGACAGATAGAGACAAGGGGGCCAAGACTAAACTAATAAAAATGATGAGTTTTCAAGATGGCTGGCTTCTTCCTCACTTGAGACAAAAGCCTGGCAGCTTAAAACAAAAGCTTTGTAGGTAGGCTTTTGCTTCCCCTTCCCAGGACTCCTGCTGATGTACTGGCTCAACAAGTTCAAGGCCTGGTAAGAACACATCACACAACAGTTCTGGGCTAGTCAACCATCCCAGCTTTCTTAAAACTGACCAGCCCTAAATCAGGAGAGGAAGACTCTTCCAGGACTTCAAAACCCTAGCTCTTAAGAAGAGACTGGATTTTTCAGCTTCCTGAGTCCTCTTTTTTTTTTCTGTATGTCTTTTGTTTATATGCTCTTCCACACCCCCAATAAAAGAAGCATTTCCTCAACTGTTGATTCTGGTTGTGGTGCTGATGTGGTATGATTTCTCTGTTGCTACCTTTTGGGCCCTGGATTTTTCTTTTTATTCTTTTAATTGGCAGAGAAAATGAACTCAATAAAGACCCCTAGGCTGTAATTTCAGGACCCCTAGAGTGTGTCAATGCAATGTTCACATTGTGGGCTGTTTCATTCAGATTCCACATATCTCACACTTCAAGCACCGAGGAGACATCATTTAAGGGACCATTGGTTAAACAGGAAACTCTTAGGGTTAGTGAAATCAGCCACGAGTGGAAAGATAGAGCCCCATGATCTCACTGATACATGACCTCTAAAGCCAGTTTTCTCCAGAGTGTAGAGTAGAATGGGCTACCACAGACTGGGAGAGAAGGGGAGTTGGGCTGGGAAGGAGTTGCCAATACAATGTGACCTTTTGATATTAGGTTACATTGTTCTGCTACATAAAAGAAGGAAATGGAAACCGACAGAACTGCCATATTTGGTGTAGGCTCTCTCTTCATCTGCTGAGACAAAAATGGCAGTTGGGGATGGGGGAAATAGCAGATGGCTTTTCTTATCAAATGTAACTCATTCCAATAAGTTCTTATTTAAAATGAGTCTACAGTCAGGGGCTCAATTGGGTTTTCAGAGTGTTGGCTTTGCTGTCCATGGTTTGCTGGACCCTGGGAAGAAACCCAAAGACTCAACTTTATTTGATTCCAAGAATGTGTATGGATGACCTGGATCAGTCCATATTGCTCCTGGACTCTAGTGCATTTATGGGCAGCTGCCCTACTAGATGGAGGTTTGTGCTTTCATTCTGGGAACTCTAATTTTAAAAAATAAAATAAGAACACACAAATCTCTATCCTCCATGAACTCTGGTTGAACCTGACAGATGTTCAAACTTTTCATTTTCTCCTCCAGCGAGGCTTAATGGAGATTTCGTTACCAGGGTAATCATCTCTCTGTTTGCTCTATTAATCTAGGCTCTCTGAATGTTGACTCTAGATATAGAAAGGCAGCCGAAATATCCATTTTTCTCCCATTGGATTTATCAGCTTGGAATTTTCATTTTGTAAATTTGCTCTGTAATATCAGCTCCTTCATTTAAGAGAAAACGAAGAAAAGACAAATGTTTAACTGCCTTTGATCTAATCTCATCCGTGGAAAATGAATTTTAGTTTTTCTATGGACTGTTTGATATTACCTATTGCTTCAGCCAGAAACTGCTCAGCATAGTGTCTTTGGAGTCCCATGGATCATGGTCAATCCGAGTTGCTGATCCATTTGCACTTTCTAAAAAGGAAAATAATGTCACTTTCAGAGGCCTGGGTGGAAACCAGTCCTAGAATTCTTGCCTAGGATGATTGAGGCCCTGGTTCAACTCAACCCTGAAAGAAGCAAGCAAACAAAATACCCACTTTTGTGGGTCTCTGTTTCCTTTCTACTGTGGGGAGAAAGACTGCCATAGGAGGTAATCAGTAAGATAATATGTGTTTGTGAAACTATTAATTGTACTTCCTTACACATATGTCTTGTCCCCAGAAAGTGAGTTCCTCAGTTTCTCATGTGATACCAACTCTCTGTGGGAAGACAGAGAGTGGCATATGGGCAAAGACTACACGACTCCCTCTGAGCTCTATGGGAGGACATGCAGAGTACACCTCCCAGAGTGAGAACAGTAATAGCTGCTTGAGAGATGTCACATTCACTTTGCCTCACATACTGATGATCAGAGTCATTGTGGACCACACAGCACCCATTGACCACTCCTAGTGAGTGGAGAGTGTCTGAGGACAGAAAAGAATGTCACACATGGTCCTGCCTCTGACAAAAGGAATTCTGTTTCCTATTTTCCACTTAAAACTATGTGAACTTATTAGACATTTTACCTTTGAGGCTTTCAGTTTTCTCACCTGAAAAATTAGAGGAGTAAATTAAGTTACCTTTATGAGTGCCTCTAGGGTATATATAGGAAATTTGATTCTGGCTTTGAATCTGTTGACAATATAAATATCACAGGCAACATGCAGGTGACTAGAACTGATAGTCACTTGCCAGGGAAGACTATCTGGGCATCCTGATGTGACTCTATTCTGAGACCTCACTTTCAGGAAACCATGGACACTTCATTGATTCCCAACACCCTTATATAGACACTTGCCTCTCCATGTTTAAAACAAAATGGTAATTAATTTACTTCTCAGCCCAAGTCTACTTAGAAATACCCTTGAGATGCCCTAACCCAGAATAGCACAATTTCTTATTCTTTACAGGTAAAATGCCAACATGTTGTCTAACTCTGCATAGACTTCTGCTTTTCACCATCCATGTATCTATGATTAAGCTAAAAGGAGCAGCAGGATTTGTTATGCATCAACAAGGAATCGTGACATAATAGGAATAAACCCTTACTCATATTTATATTAGAATTGCTAACACAAAACAAATTAAACAAATAAGGAGTCAAATTATATATTTTCTACACATTAACTGAGTCACATTGTATAAGATATTCAAATTCGTAAAGTTTAGCTTTCTCACCAGGAAAATAAACACGATTCTACTTTCCTTAATAACGTTTGTATGGGTCAGAAGTAGTATCTGTAGACCATAATACACCTATCACTGGCCATTAATCCCATTGTTGAGTACTATCTGGAACATGTGGAATGATGCATATTTCCATCTTTGTTTCAAGACAAAAGCCTTAATCTCCCAAAGTCTATTGTTTATTAAAATGGCTTACCATAATGTATACTTCCCAGGGTAATGTAAAATGTACTTGGCAATAGTTCTCAACAAATAATTAGAGAGCTGGCCAGGCCTTAGCAAGCTTGGGACTATTGAGGATGGACCCTCTTCCTCAATAATCAGCTATGCTCCTCCTGAAGACTTAGAACACTATATGAAAGGGAGGTCTGTGATGTGAAATCTACTTCTTTCTGATTGAAAGAACAGGATACCTCTGATGTGACATTCTAAGATGTCATCCCAAATTTATGCTATTGCCACCTGACTTAGAACTAGTCCAACTAGCATGTCAATCCCTTGGCAAAAACACCAGATCTCAGAAAAAGGAGGTATTGCGGCGGGGGGGGGGAGTTCTGTGCCCTAGACTCCCTATTTCCCCCAGTAACTTTTTCTTTCTCCTCTTCTCTATCTCCCTCCATTTTCTGACACCTAGCCAATCAGGAGTGTGATCCACAGCAGTTGACCTAACCTCTGGGTCTTTGCGGTCTTTGTCAACACAAGCATGCAAACCCTGTTCTGGGGTTTTGTTTGTGTGCCACAGGAATTCAGTTTTGGTCCTTCTGCTAATTTGCCTTCCTCTCTGTTTCTCATTATCTACTGACCACCAGAACAGAGACCCTTTACCATTTGTGTCTCTGACCAAACCACACACTCATGACAAATTTGTCAGGATGGTAAGTCGTGGTCAACACATGGAGGCACCACAGTCCTAGGTCTTCTCTCACTTCTGGAGTTCCTTGGCTTTTGACACCTTGTTTCCAACAGTCAAAAGAGGTTCTCCTCTGCAAATGAGACTCATTCTTTCTACTGCTGCCTAAGCCCAGGTGATGACTTGGAGAAGACTGTAGCCTCTCTCTTCTTTGCCTTCTGAGATGGGCTCCAAATTGTGCCCAAGGACATCCCTTTGGCATGCTCAAAATCAAACCTCAAAGCTTTAGATGTAGCTGAACCTCAGACCTGTTACTATTATGTGTCTCTCCTCTCAGATCTGACTCCAATATCTAGACAGCAGCCATACCTGGCCTCGACTTACTGACTTTATTAACTTTATCAGATAAAATGGCAAATGGTCTGAGGTCCTCTATGACCAAGCTTTCTTTGCCTTTAAGGATATGGCCCTTTCTCTATCAAACCTATATAGCATAAGCGATTTTACTGCTCCAAAAGCCCTTTTCTGAACAATCCTCCAACTCTGCACTGTAGCTAGAGTTTTCCTGCCTGGCCCACAGTCAGGACAAATCTCTGTCACCAGCCAGTCCCACAGCCACTCAGACCCAACCAAGTAAACACAAAGACTTATATTGTTTAAACTGTTTGACTGTGGCAGGCTTCTTGCTAACTGTTCTTATATCTTAAATTAATCCATTTCTATAAATCTATACCTTGCCACATGGCTCGTGGCTTACCGGCATCTTCACATGCTGCTTGTCATGGTGGCAGCTGGCAGTGTCTCTCCCACTCAGCCTTCCACTTCCCAGAATTCTCCTCTCTCCTTGTCCCACCTACTTCCTGCCTGGCCACTGGCCAATCAGTGTTTTATTTATTGACCAATCAGAGCAATTTGACATCCAGACCATCCCACAGCACTGCACCCCTAACCTGCTGCCCATCTCCCACTTATACCTTCTCCAATTTGGATCCTGCCAACAAACCACCCACTTACCCTACTAATCTTCCTATTGCTCCTAAACTCCCCAACCTTGGCCCTCTCAATCCTGATCCCCCTACTCCTCCTCTACTCCTCAATTCCACCTTGTCCTCTCCCAACCCAGACTCTTCTCTTCCTACCTCCCCACCATCAACCTCCGACCCCTCTTCATCTACTTCTCCCAGAACCATGTCTCTCACTCCCTATTCCTCTCTTGCCATGATTCCACCACTTCCTCACCTTCTCCCCTCATTCCCCTTGTACTTGCTCCCAACTCACAAGCATCCTGGTCATACATCAATTCATGTTTTCCCTAAGAGAGATTGTGGAACCAGACGGACCCACACTAGGTCACATACTTTTTCCCAATCAGATATGAATCAAATAGAAGGAAACTATGTGCCCTTTAAGAAAAACTTCTCCCTTTAGAAAACAATTCCATCATCTGACCCAAATCTACCACTGTGAGCTGCTTCCTGTCCTCACTCTGATGCCCCACTATCACTCTTAGACATTGAGGATCCGGTGTATGTCTCCAACCCTAACCCTCAGGCTCTTTGCCCAAAATGGACTGGCTCCCCTAAAATAGCTCTCCTCACCCTAACTGCTGCTAAACTGGATGGTCTCTCTTCATGGATTCATCTATCTCACCTCACAAAGGCCTCAAACCCCTTTGAACAACATTCACTGGACCCACCTCCCTTTAAATAACCAGGCTTTCCCCTATGTCTGAACATGAGTGTTCCAACAGAAGCTAATGGCTCTCACCCTACAGCTCCATTCATTCCTGATAGATCTACAAGAAGACTTGTGGCTGATTCTACTGCTCCTCACCACCTTTGAGAAACTTCTGGATGCTGTGGAAGAGCTCTGACTTCAAGGATCCTTCATCCCTTTCACCTAGGACCAGATCTAATTCTTCACATTGATTCTCTATGTTCTCCTGTTTCTTTTCTGTCACGCTCTGCAACCCACTGTTGATTCTGCTAGCTTGCTTTGGTGCGGCACCCACGGCAGTAGAAATGGTTACTGTCATCCTGATGACTAGACATGGAAGGAAAAGTGTGGTGGTATTGTGTTCCCCAAAATATGGTGCACCCTAATAAACTTATCTGGGGTCAGAGACAGAACAGCCACAATATTAAACATGAGGATAGGCAGTGGTAGCACACGCCTTTAATCCTAGCATTCCAGAGGCAGAAATCCATCTGTTCGAGGATACAGCCAAGCATGGTGACTCACGCCTTTAATCCCAGAAAGCGAGCCTTTAATCCCAGGGAGTGGTGGTAGAAAGCAGAAAGGTATATAAGGTGTGAGGACCAGAAACTAGAAGCATTTGGCTGGTTAAGCTTTCAGGCTGTGAGTCGTAGTTCAGTTGAGATTCATTCTGGATAAGGACTCAGAGGTTTCCAGTCTGAGGAAACAGGATCAGCTGAGGAACTGGCAAGGTGAGGTAGCTGTGGCTTATTCTGTCTCTCTGATCTTCCAGTGTACACCCCAATACCTGGCTCAGGTTTGATTTTATTAATAAGAACTTTTTAAGATTCACGCTACAGAAAAGTTTCTCCTAACATTTTTTTACCTCACTTGTATCAAACCTTCACAAATTCTCATTCCTACTTTACTCCCACTAGGGTGCCCCTCTATCTCTGAATATCTAATCTAAAATACCATTACTATTGAATGAGTCACTGTGCCTTCCTTCCTGTTATACCCCCTCTCCTGTGCTTAATACTACTTCTACTTCCTATGCAGTCCCCCTCCTGCTCCAGGTTACCTCTGTATTCGACAAAAAGATCCTAAATTACAACATAATCACTGGTACTCAGGAAGAAGCCTTTGTGTACTTCATAACCTATTAGGCCCTAGAAGCCCATTCAGGCTCTTGTTGTAGCAACATAACTTGGCAGAAGGAATATGTAACAGGGTCCTAGACCTTAGTAAGCCCCAAGACCTTGACTCTGTACAAGCCTACAAGTGCCTACAAGCCCACTGACTCTGTAGCGGAAGTACCATTTAGTCTATAAAACTCAGCACATAGGCAGCATCACCTGCCGAACTGAAAACAAAGGCTTAATCCATTAAATTCCATAGTTCTGGGAAAGTGTCTAAACATACTATTATTGTTTTTTGGCTTCTGTAGTTCCACTTCTGACTAGCTGTTCTTGTTAACTGAAGTATGTCAACACAAGACATGGTTTTTGTGCTTAAAACTCACCCTGAGAAATGCTTGGGACTACGGGACTACACTGAGATCCCAAACACCACTATCATTTTAAACTCATGTCTGAGCAGCCTTCTCTGGTGGATACCCTACAACAGAATGTTCCACTGAAAAGAAATACCTCTGTTGGACCTACCAGCCAACCAGCAATTGTTCAATGGGGGAAATACCACATTTCCTTTGTCCCTAGTATAGTTGCTGGATGTCATATTTGGGATACCTCTCTCATCCCTTGCCAACTCCCCTCATCTGTCTGCATTCACAATACATGCAATCCCCCTCAACTCTAGCTTTACAGTCTACAGAGAAACCCAGCCTGGTTATAAAGGAGAGAGTCTGGAGTAAAGGGAGATGGACCTGGGAGGCATCGTGATTTTCTAAAGATTTTTGTCCCCCAACAGTCCTCTTCTAGGTTCCAGCTTTCTCCTACTCTACCTCCAGCCTTACCTCAAATTCTCACTGACCCCTTTATGGAAAAATGTCAAAACATATAATTCTAACTCTTGCAAAAATATACACCAACTATTAACAGACCACAACCTCTCCTCCTTAACCCATGACTCCTGGATTTCTACAACAAAGTCTAATGATACTAGGCTTACTCCTTCTTTCCATCATGGTTTAATAATTGCCACTAACTATTTTCTTCTAATTCCTGCTATTGTCACTACTATAGAATCCACTACATGTCTCTTCAACCACACCACTCAGCCTTTTCTTCCCCTTCCTTGAACTTGCAACACTTCCCTTATCTTAAACTTTCCAGCAAAATCACTTTGTATGTCCTGGAAGTATGTTCTCCAAGATCCTACCCCTTCAAAACCCCTGTGCTGTTACCACACTTGTGCTCAATATTAACATATACTCAGGTTCAGAACTACAATTTTTAATCAGAGCCATGGTGCAACTAAATTATCCCTAAAATGTGTTTCCCATCCATACTAAATAACTTCTCATATTGACCCTCACCCTTCTCATCACCCTCAGGACAGACAGCACTACCCTAAGTGCTAGGGCCTTGAGTCTAAGTCAAATATCAATAAAAATCTTTGCTGTTCAGATAGATCAATACTTCCTAGACATACAAAAGGCTGGTATCTTCCTCCTTCTCAGTTAAATTCCCTCGTGCTTATAGTCCCACAAAATCAGTGAGACCTGGAATTGCTGACAGTCTAATATGGAGGAACCTGTGTTTTCTCAAGGATGAATTCTGCTATTATGCTTAACAGTCCTGGATCACCATAGATACTCTGTAATAGCTCAAAATAGAATCATCCCCTGTTCTCAACATGTTTATCTCTTGGGACTTGGACATGGTTATCTCCGTTATTAGACACCCTCCCTCCTTAACTTTGAGTTCTTCTGTTTGTCCCTTGTCTGTTAACATCATTCAATAATAATTTTTAAGAATCCTTTTGCACTATAGTCCAGTTGGCATTCAAGAAGATGTTAAAACTATGTTCCTACTACACTAGACTCACCTGGACTACTCAATGCTGAACTCCAGCTCTGAAAATCTAACTCTGCCCCAACTCATCAGGAAGCAGCCAGATGAATATGGTACCTGTCTTCCTTTTTGTGCTTTCAGGATCTGCAGTAAAGGACAGTGTATTCTAAATTAAAGAATCTTCCCTCCTCCTCAAAAAAAAATCTGTCCTTCATGAAAAGAAAGTCCAAAGAATGGTGTAGCCTCCTAAACTAAGAAGTCTCCCCTCTCCCCAGAAAAACATCTCCCCTTCTGAAAAAGAACTCCCAGCTAAGCAAAATATTCTATTCCAGAACAATCATAGATGTCTATCCAGCCCACTTGTTCACAGAAAAAACACCAATGCCCTGAACCCTAGTCTTATCTCCTATAAAAGACTGCCTCTCCCAGCAGAACACACAACCTTCAATCCCATGAGGTTACTCACCCCTTTTTGCAGGAGGGTACTATCTGTTTCTGTTGAGGTCAATTTCGGTCTCCTTCATTTTCATGTCTCCTGGATCAATCTTTAGTTAACACTGATAGAAACAACTTAAGAGAGAAAGGTTTTATTTTGGCTTACAATTATAGTCCATCATGGCAAGTCCTAGCAGCAGGAGCTTGAGGCAGCTGCTCACATTGCATCCTCAAACATGAAGCAGAAAACAATGGATGTCTGGTTTATAACTCTCTTTCTCCTTTATATGCAATACAGAACTCAAGCCTAAGAAATGGCGACATCCATTTTTAGGGTGGTTCTTTTTACATTAATTAACCTAATCAAGGTAATCCTTCACAGGCATGGAGAGAGGATAACCTAATCTAAATAATCCCTTTCAGCCTTAGTCTTGGCCAAAGGCTAATCTTCAAGGTGATTTGAGATCCTGACAAGTGAACAGTGAATAATAACCACCACAACTTCACCCCTTCTCAATTTAGCACTCAAACACAATACTTTTACTTTTTAAAAATATTTTCCTCTATTTTTCTTTTGTTGAAAATATTTTTTCCATACAATATATTCTGATGACAGTTTCCCTTCCCCAACTCCACTGAGATTTTCCCCATTTCCCTTCCCATCCAAATCCACACCTTTTCTGACTTTCTGTAGAAAACAGACAAGAATGTAAATAACAATAATAAAATAAAATAATAAAACAAAAATGAACAAGAAGGTAACAAAAAAAAGAGCCAGAAGAAAAAGAACAAAAGACAAAGTACAAGAAACACATATCAATGCAGAGATACATTCGTACACACAGGAATCCCATAAAGACACAAAACTGGAAGCCAAAATATATATGCAAAGAGCCTGTAAGGTTTTAAAAAATGCCCTGACAAAACATTATGAGACAAAGAATCCCCAAAGATGCCATTGAGTTCACTTTGGACATCTACTATTGGGTGTAACAGTGGGTACAGGCACACTTCTAAGCCATAATCTATACTTTGCCCCCATAGGTTCAGTTTTCTCATAATGCAAGATAAGTTTAGTCTAACTTCAAAAGTACCCACAATTTGCAAAATTCACAACACTGTTTAAGAATACAAAGTCTAAGTCTCATCTCAGAATCAAAGCAATCTCTTAATTATGAGTTCCTCTAAAATTTAAAAAAAAAATGTTACAGAGCATATGACTGTACTGAGTAGACATTCCTATTCTGAATGGAAAGAATTGAGGCATAGAAGGATTGATCAGACCAAAGCAAAGCAAAATTGCAACCTAGCAAGACACCCACCAAATTATTGAACTTCATGTCAAGCATCTGAGACTCAGGATAGAATCACCTGGGTTTCACTACACCTCCAATCCTGCTGATTGTAGGATAAAGAGCTTCTGTCTTGAAGTGGCTCCACTCCATGCATTTGGCTTTCTTTGGCAAATGCCCCATAGTTCTGGCATTTCCAACATCCTAGAGTCTCCATTGCAAGTGGCTTCATTTGCAAAGTCATGCAATGGCCTTTCAGGGTCCCTTCACAAGGACTCTGATCATCCCATGCATTGAATGGCCTCAACTGCTCTCTCATAATCTTTCCATCTTACATTTTTCATGCCTGTAAAAATAGCATTCGATTCTACTGCCAGTTTGAGATATTGCCTTGCCCTGTTAAACCATGGCTGCATCAGCTTCTATGGGTGGACTTTGAGGAAACTCTTGCCAAGGTAGTTGGTTTCAAGAAGTGGGAAACCGCTTCAGCATTTTCCTCAGTAAGACCTCTCTCATTTAAAATAGGTTTGCGTTTTCACAAGTTAACCAATTTGATGATTGGGGTCTTGCAGCGGGCTTTTACCATGTACTTACAGATAGAAACCAAGGACAATGACAATAGCCCATGTTGTTTGGGATATCTCTGGGCCCTTCCTGACCAATATCCTGTCAGGAGCTATATTATGCCTTGCACTTCAATTTTTTTTAATACCACATCTTCTGGAAGCAACATTATTCACCCATGTAAGATAATCTGTTTGAATTTATTTTTTAACTTATATTTTGAAATTTCTTTGCTAACTAATGGTTTTTATACAGTATTTTCCATATCTCAAGTTTATGTTAGCCCACCCACATCTCCTCTCCACCCCTACTTCCCATCCTTGCTCAAACAGCAACCTTCAATACATTTCCCACATCTCCTCTCACATATCGAATGTTCTACTATCCCTCTAATTGTGTATTTTACATGGGCTGTGAGGTAGTAAGGTTCTATATGGCTTTTGTATCCATCCTTACTTTTGGTTATCCCTCCCTGACACCAATTTGTTTCTCTCACACTTGCACATCTCTCTATGCTTGAAGTTTTCTACCTCCAGTATTATATCTCTCTACTTGTGTTGTTACCTATAATTTTATATCCCCAAATTCTAAGGCATTCTCAAGTAGCCTCACCTCTAGTTTACTGGTTTCTGCTTCTATTTCAAGTTCAACACACAAAAGATCTGAAGTTGGGATACAGATGGGAGAGTATCTGTGATATTTGATTTCCTGAGCCTGAGTTACCTCACTCACTATAATTTTTTCCAGTTCTATCCATTTATTTGGAAATTTTATGATGTTGGTTTACTTTACAGGTGAATAATATTCTACTGTGTATACGTAACATATTTTTTTTATCTATTCATCCTGGTGAACATCTAAGTTGATTCCATTTCTTAGCTATCCGTGATTACAGTTACAATAAGCATGGATGCAACAAGTGTTTCTGTAGAAGATATTAAGTAGGTTAGACAGGTATCCAAGAGTTGCAGAGCTGGGTCATATGACAGTTCTATTTCTACTTCTAGTTTTTAAGAAATCCCCGGATTGATTTCTATAGTTGCTGCAGTAGTTTACATTCCCAGTATCTGAGTTTCCCTTTTACACATCCATGCCAGCACTTTGAATCATTTGATGATCATTCTGACTGGGGTAAGACGGAATTTTAAAATAGCTTTTATCTGTGTTTCCCTGATGACCAAAGATAATGAGCAGGTTTAAATAAATGTTTCATTCACATCTGTCTCAATAAACAAAAAAAAAAAACCAAACAAACAAACAAAAATACACACACACAAAGTTTCATAGCATTGACCTTCATTTGAGAATTTATCAGGAGCTTTTTTGGGGTTTGCTGTGTTTTAGTTTTTCCAAGGCTTTCAGGTTCATCATTAAATTATTAGCATAAGATATCTCAAATTTGTTTATGAAAGCACTATACACCATCCACTATACGCCTTCACTATGTCCCAAAAGTTTTGATAAATTATGCCTTCATTTTGATTCAGTTCCAGCATTAAAAATTTTTTCTTGATTCCTTTCATGACATATACTAACTTAATAGTACTTATTTAAACTCTATGAGTATGTGGCCTTTTGTAGTTTCCATTCCTGTTGATATCTAGTTCTATTCCACAGTGGGAAGATGGAACATAGGATATTATTAATTTTCCTATACTTCTTGAGACTATTTTGTGTCCTAATATGTGGTCAAATAAGACAAATTCCATGGGCTGCAGGAAAGAATGTATATTCTTTAGTGTTTGGGTGGAATGTCCTGTCAATGTTTGTTAGGTCCATTTGATGTGTGATGTTATTTAATTCCAATGTTTCTCTATTTAGTTTTGATCTGGATGGCATGTCTATTGGTCACAGTGACATATTTAAGTCTCCTATTGTTACTGCATTGGTTAATTTGTGGCTTTACAGCTAAATTTGTTATTAAGAACTTACAAAGATAAAGTTTTTATAGTACTCAATTAGGTTATAATTCTTTATCTTTTCCATACTTCTTCAGTTGTGTTTTCTGTATTATTTCTCTTATCAATAACCTATATACTTCCCCTCTCAATCTTCCTTATTTCTCAATTCTCTCTTCTAATCTCCTTCTCTCCTTACTTCTTTTTACTGTTAGTTAAGAAGTCCATGCATCTTTTTTTGTTGTTGTTTCTGATTTTGTTAATTTGGATGCTCTCTCTCTGCCTTTAGGTTAGTTTGGATAAGGGTTTGTCTATCTTGTTGATTTTCTCAAAGAACCAACTCTTTTTTTTTCTTGATTCTTTGTATTGTTCTCTTTGTTTCTATTTTATTGACTTCAGTCCTGAGATTATTTACTATTGTCTACTCCTCCTGGATGAGTTTGCTTCTCTTTGTTCTATATCTTTCGGGTGTGCTGTTAAGTCACTTGTTTGAGAATTTCAATGGAATGCTGGCTAATGATATTCTGCTATACTCTTAGATTTGTGCCTAGCCCAGTAGTCATCAGAGAGGCTTCATTCAGCAACTGATGTATTCTGTGTTTCCCACAGTCAAGCATTAGGCCAATCTTGGAGAATCCTGAGGAAGAGAGTGAGGAAGTATTGCAGGAGCCAGAGGGGCCAAGGACATCACAAGAAAATCCACAGAATCAACTAACCTGGGCTCATAGGTGCTCCACAGAGACTGAACTGACAACCCAGGAGCCTACATAGAACTTATCTAGGCACTCTGCATATATCTGATAGATGTGTAGCTTGCTCTTCTTGTGGGACTCCTAACAGTAGGAACAGGGACTGTCTCTGACTCCTCTACAGGCTTTTGAGTCCCTACTCCTCATTCTGGGTCACCTTGCCCAGCCTTAACACATAGGAAGGTACTTGTTTCTTACTGCTATTTGATATGCCATATTTTCTTGAAACTTGTGGGAGACTTGCCCTTTTCTGAAGAGATACAGAAGAGGAGTATATTGGGGGACAGAGAGGAGGTGTGGGAAGGGACCAGGAGGAGAGGAGGGAGGGGAACTGCTGTCAGGATATAAAATTACTTACTTACTTAATTAATTAATTAAAAAGAAGTCCATGCACACATATAATGTTTTTTTCTTTTTTTCATATTTAGTTAGTTAGTTAGTTAGTTAGTTAGTTAGTTAGTTAGTTATTTTTCTATTATCAGCTTGATACAATATAAATTCTTATCCTAATAGTGAACTGTTTCATTGACGCTTGCCCAGTAATTGAATAAAACCAAAACTTATTATAAGCCACAGTCATTCTAGGGTCCCCCCTGCTATATAGCCTTCCTGGTTCGTTTTGATCATATTCACCACTTTACCCAATTCCCTCAGAGTTCTATCCCCTCCCCACCATTTTTCCCTCCAAACTTCATTTGCTTTTTTTTTTTTCATTTCTTTCTTTTAAAAAAAATCAGAGTTTATTTAGTGTTGCTTGGGTATAGATCCATCTACTGGAGCTTGGGTCATCTCTCAAGGACTGTATTCCTGAAGAAAATTGATTCTTCCTCTCCCATCAGCAATCAGTTGCCAATAGTTCCTGAACTGGAGGAGACGAGCTGTGACTCTTGGCCCCATCCATGCTGAGACTTATGTTTGATCTTGTGCATGCAGTCACAACTGCTGTGAGTTCATACGTATAACAGCCCATCATGTCCAGAAGACAGTGTTTCTACAGAAATCACCCACTATCGTTTGTATAATCTCTCCTAGATAGGGTTTTTATTGTTGTGATGAAACACCATGGACAAAGGAACAAAGAAGTTTATTTGTCTTACACTTCCATATCACCGTTCATCATTAAAGGACATCAGGACAGGAATTCAGAGCAGAAACCAGGAGGCAGAGGCCATGGAGGAGAGCTGCTTACTGTTTTGCCCCTCATGGTTTATTCAGCCTGCTTTTATCTAGAACCCAGGACCTACAGCCCAGGGATGTTCCCTCCTACATAAATTGCTAATTTAAAAAATACTCTATAGTCCTGCCTACAGCCTGATCTTATGGAGGCTGTGTCAATCTGACATAAAATTAGCCAGCACACAGTATTTCTGCTTTGTCTTCCATATTAATCCTTGAGACTTGAGGGTAGAGCTGTTATATAGATGCCCCATTTATGGCTGAGAACTCCATAGTCTTTTATTCTCTGCAAGGTGACCACTATGCTTCTCTGTACTAATCACAACCAACTGTGGAAAGAAGGTTCACTGATGAGGGTTGAAAGATGTACTAATCTATGGATATAAAGTTATGTGTTCATTGGCCAGTTTGATCCTAGGCCCATTCAACAGAATAATAGTAGTAGGTTTTCCCCTGGGGCCCATCACCTGTTAATGGGTGTTGATACCAAGTATGAGTCCTGTCTCATGAAGTAGGCCTTAAATCCAATTAGAAAGTAGTTGGTTACTTCCATAACATTTAAGCTTCAATTATACCAGTGGTCATATATTGCCAAGGTTATTGTAGCTTATAATTTTAATTATTTTTCTCCCCTGGTAGCATGCATAGCATCTTCTAGCACTATGAAAGTGAGTAGGATGAATATTCCAAGTTGGCATCAACTCTTTTTACACTTCTTGCTTGGGCTCATCTATAGTTTTAATATTCTTTAAGCTATTTACATAAGCAATTTCCCAACTAATCTTTGCACTTGCTCCTCCTCTATTATTTTTCTATTACTCTTATATTATTTCCCAAACTTACTCAGCTTATTCTTTTTTGATTCTGACCCTTAGTGATTAATATCCTAATATCCTATTATGTACTATGCTATCTTTGTTCCTTTATTGAAGTTGAAAGAGTAATTGCTCTTAGCCAATAATTACTGTAATTTTATAGTTGGTTTATATATCAAGTGGTGTTGAGATTAGGTCTGGTGCCCTGATTATTTGGATGAAAAGTTAACTATTAAAGAATGATTATAAAAGTACAGAGAAGCCAGACAGTGGTGGAACACACCTTTAATCCCAGCACTCGGGAGGAAGAGCCAGGCAGATCTCTGTGAGTCTGAGGCCAGCCTGGTCTACAGAGCGAGATCCAGGACAGGCATCAAAACTACGTGGAAAAACCCTGTCTCAAAAAACAAACAAACAAGTACAGAGAAATAAAAGAAGACATAAATAAATGCTTAAATGCATTCAAAGATCATTAAACTGAAGAAAATAAGGAAGTCAATAGAGGATTTATAAGAAGAGTTTGATTATCGTCACTTTGAAAATGAAACACACATCTAGATAAATCTAAAAATATACGCAAGAGAATGAAACCAGCAAGGATGCCAGGGATTAAAGGCAAGGCAGATAAATTAGAACTTCCAGACAACAATAAAGGGAAAATAATAAGCAAGTGAAAACAAACAGAATAGGTAAGGTATATGGGACATCATCATGAAGACTGAATTTGTGGATCATAATCATAAGAGAAGAAGTACAAGCCAAGGCCAGAAAAAGTGGATCCAATAAAAGAATAGCATAAAATTTCCAAAATTGAGACAAGATACAAGGAAATATTCAGAGTGTTCAACAGACAAGACCAGAAGAACATGCTATATGATGTTAGAGTGGAAACACTAAGCATACAGAGCAAGGACAAAGTATTGAAGCCACAAAAGAGAAGTATCAAGTAAGCATATTCATAGATTTCTTAAGAAAAATTCAAAAATACAGAAAGACATAGAATGACATATTTCAAGGTCTAAAAGATTGATAATTCTGATCACTATAGCACAATTGAAAGAGAAGAAAACTTTATATGATAACCATAAAATAAAAGAATTTGTGACCATTAAGACAGTACTATAGAAAATACATGAAGCAATAGTATACACTAAAGTTACAAGAACATTCACTGGAACAATAGATAAGCAAAGGAACATTAAGAAAACTGTGAATGTTATAAAAACAAAATGACAGGAAAATAATACATACTTTTCAATAATAACTCTGGGTATTAATGACCTCAATTCTTCTACCAGTTAACACAGACTGGCATCTTGTATTAAAACAATGGAATCCACCTATTGTTTTCCCTCTAAAACACAACTCATTATAAAAGAGAAATGCAGCCTTATAATGAAAGGATGAAAATGGTTGTCAAGGAGATGGAACTATAAAGACAAAATGTGAGATTAATCATTCTAATGTGACAAACTGGACTTTGAACCAAAATTAGGTAAAAGAGATGAAGAAGGTTACTTTGTATGTAATAAGGGAGCAACTCTTGGGAGGAAATAACTATTCTAATCACATAGATCATCAGTACACTCAATTTCATAAAAATCCCTATTAAATATTAAGTCGCAGATTAACTTTCACATTCCTTTCTCACCAATTAGAGAGTTCATTCAGACAACAAACTATTCTTTTGAATCAGTTAAATGACATTATAGATCAAATGGACTCAACAGGCATCAACAGAATGTTTCATCCAAACACTATAGAATACCAATGCTTTTCAGCAATTCAGGGAACTTTATCTAAAACATATTTTATTGCAGTATACAAAACAAGTCTTAATAAATGAAAAATGAAATGGAAGTGATTGATTTTACTGTTATATTAGAGTGAAACAAGAAATACCCTATGTTAAATATGTAAAATATATAAAGTAATGGAGACTAAAGAACACGTTAATGAGCCATTGAAAAAAATCAAAAGAACAAATTTTAAAATCACCAGTGTGGTTGTTTGAAAGAAAATGACCCCCAAAGGGAGTAGCACTATTAGGAGATGTGGCTTTGTTGGAAGAAGTGTGTCAGTGTGGGGGCAGGCTTTGAGGTCTCTTTTGCTCAAGCGTCCCTGAGTGTGATTGTCAGTTGACTTCTGGGTGTGACTGTCAGTTGACTTATGGTTGCCTGCAAGATGTAACACCCTCAGTTCCAGCAAAATGTCTACCTGCACTCCATCATGCTCCCCATCATGATCATAATGGACTGAACCTCTGAAACTCTACACAAGCCACCCCAATTAAATGTGTTTTTTATAAGAGTTGCCCCATGGTCATGGTGTCTCTTCTCAGCAATAAAAATGCAAGCTAAGACAACCGGAACTAAATGATATGAAAAACACCCTACCAGTTCTGTTGAACACAATTAAAACAGTCCTGAGAGGGAAATGTATAGATGCCTACATTAGAAATTATGAACATCAAATAAATAACTTAAAGTATAACAGAGTCATAAAAAAAGAACAAGCCAAAGTTAAAAGTAATGCATAGAAAGAAATAAGGATCAGGATAGAAATTAATGAAGTGAAAAAGAACAATACAATAAATTAAAGAACAAAGAATTAGTTCTTTGACAAGAAACAAAATGGACAAAACCATACATAAACTATCTAAAGAAGACCAAAATTAATAAAACTAGAGATGAGAAAGAGAATGTTATCATTAAGGCTCACTTTGAAAATCTTTACTGCAACAAGAAAAAGCAAAGTATACAGAAACTTGTGAATGTTTTCTTCTTCCAATTCATGAGAGACATTAGTGCTTGGTGACTTATAGCTACCAGCAATATATTTTTCTGTTTCTTAAAAATAATTTTATATTGTCTTTGATAATTTCATCCAATATATTTTAATCATATTCTTTCATTTCCCCCACCTCCTACGAGGTTCTCCCCACCTCCATATCCACCCAACTTTATGTTCTTTCTGTCATGAAACAGAACAAAACAAAGCAAAAGAGACAAAACATGGGGTTCAATTTGTGTTTACCTGTTACTCTTGAGTGTGGGATGTTCCCTAGAATATGGTTAGTAGTCACAGTGTCACTTCAGAAAATAAAACTAGTTTAGCCTCTCCAGCATCTACCAATTGTGAATAGCTTCTTGGTACAAGGTAGGACTTTGATTGCACCTCTCCTCTGTGCTGGGATTTTTGTCTTGTTTGAGCTTCTGCAGGTCTTGGTCATGCTATCACAACCTCTGAGATTTCATGTGTGAGTCTACTCTGCTGTGTCTAAAAAAACAATGTTTCCTTTAAGTCATCCTCTACATCTGGACCTTAGGCTCTCTCTGTCTCACATTATGTATGTATCTCTAAGCCTTAAGGGGAAGGACTGTAATTTAGATATCCCATTTAGGGCTGAATCTTTCAAAGTCCCTTACTGTCTGTACACTACCTAGTTGTGGGTTTCTGTGTTAATTACCATCTACTGCAAGCAGAGAGTTTCCAGATGAGGGTTGAGTGATGTGCTCATCTATGGGTATAGTAATGTGTCATTTTATTGCTATGCTCATTTAAAAGAATGATAATGCATTTTCCTCTAGTGTTCATGAACGAGCTAGTCTTGGATTCTTGGCTTATTTACAGTGTCAGGTATGGTTTCCATCTCATTAATTAGGCTCTAAATCCAATCAGGAACTGGTTAATTTTCCCCCTAACATTTGATCCACTGTTGCACTGGTGGCATATCTTATAGGTGTAGTTTGTGTGTAGTTTGTAGGGTCCATAACTGTGTGAGATTGATGATTACTTTCTCCTGAGGCAGTATGTATAGCACTTCCAGCACAATGATCACTAGCCAATAGGGGTAAAGCTTTCAGTTGAGTACCAGTTAGATTTCTTTGTGTTTTATGATATAAGTATGTGGTGTCATTGGCAATAGGGTCTCACCATCAAGTTGTAGAGGGTAAGCCAAAGCTTTGTCAGTAATCTGTGCAGAATACAGCCACCATTGGGCAACAATGTAGAACTATGTAACTGGGGGTTTCGTTTGGTAGCATATGAAGCCTAGATGAGATAGTGTCCTCCATTATATGCTAAGTCCTTTTATGTATGTATTATTTCAAAAAGCTTCTACAGTAGTAGGTTTCCATACGGTATTTCAAAAGGTCTGTAGTGTTAATTTTCTCTCCCCATGTTCCATCCTCTACCCTGCCCTCCCATTCCCCACCCCATTTAATGCTACTTATTCTAATTTCCTTTTGATCCTTTCATAACAGTGTATTGTATTTCCCTTTTCCTGGATGATTCTCCCTCTCTTTTGGTCCCTTAACAACTACCTAACTTCTGTCAGGATTCTAAATGAAACACACATATCAAAAGCATAAAAGCTTGTTAATATCCACATATGAGCAAAACATGTAATGTTTGTCTTTCTAGGTCTGGGTTATCTCACTCAGAATGATTGTTTCTAGATTCATTCATTTACCTGAAAATTTCGTAATTTCATTTGTCTTAGCAACTGAATAATATTCCAGGTGATTGATGTTTAAGCAGTTTCCAATTTATGGCTATTGTGAGTAGAGCAGCAATAAACATGGATGAGAGTGTTCCTCAGTAATAAGATGTCAAGTCCTTTGGGTATGCACACAAGAATGGTATAGTTAGATCTTGTGGTAGATCAATTTCGAGCTTTTTGGAGAACCTCTACTCTTATTTATATAGTGGTTGTACTTATTTGGACTGCCATCAGCAGTACGTGTTCCCTTTTCCCTGCATCCTCACCAGCATTTGATTTAGTAAACTTGGCCATTCTGACTAGGGGAAAATGAAACCTCAAAGTATTTTTCATTTGCACTTTCCTGATGGCTAAAGTTAATGAATAATTTAAGTATTTTTCAGTAATTTCTGTTTCATCTTTGAAGACCTCTGTTTAGTTCCCTGCCCTATATTTAATTTGTTTATTGGTATTGCCATTTGTTTTTGTTTGTTGTTATTGTTGTTTTGTGGGCTTTTGTTTGTTTGTTTTTCAGTTATGTGCATATCCTAGATACTACTAACTCTCTTTCAACTGCGTAATTGGTAGAGATATTTTACCATTCTCTAAACTGTCTCTAAACTCAAATGATGGTGTCATTTGATGTACAGAGGTTTTTCAGTTTCATGAAGACATGGTTATTAATTGTTAATGTTAATTCCTACACTATCAGGGTCATGATATCAGAAAGCTCTTTCCTGTGACAATGAGTTCAAGTGTATTTCCTACTTCCTCTTCTATCAGACTCAGAGTATCTGGTCTTATGTTGATATTCTTGATCCATTTGGAGTTTAGTTTTGTGCAGAGTGAGACATATGGATCTAGATTCATTTTCTACATGCAGCTGTTAAGTTTAGCCAGCATCACTTGTTGGTGATGCTATCTTTTCTCCAGTGTGTATTTCTGACTTCTTTGTTAAAAATCAGTTGTACAAGGTATATGGACTATGAACTTATATTTGTGTCTCAATTTCTATTTCACTAATGAATGTATCTGTTTTTATGTCATTACCATGCTTTTTATTACTATAGCTCTGTAGTATAACTTGAAGTCAGGGATCATGATATGTTCACCTTCAGCAGTACTTTTATTTCTCAGGATTGTTTCAGCTAGTGTGTGTGTGTGTTTTCCAAATGCAGTTTAAGATTATTTTATTCAATTTATGTGAAGAATGGTGTTGAAAATTTTATGGTGATTGCATTGAATATGTAGACTGCTGCTTTTGGTAGGATGGCTATTTTCACTACATTAATCCTACCAATCCATGAGCATGGGAGGCCTTTCCATCTGCTATCTTCTTCAATTTCCTTCTTCAATGTCTTAAAATTTTTTTGTACAAGTCTTTCACTTACTTAGTGTTACTCCAAGATATTTTGGAGGGCTATTATGTAAAGTATTGTTTCTCTCATTTCTTTCTTGGTGTATTTGGGATTTGTATATAGAAAGACTACTGATTTCTCTGTGTTATTTTGTATACTACTACTTTGATGCAATTTTATCAGCTGTAGAAGTTTCCTGGTGGAGTCTTTAGGGTACTTTTTTATGGAATCATATGATGTGTAAATAAAGATACTTTGACTTCTTCCCTCCCCATTTGCATTCTGTTAATATCTTTCTTTTTTTTTATTGATCTGGGTAAGACTTCAAGCATTATTTTGAACAAATACGGATAGACTCAACATCCTTATCTTGTTCCTAATTTTGATGGAAATGATTTGAGTCTTATTTAGAATGATGTTCCTGTCGTTCATGGTAAATTGCCTTTATTACATTGAGATATGTCCCTTGTATCTCTAGTATCACCACTATTTTTTATCATGAATAATGTTGTATTTTGTCAGAGGTCTTTTCCACATCTCATAAGATGATAATGTGGTCTCTATCTCTTAGTCTACTTATATGGGGGTTACTTTTTTGATTTATGTATGTTGAACCATACCTGCATCTCTGGCATAAAGTCAACTTGATTATGGTGGATAATTTTTTTTACTGTGTTCTTCAATTCATTTTGCAAGTAGTTTATTGAGAACTTTTGCATATATGTTCATAAGAGTTATTGGTGTATAATTTTCCATTTTTTTTGAGTCTGTTTTTTGTATCAGGGTGATAGTGGCTTCATAAAAAGAATTTGTAAATCTTTCTTCAGTTTCTATGTAGTGAAATAATTTGAGGAGTATAGGAGTTAGTTCTTTTAGTTTTGTGATGAATACATCTAGCTCTGGGCTTTTATGAGAGATTTAAAATTAATGATTCTCAATCACTAGAAGTTATGAATATTCACATTGATTTATCATTGGTAGGTCATCTGTATAAGGAAAATCCATCCATAGATTTTCTATTTAATTTTTTATTTCTTTCTTGACCCAGTTTTCATTCAATACCATGATGCTTAACTTCCATGGCTTTGTGTACTCTCTACCATTTCTCTTCTTGATGATATCCGGCTTTAATCCATGATGGTTAAAATAGCATGCAGGGTATTATATCAGTTTTCCTATATATGCAAAGACTTGCTTTGTGTCCTAATATGTGGTCAATTTTGCAGTAAGTTTGAAAGGTTCTTGAGGAGAGAGTGTAATCTTTGGTGTTTAGAGGGAATTCTCTATAGATGTGTGCTATGCCTGTTTTTTTTTTATGATATCATTTAACTCTAGATTTTCCCTATTTAGTTTTTGTCTGGATGAGACTATATTGATAAGAGTGGGGTGTTAAAGTCATCCATCACCACTGTGTTAACATTGATTTTAGATACAATGTTTGTTTTATGAAACTGGTATTCTTGTAGTTGATGTGTCAAAGTTCAAAACACTTTTGATGGGTTTTTTCTTCAAAATATATTGCCCTTCTCTGTCACTTTTTATTAGTTTTGGGTTGAAGTCTATTTTGTCGTATCTTAAGAAAGCTATGCCTTTTTTTTCTTAGTTCTATTTGTTTGAAATATGTTTTTCCATGCTTTTACCCTAAGGTAGTATCTGTTCTTGATGGGAGGGTATGATTTTTGGAATCATAAAGCAGATTGATCCTATTTTCTAATCCATTCAGTTAGTCTGTGTCTTTTTAGTGGTGAATTGAGACCACTAATATTGAGAGCTATTAATAAGAAGTGTTTGTTGGCTCTTATTATTTTGTTGTTGTGGTGGTGTCTTTTTAGACTTCTTTTGATAACTGTTCTGGGCTTATTTATTCCTTCTCTTCTCTTGTGTGTTTTTCATTGCCTGGTGGACCAGCTTCTAGCAGTGCAAGGTAGAAGGTAATCCACAGAGTTGGAGTCAGCCTATTTTTTTATCTGAGAGGGTAAGGGAAAAGACACTCACACACTCTCTGGATGGTTTCTTTATTCTTCTCCTGTATTCTGATTCTGTATTCTGTCTCTTTATTTTTCTTCAACAGCATATATACTCCAACAAAATATTTCAGGAAATACAAATTTACAATGTGGTTACATCTATTTTTCAAGTGAATGATTATAATGAACACAGGTAAAAACATGTTTTTCATCTCCCTTTCATGATTAAAACAGAGTCATCCCAAGAACCTACATATAGTTTCATCTAAGTAACTTGTCATAGATTAACAGAGTGGGAGCAAGCAGGGTATTTTTCTCAGCCATTTCTTTTAAAGGCAGGCTGCATACTACGGTTACAAAGAAAGAATCTATTACTTTATCACTTATCTTGAAAGATAATCTCATAAGGAATCTTAAAAGAATCACAAACCTAAACTTTTATACATGATAAACAATCAATCAACTCTATTTTAAATCTTTAGGGTGTATACCCATTTCATCAATAGTTTTTTATATCAGAAGATTGAGGGCAGAAATGTCTACAAGGAATTAATCATCACCTTTGGTCAGCAACTCATCCTAGTGAGAAAGACATGTCAGCTAAGAATAATTGGGCTACTTTGTTCTTGTTCCCTGATATTAAATAAGTTCCTCACTCAATGAAATGCCTTTCTAAAACTTTAGATTATCTTCTTGGATTTTTCACCTCAAAGCTATTTAACAAAAACATCATAGTCTAACTTTGTTATTTGCAAAGCTTTGTTTCAGCTATGATGCACTATAAAACCTGCGAACACATCTCCCAACATTAAGATTAAAAGAATTTAAGATAGCTGAGCTACTGAGATTCAATTGTTTTTCTTAATCATTAACCTAAGCCACAGTCTATTCAGCTCCTCAATAGAAACTCATGTGTTCTAGCTATGTGACACTTCTTTGTTTTATTTTTTTATACTCCGCAGGACAAACTGTAGGTGGAAGGTTTTGTGGCTGAGTTGGAGTCCCAATCTTTTCATTTGAGGCCTTGCCTGGTGACAGAAGATGTCTGATTCAGGCTGTGTCCCCCATTGCTAGGAGTCTTTGCTAGGGTTATTCTTGCAGAGTTCATGGAGTTTCCATTGCACTATGTTTCCATCTCACCCCTGAAATACTCTCCCATTCTAGTTGTTCTCCCAGTATCCCCTGCCCAGTTGATCCCTCCTGTTTTCAAACCCACCCAATCCCAATTCTCAGTTTTTCTAAGAAACTGCCATATTGTTTTCCAAAATGGTTGTACAAGTTTGCACACCCACCAGCAATGGAGGAGTGTTCCCCTTACTCTACATCCTCTCCAGCAAGAGCTGTCACTTGTGTTTTTGATTAAAGCCATTATGATAGGTATAAGATGAAATCTCAAAGTAATTTTGACTTGCATTTTCCTGATGGTTAAGGATGTTGAATATTTCTTTAAGTGTTATTGGCCATTTGAGTATCCTCTGTTGAGAATTCTGTTTAAATCTGTACCCCATTTTTAATTGGATTATTTAGAATGTTGATGTCTAGTTTCTTGAGTTCTTTATATATTTTGGGTATTAGTTCTCTGTCTTATGTGGAGTTGGTGAAAATCTTTTCCCATTCTCTGGGATGTTTTTTTTGTCCTACAGATGATATCCTTAGCCTTATAGAAGCTTTTCAGTTTCATGAGGTCACATTATTGTCAGTCTTAGTGCCTGTGCTATTGACATTCTGTTCAGGAAGCTGTCTCCTGTGCCAACGAGTTCAAGACTATTTCCCATTTATCATAAAATTCATATGAAAACACAAGGGACACCTACTGAACAAAGCAATAATGAACAAAAAGAACAATGCCAGAAGTATCATAATATCTGAGTTAAAGTAATACTACAGCCCTGGTAACAAAACAGCATGATACTGGCAAAAGAATTGACACGTATTTCAATGCAATGGAAGACTCACATATCATAAGCCCATCCTGCTATAGCCACCTGATTTTGGCATAGGTACTAAATATATATTAGAGAAAAGATGCCCTCCTCAACAAATGGTGCTTGAAGAAGTGGGTATTAATATGCAGAAGAATTAAACTAGATCCCTATCATCCAATTCAAAAATTAATTCAAAATGGATCAAATATCTTAATGTAACATCTTAAAATCTGAGACCGCCAGAGTAAGACATAGAAAGATAACTGAAGATTTAGGCAGAGGTGACAAGTTTCGAAAAAAAGATTCCAGTACCTCTGGAGACAAAACCAAGCCCTGGTAAATGGGGTTGCAGAGGTTAGAACACTTCTTCACAGTAAAGGAAGAATTCATTGAGTGAGTTGACATCCTGCAGCGTGGGAGACAATCTTTGCCAGATAATACACTTCATAAGAAATATCTAGAATAATAAAGGGCTTTAAAGGCTAAATACTGAGAGATCAAATAATCCAATCAAAAATGTCCTAATGAGATGAACAGGGTTCTTTAATGATGAAGCATAATATCACTAAGTATTTGAAAATATCCCACCAATCTTGTTTATCATGGAAATACTAATTGAAACTGTCTTGAGAGTTTCTCTCACCCCAGTCAGAATGACTATGTTAAGCAAACAAAGAACAACAAACCCTGGGGAAGGAGTGGGGAAGAGAGAACAGCTACTACTGCTGGTGGGGATAGAAATTGGTGCTGCTACTGTAGAAACCAATACAAAAAGTTCTCCAAAAGAACAAGAGAATTACTGCACAGCCAAGCTAAACCACCCTGCGTGATCATCTAAAGCACTCTAAAGCAACATGCCACAGAGAGGCTTGCACATTAATGTTTATGGCATTACTATTCACAATAACTGAGTTATTTGGTTCTTCAGACTGGTAGACCATTAACAAGTGGGAAGATAAAAATGTGTGTACACAACAGTGTCTTAATCAGCCATAAAGAATGATATTACATTATTTGCAGGAAAATGAGTCCAGCTGAGATCATCAAATTAAGGGAAGTAAATTAGACTCAGAAAGACTGAAATTGTGTATTTTCTCTTTTGGTGGATCCTCTCCTTTATAAAGATACATAGGGCTCACATATATATGAAATAAGAGTAGAAGTAAGCCCTGGGGAATGAAGAAGAGGAGGAGCGTAGGAAATGAATCTGATCAAAGCAATTACACACTCATTTGAAAATATCTTTAGGAAACCTTATTAGTATGTACAATGAATACACACCAATAAAAAACTAAGTTGAATCCAAATATCATTAGTATATAATCTAACAAATGAAATCACCTATTTTAACATTGTTAAACTATAAGCATTTTGTTTGCTGTCTATCTTAGGCAGACTTTACGCTTGTTTAAGTGGACTCCTGCAAGGCAGGGGCTCCCTCCTAGACCCTGGATTGGGCACAAACCACAACCAAATACCTGTTTTCACAGAGGAAACCAGTTTTTAAGTAGGGAAGAAAAGTTAAAGTGGCTGCTTTCTGATTCAGGCAGATTAAACACCAGCAAATGACCTTGCAGGTGTAATTTTAAGAAGAGAAAGGGGAAGTCTGTTAGAATAGGCTAGGATGCAGTGGTAGAGGAGATGGCAGACAGGGCAGAAGGGGAAGGGGACAAGAGAAAGAGGGTACAAAGGACTGCCTGTGGATGGAAAGGAGACTGAGTTGCCCATAGGCAAAAGGCAGTTTATAAAGGTGAAGGGGAAACCCCCGCATTAGGATGAGGTGTTTCATTTTAATTGGGATGTTAATTAGGTGAGCCATAGGGAGCTTTTGATGGCTGGACTTTGGTAGTCAACCTCAGGAGGAAGAAGGGGCCAAATAAGGGAACATTCCTTGCTGGCTAGCTTTAGGAATGTAATGTAAAGGTAGCAGAAGGAATAGGAGAAGGGCAAGGTCTGCCAGAGCCACATGTTCTGGTGGGCTAGTGTCCCTTCACTTGTTTTGATTTTTTGGGGGGTGGGGGTGGGGGGTGGGGTTGGTTTGGTTTTACACAAGCCAGGGATTTATAGAATGCAACTTAATTTTTTTTTATAACTTCATACAAGAATATTGCATCTATACCACTACCACCCCACTCTCCCCAACTCCTCCTCCTACCACCCACATTAATTAATGATCTCTTAATCTCTTACCCAATTATTGTGGACACTATTCCTGGGTAGACATTAACAAAGATATGAACACCACCAAAGTCCAACTTGAGTTTTGTTAGGGTTACTTGCAAGAATTGGGTAAAAGAGGTAACTTAATGAGAATGAATGAGCCAAAGACAGCTGAATCATCAAAGCCTACCTCAGCATGGGTAATAGCTCATGTAAACTGGGAATCTGGACTGCACTGCACAACCTCCAGTCATTACACTGATTAGTTGGATCCACTTCCAGACAACTCAACTAGTCCCTGTTTCTTCTGGGCAGCTCAGCTTGCCATAGAGTGTCTTTACAGCCCTAATTGCTTATATGTGCTTGGGGAGAGAGGCACCTGATGAATTTGCTCAGTTTCAGTGGCTTCCTGAAGCCATTGTGTTGTTTGCTTCCTGAGCTGAAGGAGTTTACTTAGAATTTCCTGTTGTTTCACCTACTTGAATCTCCTGTCTTAACAAGCTCCTCTCTTAGATCATCCTGTTGTTTTGCCCCCTTTTAATATCCTGTGTCTTAATAAGCTTACCTTCAAAATGGACAGTTTTGTCTTAGAGAAAAAGGATACATAACATGCAGTCATTATGGCTATGATCAAGAAAACAGACAACATGGCTGGAAGGATGCAGAGGGGATGGGAATTCTCATTCACTATTAGTGAGACTGAAAATTGGTACAGCCTCTATGGGAATCCCAACATTAAAATTAGGTCTACCATATGATCCAGATATACCACGCCTTGGCATATGTCCAAAGGACTGGATTTCCTACTATATAGACACTTCCAGACATGTTCATCGCTACTCTATTCACAAGAGCTAGGAAATGGAAACAACCTAAATGTCCTGAGGTTGATGAATGGATAATGAGAATGTGGCACATTGACACAGTGAAATTCCATTCAGATATAAAGAGAAATAAAATCAGGACAACTGCAGCTAAAGGGACAGAACTGGAAAATATACTTTTTTTTCTTTTGTTTTTTTTTCAAGACAGGGTTTCTCTGTGTAGTTTTGGTGCCTGTCCTGGATCTCCCTCTGTAGACCAGGCTGGCCTTGAACTCACAGAGATCCACCTGGCTCTGCCTCCCGAGTGCTGGAATTAAAGGCGTGCACCACCACCACCCGACTGGAAAATATACTTAGTGAGGCAATCTAGACACAGAAATACAAACACCACATGTTCTCTCCTATTTATAGACCATAACTCTGAATGTTTAGAGTTGAGTATATAACCTGAAGAAAGCAAGAAAGTAGGAAGGGACCACAGAGGGAATAGGGTGTAGGAGCTCTTGAGAGGAGGATAGTAGGAAACAGGTGTTATGAAGGGAGTCAATGCAAGAACTTAGGGAATTCACTTAGGGAGCATGGGAGAAAGGTAACATAGGGAGAAATGAGAAATGAGTGATAAATAACACTGAGGACATTTGAAAAAGTCTTAGGGAAACTATATGCATGTATGTATGCATACACACATATATTATACATATATACATATTTCACACATATATACACATGTGTAGATACATATATGCATATATACACACATAATTGAATACAGAAAATACAAAACAATTTACAAATATCTATCAGAACAAAAATGTATAATGTAGCAAGTTGGTAAGACAGGAAGTTGCTCCATAAAAGTCATTTTTATTCTTACTTACTCAGATAAACAGTTGGGGATTTTGTATGGTAAAATCAAGTGTTCCTGAAGGGACCAGCTTTAGCACAGGACACCCCAAGACCAAGTTCTCAGCACAAAGATTTATTTGTCCCAGGGGGACAAAGGGCAGGGAATAAGAGACACAGACAGGAGATAGTGGATGAGAAGAAAAAAAAGAAATAAGGGAGAAGGGGAAGAGATATTTGCCCCAGAGGGACAAAGGACTGCCTCTGATAGAGAGGAGACAGATGTGGCCCATAGGCAAATGAAAGTTTATAAAGGTTAAAGGGGAAACTCTGTGTTAGGATGAGGTGTTTAATTTTAATTGAGCATGTTAATAAGTGAGCCAAAATGGGGTTTTTAATTGCTGGACTTCAGTACTTTGATAGCTGGACCTTGGTAGTCAGCTTTAGGAGGAAGAAGTGCTCAGATAAAGGACTTTGGTGACTAGCTTTATGAATATAGTCTAACAATTTAGCAAGGCAGAGGGAATGGGGGAATGGCTAGGTCTGACAGAGCCATGCTCAGGTCTAGTACAGCCCTTCCATTACCAATAGCATCACAAGAACCAAATAACCAGTCAAATTCGGGTGTGCTAGTATTAAACAACAATCTCCTTTCAATTGATATAGTCCCTGAAGAAGTCAAGGGTGTGGGGGGGATGCTCATGAGACTCAGGAGGAAAATGAAGGCAACCCAAAACTTGTAAGATTTCAAAGGCTTCTCTCCAGTTTTTAGAAGGAATAACGTCTGCTGGTGTAGAGGACTCTGACTATGCTGCTGAGAAGAGATCTTGGACCTGCCTAGCCACCTGAAAGCCGTGCAAAGAGCACCAAGGTTGCAGCTTTCATGAGTTATCATAAATGTTGGAGTGGGATATCTAGATGATGTTGCTGCTTTTGGGTCATCCCGGCTCCTGTGAGTAACTCATATGCCTGTTAGTAAGCCCAGTAAAATGTTTATAGATTCACCATTTTGGACTTCAGTGTGATGCTTACTTTGGTTTGCTGGGAGTTCCTTTGCTGGGGTGAACAGGTATATGACTGTGTTATATTGTCTCAGGAAAAGTCTCTCACAACACAACCTCGACATTGGATATATGTGAGGAAGACTATTCTAGCTTTAGCGGATCATCTGGTCTGCACACATGTCTATCTCTTAACTTAAAATTTAATTCATCAATATTTTGATCTATAGATTCATCCGTCTAAAAATTTCAGTAAATGTTTTGATGCTATTTATGAAATGTATTGAAAAATTAGAGAAATCAAAGCCCAAAGAAATCTGAACAAAATTATTGAGACTAAACTATTAGTCAACACAGAAAACAGTTCAGAAATGCAACCACACAAACATCAACTGATTTTTGGTGACATTGCTAAGATAATTCAACAGAGAAAGGAGAGTCTTATTAATAAATGTTTTAGCAACATTTGGTACAGTGGACAGTCACATGCTAAAGGAATTAACTGAAACCTACCTCACAACTTATACAAGTGTATCACGGGACTAAACATAAGGTTTTAAAAAAACAAAAGTATCTACAAAGAAACAGGAGTCAATCTGATAAAATGACAAAAAACATGATCCATAAAACAAGGAAACCATCACCAACAAAAACAACAAGAAACTGGTCTTCATCAAAATTAAAATTTTATCTCTGAGAAAGACTGTTAATCACCAGTCTTGCCCAACTATGATGGACCTGGCAAGACATACTCACTGGTACAACAGTGGTGCAGATGTCATGAGAATAACCAATCACTTTCTGAGGGGATTTGAGCCCTGCTCCATCACCTGAAACTCTAATACCCTTATTATAGCCAAGAATCTTTGGCTAAATAGGTTATAGGCCCTAGGGGAGAACATAGTACTATTACTCTGCTAAGTAGGCATTTTATTAAACTGGCTCCTCATGACTTGTCTTTATACCATAGATCAGTACATCTCTCAACCTCACCCAAGAAGCTTCTTTTTGCAGTCAATGGTGATAAAAAAAAACCACAGAAACCACAAGTGAACAAGTGCAGAGGGTAAGAGCCAGTATAGTGATTAGATCTAAATGTGACATCTACAGCATACCCCTCCTCCTTCAGTTCAAGGATCATTGCAAAAGAGGGCACAGAAAGATTGTAAGAGCCAGAGGTGGTGGATGACTACCCGGAGACTTTCCCAGATTCAACAGGCAGTTTCACAAATGAACTTACAGCAGTTGTAACAGCATGCACGAGACTTATGCAAGCTCAAGCCAGACAAAATGGCAGTATAGAAAAAAGTGGGCATGAAGTCCCTCCCCTAGTTAGAGAGCTATTGGCGGCTGATATAGCTGCTGGGAGAGGAACAGTGAGTTTTCTTTAAGTGTGTGTGGCTCCTGGTAGGCTGTCCACACTTCAGTAATGGCTGCACACTGATGAACATATGGGCAACCCAAATGGATCTGATGGGCTTACAAAACAAATGACACAAAGTTGGATGGGCAGGCAAGTGTTGGATCTGGGAGGAGTGTATGTTTATATATGGGTGAATATGATCAAAATACATCTTATGAAATTCAGAGAGAACTAACTAAAATGAAAAATCAAAGAATGTGAAAATAAACCATGAATTGGAGGAACAAATACACACTGCTTAGTAATCACATAGTTCAAGTGAAAGGCTGTGATCACATGAAAACATATGCAAATGCTCATGTAAGCTTTTACACAAGAGCCTCAAGGTTTTTTGTAGGGAGGGAGTTTGTCAATGTGGAACAGATAGTGATTCATGGAAAATTCAAAATGTGGAATATAACTAAATACCAATAGAGGGTTGATTCACCTGTATAAACATCTGTGAGTATTCAATGAATTTTATACATGAACAAAGGCAGTGCTCAAAGGCTCCCCTATGTTCACACAGCCTTTTCTGAAGCTGAGTTTCCTTCCATGGTTGAGCCTGGAAATTTATGCTTCCTTAACCAAATCTCTGATGAGATTGATGTCCCCATGTGAGATGCTCACTCTGTTCTAGAATGCACAGACCTCCATCTAGGAACTGCTGTATTGGTTGACAAACCTATAAGGAAAGGAACCAGCTTGTAGAGTTAAAGGAATTAAGGAAGTGAAATTCACACATGCTGAATGTGTATGCTGTTCTCTCTCTGATGGTTTACTGCTTGTCTTCCAAGCGGACAGGAGCATGGGAAAAAAACACTTTTTTCAGATTATACACTCACTACATACGTTCATCAGTAGTGACTGTACACAGTTGGATGCCTTATCTTTGCTACACACACACACACACACACACACACACACACACAACTCTGTAATAAGAGCAACAACATTAAGAAGCATTGTGGGGCACAGCAATAATAGATATTCACTGTTATCAGTAAGGTTATTTTTATTTAATTTTGCAGAATATTATAAATTCAGGGATTGAAGCCTGTGTGTGCCTAATTGTCTTAGCAGGAAAAGAGCATGTTCTACTTTGTGGTATGAGAAATGTATGTTTTACTAATAGACTGACTGCATGAAACTATTTTTAGCAGCTTGGTACTTGCATTCTTAACTTCCATGTTGCTAGAAATAATTGCAGCTGGTTGTTTTTCTCTCTCAAAATTTCTGATGTTTGGAAAACAACAAACATAGTAATGAATATATCCTTCACTCAGGTAACTGAAATCTGAAATAAATGGAAGGACCCACAGTGTTACATCAACCTCACTGGGGCAGAAATGGCATTCTCATAGCTTCATCAGAAAATACACAGATTGTATATACAGTTTACAGTTGTAGTCTGTTCATAAAAACACAAGACAGAAAGTAAAAATGGAAAAAATTATCTCACTCTTTAGGAAAAAAACTCCAAAGTAGTAAGGAATGGCAAGGGGATGATACTTTAGAAATTACAATAATATCTAAAGGTATTACTATAATTTAATTTTTTAAATTTCTTGTGTGCTTGTATAAACATGGTGTATGTGTGTGTGTGTGTGTATGTGCGCGCGTGCACACACGCACACATGCATGTATGCCACTTTTCAAGTACAGCCGTCAGAGGATAATTTTGTTGAGTTGGTCCTCTTCTATCTCTATGATAGTTCAAAGGATTGAATTTGGATTGCCAGATTTCCATAGCAAGTGCCTTTACCCCATGAGCCACCTCCCTGGCTCTACACTGTCCTGGACAGAGCAGATGTGGGATGACTACAAGACTTTCCTTCTTTGTAAATGACAGACTTCATGAGCTGCAAAGCATTTTTGTGTGGTTGATGAATGGCTTTGAATATGCAGAAACCTGATATAGACAATTTTGATTAAAAATAACCTTATATCTGCCAGTTTGTTGAGCATAACTAATGGAGAAACAGGTTTATACACTATTTCCAGATTCCGGTCATCCAGAACAGATATCAGATCCTCTGTATACACTATACACCACTCATCTGCTACTTTTAAATATGTTGCAGAAACAAGCACCATGCCACTGCGAGGCCAGGTCTGTCAATGACACAGGAGGCTTCATGGTGGTCTCCCACTACTGTGGTCCCTTTCTGTTTCCAGAAACTCCCACTGACTTGTTCAGTCTCAGCTGATTTTTAAGAGTTGAGTGAATGTGATCATATTCTCTGGTGCTATAGGGATACTGGCAAGGGAAGCCTGGCTGAGGCTAGGGACCTTTTACAATTAAAACACAAACCTGGGTTGGAAAAGGTGGGAATTAGTTTTGAGTATAATATATGTAAATGAGATGGCATAAAAGGGGGTATATCAGGGCGCTACTCTCTTTTACGTTACTATAATAAAACACCAAAACTGGGTAGCACAAGGTAAAGTGGTTTATTAGGTAATTGTTCTGACAGCTAGTGGACTCAAGCACTATGGTGCTCACATTTTGAGAAAAGTCTCCTGGCTCCATCACAATATGGCAGAAGAAAAAACAGAACTAGCTGCATAGAGAAGGGACCACGTCTTTCTTTGTACTGAATCGCTCTCCCCAGAATGAACTTGCTCTCCAAGTGCAGGATTTTTTCCTTTTGAGGGTGCTGCTCATGTCTACATTAATGGTGGCCTTTTAGTGGCAAATTGTGCTACGATAGAAACTATGCAGAAGTGAAAAAATAATCCCCCCCCCAAAAAAAAAGTAGAAAAGGAATAAGTGAGTGAAGCTAGCTGGATGCACTGAAGGAGGTATAAAGAAGCAAAGATGGTTCAGAGAACAACAGCAAGAATATCTCTACCATTTCGTCCAAGACAGTCCATCTTCTCTAGACTCATGTCTCCTCACATGCTGCAGCCGGCAGGCAGCTTCATTGGGTCCATTCTGTCTTGCCAGCAGGGCTCCACTATGTTCACAATCCATTCTTCACAGCTCCCACTACTTGGCTTTGTTTTCCTCTTAAGACATTTGTGGCTGTTTCTGCCAGAGAAACTCCTTACACATACTCCTATATCCCCTGAGGACTTCTTGGAAGTTCTACATAATTGCCCAGATGACTCAAGGATGAGTTGAGCCAGTACAAGAAAGATTTCACTGCTTGCAACTTCTAAGAAGGATCGTCCTTTGAAGGTCTGGGTTTCAGACCAAGGATAACCTGGGGGCTGAGGAGGCACCTTTTCCTCCTCTAGATTTCCTCTTTCATAATTCTCGACTGAGCTTTGTGGTGGGCAGAATAACAGCCTCAGGGGGCTGGGTTTTGTACCTTTGCAATAGAGTAAGTGCTCATGAAAGACCCAGAGGCAAGTCGTCAGCATCAAAGAAAAAAGCAACTGAATACATAATATTAAAAAATAATGTCCCCTAAATATGTTTATTTTACAGTTCCCAGAATCTGTAAATATAGCACTTTGTACAGCTATGGGGGGCTTTAAAGCTGTGATTAAGGATCTTAAGATGGGAAGATGGCCCTGAAAAGTAAGAACAGGCCAGTTTAAAAATCTCAGAAATCTTAATGAATGGCAGAGACCAGTAGTGGAGGCAGAGTCTAGACCCGAATGGTAGGAACAGCTCGAATATAATCTCAAAAGACCTTGTAATGACAGAGACCAACTGTGGGGCAGAGTCAGGCATGGTATGTGATGAAAACATCATGTGTCAGGATACCAAACCATACACTGGTGTGGGCAGGTAGGCACCAGCAGCTGTAGAAAGTTGGGAACACGCTCTTCTACGGTGCCATTCATAGTTAACACAGCCTTACCAACACCCCAGAAACTTTGCTTTGGGATTCATGACATCAGGAACTTTAAAACCAAGGATTGATGCTGGTTTGTGCCATCATTTGTAGTAATTTGTTAGAGCATCTAGGAGAAAGTGATACAAAATCAGAAATATTTGGTTTGGATACTCAGTTGCAATGCAACAGCAATACTCCATACAAACGGCCTGCTCCTTATGTCTCCAAAGGGAAGTGTGCATACAATGATTTACAGTAGTAATACTTCAATGCAAACTACCTGTCCCTTACTCTTATTAACAACAAGGTGAAATATGAATATGAATACAAGTGTTTATTGTAATAAAATTCAAATAAATTGCTTGTTTCTTTCATTTCTTAATCACACAGTAAATTGATTGTGCAGACTGTTTCCTCTGTAGCAGACATACCTGTTGAAGTCTTGTTTTGAAAGTACAGTGCTAACTTTGTATGGATCAGGCACGGCCCCATGGCACAGCAACCCTATCTGTTTTATTGATGTGGGAGCGACAAGATCTAGAATTCTATTCCTGCCTTTCAGTTACAGCAGGGGCGTGTTTCTAAGCTCCAATTGTTTTCAGCTGTATTTTTCTAAGGTCTCTTCTAACTCAAAGAGTTCTCAAGTAAAATAGCACTTTTAATCAAGTTGGAATTAAAAGCACAGAAACTCAGTCTTTGACATCTGTGGTTCACACCACAGGAATAATTAATTTCCAACTTTCTATAAAAATACCAAATGGTAATGGGACCATTAGGAAAAAAAATGAGAATGGAAAATAGTGTTCTGATAAAGCCATACTGTTTAAACCCTTGACAAAAATACCAGGAGAGATAGAACCTATTTTGATTCCCTGTTTGAGTGTACAGTCAATTGTAGCAGGGAAGGCGTGGGCGGCAGGTGGTTCATGGTGGTGGGAGCAAGTGACTGTGCCTCCTTATCTCCTCACAGCTCAATAGAAGTAGGAACAGACAGTTGAGTGCTGATACTCAGCCTGCCTTCTCTGGCTTTCCTCTTAGATTCCATCCAAGTCCCTAGCCCATGGGGTAGTGAAGCCCACATTAGAATGGGTATTTCCTCTCAGATCGCCCTTTCTGAGCTTCCCTCATAGACATACCCAGAGATACAGCTCAGTCTCCTAGCTGATTTTAAATCCAGCCATTTTGAGAATAATTCCAGATCCTCCAGCTGAAGTCTTTCCTTCTTCCTGGGAATGAGCCAGAGTGGGCTCTCAAAGTGTGGGCTCAAGAAGTTCTTGTTGGAATGAATACTTAACACTTCTTGCCTTGTCTTTTGAATGCGATTCAGCTGCTTCATTGTTTGCCAAGTAGTGCCAAGTAAAGCCCTAGCACACATCATAGCTGAGCATGCAAGAGAATCCCAAGCAAATGTGAGGGTGCATTATGTCTGTTCTAAGCAGGTTACATGGCTGATGACTGTAGATACCAGGAATAAGCAGATGGGAGAATGCTAGGACAAAACACCCAGACCACCATGACTGGCAAGGCAGTCTTAATAAATGCCAGATTTCCCCTTTTTACTTTTAGGGGTGTCTTTAATATGGAATGATGATAACTTTCAAAGGGGTGTGACCATACGGCACACCAGAAAGAAATAGACACGACAGGAAGTTCCCAAGTCTCAGCCCTATGCAGCTGCTCTTCCTCATCTCCTGAGATGAGCTGAGACTTCACAGCTCCTCCTCTGCAATTCACGATTTTAAAAAGTACGCACATTGAGAGAGTAGTAGCTTGAACGCTACCAAGTTATAGGATTTCTTTGTCTCTCACAATATGGATATAGGCAGTGGTTTTGTGTTTCCTCTCATCTATTTCCAGATTTCTGCTTAACGAGGCTAGTAGGTGTCTAGTCGCTTCCATGCCTGCCGCTCTACACACATGAACACAAGCCACTCTCAATTTAAGGCATTTGCTAGAGCTTGGGGAATGATTGGCAATCACTTTTAAAGGAAAAACTGTGGTGGATCTCAGACTTTCTTGTCTCTACCCTTGCTTTTCTAGCCCCAGCACACTGAAACATTGCACCACCTTCATAGCATGGCCCTATTCTAGAAAGATAGGATGAGATGCTGAAAATGTAGGCCATGTCTCCTAATTATTTGTAATTGCTCCAAGAGCAATAAGTTATCGAACTTAAAAATTAGGTGTGTCATGTTTGGAATATTATCAGGCAGCTGCCGTGGCTTAACCTCCATCTAATGAGGAAAAAAGGCTAGCTTTCCTCAGTGAGAATCAGGATCCTGGCAGGGGCATGAGTCTCAAGATACTTGGCACATTGTTACCAGGAAATGAAACCCAATGTGACAACAGAAAATGTTAAAGCTTGGCCCACATGCATGTTCCCGAACCATCTGTAGTTCCCTGGTGTTCTCTCCAATATGAGAAGCAGCCATTATGTCAGGGTGAGGCTTCCAAATTCTTTCGGAATGCATCCTCAGTATTGCATTTGCTTTGCTTTGGGACAAGAAAAGGGGGATATTCTTGGTACCCAGCCTGAAGAAACTGATAAACTATGAGAGGAAAGCACCATGGGCCAAGTTTATAAAGCTGCCTCTAGTAACTAATTGAATCTATTCCTGTACATTAAGCAATAATACGAAGAAAACCCTTTGAGACATGATTCATACCAAATGAATATTTAAAGGTTTAAAACCTGTGCTGACAAGTTGTTTGTGGATTTAAGCTATCCCTTCTGTTAACAACATGAGCTAATTTCAATTTCTCTAGCTAATTTCAATTTCCATTTGACTAAGTACACGTGAAAGTGGTTTAAGTATCCAGTAAATGAACAATCAGAAAAAGTAAAAAATTCTCCAGTGTGTTAAGACATAATGGGAAAAGTTATTTATAGACTTTAAATTATTGTAAGGTATATGAGTGGCCATGTGAATCTCCCAAATAAGAATATAAAGGGTGCTCACAGTCCGGCCTCTATGGGAACTGGGGGAAGTAGGTATGATTCTTTGCCTTCAACTTGATGTCTAAGTCAGTATCTGAGTTTAGGAGAAGATTTCTGTGATATATACCCAACCGTGTGTGTGTATGTGTTTGTATACATGTGTATGTACATATGTATATAATCTTACTCATATATAGTAGATATGTTTATTTTTGTTTTGTTTTGATTTGTTTTGGGACAGGGTTTCATGTATCCCAAGTTGGTCTTGAACTCACTGTGTATCCAAAAGTAGTCTTTGAGCTCCTGATCTTCCTGCCTCTACCTGACCAATGCTCAGGTTACAAGCACATACCACCACATGTGACTCTATGACTAAAGCTTAAAATAAGGTATTGTTCTTATCAACATATCAAATGTAATCCAAACAAGTTCTACAGGTCCCCTTTTCAGCAGAGTGGCTATAGTTAAGAATTTGTACTATGCCACCATTGCCCTAGCATATCTTGCATGTAGTATACCATTGTAGATAAAGAGTTTATGGCTGATTTGATGTTTACATTTCTCTTTTAATAGCATAGAGAGTACCTTCATGTACCAAAGATGTTGGAACATGAGAGTAGACTCTATGTAGGTAACAAACAACTCAACATCTCCATGTTCAATGAGTTATGTAGGTGTTGCCTTCAGCAATGGGGTCTTGTTGTCAGTTTGTGGAGAGCAACCTAAAGTCTTGGCAAAGCCTGGATTGTTTGGTGATTACTGTGGAACCTCTTTGGCCAACAACTCAATCAGACGTAACCCAATCCCATTACTGGAAGCTTCATTTGGTGATCAGAGATAGCCAGTAGGGGCTCAGTCTCCCAGACAACCAATAACTGATTTGACTTAAGGTCCATGAGGGACACACAACACTGCCACAGTGTGGAGGCCTACAGAGGCTCTCCTATTAAGGCCTTACTCAAGGTTAGAAGTCTGAGCTTGCTTTACCCAGAAGGGCTGCATAATGGGATGATTTGACCAAAGGTGTGGTTACCAGGTATTTTGAAGAGTCTATACTTGTTGCCACTTTATACCTCATCCTTGGAAGGAGGAGGTCTTTTGCTCTTCCCCTTGCTGATGTATAAAACGCCCATCATGATTAAACTATCCTGTGTCTCTGTCTTTCCTGTTGTCTCCAGCTATATTTCTATTTAATACTTCCTTATTCCTCACTCTTCCCCCTAAGAACCATTCAACAAGTCAGAGCTGGTCTCTGCCATCCAGGCAATGGATACCAGGCTGGCAGGGGACTTTGTTAAGCAAGGTGTCAGCCAACTCTGGAGAATGCATTTTCCACTTACTAAACCCTATACTCAGAAAGAAATGAGGACACCATTAGCTTCAAGACAGACTACGAGCCCTTAACTTGTTAGAGGCAATTAGCAAGTGAAAGAAAGTCTGCTCAAATATGTGGAATAGGTGTCAGGAACAGACAAAGTGAATCAGCAACTATCTGGACTGTTGAGCGCTTTCCCTGAGGCCCTGATGAATGGAGAAGGAACACAGCTCCTTCTCTAAAAGCAGAGACATGCTTGTCAGAGCTGGTAATGGCCTGGGGCCAGGGCCTTGGGAGAGCTATGGCTTCAGATCCTGAGAACCCAACTCTTCCCACCATGTGGGGCTATGGTTACCAGTCCCAAGACCACTGGCTGGTCAGTCTATAAAGTTCTTGAGATATCCTGTGTTCCTCTTGTGAAACATTGTTTGATTAGCTTCCTGCTGACTTAGTCCTGCTGTATAATTACTTCTGTTGACTCTGTACCATCTCTCCTTTGGAAATAGTATGTAAGATGATGCGCCTCTTAATAAGCTTGCTTGGCATAAGACAGCTTTCACAAAGACCTCTGATTCCAAACTTTCTGATCTTCTCTACTTTCTATCTTTTATATATTCTTATCTCATGTCCTCTTTCTCAGACCCATGTCACTGAAGAACAACCTGCTGGCCCAGGTCACTGTCCTTGTGAATAGAAAGGCAAGTATACATTGTGGGATGAGGAAAATACACCAAAGTTAGGTTATGGCAATGACTGAATAGCTATGATTGTGCAATTCTGGTAACTAACATTTTACAACTTTAAATCAATGGATTTTGCAGTCTTCCATTTATGTCTCAAAATTATTAGACATAGATTTTTCTTTACCTATAGTTTCTGATGAGGTAAGTCTGAGTATAAATGACAGTAAGGTGAAATATTTGTTGTTGAACAAATGATTAAATTCTAGGGTGAGAATTTCAAAAGGCTCCTTGCAATGGGGCCCTTACAATTCATTCTTTCAAAGAAATCACAGCAATTCAACTGGTATGACACAAAATAATCATGTGCTGCAGTTCTTGCAGCAATGCTAATACAGTAGGATCATATGGCAGTACCATCTTAGGATGTTTGAGCACCCCCTACCATTTCACACAAAAACTGTGCTAATACACATTTCCACCAATAGTGAATAAGAGGCCATCCTTTTCTACATTCTCTCTTACTGGGGTGAAGAGATACCAAATGGTTTTGCTTTGGATATGTCTGACGGTTAATGACATTAACCTTTGGAAAACATATCTGTTGACCATTTCTATGTCTTCCCTTTAAGAAATGTCTACTTGAAATTTAGTCCATTTTAAAAATTAAAGATCAAGGTATTTTTTTCTTGCCACCAAATTGAGTTTTTTCTATATTCTGGGCACAGTCCAATGTCACATTTACATTTATGGAAAGAATAAGTCCCAGTGTTGTGTGGCATAGCTGGAGGATTAGAGCTGACTTCAGTACATATTGTATTTCTCAAAATATTCATAACATAGCTGTTCCTTTAGATAGATAGATAGATAGATAGATAGATAGATAGATAGATAGATATAATTAACATACAATATATTGAGTTTCCTAACACATTTTCAATCACTTTTCTTTTGTTAATCCTCCTCTAATTCCTCTTAGCCTTTGTCTCTCTGGTCCCCCTTCTGGTCCCACTTTCCCTCCCCAGAAGCCTTCCTTTGACTTTCATATCACATGTCTTCCATCATTCTTTCTTCCCATTCACCTCAACACCTCTTTTATCCCACTTATGGTCACCATCTAGTCTCATGAACCATATATTCATTAATATCTACACATGTACATTTATATTAGCCTTAAAACCTAAAATCTATTTATGAGAGAGAGCATGAGTTGTCTTTCTGAATCTGGGTTATCATGATTTATATCATACTTTTAAAATTCTTCCTAAAAATTTCATAATTTTATGTTTACTTTACAATTAAATGAAATTCTATTGTATATAAGTACCTCATTATCTTTACCCATTCATCTGCTGATGGACATCTAAGTTGATTGTGTTGTGAATAGAGTAGCAGTGACCATGTATGTGCAAGTATCTCTGCAGTAGGATATGGAAGTTCTTTTGGTCTGAGCACAGGTGTAATATAGCTGGGCCATATAAAAATTTTATTTTTAATTTTAAGAGATACCTCCACACTGATGTGCATAGTGGTTCTACAAGTCTACACTCTGACCAGCAGAGAATAAGTGTTCCTCTTTCCCTACTTTTTACCAGTATTGTCATTTTTTTGTCTTTGTAAAATTATTAATATTGAATTTGTAATGAACTTTTTTAAGAGCTTCATATATAAGTACTGCATTTATTACTTTTCCCTCTTGTTCCTTGCTCCAACTTCTCCTTTGTCCCCTCTAATTCATCAGAAATTCATTGTCTTCAATCGTTAATTACCATTTATACACACATGTACATATAAATGTATAAATGCAACCTGCTGAGTCTCTTTAGTGCTGCCTTATGTATATGTGTTTAGGGATGACTACTTGGTAATGGATAACCACAAGGAATCTCAACGCTGGAAAAACTGAGTCTTCCTCTTGCGGCTGCCATCAATCGCCAGCTCTTTGTCTAGGGGTAGGGCCTTTAAGATTTCTTCCCATTCATGTGGGCATGTCAGTTGGTGTCATCATTTTTCAGGTCTTGTTTAGGTAAAAACATTGTTGAGATTTCATGAATGTGGCTTCCCTGTCATATAGAGATGATACTGTCTTTTAAGGAGACATCCTTACTCTCGGCCTCTTAGAATCTTTTGATTCCCTCTTCCAAATTATTTCCTGAGGAACATAGGAGTTGTGTTATATTGGAGATTGGGAAGAAGGGGCCCTGGAGAAGGGGAATGTAGGACACAGGTGCTATGAAAGAGGAAATGGAAAAAAAAACAAGGGCAGGAGAGATTTTAAAAGGGAAGTGGTAAGGGAGCACAATACACAGGAAGAGGGGAAGGAGGGATAAGTAGTAACACTAAAGATGTTTGATGACACCACAAGAAGTCATACAATTTTATGTTTACTTTAAAATTACCATTATATATAAATAAATATAGTGTATATATATTTCAAAGGCAGTATGGGCTACTACCTTTTCCCTTGGGCGCCTCCAAGAAATTGAAGGTAAGACTCTATTGCTGAAGACATCAAATACTTCAGACACAGGACTTGCTTGCAGGAATTGATCTGAATCCTACCTGGAAGCCTGTGTACTGAAAATATATATGATTATTCAATTAAATATTTTATGGAAAATTTCCTATAAGTCTATTTTATTCACATCATTTCTACCCCCACTCTTCCCTCCAACTCATGTCTTCCCTCCTTTCTTCTTTATTGCACACACACACACACACACACACACACACATATATATATATATATATTTGATATGGAATATATATATATATCCTGCTGAGTCCACTCACTGTTGCTTGTAGAATATCTAAGTTACACGCAAGGAGCCCTGTGAGACTTCCCCTGTCTGCACTGGCATGTCAACTGGTGTCATTATGCATTATATTTGTTTAGAAGATCATATTTCTGAGATTTCATTGGTGTATTATTCCTGATGTGAGGAAGAATTTGAAAATAACTTGCATTTTCTCAACTATTAAGGATATTGAACACTTTCAATAATATCAATTGACTCTTTGTGTTTCTTTTTTTGAAAACTCTATTTCCTTGGCTCACATATTTAACTTTTTAGATTTTTATTTGTTCTTTGAGGATATACTACAATTTGTCTTATTTTATCCACCCCCTCTTCCACCTTCTTCTATATCTACCCCTCATTCCTTTCCTACACAACTTCATGTCTTTTTAAAAAGAAACTATCAAGTTCAATTGTGCTGCTCAAAAACTCCTGGATGCATGGAGTTTCACTGAGGAGTAATCAATTTACCATGAGATTACCTTTAAAGAAAACTGAATTTGTCTCTTACAACAGTAATCAACTGTCAATAGCTCCTCAGCTAGGCATGAGACTTTGTGCCCACCTCTTCTCTCCATGCAGGGATTTTGTCTGGCTTGAGCTTGTGTGGATCTTATGCATGCTGTCATAACTGCTGTGATTATAGCCAACCCTCCTGCTGTGTCTAGAAAACACTGTTATTAGAGTCATCCCCATCTCTGCTCTTGTAATCTTTCTGCTACTTTTTTGGAATGATTCCTGAGTCTTGGAATTAAGAGATGTGGCATAGATGTCCCATTTATTGAGTGATAAGTTTGGGATGTTTAATGTTTGCAGTTATTTATACATTCCAAATATAACGGGCAAAAATTTTCCCCCATTCTGTAGGTTGTCTGATCACTCTACCGGTAGTTACCTTTGCTATACAGAAACTTTTCTATTTCATGAAATCTAGCTTGTTCATCCTTGGACTTATTTTCCATGCTGGTGGAGTTCTGTTCGCAAAGTTATGCTCACATGTATAACTTGAAGTATATTCTCTACACTGTCCTTTAGCAGTTTCAGCATTTCAAATTTTAAATCAAATTTTGAAATGAGTTTTATATGGATTGGAAGGTATGTCTCTAATCTCATTTCTGCAGATGGATGTCCAGTTTTGCCAGTACCATTTGTTAAATAGGCTGAATTCTTCCCCAGTATATGTTTCTGAAACCTTTGTCAAATATTAGGTGAATATACATGTGTGGTTTTATTTCTGTTCCCTTGGTCTACATATCCATTTTGGGATCAGTGCTATGTTGTCTTTGTTACTATAGTCCTGAATTGTGATTTGAGGTCATATATTGTTATACTTCCAGCTGAGGTCTTTCTACTTGGCTATCTGTGGGATTTTAATGCTTCCAGGTAAGATTTTTTGGAGGACTTTTTGTTTTTAGTTTTGATAAGATTGTCATTGGAATTCTAATGTAAAGTGCATTGAATCTGTAGATATTTTTTGACAATGTAGCATGAACATTCTTTCTATCATCCAATGCTTTCTTCAAATGCTTTGTGGAGTTATTTAATTTCCTTGGCTAGGTTTATTCATGGAGAATTAAGAAGATGGCTAAATAAGCAATTGTTTGTTAGACAAGCCTGAGAAGCTGGGGTTGCATCCCCAGGATCTATATAAAGAAGCTCTGTACATTGTCATGAACCTACAATCCCATTACTGGGGAGGTGGAGGCAGGAGAATTTCTAGTGCTTCTGGCTAGCCCTTAATCAGTCTACTCCAGGGTCAACAAGAGACCCTATTTAAAATATGAGTGCAGTGATTGAGGAATGATTTGGCCTCAACACCCAAGCTCATACACACGTGTGCAGACATGTACATATACATAGAGTCATACACCAAAGAAAACAAAATTTATTTTTAGGCACTTTATTTTTATAACTACTCTGACTGGGTTTTTTTTCCTAATTTCATCCTCCAAAAGTTTGTTGTTGATATATATGAAAGGTACTAAAATTTTCATGTTAATTTCTATCCTGCACCTTTAGTGAAGATAAATATTAGGTCTAAAAGTTTTATCATCTTATGTGTGGCCCTTTAAGCCTACAACATGTCAGCTATAAATATGAATAAATTGTCACCTCTTTTCTCTCTTCATCTCTTTTGTGTTTTTTCTTAATGCTCTAGCTAAGAGTTTGGGTACTATATTAAGAATGGAGAGAGTAGGCACCCTTGCCTTGTTCCAGAATTTTAAAGGATATGGTCCCAGTTTTCCTCATTTAGTATCATATTGGCTATACATTTGTCATACCAAGACTTTATTATTTAGAGATATGTCTCATCTGATCTTAATTTCTGGGGATTTTTATGATGAAGAAATTCTGAATTTTGTCAAATGCCTATCTGCATATACATGTGATTTCTATTCTTGAGTTTATATGCATGTGTGTTTGTGTGTGTGTAACACACTTCTTGATTTGCATATGTTGAACCAGCCTTGAATACGTAGGATGAAACTAACTTCATTGTGTGGTACTGTTCTTAGTGTGTATTTGAATGTGGTTTGCAAGTATTTTATTGATTTTTTTTCATTTATGTTCTTTAGGAGATTTGGTAGGCAGTTTTCTTCTTTTATCTTGTGGCTTTCTCTGGTTTTAGCATCAGAGTAATACCGGCTCCATAGAAGGAGGTTGGTAATGTTTCTTCACTTTCAGTTTTATATAACATTTTAAGGAGTATTAGGATTAAATTTTCCTTAAAAGTTTGTCAGAGTTCAGAGTGAATCTGTCTGGTGCTAGACTTTTTCATTATGGGGAGACTTGAAATTATTGTTTGAATCTCATTGCTTGTAATAAATTTGTTTAAATTGTTTATATCGTCAGAATGTGATTTTCATAGGCTCTGTGAGATTAAAAATTATTTTTCTTCTGAGTTTTACAGCCTTTTGAAACCTAAATTTTCAAAGAATTCCCTAATGATCTTCTGGATTTCATTGTCATCTGTAGTGACATCCCTTTGCTTCTCTAATTTAGTTAAATTGGGTCTCACTCTCTCTATGTGTTAAAGAGAGAGACATCTGACTAGATGTGTGTCCATCCTGCTATTGTTTTGGGGAACCAAATCTTTCTTTGATTCTATTCAGTGTCCTTTTATTCTCTACTTCATGTCTGCCATATTTTCATAATTTCTTGCCATCTTCTGAGCTTGAGTTCTGCTTCTTGTAGAAATTTGAGGTTCACCATTTTCTGAGAGATCTCTGACTTTTTTAGTGTGCATATTGTATGAACTTATTTAGAAATTTGTGTTTTAATGTAATAATGGTAAAAAATGAGAAAAGTTAGAGGTGATGGATAGGCTAAATAGTCTAAGTTGATCATTATCTATTCGTAACTATTCACAAATGTAATCTACCAATCAAGAAACAAATTAACAAAGACATTACTAGACATGTTTGTTTACATACACACATGAGTCTAAGTATTTTCCTAAAGGAATATATCACTAATGATCTTTCAATACTTTCAGTAGATAAAAGTGTCAGTAACTGGGTATGATGGCACCTGTAGTCCCAGCATACAAAATGATCATGAGTTTCAGGCCAGCCTCAGCTACATAGCAAATCCTTACCTCAAAAACAAAACAAAAGCAATTAAATGTTACAATTATTATTTGCTGGAAAAAGAAAGAAGGATAAAGTAGAGAAGATGAGCGGAAGAACACTAGCATGCTTGTTTCCTAATTTCTCTTCCCAGTCAATCCTGCCAAGCTCACACTCTCACTTAATAGTCAGCTTTAGAATCATCACTTCCTGGAAGACTTTGATCTGTCTTCTTTGACAAGGCTGTGCCACAAAAAAATTACTACTTTCAACTACATTCTCAATATATGTTCTGATTATACCATGTATCTTCAGTACTACAAATAGCATGTAATGAATTTTAAATATTTGTGGATATCACTAAAATAAATGACAAATGAATGGTACCTTCAGAGAGCTGGCTAAGCTGCTTCCCCACACTAGGTACTTGTCTTGACCGGACCTGTCAGAGGGTCCATGTGAGATGGAGGACCAAACATGAAGACTCAGATATGCTAATTTTTTATAACTTACACACTTATAAAACCTGTGTTAATGTAAGGATCTTTGAAATTCCAGATGAACTAGGCAATTCAAAACTATTGAAATAGGATAATTTCTTGAACTGAATAGATGTAGGAAAACATTTTGTGACAGTCCTAAATAGTCATGACAGTTTATAGCAATAATAAACAAATGCATGCTTCAGAGGAACAAACTATCTGCAGGACTCAGTCATTTAAGATAAGCCCATGATGGTCAATTTTATTTTTATCGCTTTTACCATATCCTTGGTAAGAATTCCTGTGCTTGGTAGGGAGATAAATTCAAAGCTTCCTTTACAATTTCTTTGCAATTTAGCAGTAAGTGATGTACACCACAAAGCATATTTAAATTTTAGTTGTTCTTAATTCTTTAAGATTTTTGGCATGAATATTATTCTTTCTTTCTCCAGTGAGTTAATATAGGGAAAACAATTTCTAAGGCAATAAAAGAAATTACCAGTAAGGAAAATTTCCAACGTCCTATTATTTAAGCTGCCAAACTATGCAGAACACAGCTGAACTCTGCTATCTTTTAAAGATAATGAGACAACACTGTAATCCAAACAATCAATGTTTGTTCCATTAATAGATGATGCTCCCAACTTCAGTGCTGGCCTTTGATTAGCTTTAATATGATAAATGTTTCCAGTGGTACTCTCCTTCCCCAGCTAGTCCTTGCTAGTTTGCTTCCTCTCTGTTGCAGTGTGGCAGGCAGATAGATACCCATCCTTTCATTTGTCAATTACAGGAATTCAATATCAGTGCTCATACAAGGCAGAACAGATTTAAAAACAAGAAACTTCAATAAATGCTAATCTTGGAAGCAAGAAATTTTAATTTGGATATTCAGAGAAGAGCCTGGACAGAATAAGCGCAGACGAGCTCTTTGTGAACAACGAGTTCTTGGCCTAATTGCTTCCTTCTCTTCAACTGATATTTTATGGAAAACTTTGTATGGCACCGGAGATCATGCAACCCCAAATGTATCTGAAAGACTCATAAGTGAGACAACTCTGCCCCAGAAGCTGTCCTGATTTCATTTCCTATTGCTGTGACAAAATGCCCCGACAAAGGCTACTTAGGGGAGCAAGGTATTCTGTTAGTTCATACTTCCAGGTTATAGCCCATTGTAGCAAGGAAGTCAAGGTGGCAGAAACTGAAAACAGCTGGTTACATCAAAACCACAGTGAAAGACATGAATGCATGGATATTTAGTCCTCAGCTCACTTTCTTTTTTCTTATACAGTTCAGGATGCAAACCCAGAGAATAGTATCACCCACAATGGGTTAGGGCTTCCCAATCAACTAACATAATCAAGACAAATCTCCCACAGACATGTTCATAAGCCAGTTTGATAAGTCTGTCATTGAGACTCTTCCCAGGTCATCAGATATTGTATCAAGTTGACAATTAAAATTAACCATCACAGAGGCAAAGTCTCAGTATCCAGTGCCTCTCTCTTTTCCCTTTAATCATTTGATTAGACCCTGTGTATTGAATGTGCTTCGAACCCCTGACATTGCTCTGGGATGTTCTATATGCTGTGAATGTGTGTTGCTCTGATTGGTTGATAAATAAAACACTGATTGGCCAGTAGCCAGGCAGGAAGTATAGGCAGGGCAGGCAGATTAAAGGAATTCTGAGAAGAGGAAGGCTGAGTCAGGAGTCTCCAGCCAGACACAGAGGAAGCAAGATGTGAAGACAGAACTGAGAAAAGGTACCAAGCCACATGGCTAAACATAAATAAGAATTATGGGTTAATTTAAGCATAAGAGCTAGTCAGTAATAAGCCTGAGCTAATGGCCAAGCAGTTATAATTAATATAAGCCTCTGTATGTTTACTTGGGAGACGCAAGTGGAGAGATTTAGCCCAACCGCCGCCTGGCTGGGACAGGAAAACTTCCAACTGTACAACATAAGGAAGGATTTCAGCATGGATGGAGGGAGTGTACAAAGTGTAAGGGAGCACAGTCATGAAGAGGTGAACAGGACCTCTTAGGAACAAGGACATAAACTACCTTATTTTATGTGAACAGGAGAGGTGACTTAAAATAACAGGTAAAGTGATGCTAGAAGTTGAGGATATAGTCCATATTCCATCTGTGAAAATAATTCTCTGTAGACAAAGGGTGAGGCACAGGGATTAAGGGGCAAAAAATTCCAAGAGTGAGGCTATAGTAGGGCTAGTTCCTCCAGAGCCTGTCTTCTGGGCATGCAGATGGCCATGTTCTCATCTTATATGGATTTCCCTCTACCTTCTATCCAAATACTTTCTTTTCAAAAGGACATCAGTCAGATTTAATGGGACCTTTTGAATAAGAATGGCTTCCATAGGCTCATAGATTTGAATGCTTTGTCACCAAGGAGTGGCACTATTAGGAGGTGTGGCCTTGTTGGAATAGGTGTGGCCTTGTTGGAGGAAATGTGTCATTGGGGGTGGGCTTTGGGGCTTCAAATACTCAAGCTAGGCCCAATGTCTCTCTCTCTTCCTGCTGTTTGCCAATTTTGGTATAAAACTCTCAGCTGCCTCTTCAGTACCATGTCTGCCTGAGTGCTACCATGCTTCCCACCATGATGATAATGGACTAAACCTCTGAAGTGGAACCCAGCCCCACTTAAATGTTTTCCTTTATAAGAGTTGCTGTGGTAAGGTGTCTCTTCATAACAATAGCACACTGACTAACATGGGGCTCAACTTTAATTTATTCTTTAATGTGTCCATGTTAAATATAGTTACATTTTGAAGTCTCTGGGGTGCAAGTCTTCATTGTACACATTTTGATGGGACAGAATTAAATACAAGCATGATGTAACATGCAAGGAAAGTCTATACATCTCAGAATTCTTTCTGTAACATACTTTCTTTATGCATATTAGGGATAATTTTCCATTATGCTTTTCTGGGATAAAGATGGTAGGATACAGTTCTAATGACCTTATGCTTAGCTATTTAGGCCAAATTTATTAGCATAAAAGTAAAAAAAAATGGTGAGAGGTCTCTGTCTAACCTATATTAACCAGACTTAGTAGAAACTTCCAGATATGGGTTTACTTAACTCTAACACGAAGCAGCTTTTCTAAAGACAAATGCAAGTTCATCCTTACTGTGGAGGATCCTGAGAGCTGAAGTGAATAGGTCAACTCTTGAGATATTTTAGCACTTACCAGTAACAGCCAAGGTAAAGGTTACCTCAGGTTCAGTGGGTTCAGCTGTTTCTCATCACATAGAGGCAGAGCTGTAGTCTTCTTGAACATTGGGCCCCAGAACTAGGCAACAGCCTAGTCAGCTGAAGAAGTAAAACCCAATTACTGACATTTGCAACATTTGCAAAGACAATTCAGACCATATAAATGGGCTAGTGTTTCTTGTTTCTGAGATGATCCCCAAATCCTGTGAAGGGAACATGTCTTACACCCCAGCAGAGATGCCACTAATGCGGTGTGCCCATAGGAGTTACCAAAATATCCCATCATCCTATCTCACTGGCCAAATCCATGTTCTCTGGCTCCTACAGCTCCTGACTCCTCTCTGGGTCCACTCTTTAGTGCTAGGAGAAAGGCAGGCCCTGCCACAGAATGGACTTCCAGGTCCTGCTCAGACCCATGTTACCACCAAAGCCTACTGCATGAGTGAAGCCTGCCTCCTGCTGTTTAAGGAATCACTCTTCCCAGCAGGCACTTGGCACAGTGGCTACTTATTTTTTTTTAATTAAGGAAATGGGAGGGAACAGGCAGAGAAATATATATTTAATTGAACAAACAAGTGTGTCTAACCCAGTGGGTACAGTGTGCTATGAGTAATATAGGGGTCTTCGATGACTATAACCTGGCTTCTGAGCTTGAGAGAGTGACAGTCTCCATCAACAGTCACAGTTAAGCTGTTAGAGGCAAGGTTATCACAAACAGTACTTGCTTAGGGAGATTCCTCTGATTTCAGTTAGTTTGGGTTTCTACCAGATTCATGGGTCTATTTAATTTGCTGAACCCTCCTCCCTCTTCATCCAAGGGCCATTTGAAAGTAAATGGAATGATGATGCCTTATCAGAGCACACCCCGAAGGGGGCAAGGAGGCAAGAACAAGGGGGCAAGAACTCCACAGTGCCTGCCCTGCCCCGTTCTTAGCAAGTACAATGGGCTGTTGTCTAACATTCCATTTCAGTCTGTCAATTCCCTGTAAACATTTGAGTCAAGGTCTGCCTGCACTCAGCAAGCTGTATCCATGACAACCGGACCTACAGCAGGGTTCTTAGCATACAGATACCAAGAGATTACCCCACTTCTGCTTTCTAGGAGACCATGATGAATAATTGAATATTAAACAAATCGGAACGTTTATTTTATGCTAACAAATACTACTTCTATGCTACTTTTTTTTTACCTGTGTCTAATTCACGCCATTATTCAAAAACAAGACAAAAAATGGAAGAAAGGGAGGGAGGTAGAGTGGGAGGGGCAGAGAGACACAGGAAGAGAAGGAGAAGGGGGCTAACAAGGCACACATTATACTTGGTTTTGAGGGAAAAAAAATCTCCAGGGATTTGGTTTTATTTTTTTCTGAAAGAGAAATATAACAATGATGTCTTGCTCAGGTTATGACATCGCTGACCATAGAAAACATCAGTGCAAAAGGTTAAAGAGTGTGCAAAAGCTCCAAGGCTTAATGTAATAGCTTCCTGAAGGTGCAGCACATCCTCCTAATTCCCCACATTTCATACATGCTCCTGCTGCTAACACAAATGTCTGTGGCGGCAAAGAACTTCCTATGCTCATAAGGAAGAAAGCGGGATGGAGGAGCTGCCGAGAAGTGATAGAGTGGGAGCAGCAGCAAGTACCTCCCACATAGAGGGAAGCCAGTTGTATAATTCTGGCAATCCAACATGGCTATGTTCTATCGCATCCCCTTTTGTGCCTGAAAGGAATAGTAAGGAGACCCTTCAAGGACCCAGAACACTTCACCCAGCTTGGATGAAGTCTCAATCTTTGGAATAACCTGAGTTTATAAGGGTGCTACCCCAACTCCCAAGGGAATATATAAATCCTCCCTGCAATGTCCCGTTCCTCACATAGCCCTGTCAGATTTGGGCGAACCTTATACACAAAATAAACTTCAACAAAATTCAGTGATGACAGTGTCTGAACAGAGTTTGATTTACTTCGTGAGTGTACCCACCAAAACCTTTTCTTCCTGGACTGCATTGAGATACATTTTTTTTTTAATTTAGTTGATGGTCATTTTAAAAATTATTCACATACTTCAGCAGGTAATTTTTACAGCCAAAGAACACTTCCATGCCCTATGTGTTAGGTAGATCTCAACATCTCCTACCACCTAATGATGCATCAGGACTGAGGCTGATGTGTAAATATAACTAGAAATGTTAATAGGAAAATACGTGAGAGCGTTTTGTACCATGAATAAGTATAGTGCATAATTCAGTCTCCAATGTACTAATAAGTTGTTTACAGAATGATCTTACATGCATTTGCAGTTCTCTGTTGGTTAATGGAAGCTGGCATCAGAGCCTGCAGGTTTTGCTTCCATCCAAAGATTTTCTTATCTCACATTTTCCCCAGATTGTCATTCATTCCAGCAAAGGCAACACTGTGAAGTGCTGTGATCCTCCTCACTTGTCTCTCTGGTGTAGTGCTGGAATTTTAAATAACACAGACAGACTGGAGCCGGTCACGGTATGGTAAAAAAACCACTGAGAAGACAGCTCTGGATAACAATATAGATTTACATGCTTCTGAAGGTCAGCACTTCAGGAAACACCTCCTTTCCTATGAGGATGTGCAACTGATGACTCCGTGCATAAAGGAGCCTGCTGCCAAGCCTCACAACCTGAGTTATGTATCCAGAGCCCACATGGTGGGAGGAGAGAACTGTCTTTCCAAAGCTGTTATCTGGCCTCGACCAGTGCCCCACATACACAAATACAAGCAAAATAAATACTTACTTTTCAAACTTAAAAGTCATTTAAACTGAAAACTATGTTTAAGTGCAAATTAAATATATTTTCCATTTGTCAGAGCTCACTTTTCTTCCTTTAGCCAGAAACTGATGCATAGTATAAAGGCCAAGTGTGAGAGAAGAACCTGGCAAGGGTGCTTGACCTTGACTCAAATATCATGGCTCAGTCACATGGGCATGGTGGTCCATGTGTGTTACCTCAGTCCTCAGAAGGCGGAAGCAGGAGGCTCACAGTAAGTTTGAGGCCAGTCTGGGCTATTCAATAAGACCTTGTATCAAAAAAAAAAAATGAAAGAAATGGAAAAATAAAAGGAAGGAAGGACATACAGGAAGATAAGGTTAAGGCAGTGCCATTAAGTACTGCTGTAGAGTAGTTGGCTGTAAGGAGAGATGGGGTATAAGGAGAAATGCATCCATCCTGCCGACAAAAGACACCATGGTCAGGACATGAGAAAGGCTGGCTAAATAGAACTGGAATAACAAGACTAATTCTGCATGTGTTAGTTTGGAAGCTTTCTTGATCTTTTCTAATATTTGGCACTGTTAACTATTCTCCGAGTTCTGTTTCACCCTTTAGGGTCTGCTTTCGACCAACCATGGGTCTTTCTCTTCCCTTCTTTACCAAAATGTTAGACTCCCCAGCATGTTTTGACTTCGAATTCATTGTTGCTTACCCCTCAAATGTACTTATCATTTCCACCTTAACTCATACTAGCCACGACAGTTCTCATGAAATTTAGAGTGCCCACTGAATTTTAGTGTGTCTCTGTCTTGTAGGCATTCCATGTCACAATGAAGTGGAACGATGTCCAGGATTCAAGGCCAGTTTCTCAAGTCTCTTAACCACATTATAGCCTAGCTTCATTTAGTTTCTTTTACTAAGGAAAGGAAGGCATTATTTTGGCTTACAGTGTTAGAGATGATATAGTCCAACACATCCGGTAAAGCGTGGTATTGGTGAAATTATTGAGGCCACTCCACGTAGATAAAAGGAGATTTATTTAATGGCGTAACTTACAAATTAAGGGATAGGTAGGTCGCGGAGTCTGGGGAAGGTGTATCGCAGTCCAGCGGTGTTCTCTGGAGCTCTGCTTGGTACACCTCTCCAGTCCAGGGTCCCGCAACAGAGCGAGAGCCCGCCGATCCAGATCTCAGGTCCCCAGGCGCCTCCTTTCGCCCCGCCTTGTAGGCGTGACAGTTGCTGAAGTCTCAATGGGGGTTGGAACTTCCAGATCAAAGCTGGAATGGCTACCCACTACAGCGTGGCAGCAAGAGTGTGATGCTGGCCTGGTAGTCAGGAAGCAGGGAGGGAAAACAGGAAATGGAGATAGCAAACCCCAAAGCCCCACTTCAGTGACGTATTTACTCAAGTGAGGATCTACCTCCTCAAGGCTCCCACAAGCTTCCCTAACAGCGCTACCAACTGAGGACCATACTCAAATACCTGAGCCTAGGGGGTGGGAGGGTGGCATTTCTCATTCAAACCACAGCATCCAGCCCCTGGATCTCATAAGCTGCCAGCCTTATCATAATGTAAAATACATTTAGTCTAGCTTCAAAAGTTTCCATAGTCTTTAACAATCTCAACACTGTACAAAAGCGTAAAGTACAATGCCGCTTCTGAGACTCAAATCTCTTAACTGTCACACCCGTTAACATAAAGCCACAAACTGTATGCTTCCAACATATAGTGGCACAGTGTGTGTATTCCCATTCTGAAAGAAGAAATGGGAAGTTGGCACAGAAGGACTTGACTAAAGCAAGAACGAAACCAGCACTGCCAGCACCAAATGCCATAGCTCCATGTCTGGAACCCAAGGTTTCTCTTTCCAAGAGCTTAAGTGGCTCCACAGCTCTTAACTTCACACCTGAAACAGGTCTGTCTTTTGGCCTGGTTGCACTCCCCCAATGCAACTCTAAGTGTTTGCTTGTTCTTTCAGGTCAAAAAAACCCCCTTAGGGGCTCTTCTTTTGCAAGATGGAGCCCTAACTGTCTGTGGTTTTTCCCTCAGGACACATTTCCTTTTGTCACAGTGCAGAGCAGACACCTTCTCTTTAGTAGTGTTTATCTCTTCACCAACTATAGCCTTCTTTTCAACACATGGCTTGGGTGTAGCCTTGTACTTCCTAGTGTTCCTTCCTTCTCTAAAGGACACTTTTTTAAATTTTATTTCCTTCTGTCACACTTATTGTCATTTTACAGTGTTTATCTGCATAAGAGTAATCAATGATAACCACATCACAGATGAAATGTTATGTTCCTTTGAAATTTCTTCTGCAGAGAAATTACTTGGAGTATCTGCAAAGTTCGAGTTGTAGAGCCGCTGAAGCCCTTGAAAGTGGGATCCTGTGTTCCAAACATGGAGTTACATGATGTGGTGTTTGCCCTGCTAGATTATTTCAACCTCATGCAAATTCTCAGGACAGAGGCAGGGTGCAGCCAGTATCTTTCCCAAATTATCACATGGCCTTTAGCCAAGTCGCTAATAGAGTCCTTTTCCCCCAACCTCTTGAAACCTCAAATATTGGTTCTCCACGATCCATGTTCTCTCAGAACTTCTAACTTCCAAGATCCCATTAATCTCTACCCAGAGCACTCAATGGATTTTGCAGCTTAAGGTTCCAAAGTCTTTCACTTTCTTCTAATAAAAAACAAACAAACAAAAGCAAAACTACAGTCAGGCTTATTATAGCAAATACTTCTCTGGTACCAATTCTGAATTAGTTAGTTTTCTGTTGTTGCGATAAAATACGCTGAGAAAAAGCAACTTAGATAAGAAAGGGTTTTGATGTACACTTCAAGAGGGCACACAGTCCATCATGGTAGAGAAGACACACCAATCAAGAGTTAGTTATCTTAGAGACCTAGCTCTGTCCCTTACAGGTTACCCTCCACCTATATTCAGTGACATGTCAATGAACAAGAAACTGACATTGGATTTATTTTTGATAAGACCTTGCATCGTTTTTTGTTGTTGCTTTTGTTGTTCTTTCAGGAGAGATTTTATCACCTTCACACTCATTTTCAACAACTTTTCCAGGGTCACATAGTGACTCCACATATTTAAGGTAAGTCTCATTTTCTTTGCTCACTTAGATTCATATATATGCAATTGGCTCTGTATTCCATTTCCTTATCAGTGGATTCATCCAATCATGAACTAAAAATATTGGTAGGATTTTTTAAAAGATTTTATTCATTCTTAACGTGCACAATCTTTTTTCTCATTGATTTTTTTTTATTTTTTAATTTTATTTTGCAATACAATTCAGTTCTACATATCAGCCACGGATTCCCTTGTTCTCCCCCCTCCCGTCCTTCTCACCTTCCCCCCAGCCTGCCCCCCCCCCATTCCCATCTCCTCCAGGGCAAAGCCTTCCCCACAGACTGAGATCAACCTGGTAGACTCAGTCCAGGTAGGTCCAGTTCCCTCCTCCCAGGCCGAGACAAGCAATCCTGCATAAGACAAGCAATCCTGCATAGGCCCCAGGTTTCAAACAGCCAACTCATGCAATGAGCACAGGACCCAGTCCCACTGCCTGGATGCCTCCCAAACAGATCAAGCCAATCAACTGTCTCACCCATTCAGAGGGCCTGATCCAGTGGGGACCCCTCAGCCATTGGTTCATAGTTCATGTGTTTCCATTCATTTGGCTATTTATCCCTGTGCTTTATCCAACCTTGGTCTCAACAATTCTCGCTCATATAAACCCTCCTCATTCTCGCTAATTGGACTCCCAGAGATCCACCCAGGGCCTAGTCATGGATCTCTGCATCCAGATCCCTCAGTAGTTGGATGAGGTTTCTAGCACGACAATTAGGGTGTTTGGCCATCCCATCACCAGAGTAGGTCAGTTCCGGCTGTCTCTCGACCATTGCCAGCAGTCTGTTGTGTGGGTATCTTTGTGGATTTCTGTGGGCCTCTCTAGCACTTTGCTTCTTCCTATTCTCATGTGGTCTTCATTTACCATGGTCTCCTATTCCTTGTACTCCCTCTCTGTAAACCAAAGTGTAGCACGAATCTTAAAAGGTCTTATCAAAAAAAAAAAAAAAAAAAAAAAAAACCTCGGGGCCAGGTATTGATGTGAATGCTGAAAGATCAGAGAAGCAGAACAAGCCACAGCTAACTTCACCTTGCCAATTCTCAGCCGATCCTGTTTCCTCAAACTGGAAGCTTCTGTGTCCTCATCCAAATGGATCTCAGCTGACTGCTGCTAAAAGCCTAAAAGCTTAACCAGCTCTAGTTCCTGGTTTTCATGCCTTATATACCTTTCTGCTTTCTGCCATCACTTCCTGGGATTGAAGGCTCTTGTTACCATGCCTGGCTGTTTCCAGTGTGGCCTTGAACTCACAGAGATCCAGACGGATTTCTGCCTCTGGAATGCTAGGATTAAAGATGTGTGTGCCACCATTTTCTGGCCTCTATATCTAGTGACTGTTCTGTTCTCTGACCCCAGATAACTTTATTAAGGTGCACAATATTTTGGGGAACACAATGTCACCACACCAAAGCAGTATCAGATAACAACTATGTAGCATTTACAGTAAAAGCATTACAGGAAATCTAGAAGTGATTTAAAGCATATATGGTAGGATGTGCAAATATTTTATTTCAATATTATCTCATTTTATATAACAGACTTCAAGATCTAAGGATTTGGATTTCTAAAGATAGAATGTGTTCTGATAACAGTCCTTAGTGTTGTGAGTCATCATATTTGGTCCCTAGAAACTGCATCCAATGGAGTAAGAAAGGAACAGGCTTGCCAAATTCTTTCATAAAATATGCTTCTGTGCAAATCTTATTTCAGATGGACACTTTTTCTGTGTCATCCCATTTTACTTATGGTTGTAACTTCATTCTATGTCACTATGACCTGTCCCAGCCTCATGTCCATCACTAGCATCCCACTTCCCATTCTGGTTGGATCTGGCTGATCCATTGTCTAGCCATCAAGCTCTTTCTCAGCTGCCCCATTAGCCTCTTCTCAAAATAGGTGGGTAACACCACACTTCCTTCACATGCTCTTTTAATTCTCTGGCATTTTCTGCAAAAGGATGCTATAAATTTGTTAGTATATACCTTGTTGATCAGAATAGGAATGGAAGAAGGATGTTGAGATCTTGGCTCTGAGCAATAACCTTGGGATGTTAAGTGGCTGGGAAGAGAGTAAGAATTTGACTTTCCAACTTCAGCCTATATTCTCCTTGCTGAAAAGATTATATCCTTGATATTTAAACTAGAAAATTTGCTATGGTAAATGTGAGTAAATATTAGTAAGAACCTATCAGTTATCATAAATTAGTACACTTGTAAGACTGAAGTTGGTTCAAATTCTGTTTTAATCTCAGATCATTTTGTTAGAAAATCAGGAAGAACTGGATGACATGAAAAGCTCTAAGACTGAGAACTGAAACTTTTTCTGCTACTACAAGTATAGTAGCAATCCTCTTTCATCAATGGTAGTGTTGCTGCTCATAGTCTCAGTCATCAAGGCTGCAACACAAATCAAAGATATTACATATAAAATCCCAGAAATAAACAATTCACAAATTTCAAACTGTGCACTCTTCTCACTTGTGCAATGAAATCACTGGTTATTCTTTGTGAATTATCCTTTTGTTCATTACATCCACACTCAATATTCTACCCTCCAGTTAGTAATTGTATAGCTATCAGATTTATCATACCAACTTTAATATCAGATTGCTGTATTCAGTTAACATTTATTTCACTTAGCAATAGCTCTGAAGACCAAGATTAGACATTTTGGAATTTCAGATATGACAATGACTGGCCATAAAACACTTTCTTTAAATACTAGCTTTGAGAGAGTGTAGACTCACATAACCTTTCAGAGTCCATTGTACTAACAATTATACCACAGAATTGTGTACATTCCCATAACTTTGTAGAGTATGTTTTAATAATTGTCCAATTGTTTTATTATTGTTAATCTATTATCCATGCAGAAGAAGATGGAAAAAGCATGTGGAGACAAAACTGAAAGACACAGAATTGATCATAAAGTAGGAAAAGAACAGTGATCAGTAAGAAGTGGTTATTAGTTTTGTTAAACTGTTGTAACATAGAATGATCTGGGAAGGGAGTTTCCATGAGAAGTTGTCTAGATTATATTGGCCTGTGGGCACATCTGTGGTTGATATATTGTGCACCCCAATAAACTTATCTGGGGTCAGAGAACAGAACAGCCACTAGATATAGAGGCCAGAAAATGGTGGCACACACAGCTTTAATCCTAGTATTCCGAAGGCCAAAATTCATCTGGATCTCTGAGTTCAAAGCCACACTGGAAACAGCCAGGCAAGGTGACACACACCTTTAATCCCAGGAAGTGACAGCAGGAAGCAGAAAGATATATAAGGCATGAGGACCAGGAACTAGAGCCTGTTAAGCTTTTAGGCTTTTGAACAGCAGTTCAGCTGAGATTCATTCTGGATGAGGACTCAGAGGCTTCCAGTCTGAAGAAACAGGATCAGCTGAGGAATTGGCGAGGTGAGGTTAACTGTGGCTGGTTCTGTCTCTCTGATCTTTCAGTGTTCACCCCAATACCTGGCTCTGGGTTTCTTTTTATTAATAAGACCCTTTAAGATCCATGTTACACACATGTGTGGGGCATTGTCTTCATTTGCCTCAACTGAGTTGGGAAGACCCACCCATTGTGGGTACCAATCCCTAGGCTTGGGTTCTATATTGAATTGTTTCTGTGTGGACAGTGGCCTGAGTTCAATGTGGATGCATTCTTCTCTCTCTGCTCTTGACTTTGGGTGTGATGAGCTGCTCCAAGTTCCTGCCTGAATGTTCCCACAATGATGAACTGTTACCTGGAATTTTAAGCCAAACAAACCCTTTCTTCCCTTGTTTTTTTGTTTTGTTTTGTTTTGTTTTTTTCCTGGTGTTTTATCACAGCAACAGAAATGAAATTAAGACAAACTCTATATGTAAGGTTGGGCAGCATCCACAGTTTTAGGCATCTGCTGGGCATCTTGGAAAGCATTTGTCACAGATAAACAGGGACTATTTGCAGAAGGTTCTTTGAAAATCATTGTTGTTTTTAAATACTCAAGCAAAATCTAGAGTCCCGAGTGCACAAAGGAGGTACACAAACAACACTCATGGGGAACTAATTTGAGAACAGATTCTCCCCACTGTGAACTGTGAATGCTGTCAAGGCAGGGCAGGTGCTGACTTCATTTAATGAGGCACTATTTATACATCTGCTCTTTAAGGGAAAATGGGGAGATAAACTAATACTGATCTGTCAAAAGTCAAGTGCTAATGTATTTAAAACAAAAAGTAAGAGAAGAAATCTTGTAATGACCACCTGCAGTGATTAGGGGAATGGTTAAAGCTCTTGACCAAGCTAGAAAAGAAACTGAAACAACATACACATACACACAACTGGAATTCATACAAAACATAAGCAATCAAACAAAAAAAGCATAACCTTAAATTTAAAAAACAAAAACCTGAGTCAAGTATTTTCCACATTTCATGGAGCTTTAAATTGCACCAGGACACTTGCTGGTTATAGGTAGGAGATGGTTTACATCCCTGAACCATCAAATCACTTTTCAAGAGATCAGTTTAGCTCCTAGCTATGAGTGTTTTAAAAGAAAGAGACATTAGAAATACAGGGGACAAAATAAAGAAAAAGCAAAGAAATATAACAAATTTTAAGTAGTGTGTATTTTCCTGTTTGTTGGTGATAAAAATCCTATTAAAGTTAGGAGCAGTAAACTATATGACCCATACCTTTGGGACTTTTAAAAATTATTAACCACTTTTTATACTGAATCACATATGATACTCTCCTTAGTTAGAATAAATGCTGCTCCCATGCTTCAAAAAGAATTGCAGCCAAAATTTGCTAATAGATTCTTCATACTCAGAAGATCGAAGCAGATGAAGCTAAGAAGCCAAGAATTCCTATGAGAGGCATCCCAGAGAAGAAACTTCATTTGCAGCCTTTCCTCCTGTGGAGAAGGGAAGGGATTATTCTTTTCATCGACAAACTCTGCTAAATTGAACTCATCTCTGGGTTTCTATGTACAGGGAGGAAGTTAGTTCTAGATGCAAGGGCAGCAGGTGCAATACAGCCTGAGGCACTGGAGTGCCTTATTGGAAAAGTAGCCAGAAAGATGGGCACTAGGAAGCAAGGTGAGGGCTGAAAGGCAGGATTCTGGGGGTCCCTGGGTGCCATCCTGTGGATGGTGATTCTGAAGAAGTGGAAAGGTGCCACAGCATTTAGAGTAATTTGTCTTATTAACAGGATCACGCTGGCTTCTGTGCCAAGAATCTACAACAGGGAGGCTTGTGAGGAAAACAAGAAGTGAAGTGAAACCGTCGCAGAATTGGACACAGTGAGAGGCAAGGGAGCCTCCTTTCATCCCCCTCTAGTCCATTGGGACACTGCCTCTTGGTGTAGATCCATGGTCCCCCTAGTTCTTTCCCATCACTCTATTTAGCCTTTCTTCATAACGTATCTCCATTCCTTTGTGACTTCCCACCAACCTACAGCACATCTCTCCACCAGGGGCTCCACAGCCAACACACTTGGCTGGGACCCAGGCAGGCTACCTCCTTAACCTCATCCATTTTGGTCTTACCAGACTGCCCTTATATTTGTATCCTTCTTCCCGCCTGAGCCCCTCCTCAAAACCAATATCTGTCCACTTGGGACTTGGCTTCTTATTGCAGAGCCAGGAACTAGGATTCCCTTAGTTTTCCTTAAGTACCCCTTCAGCCATTCCTTAGAACCCATCTGCATTGATTCTCAGCCAATCCACATAACCACACTCAATTAAGGATCCCATAGACACCACATTTGGCTAGGACCCAGAATGAGCACCAGCAATCAAGGAAAATAATAGCTCCCCTCAGAGGTCAGACCAGACATCTTCCCCAAGAAACACTTTTAAAGAGGACACCAAGAGCACAGACATTAAGACAAACAATTAATAAGGGGCACCTTACTGTACAGCAATGGACATCATCATTTAAGCAAAGTAGTAGCCAACAGAATGGAAAAAGTCTTTGCCAATTATATATCCATTAATGGGTTAATATCTAAAATATACAAAGAACCAATAAAATAGAACATCAATAAAACAAATAAACAAATTTTAAAATGGGGTATAGGACTAAACAGACTTCTTGAAAGAATCAGTGAAACACAAATAGTGGAGAAACCTTTAAAAATGTTCAACATCTTTAGTCATTAGGGAAATGCAAATTAAAACTACTTTGAGATTTGTATCTTACCTCAGCCAGAATGGCAAGGATCAACAAAAGAAATGACAGCCCATACTGGTGAAGATATTCACTTAATTTTTTTATGGCTGAAGTGAAAATTGGTATACCTACCATGGAAATCAATGTGAAAATTCCTCAAAATTCCGGAAATAAATCTACCAACTCTATCACCCTTGTGCATATACCCAAAGGACTCTACATCCTTACTACAGAAATACTTGGTCATCTGTGTTCATTGCTGCTCCATTCATAATATCCAGAAATTGAAAATAGTTCTAGATGCCTACCAACTGATGAATGTATAGTGAGAATGTAATACATTTAAATATAGTTGCATAATGGATTATTACTCAGGTGTTAAGTCAAATGAAATTATGAAATGTTGATTAATGGATGGTCTGCACTTGGCTGTGCTGGGGGGAGGTCTTTCACTCCACTTCTTGACATTCCTTCTAATACCCTAGGGCAGAGACAGTGGAGGTCCAATGGATTAAGATCCAAGCCCACTTGAGGCTATCTTGTATTTTCTCTCTGTTTCTGCCTGCTCTATCCTTCTAACTAATATTTCCTGCTGCTCCTACTCAAGAGTACTCTGGGGAAATGTGGGGGTGAGGGATGCCCCCGGACAATGGATGCTAGTTTTAAGCTTCAGCTACGTGTGTTAAAATCTGGATAACCACAGAATTTAGGTAGCTAGTAAAGAACTAGGGAGGGGGAGTGACTATTCCATGGAAAGAGAAACATAGCATTATACAGAGATAAAGGAGAAACTAGAATATGAGTATTAGATATGGAGGGGCATTGGAGGGCAGTGCAAAGGACAGAATATAGGCATGGACAACTAACACTAAAGTCATGAAAAACCATATGGAAACCTACTACTGTAGAAGCTTTTGTGTGTGAGTGTGTGTGTGTGTGTGTGTGTGTGTGTGTGTGTGTGTGTGTGTGTGTGATTGTGTGTGTGTGTATAAAATCATTTATAATAAATAGCATCACCATATAGTGGATTATACAATGCCCCAATTAGAAAATTTATGTCACTAAGTAGAATCTCCCATCCCAGAATGATTTACATCTTGTTGAGTTTTTGGCCAATGGGGTCCCATAGACTCTACAAAAATCATAGTCTATTGTCAAGGCTTTCCACAACCTGGTGGTAAGGCCCTATTGCTGAAGATATCACCAACTTCTATCATCAAACATGGAAAAAATTAAGCTGGTACCCAACTAGAAGTTTCATTCCTAGTGACTGATGTTCTAGTACAACAGTAGCACAAATGTTGTAGAAGTAACCAATCACTTTTTGGTTGGATTTAAGGGCTACTCCATTAAATGGAATTCATATCTAACACTGCTAAAGTGGCCAAGAAACTAATACTCAATAGGCCCTGGTTTATAGGGTGAAACCTGCTACTGTTGTTCTACTAAAGGAACACAGCAATAAAAATGACTTTTATTAACATGTTTCTATAGCCATAGATCAGTACATTGCTCATCTCTCATGAGAGAAGATTGTCTCGCAATAGGTGGAAACTGACACAGAGACAACTTAACTGGACAAATTGCAGAGAGTGAGAGACTTTGGAGCACTCATTCCTAAGTTGAATATCTCTAGCAAAGCCCTTTCCTCAAGGCTCATGAATCTACGTAGAAGAGGAGGCAAGCAGATTGTAAGAGCTGGTGGATGACTCCAATGTATCTTCTAGACACAACAGGGCTGAAGCACATATGAACTCACATAGATTGGGACAGTATGCACAAGACTTGTACAAGTTCAAACCAAACAAAACTCTAGCACAGAGCAGAGGAAGTAGGGACAAAGTCCCACCCCTAGCCAATAAGGTATTTGCAACTGATACCTGCTAGGAAAGGGAAAATCCATTTTGTCCAATCGAATGACATTGGATATGTCAACCACATTCCAGGGCAGGCTCCAGGCCCAGGAGTAGATGGACAACACAAAACTCTTTGATTTTTGTGTGTGCTTTTTGTTTTGTTCTATTTTTGTGTTAGTGGTGCTTGTTTTGATTTTCTTTCTTTTTTTTTTTTTGAAAGAGAGAGAGAAAACATGAATTTTGGTGAGTAGGAAGGTGGGGAGAATCAGTGAGTTGTTGTGGGGAAGGGAAGGAATATGATCAGAATACATTATATGAAAAATAAGTAAGATACATTGCTGTGGGATGTTCTGTATGTGTGGCAAATATGTTAACAAATAAATAAGTAGTAAGAGAAGCTACGCCCAAATTCCCAAATATACCAAGCTGGCTTTAGAGATGTAACTGGCTCACTCCTGCTCTAAACCCAGGCATATTGCTAAAATAAAAGGTTAAGAGATTCTTGTGTCCCATATCAGAAGAGTCCTCTGGTATGGGACAGAGAAAAATCAATATTTTTATTTAAAACAGGTTGATTATAAATGCCATCTCTTTCTAAAGAAAAAAGGGGATATGATATAGATATATAGGATATAGATATGATAGGATAAAAGGGTAGATTAATGAACCTACTTTTAAAGAACAACAACTTGTTTAAAATGTTTTACATTGGTATAGATTTTAGTTTATTGATACAAGTTTAAACTTAATTTTGTTATACTGTATATATATTTCTATTCTCATTTGAGATATTATGTTTATGTAACTCATTTAGATTGTAATGGATAATTAAGAAATACAGATTAATAATTAGTCTTCTATGATAGGCAAACTTGTAGCCATGTTAGTTAAGTTTTCTAGGTATTCATAGACATACTTCAGATAGATAGGTAATCTTCAAATACTTCAAAGACCTACAGAATATGGCATTTAAAATATTTTAAAAATTTAGACTTTAAGGGCCGGGCGGTGGTGGCGCACGCCTTTAATCCCAGCACTCGGGAGGCAGAGCCAGGCGGATCTCTGTGAGTTCGAGGCCAGCCTGGGCTACCAAGTGAGTTCCAGGAAAAGGCACAAAGCTACACAGAGAAACCCTGTCTCGAAAAGCCAAAAAAAAAAAAAAAAAAAAAAAAAAAAAAAAAAAAAAAAAAAATTTAGACTTTCTGGACAGTAAGACATATCTGCTCCTGGCAGCACCGATTTACTTCAGAGAGGAGGATTGGCATCAAAAGACACTGCATATGGAGTTTATCTTCACCTTGGCAAAAATAGCCATTTGGACACGAAACTGTTCTTGCCTGGACTGCTTGATCAACTGGACATGCAGGACCCATGAAAAGGTGACCACTGAACGTTGCTTGGCAAAATGGTCCTTTAGGTTCCTGCTTCACAGAGAAAACTGCCAGACATTCTACAGAACACAGAGAAAAATGACTAAGAGACTCTAGCCCTGTGGGCTGAAGACAGATGCCCCAACTTTACAAGAGAACTTTGGATGACTGTCCAGGCTGCTAGCTGTCTCTGTCTACCCTGCAAGACTCCCAAAAGTTGCTTGCATCATTCTCTCATTTCTCAGGTAATATTATATCCTTCTGAGGTCTTTAATGTAGTTGAAGCTAAATAGTTATAATTTTCCTTATTTATGATAAAAGATAAGTTAGATATGAAACCTTAGACTCACAAATATAAGATAGATAAGATATCTTCTTTAATTTTGCCAAATAGACTAGTTATTATAAATAGACTAGATATTATAACTGTAATTCTTGCTTGATAAGTGTTTTGTTATCTGTAATTTTACTATGTAAAAGTTAAAACCTTCCTTTTTTTAAAAAAAAAAAAGAAAAGGGGAAGTGCTGTGGGATGTTCTGTATGGCAAATATGTTAATAAATAAAACATTGATTGGTCAGTAGCCAGACAGGAAGTATAGGCAGGACGAACAGAGGAGAATTAAGGGAACAGGAAGGGAAGGAGGAGACTGCCTGGAGCTGCAGCCAGGACAAGGAAGATGTAAGGTACCAGTAACCCATGAGCCACGTAGCAAAGTATAGATTAATAAAAATGGGCTAAATATAAGAGTAGGAGCTAGACAATGATAGGCCTGAGCTAATGGCCAAGCAGTTTAAATAATGTAAGAATCCGTGTGTTTATTTTATAAGTGGGCTCCGGGACTCACGGGACTTGGCGGGAGCTGGAGAGAAATTCTCCAGCTACAATGTATAAAATAAGTAAAGTAAATGATTATAATTTTAAAAATTTTAAAGCCGGGCGGTGGTGGCGCACGCCTTTAATCCCAGCACTCCGGAGGCAGAGGCAGGAAGATCTCTGTGAGTTCGAGGCCAGCCTGGTCTACAAAGTGAGTTCCAGGAAAGGCGCAAAACTACAGAGAAACCCTGTCTCGAAAAACCAACAAAAAAAAATTTAAAAAGAAATACATATACATATATTTTTTAAAAAATTATCACATGCATGACTTAGAAGCTTCATGTACCAGGGTGGGATTGGAACCTCCCAAAGTGAACTAAAATGTGGAAGTTGTGGTTTGACCTATGCTTTAAATCTTGATCTGGCTCATTGTTCCAGCTCAGACCCATAATTTGAGCATCTTAGAAATGCAGGCTCACAAAGCTCACTCAGACCTCTTGCATAGGGGTAGGAACCTGGCTGAGTGTATGGATGGAAAAACTTGAAACACACGGCTTTGAACAACCAGGCTAACTCTACATGCACACAGTCTACCTAGGCTTGTGCTAGCAATCTTGAAGCTGTGCTTCTCCTTCAATGGCCTCTGCTCTGACCATAAAGGACACAAGGTAGCAGGAAGCCAGAGCTGGTCACCCAAGGCACAATAGACAGGTTCCAACGTCATGTTTGAGAAGGACTCTCCCTGAGACTTTAGCAAAGAAGATAAAATGCACCCAATCTACTTTCTGTTATGATCTTGAGCTCTCTAGAGCTAGGCATTGGCATTGCCATCATCAGCTTTCAGTGCCCACTATGCCTCCCCCACTTTTGTTAAAGCACAGGCTTGTAGTCTATCTCTCACTTTGTTCTGCTGCAGCCCTAGAGATCTGATTTCCATCACTGGCTTTGAGCTGTATTGGTCCACAAGACTCTTTCTTCTTGTGAAGCTCCTGGTCCCCTGACGTATAATACCAGTGCCCAGCTGGAGAAAGGTATTCCCTTTTATTCTGTGGAATCTTAGTCCTGCACAATGTTCTTGTAAAGAGTTCTGTAATGAAACATATCTGATGAACCTAAGGGATTTCCCCCCTCCTCTTAAAGAGTAAAAACACATATTGATGTTCTGTATAAAGAGTTTAATGAAACACAGAAGGCTCTAAGATCCATACAGTACTTAGTGCTAAATGAAGACCTTCATTTCCTATGGAACTCAACGTTCTGTGCACACACCATAGGAAGTAATAAACTCCTAAGACATTTACCTAGAACAAAATTCCTGCCTCAGCCTTATTGCTTTTATTGCCTAGTGAGGCAAGAGAGAGATGATAATTAATTTAAAATGTGCACTGGGCATCTGTATCTTGCAGCTTCTAACATCAACTGTCTCGAAGTTCAAAGGAAGATCCACCCTTTCATTAACACTATTATCACTTAAAAAGTTTTTCTAAATCTGTATCTTCACTGTGGTTGTAAAATATATGTGGTGTGAAAGTTATAGCAGAGCTTCTAAATTGGATCTAGTGTAAGCCAATTGTTAAGATCTGAATAAAAATTGAGTTTCTAGTACAGTTCTGTATGTAGCTAAACTCCCATATTTCTGTAGTAATGATCTCGCTATCAGTCTATCATCTGTCACCTGCCTGTCTGTCTATCCATCCTGTGATGAATTGTTAGCGCTGTATGTGAGGATAATGTTGTTACAGAATATAATGAGTTTCTATTGATTCAGAAGACTAAGGAACCTTCATTTTACTACAACATAATGTTTATTTCATTCAAAGTATTAACCAAATTATAACCATTTTTATATGTAAGTAATTTCAGAATGTAGAGACATAATAGCAGTGAAATCTATGGTAATTCTTCCTTTCCATCTCCTTATCTCCACTCTAGCTTTTGATTTGTGTTATTTTCCCCCACTGGCTTTTATCTTTAATTGTTTCCATTTGTTTATCTAAACATAACTTTCAGAATTGGGCGAAATAGTACACACCTGCAATCCAGCATTCAGGGCCATCCCCTCCTATAAAGCAATCTTGTCTAGGTTGGATCACATAAGTAAGACCCTGTTGTTTAAGAAATAAATAAATAGAAATTTGAAGCACATTTTAGATGGAACACTTTCTGGGTTCTTTTTCCATATCTCTGTGGGTGAGACTATTGAGGATTAGAGTGCGGCAGAATTACTGACAGCCAGATCTCATGGGCTAGCCTAAATGGCTCTGCTGTATTTGCCCATAACCTACACTAGAAGTTATTTCAGAGACGATATCTGCAGTGGCTATTCTTTCCCAAGGACACTGATGGTATCATCTTAACAGGGATGACACAGAGCAATGTTTCCATGGATAACTCTTACAACAGGAAGCAGCCAGCACTGTTTCTCTGCTGGTGGGACCTTTAAGAAAAAAGGCCATTGTGATAGCTTCCCTGGGCTACAGTAGGTAAAAACTGAAACAGATGCCCAAATTCAGGTTTTCTTAGGAGTAGATAATTCACACATATAAATAATCTTTGGTAGAAATGATCTTGTTTGTACCAGATATTTTAAATAATTTGTGTGTTGCTTGGTAAGCAAGTTTAAAAAGTAGGAATTATTATATTCATATTTTGTTAGATATGAGAGCCCTAGAGATTTCATGGAGCATGTTAAATTCTGGTGGCAAAGTCCACGCATTTCTGACCCTGCTGACCCCTGCACTTGGCTTGTATATATTCCATGAGTGTTTGGCAGACTCCTTCAGTCAGCATATGTCTTATCTTGGGCCAAAAGGCAAGTCATGGCAGCAAGAACAGTGCACTCGCAAGCAGGGAGCAGGATCTACAAATCTTTCCTCTACAGCCCTGACATTCTGACAGCTGCAGCCAGGCCACACACAGCAGTGCTTGGCCTGGCACCCACAGTAGTGATTCTTCTGTGCCTCATACCTGCTCTCCTGGCTCTGGTCTGAACTGTTGAGTCATATCTCTTGGCTCATCTGTTGGAGATGCAACTATTTTCCTCGGTCAATAGATCAGATTCCAGAAGAAGGAAGGAAGAGAGAGGAGAGGAGGAGCCATCCTATGATTTAGTCGAATGTTCATTTAGGAATTCAGCAGAGGATTTGGGTTTCTTCATAATTAAAATAAAATTCAGCATGGCTCAGCAACAAAACCCGTGCTTAATATCCACAAGACTTCAGAGTCAACCACAGCCTGGGGAAGCAATAATAATAGTAAATTCGTAAGTAGCCATAGTGGTTGGGGTTTTTCATATATTTATTTTTGACAAATTCATTCATGGAGGGAAACATTTCATTATAAATTTGAATATTTTAGTAGCTATAAAATGAGTGACTTTTTTTCTCCTGCTGGTTTAAGTAAACTCTGCCTTTCAAGAAATTTTCTCATCACATTTAAAGGGCCACATTTAATAGGGAGAAAAATTATTCATAACGATAAGCTTAACTCCAGGATTTATGAAAGCTCTTTTTTTCTCCATGATATTCTTTAACTTCTGGTTTAATTTTGTTTATTATTTGTCCTAGTTATCTTTCATTGTCAACGTAGAATAGTTTAGAGTTGCCTGAGGGGAACGCCTCCACTGAGGAATTGCCTAGGTCATATTGGACTGTTAGCTGAGCATGAACTAGAGATTGGAACAGTGAGGGAGTCAGCAAGCAGTGTTCCTCCATACTCCACCCCTCCTGATTCCTGCTTCGGTTTCTGCCGACTTCCCTCAATGGTTGACTGTGACCTGGAAGTGAAAGCCAAATAAACCCATTCCTCCTCTAAATGGCTTTTGCTCATGGAGTTTTGTCACAGAAACCAAAAGCTGATTTTGCAAACTTCTCTGATAAACATTCTGATTGTTGAGTACGTATTCACTGTAGAATAGTTTCAATACACCTATATTTTAACTTTTATCTTTCCTATTTTAATCGATCTGGCTGGCATTGTTTATTGATAAAGGAATTCACTAAAAAATTATTTAAATTTATTTTATTTCATTGACTATTTGTCCTTTTATTTTCCTTTTCTTTTCAATTTAATTTTAGTCTTTGTTTGCTTCACTGTCTTTTTCCTTCCAGTATTTTTTCTGGTTAAATTGGTTCTTCCATTTCTAAAGCTTGCAAAGGAGCAGACTTTTACTTTTATCACATTTAGTTTGATATATTTTTTCTGATTTCTCTTATGATTTCTTCTTGGAAATATGGAAATTTTATAGGTATTATATAATTATTTATTTCTAATTTAGTTACATTTTAATTATACTCTAATATGTCTGTATTCTGAAATTTGAAATTCATTTTATGGTCACATATAACCTATCTTAATAAACATGTTATGTGAACTTGTAAAAATATATGCTGTTATTTTAAGTATGGTGCTTGATAAATAAGTAAACAACAAATAGTAAGTAGTTAGGAAATGATAGATATGTAGATAAAGATACAAAGAGAGATGTTTAGATGACTAATATATAGTAAACAACAGATAATAGACAAGTGAGAGATAATAGATATGAAGTAGATAAATAGATATAGGTAGAGAGGTAGACAGATGATAAATAATAGGTAGATAGAATATGTTATGTAGGTAGAAAAAGATATAGCAAGAGATAGTTAGATGGAAAATAGGTACTGAACAATAGGTAATAGATAATAAGTATAAGCTATACAGATAAATAGGTAGTTGGGAAATGATAGGTAGAAAGATAAAAATATATATAAAGATAGATGATAGATACATAGTAAGTAACAGATAATAGATGATAGCTACCTCGAGAATAGGTAAATAAGAAATTATTGGTAGAGATACAGAAATAGATGTTAGATACATAATAGCTAAGTAACAGGTGACTGATAATAAGTATATAGATAAGTTATGATAGGCAGATAGAGATACTTAGAGTGGATAAAAGAATAATAGCTGTCTTAGTTCATTCTGTGCTGTTAGAACAAAAACACCCAAGGTTAATGTATAAAAAGCAGAAATTCCGTCTCACATTTCTGGAAGTTGGAAGTCTCAGGTTACAAAACTGGTGTTTGGGATCCAGTGATGGCTGGATGTGCACTTATGGGGGGAAAATTGAGAAAGTTAGGTGTCAAATACTATGCGAGGCCTCCTTTATAAGGTCCTTAATCTCGCTATGAGAAAGGAGCCGTCATGGCCAAACTGGCTCTCAAAAGCCCCGTCTCTTATTCTTCCTTTGTCAATGTCAGAACAGACCCAAACCACAAGAGTATTGCTCACATGCTAATAGATAGTTTCTGCGTCTTTTCTGAGTCTGATCTAGATTTTATCTTTTCACATAAATTTGTGAAGCAGCATGTTGCAACCTTCAGCTGTGATTGTGGCTCTGTTTCATGTAAATTCCTCAGCAAGTTCATCCTTGGGATTGTTCTGTCTCCATGACACCAGGTAGCTTTTATTCAGCATTCCTCTTTAACTCCTGTAATTTCTTTCCTAATACTTTGAATTATGTATTATTCTGATTTTTTTCAAATACCTTTGGTGCTGGGGATGGAACCCGAGGCCTTGAACATGCCGAGGCTCTGCGACTGAGCTACACCCTAGAGCCCTCCCTGTTAGACCAATTGAACACTCACTGAGTTCTTTGCTCTGGCTTCAGTTGTTAACTGTGGGAGGGGGTCTTCCTGTGTCTTGGAAAGAATCTGTGTGCTGCTGCCATGTGGAGCCTTACGCTTCTCTTCTCGGGATAGCCAGTTCTTTCATAATGTTGGCCAAATCTACCTTTCCGGGTGATTCTAACTATCCCATCCAGTACTCAGAAGAGCAAGTGAAATTCCCTCTAATTCTCTGGAATTTCAACATAGTGCCTTGGCTGCAGTGTAGCAATTTCCCCTGAGATTAAAACCTTCCTTCTTGGAGGAAAGCTCATTAAGGCACAGGATGTTTCTTAAGGGAGGTGAAACATACTGTCTTGTAGGAAGCCCCTTAAGACTTGAGAAGTAAAATGCTCAAAGGCTTGAGGAAGTCCCTGAAACTGAGTAGATTTTTCTAAGCCCCTTCCTTCTCCAAGTGTATATAAGCAACAAGGACTGCTGGGAAGACTCTCAGATCAACTGAGTTCCTTGGAAAATGTGCAGACCAGCTTTGCTGCCCAGAAGAGGCTCAAACCACCTGAGCTAGCTGGCAAACTTATTCTCCAACCCACTGAGCTCCCTGTAGGTTGTTCTGCAAACTCCAGATTTTCAGCTTTTGTGAGCAATCACCCTTGCCTGAATGGGCTTTGCAAGAAGCAGCTGTCTTTAAGTCATTTCTGCTCCTTTATGTAACCCCTCACATACACACTTCTGTAAGTAACCCCCTGAAAAGTCACCAAACAGGAGTTTGATGGTGTGCTGGTTATTTTCTCTTAATTTGTCCCAAACTAAGAGTCACTTGGGAAGAAGAAACCTCAATTGAAGAACTACCTCCATCAGATTGACCTGTGGACATGCCTGGTGGGGTATTTTCCAGATTAATGATTGATATGAGAGAGCCGAGCCCACTGTAAGCAGTGCCACTCTTGGACAGATGGTCTTGAGTTGTATAAGAAAGCAAACTGAGCAAGCCATTAACACATGGTTCATGCTCCAGAAACTGCCTCCAGGTTCCTGCTTAAGTGCCTGTCCTGGCATCCTGAAATAATTGTCTATAACATGAAAGTATAAGCTAAATAAAACATTTTCTCTCCCCAGTTGGTTTGATCACTGTTTTATCACAGCAACAGGAAGTAACTTGAACATGTGATAATCTTAGGTCAATAGTAGGTTCCCTGTCTGGAGTAAGTAGTCATCTGTTCATGTCTTCCCAGCAATGAAGTCACAAACAGTAGTTGACTATTTTTTATTTTCCTGCAAACTTTAGTTGACTATTCCAGTTTTGCTCATCACTATGTTTTTTTTATTCTAGTGTATTATTATTCAGTCTATTAAGTTTCCTTATCTGTATTACATCAAGTATAGTGATGAGTCTATCAAAGCATCCTCTAAAATGCCACTATTTTTATTTTCAACCTCAGGCTTTTCTACTGGATTTCTTCTCAGAGTTTTCATTTCTCTGTTGGAATTTCCCATCTGTCTTCTCTCTGAACCAAATCAACAACCTAGCAATCAGTGATTTCTGAAGTCCAGGTTTTATAATGGTTATCCATGTGTCCTATGTGTCTCCTACTGATGACACTTTTACCTCCTTTGCCTGTGTTTCTTATCTTTCCAATGCTTTGTCATTTTTAATTTTTGTAGGAGAATTGTATGTGAAGTCTATGCTAGGAAATCAGCATTCCTGTCTTCTCCTAGGTCTTTGCATAGCTTTCTTGAGGAGTGGAGATGATTCTAAGTTTGCTTTTGCTCTGGCTACCGTCAGCATAGGAGTGAAGCTCCAGGTTCTTCTCCCATGATCTTATGCTGGTCTCCTTGCTTGGCTTTCGTTTGTCCCTTCACATCTCAGAGACACAGTCTGTCTCCTGTAGATTTTTCCAGATTTTTTGTTCTTACTTTTGTTTTGTTTTACTGGGTTTTTGTTTTGTTTTGTTTTGTTTTGTTTGTATCATTGCTTACTAGCATGGTCATGAGTGACAGGAAGAGGGGGAAAAAATCCCAGAAAGAGAGAGGGGCTTTCCCTGACAGCATGGGTCTTCTCTAGTCCCTAATACATACTTAACATTGGAAGTATGCTCTTTCCAAGTGTTCATGATTCTCTTTCCATTGGGGCCCTGTATTAGACATACATATCTCTTCCCTTCCCTGGGGTAGAGCCTCTCTCTTTCTTCTGTGGTCTCTTGAAACACCTATGTATGACCATAGACTGAGGTTTTTATGTAGATCATGTATTTTGGATTTTAAGGGAAATTCGTCTTGGAATCTCTTGGAGAAACTATCTCCCCAGGTCTGTGGACTATGGAGGCTTCATATACTATAAGTATCTGCCATTTGGTGCTTAGCAATTTGTTAAAAAGACATACCTTAGTGTTCTTACAGATTCTGCAGTGATCACATATTTTTATTCCAGTTAAGCAAACACCCAGATCCTGTTCTGTGACTTCATGCATTTGATTGGTTCCAAAACATCACTCATTTTGTTTAAGGCACAGATTTGAGTCCCAGGGCACTGGAAGTTTCCAGGTTCTTCTATGCCAAGCTAAACAGTTTGACTAGAGACACATGAATACAAAGAGAAATGGAGACAGTTTATTAAGAATGTGAGTAGGGTAGTGAGCTGAAAAGTCATAAAAAGTGCTGGACCATGATCTACATGAACTTTTAGAGGTCATTTACATGATACCTGGTTACTCTCACCATGTGTTTATTTTGATCTTTTCCTCAACCTGCTCTTGTCTGTTACATGAAGCCCAAGTAAGGAAAGTCTTGAGGTCCTTTTTCAGCTAACTGCCTTCTTTCACGGGTTACTCTTAATGCATGGCATCCACTTGTTACTCTCTGTCACAACTCAGTTTTAACTTATCTTTCTATTACCAGGCTGCATTTGTACTTTTTTTTTTTAGCTCTGTGTCTTCAAGCAGAAACAGATCTTTTTCCTGATAAACCATGAGTCTTCCAACTGAAGTGGTATTGTATGTGCAATGATTCTTTAGAGTTCCTAGTTTCAGGAATGAGAGAGCAGAGACACAGCCCGAAGACTGCCACCACCTTCTTCAGCCTAAGGACTGCCACCCCTGGACTATTAGGAACTTGTGTTCAGGCTAAACTGGCACTGAGGTATCAACACTGAAAAGAATTTCAGGACTACCTGGTTTCTGATGAAGCAGAACTGGGCACTTCGATGAAGACATTTTCCGTATAGGCTTACGCACAGGGTTAAGAGAAAGAGGGGCACTTGGAAGAAAAGTGAGGCACAGGCATGGGTATGTGCTTCCCAAGGGAGAGGAAGGGGAAGTAAGATCCCGCTGAGTGTGAGTCCAACCTTCTCCAAAGAGAGCAAGCCATCAATGGCCTTAGCATGATTCATGTTTACCCTTTTGGTGACTCTCAGGTTATGTCTCAAAAGGTAGGTAAAACCTTCCTTTTTTTCTCTCTCTGTCTTTTGATGAAAGAGATATGTGGAGATGTGAAGTGTAAATAGAATTTCAATATGGTAAGGGAAAATCAGAAGCCAAGAGGATTGCACGAGACCTTTAATACAAGTCCTTTCCCTGTGAGCAGCATTACTTGTGAGATTCCTACACAATTACTGTTTTATGGCTGAGAAGGGAGAAGGGCCTTGTGCAACTGTGAATTGTGCTGGAATTCTTGCTTTTCTGTGGCTAAGAGCTTCAACTGGATCTCAGGATAATGGAACTTCTTCTATCGTGTCTCCCCATCTTTCCTTATTTTGTTATCCTCCCTCACTTAGAAGGCATATTTATTTGGTAAAGAACATTTATTTCACCCACTCATATTATGCCAAATATTAATTTTTAAAAGTGTACACTTAGTTATTTAAAAATAAAACCTGCTTAGTCCAATCAAAATAATGCTTATCAGTGACTGAAAGCAGAATTAAGTTAAAATTTCCAAATCCATTTTATCATCACTTATGAATACTACTGTTCTCATGCCATCTAATAAACAGACCTTCAAGTAACAGTCTTGCTAGTCTCTAGTATATGTTGAGTTAACAGAAAAGCAAGAATTATGTTTTTAATTAGGAGGAGTCAAACTGCAAAGGACTATTAAGTCCAGCTTGTCTGTTTATCAAATTTAATCAAAAGTTTTCAACTGCACTGCATCTCACTGCAAATTTAGACTGAAGTTCTCTTGAGAAAATATTTTTCTTGCAAGGTTCTAAATACCATTTGATTTTTCTTTGTTGTTGTTGTTTAGTCACTAAGAAAACCAAGAAGTAGATTATAATTCAGTAATTACTTTGTATTTTAGAAGTCCATTTTCAGGCCCTGTACTTGGCTTGCTTCAGAGTAGTTAAAGGCAGCTTTTAGTAGATTTAACTACTCCCCTCATCTCTATCTCCACACAGAGTAGTGCACACATTCAGCTTAATATGATGACTGGTGACCTCAAAGCCCTTTGATGAACTGCTAGGACATAAAGATGTCTAACCATCCTTTGGGGCTCATATATCACGTCTCTTCCTTTTTAGTCAATGTCTACTGTCACAAGTTAGGCAGGAATTCTTGAGTGACTGTTTCCTGCTAACTGTGTGATCTTGAGCACATTAGTCACCTGTTCTCTGTGTTAGTTCTATCCTTTATAAAATGAGCCTAAAAGTTTATCTTCAATAGAGAATAAAAATAACACACAAATCATTTAGAATAGGGCTAAGCATATTGTGAGCACATAAGAACAGTGGCTGTTTCTACTACTACTGTGAGGAAACCACTGTGAATGACTATCAATGTCACTCAGGGTAAAGTCAGAACTGACTCCCTTATGCTGAAAAAGAAATTTCAACTCTTGTTCAAGTAAGTGTGACCCATATGGGATCCATCTAGCCTCCTCTTTATCCTCATGATATGTGCACATCCTCTCTCTTTGTCCTTCCTGGTGCTTGATGGTTAGTGTATATTTGTCCTGCTGTCCTGTCCCAGCCCTCTCTGCTGCCCATCACATGCTGACCTGGACTGTGGATCTCCTGATATTACCTATCATTCATCTGCAGCAGTTAGAATATCCTCGGGACATTTAGATACTTCCAGAGCAAGCCTCATGACAGGGGTTCTCACAGCCACAGTGCACTGTCCTCAAAGCTCTAAGTCACTGGATATGTGTCTTTGTTCAGTCTCCTTACCCCTACTTTCTCTGTGTAAGCTAAGCATGTTTGGGGGATCACACCCTACATTTTCAACATACACTCTAATTATTGTGTGCAGTTAGCTTAAGCCTTGTGAGACCAGCAACCACGTTTTTTGTGTTCATGTTGATGATGTTTTTCACAAATAATACAGGGACTATAATATAGCCATGTGTGTTTTTATTGTGTGAATGCATTCTTTCCTCCCTTTAGGCTCCGACAGCAATGGAGTCTCTTCCCTGAACCTGCTTTTACATAGTAGCTTATGTCCAGTTCCTTTTATGGCAAGAAAAGAGATGTGTGCTTCCTTGTCTGTGCATAAGTAGCTTTTCCAGGTAATTAAGGCACAGCACTTGTGCTCACCAATTATTGGAACAGACATTGCAAAATTATACAGCATCGTTCAAATGCTGCTTTCAAGGAGTCAAGAGAGGCACTTTCCCTGCTTTCTCTTTTAAAATGGAATTAATATGAGGCAAGCAGTTAACCTTCTATATTGCATCAATCAATTCTGACAAGCACAGCCACCAGGGTCCAGGAAGAACTTCATCATGGCATATCTTGTTCCTTACTGTGGTTCTGTGGTACCTAGAGCATCTTGTAAGCAGCAGAGCCAGGCAGGCTGTTTCTATCACTTCTTCAGCACAGGTGAATGCATTAGTGCTTCTCAGTGTTTTCTGATTAGAAATCTGGGGATTCCCTCTATGATAGTTAAGTCCCTTAAACTTCTGCTTTACATGCACAATTCTAATTTTGATCCTATAATTTTATTTCATGTTTCACAAACTTCTCTAAGAGACAACTGTATGTGAAAAATTCTGGAATCAACAAAATGCACAGAATATGCCAACTTAAGGACAGATTTTAATGAGGATAAACGTATTCTCAGACCCAAAGGAGACACTTAAGCAGCCTACAAAGCCCTCTAACAAATTTTATATCATCTAATGCCCTAGAGGAAGCAAGCTTCTGCTGCCTATTAGAACTCAGATTTCTGCATCATGTGTGTGTGTGTGTGTGTGTGTGTGTGTGTGTGTGTGTGTGTGTGTGTGTGTATGTGTGTGTGTATGT